>NW_011495064.1:14541699-14553469 GCF_000754665.1 Bison bison bison
ATTCAAAAGCAGAGACATTACTTAGCCAACAAAGGTCCATCTAGTCAAGGCTATGGTTTTTCCAGTGGTCATGTATGGATGTGAGAGTTGGACTGTGAAGAAAGCTGAACATTGAAGAATTGATGCTTTTGAACTGTGGTGTTGGAGAAGACTCTTGAGAGTCCCTTGGACTGCAAGGAGATCCAACCAGTCCATTCTAAAGGAGATCAGCCCTGGGTGTTCTTTGGAAGGAATGATGCTAAAGCTGAAACACCAGTACTTTGGCCACCTCATGCAAAGAGTTGACTCATTGGAAAAGACTCTGATGCTGGGAGGGATTGGGGGCAGGAGGAGAAGGGGACGAGAGAGGATGAGATGGCCGGATGGCAACACTGACTCGATGGACGTGAGTCTGAGTGAACTCCGGGAGTTGGTGATGGACAGGGAGGCCTGGCGTGCTGCAATTCACGGGGTCGAAAAGAGTTGGATGTGACTGAGTGACTGAACTGAACAGAATACCCTTTATGAAAATGTTCAGTACACTAGGAAGAGAAAGAAACTTCCTCAGACTGATAAGGGGCACCTGTGAAAATTCCACAGCTTGCAACATACTTAAATGGGGAAAGACTGAAAGTTCTCCTGCAAAATTAGGAATAAGACAAGGATGTCAGCTCTCTCCATTTCTATTCAACATTGTCCTAGAAACTCTAGGAAGGGCCATTAGATGAGGAAAAAAATAAAAGACATTCAGATTGGCAAGGAGGAACTAAAACTATCTCTGTTGCAGGTGACATGATCGTGACCTTGAAAGACAGGTGCTGGAATGGTTCCCGGCCATCTTCTAGCCTCATTAGCTTCTGTTGAGGACCAGTTTAGCCATGAAGTCTTGACAACCTCCTGCTCCCCAGCAGTACCTGCTACTGAGGTGAGGCTGCCAGTTGTCAGGTTCACACTACCTTTCTCCTCCTGTCCCAAGGTTAGGGCCTCTTTGGGTTGGCTGACCCTCTTGCCCGTCCTGCTCCACCACATGGGGGACACAGCCCTCTGGGAAGCTTCCTCAGGTCCACCCACCAAGATGCCTCACTCGGCCATGGATACAGCACATCCCAGGTGCCACTTTGGAGGTAGATCTTCTAACTTCCCCGGCTACCCCTGGTGGTGCTAGACCCCAGCTTTCCCAGAAAGAGAAAGAATGAGCAAGTTTTTTGAGTCAGGACATGGAAAGAAGGTCATGTGAAGATGTGAAGAGCCTGAAGACATGGGGATGGGGACACTAGTTTATAATGGATCAATATTCCAAGGGATAATTCCCATCCCATTATTGGAAAAGGTTGGGAAGGGCAGCATCGGTGGAGGAAAGAATCGGAGAAGAAATCACAGCATGGTGTGGGTGGGGCAGATGTGAAAGGTTTCATTGGCAGAGGGAACTGAACAGACCATGGCAGGGAGAAGGCTGGTGCAGGGGCATCCCAGCTGCAAGGGGCCCAAGTAGTAGAGGCCCAAAGAGGCACACAGGTTGTGGGCCTGGTCAGCGGCATGAATTCTTTGCTCAGGGTTATAGACAGATTAGTGCCCAAAGAGAGAGAGCTGGAGACCAGGCACCCACGGGACTAGCACCAACCCTGGGGTTTGGAGAAAGAGGTTTAGTAGCTTCCAAGAAGTTCATTTTATGAAAGAAAGGGCAACGTTTCTGTTTAAAAAATTCCAACGTGTCATTCACTTATTGTTCTTCATAGAAATCATTTTCCGACCTCCATCTTTCACCTGCAGCAGGAGCAGGAAGTCGATTGGAAGAGCCGGCAAGGGCATTCCCAGTGCCAGGCAGTTGTGCAGCTCAATTCAAATTAGTTCTACTCAACACAGATATCTTGGCTGCTCCCTCATTCTCAGCATGATGCTATCACTGTAGATTCAACCAGGATGTCTCATAATTGTGAATCTTTCCATCAAAACCATTGATTAAATGTGCAAATAAGTGGGTTTACTTGTTATTTCTTTTCTTCATATATATTTATAAATCAGAAAAAGGACTTGGTCAGATCATGTGTCCTGACTTTGGACTCAGAAAAAATACCAATACATCAACTCTCTGTTTATATAAATAATGTAACTGACTGAGGTCCAGTCTGCCAGGTCTCACCAGAGTCAGGGCAGGAACAAGTGTAAAAATGGGTGTTATTGGCAGTGAGCACTGTAAGTTCAAAGACAACGAGCTGTGCCTGGTTCAAAAGCTGTAAAAGTGAAAACTGTTCTTCCCACCCCCAAGGCCACTGGGCAAATACCCACTTGCCCTCTGAGGTCATTCAGTCTAGAGCTGCAAATTTTTATGATGTCTAAATAGACACTCTGAGCAGAAAGAAACACCAAGACATCACTTGACAGATTTCTTTGGATATAGTGGGAAGAGTATGTATAGGTTTCGAGGTCACACAGCTTAGGTTCTAATAATCCCAGCCCCACCACTGAGACTGCAGTGGTCATAGGAAGCTCCTCAAGCTGCTTGACTGCACATTCCCTTCTGTGAAAGAGGTTGCTCAGATCTGCTTCACAGGTTGTTGGGAAGATTAGGGAAGGTCTATTCAAGAATGTGTCTGCATGCGTGCATGTGTGCTCCACTGCTTCAGTTGTGTCCAACTCTTGGTGACCCCATGGCTCCTCTGTCCATGGGATTCTCCAGGCAAGAATATTGGAGTGGGTTGCCATGCCCTCCTCCAGAAGATCCTTCTGATCCAGGGATTGAACCCGAGTCTCCTGCATCTCCTGTATTGTAGTCCGATTCTTTACCACTGAGCCACCAGGGAAGCCCATGTCCACAGCAGGTGTTAAATAAATGTCTGTTCTTGTTCCTTCCTATAGTGGAAGGAAGAGATAATCCGAGGTAATTTGGGACTAATAGAGGATTTTGCACTGGATGGGGACAAACGGATCACCCCAGACTTCCCTTACTCTTGGATTTATTCGGGTGCGCAGGCTCAAGGTTCTGTCTAAAGGGAATTTGGCTGCACAATGGAGCCGTCAACTTGAAAATATATAATTTGTTTCCCCTCTCCCTCTGCCATCACATCCTTCCTCGGCAACCTCCTGAACAATGCATGAACTCCTCAGAAGACTTATCTTCACTGCTCCTGCAGCTCAGCCATGCTACAGCAGAGGGAAGCCATACATCTTGTCTCCATAGAAACTGTCATGTCCTGGAACACAGCGTGCCTTCTCTGAGTCTGGGCCCTTCACCTCCCAGGCTGACGTCAGTCTTGCCCTCCTTGAGGCTATGCATGAACTGAATAGGGGTTCTGCAGTGAGTCCCCACCGTGGGATTTTCAATGGCCATCACGTGGGGAGCAAGGCAGTGGATGGGTCCATGGCACTAGCCATCTCTGATGATGTGACCTGAGAACCCTCAGTTCACCAAGCCAAGTGCTGAGTTGGCGGGAGTTCCTACAATCACAGCATCCAGGCCTCCACGTGGCATAAAGAGGAGCATTGTCTCAGCAGAATAAGAGATGATTAGATGAATAAGGCTAGGAGCAAGACTGCTTATTATTACCTGACCTCAGTTGATTCTGTGCCCAAACACTGAAATAGGCAATTCATGGAATTCTTTTCTTTCTTTCACAGTAATTACACAACACAAGCTATACAAGCCTGCTGCCAGTGGTATTTGCAAATGAATATCTTACAGACCAAACTCCACATTAACATTTTTCTCTATGTTGAAAGATCATCACTAAAATGTCTTCTTTCTTTCTTTTGCCAAGAGTTTATATCTGCCTTGGCCCACTGTCACAAATTACCATATGGCTGAGACTGACCTGTTAGTTCAGCTGGAAAACCACGTTGGTTCTTAATAGTAGGCTGCCATTACCAGTTCCATGTATCCAACATGAGCTGAGTCCTGACGTCCAACTCATGACCCCTTACCTCATCATGGTCAAGCACCTCTTTTTCCAAGTCCTCAGCACTCTCTCCAAGCTCCCTATTCAACCAACCTCCTAGCTAATACACCAGCAGAAGACCTACCACCCACACTATCAAGATAATCTGGGTGGTGCCTGCCAACTGTGTATTTCCTTTCTTGTTTCCCATCTGCGTTCACTTTTCCCTCATCCTTACCTCCATGTCTCCAGACTCAGAAGACCAGGTGTCTGGACTTTGTTTCAGAGCCAACACTCCCCCCCGGGGCAAGCAAAAAGAAAGAAAGAAAGAAGCTTGAAAACAGAAAAACAATAAAATTAATGAAACAAAGAGCTGGTTCTTTGAAAAGATCAATGATATTGACAAACTTCTAGCAAGACTGACAAAAGAGAGAAGACACAAACTACCAATATCAGGTGTGAAACGGAAATATCACTACAGACTCTGCAGACATAAAAAATAAGGATATACTACAAATAACTCTACATGCACAAATCTGACAAGTTAGGTAAAATGGACCATCCCTTGAAAAACATGAACTATCACAACTTACCAATAAAAAGATAGATTTGAAGAGTCCTATAACCATTAAGAAAATTGAATCTTTACTTTTTAAACTCCCCCAAAAAAGGTCTCCAAGTTCAGATGATTTCACTAGAGAATTTTACCATTTAAGATTTAATACCATTTTACATAATGTCTTCCAGAAAACAAAAAAGAAGGAAACATTTCCCAATTCATCTTATGAAGCTAATATTACTCTGATACCAAAACCAAAGACAGTATAAAACAAGAAAAATACAGACCAGTATCCCTCAAAAATGTAGGTGCAAAAGTTCTTAACACAATTAAATTCAGCAATCCCTGTAAAGAATTATGACCAAGTGGAATGTATTCCAGGGTTGCAAGTAAGACTCACTGAGATCTTAAATCAGTTGATATAATCCATCAAATTACTAAAGCTAAAGAAGAAAAATCACAGGATTATATCAGTTGGTACAGGAAACACTTTTGACAAAATTCAGTACCCATTCTTGATAAAAATTCTCAGAAAAATAGGAGTAGAGGAGGAATGGAGAAGAACAGGAATGTGACAAAGAGCATCTACAAAATCCTCCAGCAAACATTACTTAATGCTGCTACTGCTGCTGCTGCTAAGTCGCTTCAGTCGTGTCCGACTCTGTGCGACCCCATAGACGGAAGCCCACCAGGCTCCCCTGTCCCTGGGATTCTCCAGGCAAGAATACTGGAGCGGGTTGCCATTTCCTTTTCCAATGCGTGAAAGTGAAAAGTGAAAGGGAAGTTACTCAGTCGTGTCCAACTCTTAGAGACCTCATGGACTGCAGTCTACCCAGCTCCGCTGTCCATGGGATTTTCCAGGCAAGAGTACTGGAGTGGGGTGCCATCGCTTTCTCCAGCATTACTTAATGGGGAAAGGCCTAATGCTTTCTCCTAAGATTGGGAACAGGGCAAGAATGTCTCCTCCACTTTTGTTTAAGAGGTACTCAAAGTTCAAGATAGAATTAGAATTGATGAAGGAATAGACACATAAATCAATGGAACAGAGAACACAGAAATAGATCCTTACAAATTTGCCCAGTTCATTTTTGACAAAGATGCAAAAGCAATTTAATAGAAGAAAGATAGCCATTTTAACAAATGCTGGAACAATTGGATATAAAAAGCAAAGCGAAAAAAAAGAAAAAATCCATACCTAAGTTTCACATGTTATACAAAAATTAACGCAAAACTGGATTATGGACTTACACATAAAATGCAAAACTGTAAAACTTAGGAAAGGAAAACACTGAAGAAAATCTTTGAGATCTAGAACCGAAGGAAAGAGTTCTTAGACTTGGCCTCAAAAGCACAATTGATAAAAGGAAAAATTGATAAATCTGACATTGAATTTGTTTTCGTAGAGCAAAGTTAAATGGATGAAAAATAAGCTACAGGGAAGGAGGAAATATTTTAAAATCACTTATATGACAAAAGCCTTGTATCTAGACTAGATAAAGAACTCTTAAACTTAAGAGTAAAAAAAATTAAGCAATCCAATTAGAAATGAACAAAAGACATGGAGAAATGTTCCACTGAAGGAGATTTACAGATGATAAATAAGCACATGAAAAGTTGTTCAATGTCATTAGCCTTCAGGAAATTCAAATTAAATTAAATTCAAATTTAAATTAAAGCAAAAAAATAATGACACCATAAAATGTGGTGAGAATGTAGAGAAAATGGATATATTGCTGATGGGAATAGAAAATGGTCCAGCCACTCTGGAAAAATGTTTGGCTTTTTTCTTTAAAAATTAACCTTCAAATACTGTATGCTCCAGGAATTGCACTCCTGGGTATTTATCCCAGAGAAATATGATTTAAGTTCACACAAAATCTTGGCCCCAAATATTTATAGCAGTTTTATTCTAATAGGCAAAAACTGGAATTAACCCAGATGTCTTTCAAGGGGTGAATGGTTAAATAAACTGTGATAAATCCTTTCCATGGAACACTAGTACTGTGATCTAAATGTCTGTGCCATGCTCCACAATTTCATGTGTTGAAATCGTAACCCCTAAAGATGATGGTAGTACTAAAGGTGGAGTCTGGGCCCTTCTCTGAGTGTCCTGTTCCACAATTCATGTGTTGAAATCTTAACCCCTAAGACGATGGTACTACTAAAGGTGGAGCCTTTGGGAGGTGTGTGTGTCATGAGGATAGAACCCTTATGAGTGAGACTAGTGCCTTGTAAAGGAGGCTCCAGAGGGACCCCTAGCCCCTTTCATCATGTGAGGACACAGCAAGAAGGTACTGGCTAGGAACCAGAAGGTGGGCCCTTGTGAGAGCATGGCCATGCTGGCGACTTGACCTTGGACTTCCCATTTCCAGAGAAATAAATTTCTGTTTTTTACAGTCTATGGTATTTTTTTTTTAAGTCTATGGTATTTTGTTATAACAGCTCAAGTGGGCAAAAATAAGTATTCAACAATAAAAGGGAATTATTAATACAGACACATGTAGCAACATAGATGAATCTCTGAAGAATTTTGCTAAGTGAGAAAAACCAATCCCCCAGAGTTACAAACTATATGATTCCATTTACACAACAGCCTTGAAATGTCACAGTGACAAAAATGATCAGATTAGTGGCTGCCAGGAGCTAATGAGAGGACTGGGGAGGAAGTAGGTGTGGTTATGAGAGGGGAACACGAGGGCTCCTTGTAGTGATGGAAATGTTCTGTATCCTGACTCTATCAATGACAATATCACGATTGTGGAATTGTGCTGCACGGTTTAGAAAGAGTAACCACTGAAGAAACTGGGTAAAGGTACAGGGCATCTTTCTGCATTATTTCTTACAACTGCAGGTGTATCTACATTTATCTCAAAATAAAAAATTGAATTGAAAAATAACTGCAGAAGAAAATGTATCCCTTGTGCTCCTTGTGAGGAGTCTCAGGGAAGATGATTTGGCTTTGTTGACCAGACCAGCTGGATGTGATGAAATGCTAAGGAGGTGTAATCATACAGATCAGAGGGAGAGATAAAGAGAAAAGCAGAGAGAACCAAAGGGATAGAGAGGCAGAGAAAGGAGGAAAAACAGGAGACATCTAGATTTAGAGCACTTCCCATAAGAAAGGATGAGAAATCATAGTTTGGGCATAAGAAAAATTGTTTAGGGATTTTAGGAGATACTTTTGTCCTGTGTAACCCTATCCTCTGGGTTTAGAAGAATACTTCAGCAAAGACCTGCATTCCTTGTCAATTTTTTTAAAGGTGGGATCTGTATTTACTTGGATGTGATACCATGGCAATGATCTGCAAGGAAGCCTGGAACATTTCAGTCATATTAGATGGTTTGTGTGGGTTTTGGACTTTTAGGTAAATTACTTCTCTAGAACTGTGCCGAGAATGAGCTTTCACAATGATCATCCAGTTGTTATGCTCATGGTACCAGGGAGCAGAGATTGGTCTGATAGGAGCAGCACCATCCTTAGAAAGTCTCCTTCAAAAAGAAGGAAATGGGGGCTATTCTACCATCAGAATTAGGGCATGGGGGCATGGACTTTTAGGACCCAGATCTGTAAAATGGAGAACCACACTTCTGTGACTTTATGGCAGCAAGGTTGAGAGTCAAAGTCTCTCAGCAAGTACTGGCTAGGAATTAGCATTTGTTCAGTATTGTATATAAATGCACAGATATAAGACTCTTTCATGGATGAAGAGGTCAGTGGCAGACATGACTGGACATGTTCAGAACCCGGGTCTGGCCGCTGGAGAGCAGAAGGTCACGGAGGGACCAGCCATCCAGCAGACCCCCTACTGTACCTCACACCACCATGCGGTGGCTAGACAAGCCTCCAAACGCCGCAGGGGTGGTGGACCCCCGAGACTGGAAGTCAAAGAGGTTAAGAGGGTGTGTGGGGCCATGCCCTAATAATTACCTGTGGGCACAAAGCCACAGAGACGGGCTCTGGCCGAATGCCTGCCGCCCTAGAAAGGCTCTACAGCAGAGCGGAGACGTGCTGGAATTCAGAGTTCACCGCTGTGTGTCAAAGGGAAGAGGGACGGGAGCAGGGTCTGCGGTCAGGACCTCTGGGCCCCTGCAGCAGTTCATTCCAGGGCACGGCCCAGCGCTGTTTGCAAAGGCACGAACAGCGGGCTCAGATAACCGAGCGACAATTAATGGTCACGTTCCCCAGCAAACTCCAGTTTTTCCCAGGAAGCCGGATTACTTGTTGTTGGGGAATCTAATTCAGAAGGCGGAAGAGAAAGCGGCTCCCCTCAGGGAACCTGACTGGAGCTCACCGCGGGGCCGGAAGCGGGATGAGGGCCTGGCGTCAGCCCAGCGCTGATGCAGGTGTGACTCAGCCGGCGGAGGTCAGGTCCCCACAAGACAGGTTTGGTGGGTGGGGACGAGCCGATGGCACAGGTAGATTGGTTTGCATGAGAAAACACAGGGAGGAAAAAGATTTAGAGGGTGGAGAAAGAGGATGGGGAGTTTTCAGCAGCCGCTGCGAGGGAAAAGAGATTCTTGGGAGACTTTTAGGAAACACTGCCTGTGCCAGGTGGTTCAACGGTAAAGAATCCATTTGCAGGAAATGAACGTTCGATCCCTGCGTTAGGAAGATTTGTGGAAAAGGAAATGGCAACCCACTCCAGTTTCTTGCCCGGATAGTCCCATGGACAGAAGAGCCCGGTGGGCTGCAGTCCGTGGGGTCACACTGGGTCAGACACGACTGAGCGACTGAGCATGCATACAGGGTCCATGCTGAGTAACTAGCTCTCTCAGCACTTCATTAGCCACCGGCAACCGCAGACCAAACACGTTTATTGAGAAGTCTCAGCTCACCCGGGTACAGGCATAGAGTGTTTTTATTCTTTTTCAGCAACTGCTCTCCAACTGTGTACTCTGTCATACTTCCCCACTGGCTAGCAGCTCCCCTGTCGACAGCTTGTCAAAACTCCAGAACTCTTTTTTGTCACTTTTCATGACTGAAGCAGTCTCACTCCAGTATCAAAAACTCCAGGACAGACTACAGTTGTGGGTACAGCAACTTGGAGACGAGGGTAGGCTTGGGTGGGGGTGGGTGTTGAACTGCCCTCCACAGGCCTACAAGTCCTATGCTCGTCCAGCTTTAAGACAGAAGAGCCCAGAGTCAGCAACAGAGTCACCGATGGTTTAATGGATGGGGGAGCTTGTGTATTTGAAGTCAGGTCCTAGAGTGACATCCTGTGTGTGCAGGATGCAGGACATGGGGGCAGTCTTTGCTCCCAGAGGGACAGGAAGATTGCCAGATATATGAGGATGTCAGTTATATGATGTCAGGTTGGCTCATGGGTTATCAGGGAAACTGAAAGAGGGGCATGCCCTTCACCACCTCTTTGATAGGAACTATCACTAGCTCGGCCTGGGGCAAGTGTGCAGAAAGGTCATTCCTGTGAGTAGGGTGTAGGTGAAGCAGGCACTGGTAGAGTAGGGGATGTAAGAGAGCAAGAAAACAGCCATCTTGAGTGGCCTGACCACTCAAGGGGAGAGGTCTCTCTTGTGGCCCCTCTGTGGATATTGCTACTAGAAAAGTAGCAACTGATGGGCTTCTGGTAGCCTCTGTGGGTCAGACATCCAAATGCTGTCCTCTCTGGGGCCTGTAAGTCCTCCCCCATGCAAATTCCCTGAATCAGGTGGTCCCCCTCTCAGAAAATATTACTGGAGTCCCCTCACCTGAAAGATGCCCAAACCTAGCCACCCTCCCTGGGGTCTGCTGAACTGTGGGAAACCCTCACAATTTTGCAGAAGTGCAGTGTCCTGTGCGCCCTTCCAGCAGCTCTGCTATGCCCTGACCACCACTTTCTCCAGGCTCCAGCTGGGTTAGAAGCTCTGTCATAGTTTTGAACTGTCATGCTATGTCATACTTTGAACATACAGTTCAAAGACTTATCATATCTCAGAGACAGAGAGTTACCAGGCCCCAGTGTGGAGGAGGTGGCATGTTCCCTTGGGTCCCCCTCCCCTGGCGCAACGTGCTCCGTCCACCTCTCCTGCCTTGGATACCCTAGACCCACCCTGCATTTCACACCTGGCCACAGCAGAGTGTGTCTATTTTCGGTGCACCGTGGGGCCCTATGTTTCTGGATTCCATGTCTTTCTGCCCCGTGGGAAACCTGGAAATGCTCCTCTTTTGAAATCAGTTAGTCCTCTCCCACTCGGACTGGATTAAGCATCCTTTTCTTCCACTGCATTCCTATTCTGTGAACATACATGTTCTTACTCGTCTCTCATGACATTAAAACATACCTTTAAGCATCTAACTCTCCCATGCTAGATGATATATTCCTTGAAGACAGAAATCGGTTTCTTGATTTCCATATGTTGTGCCTACAATAGCTTCTGATCAGATGGAAGAGACAAAAGAGAAGAAAGAAGGGAAACAGACTACATCTCTCATATTTCACAATTATGGGTGTGTGCAGTCATTTTGGGGAGTGCTGGCGCACACCCAAAGGGGCGCACACCTTCCTAGGTTCAAAGGCCAGCCTTTCTCCACTGATGTTAAAAAAGCCAAGTACTCTTCTTCGATAGCCCAGGTGGGTGGCCTAAAATCGGCTCACAGGAAGCCCTGCCCAGGATTTAACCTAGAGGAGGAGTCAGGAGGCCTGTGCCCTGGGGCTGTGGGGACAGCAGCAGGATGCTAAACAGATTGGGTATGGCCTGGCTCTAGGTTCTTAGCCTCCTGCCCATTTGTCCAGCCTTACTGTCCAGGCCTCCCACCAGTTCTATAATCTACCAAATAGCCTTCCACTAAAATCTTAAAACTTAGTAGAAGGTTTCTCTTATCTGCCAACAAAGTCCCTGACTAGAACGCTTATCAGTAGATACTAATTTATGATTAATCTTGCAATCTATATCTATATATATACTGTGCTTAGTCACTCAGTCGTGTCTGACTCTTTGCAATCCCATGGGCTGCAGCCCGCCAGGCTCCTCTGTCTGTGGGGATTCTCCAGGCAAGAATACTGGAATGAGTTGCCATGCTCTCCTCCAGGGGATCTTCCCCACCCAGGGATTGAACCCAGGTCTCCCACATTGCAGGTGGATTCTTTATCATCTGAGCCACCCGGGAAGCCCAAGAATCCTGGAGTGGGTAGCCTATCCCTTCTCCAAGGGATCTTCCCGACCCAGAAATTGAACTGGGGTCTCCTGCATTGCAGACGGATTCTTTACCAACTGAAATACCAGGAAAGCCCCATATATATGTGTGTGTATGAATATATAAACACATATTTAACCTAAATATATGTAGATGAACAAAACATGTTCCTTTATGTATTAATATTTTTAATCTGAAGATAATCAGTAGTAGAATGAAGTGGATGAA
>NW_011495064.1:14553569-14558468 GCF_000754665.1 Bison bison bison
AGTCAATCAGTAGTAGAATGAAGTGGAATATAAATTACTATTTAGTAAAAAAAGCAAATGAAAGTTGATCCATATGTTCAAAAGTATGAAAAGAAGAAGAGTAGAAATGCAAGTCAGCCTAAGAGTAAAGAAGTTAGATCGGTAGTATCTGTTAGAATAAATGTGACTGAGCTACTACACCCCCTCATCTGAGACAGAAGGTCTCTCATAATTCCAAAGGATAAATCCAGCGTTCTGTTACTATATGGCAGATTTTTAGACTGGCTTTCCTAACTTCCATTCCATTCTCTTTCCATTTGGAGAGGTTGTAAATCTAAAAATTACCTTTTTTGAAGACCATCAAAATGAGGGCACTGGTCATAAGTCAATTGGGCCAGTAAGATGCCCGTGAAATAGTTGTGCTGCTTTGGTAGGTGAGGTGAGGCGGAGGCCATGTTCCTGCTGTCAGGTAATGGGAAACAGCTTTCAGCTGGTGGAAGCCATGTTCCAGCATCTGCTCACTAACTCGGAGGGGCGAGAGACAGTTGTCCTGACAGCAGCAGCAATAGCTTCCTGATCTCCTTGCAGTGACTTGGAATCAGTAGTCCACTGGAGGCCCCCAGTCTCCACTCCTCCAGACACCCCGAAGGCCTCCAAAGCACAGAATAGCCTGTATTAAGTCCTTTCCCACTTGAAACACATAAGGTGGTTTCTATTTTCTCCACAGAAATCTGAGTAATACATGTTGTTGACAAAAGGCAAGTCTAAAATTAAATGACCCATAAAGTTCTTCTTTTAAAAGATGACAAAGACATAGTACCTTAATGTTGTGAATTACTTTATTCACAACAACATTAATTCTCAACATTGATGAAAACAAAGCCAAAACTAAAATATAGATGGCAATATTAATAACAAAGAAGAGTTAAAGAAAAAAGTTATGTAGACTATTATACCAATACAAGATGTAAATCACAAAATGATATAAAACTCATGAATGTTTATGTTCTACATAAAATAGTGTCTAACTATTAAAAATTAGAAATCAAGAAGAAATTGTTTAGGACTATCATTTCTTTATTCACTTTGATGAATCAAGTGGACACATAAATAAAGGAATCAAATAATATAATCAGTAAGCTTTTTGGCATTTATAGTCCACAAACACCCGGTTCATATACCTTGAAAATAGCCACTGGATATGAGGTCATATATTAGGTCATAAAAGAAATTTCCATAAATTCTTAGATTTAAACTCTCTTTGACCATAATCCAGCAAAACAAAAAATTAGTAAGGAAAATATCGAACACCAGGAAGTTAAGCAATATTCTTGTAAATAACTCTTGGGTAACAAAGGAAATAAAACATATAATTAAATAGTTTTGAAAATAACAGTAATAATAATACCAGGTTTCAAAACTTCTGGCATGTGACAAAGCTATACTCAGAAAAGAAACCGTATTCTAAAATGCTGTTGCTGTCATATTATTTTTAAAAGGAATAATGAAACTACGTGAGTTAAGTATTTATTTCAAGAAGAAAAGTTTTTGCTGCTGTTTTTTTTCTTAACCTTGTATTTTAAGGTGTTCATCTCTTTATTTGCTGGTCTCTATCCAACAAGCCTTCATTGTCTGTATATTCCTTTTTCCCCCCCAGCTTTATTGAAGTATAATTAACAAATAGTAATTATACATATTTAAGGTGTACAACTTGATATTTTGATACACACTGTGAAACGATTGCCACAATCGAGCTAGTTAACATATCTATCACCTCACACAGTTCCCATTTTTCCTTTTCCTTTTGTTTGTATGTGTGTTGAGAACATCTATGATCTACCTTTTTAGCAAAAATCAAGTATACAATACAGTATTATTAACTATAGTCACCATGCTGTATGTTGGATCTCCAGAACTTAATCATCTTACATAACTAACACTCTTACCCTTTGACCACATCTCCCCATTTCCCTCTTCCCCCATCCAGCCCTCATTATATTTTGTTTTTGTAAGTGACATATTTTAGACTAAGAAGGAAAATTTTTTTAATGTAAAATAAATGTAAAGTAAACCTGTTAAAAGGTACTAATATAATGAAAACAGAAATTAATTCACTGAAAAACAGAAAGGTATAATTAATAATTCAATCCAAGCCTGTTTCTGTAATATAAAACCATAAACAACATATTATACACCCTCCTAAAAGTATACTTAAGAAAAGAGAGAGAAAAAACTATTCTAGCCTAGGGGACTTCTCTTCCAGTGCAGTGGTTAAGACTCTGTACTTCTATTGCAGGGGGCACCTGTTCGATCCCTGGTTGAGGATGAGATCCCACATGTCCTGTGGCCAAAAAGAATCAAAAACAAACAAACAAAAAAACTATGGTGCCTATTTGAGGAACTTGATGAAATGGGATGATTTTCAAAGAAACATGTAAGTTACCAAAATGGACTAAATGGGAGGTATAAATCTGATGACTAATCCTTAAAGAAAATTTTAAAGTTGTAGAAGAAAACTTCCAGTCCCAATGTTTGGATGGTCTATTGGACACCTCTTGGGAATTACTTGGGATTCTCTTGGCCCCAGCTCTTTCCTCAGTGTAGGGTACCAGTGGGACCCTGCCTGCTCAACATGGGTAAGAAGCACTTAATGCCATTTGGAACAACCCTCAGCCAAAGGTGGGGGGAGTTAATGGATAAATGCTCCCCTGTTTTTTCCCAAAGATCTTAGCTGCCTATCATAAAGCATCTTAGATCATCCATTGTGATGGAACACCCTGTAGCAGCTAGTCAACTTGATAACACATTCTTGTTTTTTTTAATTAATTTTTATTGGAGTATAGTTGAATTACAATGTGTTAGTTTCTGCTGTACAGCAAAATCAGTTATACATATACATATATCTACTCTTCACATCCTTGTTTTGACTCTTCCTCTTTGCCTATTTCTTTTCCCTATTCTTTCCTCATTTCCATTCCAAGCCCTAGCGCTATTAATACATTCCCTAACAATTATGCCTAAGCCTTAGTCTCAGGCTTTGCTTTTTTACCCCCAGGTGACTTCTGATTTAATTTTCAGTCTGAATATCTCTGTTTTTACATTGGAGTATTTAATTCATTTATATTCAATGGAATCACTATTATATTTGGATTTGTATCAACTTAATATTTGTACCACTTGATTTGGTGGGTATTCCCCATATACTCCCTGCTCCAGCACATGCATAGCCTCCCCAATTATTAACATCACTCACCAGAGTGGAACATTGGTTATAATTGCTTTACCTGTATTGGCCCATCATAATCATTCAAAGCCCATAGTTCACCTTAGGTTCATCTTGGTATTGTACATTCAGTGAATTAATTATAATGAATTCATCATACAGAGAATTTTTTGTACTGAAAATATTTCTGAGCTCTGCCTATTCTTCCTTCCCCTCAACCCCCAGCCCTGACAACCACTGATCTTTTTACTGTCTCCATAGTTTTGCCTTTCCCAGAATGTCATATATTTGGAATCATAGAGATTCCAAATGGATCCAGTTGGCTTCTTTCACTTAGTAATATGCATTTAACTTTCTTCCATGTCTTTTCAAGGCTTGGTAGCTCATTTATTTTTAGAGTTGAATAATATTTAATCATCTAGATGTATCACAGTTTACCCATTCGCTGACTGAAAGCCATCTTGGTTGCTTCCAAGCTTTGGCAATTATGAATGTAGCTGACATACACAGGTTATTTTGTGGACATAAAATTTCAACTTCTTTAGGTAAACACCAAGGAGTGAAATTGCTGGATCATATGGTAAGAATATTTTTTTTTGTAAGAAACTGCCAGACCATCTTCCAAAGTGGCTGTTTATTTCTTCGTTCCTACCAGCAGTGAATGAGAGTTCCTATTGCTCCACATCCTTGCCAGCATTCAGTAGTGTAAGTGTTCCACCCCGTAGCCATTCTAAACGTGTGTGGTGACATCTCATTGTTGTTTTAATTTGCATTTCTCTGGTAACATATGACATGGAGCATCTTTCATATGCTTATTTGCCATCTGTATATATCTTCTTTGGTGAGGTGTTTGTTAAGATCTTTAGCTCATTTTTTAATTGGGTCGTTTGTTTCCTCATTGTTGAGTGTTAAGAATTCTTATACTTCAGATAGCAGTCCCTTATCAGGTGGATCTTTGCAAATATTTTCTCAGTTTGTGGCTCATCTTCTCAGTTTCTTGACATTGTATTTTGCTGAGCAGAAACTTAGTTTTAATGAAATCCAGCTTATTAAGAATTTATTTCATGGATTATAGCTTTAGTGTTGTATCCAAAAATTCATCACCAAACCCAAGGTCATCCAGGTTTTCGCCTATGTTATCTTCTAGGAGTTTCAAACTTTGCATTTTGCATTTAGGTCTGTGGTCCATTTTGAGTTAACATTTGTGAAAGATGGTTCTGGGTGCAGGATTGTTTTTTCTTACATGAGTGTCCAGTTGTTCCCAGCACTGTTGTTGAAAGATTGTCTTTGTATTGCCTTTGCTCCTTTGTCAAAGATCAGTGGGCTTATTCCTGGACTCTCTATTCTGTTTGATTGATATAGTTGCCTTTTTTTTTTTTTTGCCAATAACACCTGTCTTGTTTAGTATGGCTTTATAGTAATTCTTAATGTCAGATGGTGTTTGTCCTCAACTTTGTTCTTTTTTAATACTGTGTGGATCACAATAAACTGTGGAAAATTCTGAAAGAAATAGGAATACCAGACCACCTGACCTGCCTCTTGAGAAACCTATATGCAGGTCAGGAAGCAACGGTTAGAACTGGACATGGAACAACAGACTGGTTCCAAATAGGAAAAGGAGTACGTTAAGGCTGTATATTGTCACCCTGCTTATTTAACTTATATGCAGAGTACATCATGAGAAACGCTGGGCTGGA
>NW_011495064.1:14558609-14559279 GCF_000754665.1 Bison bison bison
CATCTTGCTTATTTAACTTATATGCAGAGTACATCATGAGAAACGCTGGGCTGGAAGAAGCACAAACTGGAATCAAGATTACCGGGAGAAATATCAATAACCTCAGATATGCAGATGACACCACCCTTATGGCAGAAAGTGAAGAGGAACTCAAAAGCTTCTTGATGAAAGTGAAAGAGGAGAGTGAAAAAGTTGGCTTAAAGCTCAACATTCAGAAAATGAAGATCATGGCATCTGGTTCCATCACTTCATGGCAAAAAGATGGGGAAACAGTGGAAACAGTGTCAGAC
Organism: Bison bison bison; assembly: GCF_000754665.1. NCBI lineage: Eukaryota > Metazoa > Chordata > Mammalia > Artiodactyla > Bovidae > Bison > Bison bison. Next base: position 14,558,900 of record NW_011495064.1, read on the forward strand.
TTTATTTTTTGGGGCTCCATAATCACTGCAGATGGTGATTGCAGCCATGAAATTAAAAGATGCTTACTCCTTGGAAGGAAAATTATGACCAACCTAGATGGCATATTGGAAAGCAGAGACATTACTTTGCCAACAAAGGTCCGTCTAGTCAAGGCTATGGTTTTTCCAGTGGTCATGTATGGATGTGAGAGTTGGACTGTGAAGAAAGCTGAACACCAAAGAATTGATGCTTTTGAACTGTCGTGTTGGAGAAGACTCTTGAGAGTCCACTGGACTGCAAGGAGATCCAACCAGTCCATTCTAAAGGAGATCAGCCCTGGGTGTTCTTTGGAAGGACTGATGCTAAAGCTGAAACTCCAATACTTTGGCCACCTCATGTG
>NW_011495064.1:14559379-14576527 GCF_000754665.1 Bison bison bison
TCCATTCTAAAGGAGATCAGCCCTGGGTGTTCTTTGGAAGGACTGATGCTAAAGCTGAAACTCCAATACTTTGGCCACCTCATGTGACGAGTTGACTCATTGGAAAAGACTCTGATGCTGGGAGGGATTGGGGGCAGGAGGAGAAGGGGACAACAGAGGATGAGATGGCTGGATGGCATCAACGACTTGATGGACGTGAGTTTGAGTGAACGCTGGGAATTGGTGATGGACTGGGAGGCCTGGTGTGTTGCAATTTATGGGGTCGCAGAGAGCTGGACACGACTGAGCGACTGAACTGAACTGAACTGAATATTGTACTGGCTATTCTGGGTCTTTTGACTCTCCACATAAATTTTAGAATCAGTTTGTATAAAATGACTTGCTGGGATTTTGATTGGGACTGCATTGAATCTCTAGACAAAGCTGGGAAGAACTGACATCTTGATAATATTGAGTCTTCCTATCCATGAACATGCAATATCTATTTATTTAATTCTTCAATTTTATTCATTAAAACTTTATAGTTTTCCTCATATAGACTATGTACTTATTTTCTTAGATTTATACCTAGATATTCCATTTGAGGGTCCTAATGTTAAGTGGTATTGTGCTCTTTGTTTCAAATTGCACATATTTATTTCTGGTATATAGGAAAGTGATTGACTTTTGTATACTTTGGGTTCCATAACCTTGATATAATCACTTGTTAGTTCCAGGAGAGGTGGGTTTTTTGTTGTTGTTTTTGTTGGGGGAGGTTGGTTCTTTTTGTTGTTGTTAATTATTTGTCTAACTTTTGTTAATTACACTGAAAGTCTTAAAAAAGAAAATGATGAAATCAGGAAAGACAACTCTCAATACACAAAGCATGCAGTGTAAGGCAGGTCGTTTCTAAAGAAGCAGTTATTGAGACACCTCATTTCCAGCCCATATTGCAGGCAGATTCTTTTTCAACTGAGTCAACAGGGAAGCCCAAGAATACTGGAGTGGGTAGCCTATCCTTTCTCCAGAGGATCTTCCTGACCCAGGAATCAAACCAGGGTCTCCTGCATTGCAGGTAGATTCTTTACCAGCTGAGCTACCAGGGAAACCAGCTATAGCGCAGACCATGTCAAAAATGAGGTCCAGGATCTAATTATAAAGGTAGCAAAATAGAGAAAGAGACAACTTATAACCACAATAGATGCCCCATGTTAGAGTCAGGACCCTGGTACAAAAACGGTAAATCTATGAGAACTGGGATGGGGACATTTGTATGTATGACCCTAAAAATCTTGAATCCCTAGTTTCCACTGAATTGTCTACAGCAGGAGAAGGGTTGTCTCTCCATTAGCAGGGAGAGCAGTCTCTGCTTGCCTGAAAACCCTGCAAAGACTTCACTTGAGGCAGGTACCTCATAATATCAACCCTCATCCCTGTCTCAGACCAGCCTGCAAATAGGAATTTTCTTTTTGCTCCCAGAAGAATTGCAGGATCTGACTCCTAGGGAGCACATTTGGGAGTAAGCCCTGAAGATATTAGATGTGAAATATAAGGATGGATAGAGATGTTTCATTGATGAGGGACATTTGCCAGTGACTTGAGATGTACATTCTGAATGGACAATTCAAACAATGTACTGGAGAGTTATTTCAGGCCTTTCAGAAAAAAATTTTTTTGAAGTTTTAAAAAAAAATTACCACAGAAAATACAAAACAGTAAACAGAGTTCTGATTTATCAATAAAACTCAATTTATAAAAAAAACTAAAATATCCCTGTAGGCAAAAATGACAATAAAAATTACAGACTTCTTTTATCACACAAGGGGAAATTTTCTAAATAAAATATGAGTGAATTTTCAAACCATATGTATTTTTAAATATACCACACAGTGTTCAGATAAGGGTTTATTCCAGACTCCAGTGGGACAATCAGAAAGAGAATATGTCCAGAGGGGAAATCTGTCCCGATGTGGTGGAATCACACCAAACTCTGTCTTCAGGACTGATCTGTCATCTTTTGGAATAAATTATTTTTCTGCTTTCTATGAGTTTGAGCAAACTCCAGGAGATAGTGAAGGACAGAGAAGCCTGGCATGCTGTAGTTCATGGGGTTGCAAAGAGTTGGACATGACTTAGAGACTGAACTACCAACAAAAACGTGAAAGAATATTGGAACTGTAAGAGGGTAGTTAGCTGTGATGTCCTAAAACATTTATTAAAAATCAAGGGTTTTACCATAGATCAGCAATAACTACTTCAAAACATCTCATGGAAGAAGGTTCCCAATGACTGTAGTTACAGAAATCGTAAAATATCCAAGTATAAACTTCAAATGAAATACACAGCAATTTCCCAACACACAATCCAGGACTTCCCTGATAGCTCAGTTGATAAAGAATCCGCCTGCAATGCAAGAGTCTCTGGTTCAATTCCTGGGTTGGGAAGATCCTCTGGAGAAGGGATAGGCTACCTACTCCAGTATTCTTGGGCTTCCCTTGTGGCTCAGCTGATAAAGAATTTGCCCGCAACGCGGGAGACCTGGGTTTGATTCCTGGGTTGGGAAGATCCCCTAGAGAAGGGAAAGGTTACCCTCTCCAGTATTCTTGCCTGGAGAATTCCATGGACTGTATAGTCCATGGGGCGGCAAAGAGTTGGACATGACTGAGTGACTTTCACTTTCACTTAATACAATATACAACAAAGCAATATATACTACAAAAAATAACACCAGTTGAGATAAAAAATAACCCCACTTGGGGTCAACAACAGCTAAGACTGATAGATTGATAAAAAAAAATCACAAAGTCCAGGAGCAGATAAAAATATACATAAAATTTTAACATATGATATAGGTAACACTTCAAACCAGTTAAATGGAAGATAAAAATCTTCAATAATTGGCCAAATGACTAACAATTTAGGGAAAAAATAAAGTTTCTATTTCACACAATAAATTAACATCACTACCAGATAAAGATGTGAGTGTAAAAAGAGAAATTATAAAAACCCTCAAGGAAAAGAGTTATGTATATACATACATATATATATATATTTTTTTTTTTGATGGAGAAGTGCTTTCTAAGAATGATACCAAAGACACAAATCATAAAGGAACTGACAATATTTTTAAAATCTGTATATCAAAAAGGATCTTTAAAAAGATTAACAGGCAAACAACAATGGGGGGTGGAATATTTCCAACTTTTAAGGAAAGTGAAGGCTTGATATCTATGGCACAGATTATGCTTTTGTAGCTCAATAAGATAAAGATGAATGGTCCCAGAAAAATGAACAGAGGAAATAAGCAGGCAATTCACAAAAGAAGAAATACAAACAAATGCTATTGTTGATGGCCACAGTCAATAATGACCAGGAAAATGCAAATTTTAAAGGATGAGATACCATTGTATAACTACCTATTTGACAAATATTTACTAGTGATAATAATACTTAGAATTAAAGAATATATGGGGAAATGAGTTCTTATACTCTGCTGGTTTGAGTACGTGTGCATGCTCGAGTCGCATCTGACTCTTTGCAACCCTATGGACTGCAGCCCCCTAGGCTTCTCTGTCAATGGGATTTTCTAGGCAAGAATACTGAAGTGGGTTGCATGCCCTCCTCCAGAGGATCTTCCCCCCCAGGGATCGAATCTGTGGCTCCTGCCTTGCAGGCAGATTCTATACCACTGAGCTATCTGGGAAATCCGGGTTCAAGTATAACCAGACACAAATTCTTTGAAGGATAATTTGAAAATAAATATAAAAAACCTGGATTATGTTCACTTATTTTTGAACCAGAAATGCTACAGGTAGTGTTCATGTCCAGAGCATTTATTAAAAATAAGCACTTTGGCCTCAAAAAAAAGGCTTTGACCTAAAAAATTCCTTGTCAATAACAAAAGTAATTAGAAATAATCTAAATCTACAATACAGAATGGATTAAATATATTAATATATATTTGTATTTAAATATATTAATATTTAATATATTGTATTTGTATAATACAATCCTATGGAACTATTAAAAATAATGGTTTTAAATTGATTAAATTTATTTTATTTAGTGACTTGGAAAGACTGAAAAAAATACTGTTAAATTAGAAATCAGCTGCCGTCTATGGGGTCACACAGAGTCGGACACGACTGAAGTGACTTAGCAGCAAACACATACCACATTTTTATTTTTGTAAAATGATAGATAAAATGATATGTGTAGTAGTGGTGATCACTGGCTTGTTGGATTCTCATTTAATTTACTTACTGCCTTTTCTCAATTTTTTATAGGCAACATAGTATTTTTGTAACTTAAAAAACCAATAAATGCTAAAACATTTGACAAATATGAAAATACTACTGTATGGTCACACCCCAAAAGTGGCTCAAGTTCTTTCTGTTGGGTTTCTGAGCTGCCCAAGACAAAAGTGGCGATAGGAAATTGAAAATGAAATTATCAATCTTGCAGTAATTACTATTATTGTGGAGGCACAATTGCAGTCTGTGGGTTGCCGAGTTCCTGTTATTTAGGTCTTCTGGGAGCCTTTGTGCTCCTCTGGCCACTTTCATCAGCAAATCTCAGGGCAACACACAAACATCCCCTTCCAGGTGAATTAGAAATGCCTCAAAGACCATCTGGCTTCTGGATGAACAATCACAGCCTCAGCTGGTAAAAGGGATCTCCCCACCGCAACAGTGGAATCCCTGAACTTCACCCTGAGCTGGAAATAATCACCAGGCACACAGCAGAGTCCCTGGTTCAGCCTGTGCTTGAAGCCAGGACCAGAGAGTGCCTGCAGATAGAGCATTCTTTTTACTTTGGGGGCCTCTGTAATGGTCAAAATCCCTTTCCTGATATCAAGGCAGGACCTGTTTTATACAGGGGGCTACAGCTAAGGTGAGTCTCTTGACCATTTCTGAGGCTACCATTGCCCCCATACTTTTTTTTTTTAATGTTTAAAACACTATTCTCTGTTCCTTTGGGCCCAGTTTTAAAGAATCCAGGCTAACCCAGGTTTAGAGGCTGCAGAGGGCTGAAGGTCAAAGAGATTAACACACCCTCGTTGGGCTGGGTGCTTGTGTGCTTGGCCAGTCTCCCCCAACACACTTGCAAACGTCTTTTAATTTTTTTTTATCATGTATTTTATCATAAATTGTGCCACTTATATATTCATATGTATATATATAAACAGAGAGAGAGACTAAAATAGTCTTTGTGTCTAGACATTGTTCTCTTTCTTTCCTCTTTTTGTGCCCCAATCTTGAGTCTCTGTGCTGCCAATTCTCTCGTCAAATGTTTTTTTAAACGTTTAATTGGGAGATAATTGCTTTACAATGTTGTGTTAGTTTCTGCTGCACAACGTGAATCAGCTGTAAGTACACATATATCCCCTCCTCCTTGAGACTCCCTCCCACTGCCCCCCATCCCACCCCTCTAGGTCATCACAGAGCACAGAGCTGAGTTCCCTGTGCTATACAGCAGCTTCCTAATTAGCTATTTTATACACGTGTACATGTCAATGCTTTGAATTCTCCCCACCCTCTCCTTCCCTGGCTGTGTGCAGAAGTCCATTCTCTACCTCTGTGTTTCGATTCCTGCCCTGCAGATAGGTTCATCAGTACCATTTTTCTAGATTCCATATATTTTGCAAGCATCTTTTGAATAAGCTAGCCAATGTGCTCTTGAATGAGCATTTGATGTGACTAATGGCACCCCACTCCAGTACTCTCGCCTGGAAAATCCCATGGACGGAGGAGCCTGGTGGGCTGCAGTCCATGGGGTCACTAGGAGTCGGACTCGACTGAGCGACTTCACTTTCACTTTTCACTTTCATGCATTGGAGAAAGAAATGGCAACCTGCTCCAGTGTTCTTGCCTTGAGAATCCCAGGGATAGGGGAGCCTGGTGGGTTGCCGTCTATGGGGTTGCACAGAGTCAGACTTGACTGAAGCGACTTAGCAGCAGCAGCAGCAGCAGCAGTTCAGTCTATTGGGGTCTTCCTAGGTGGTGCTAGTGGTAAAGAGCCCATCTGCCAACACAGGAGACATAAGAGATGCAAGTTTGATCCCAGGATGGGGAAGATCCTGTGAAGAAGGGCATGGAAACCCACTCCAGTATTTTTGCCTGGAGAATCCCTTGGACAGAGGAACCTGGCGGGCTATAGTCCAAAGGGTCACAAGGAGTTGGACCTGACTGAAGCAACTTTGCGTGCGCACACGCAAGTTCAGTCTACCAGGGATCATCCATGCCTAGGAGAGGAGGGAATCTATGATCCACCTTTGAACATTGTAGATAGATTGTTTTTTAATTTTTTTTTAAAAGAGGCCCCTCCTCTTGCTCACCTCATTGTGATAAGTGAGGATGATCAAGAATAATGTCAGCCCCAGATTGCACTGAATTGTAACAGACGCTGGGTATCTTAGGCAAAAGCCCCTTCTGCAGTGATTGGAGGCCAGTGAAAGCCTTCCCAAATCAATGTCCAGGGCGTGGTGGGATGCAGTGGAAGCAAGAGAGTTGTATAAGATGCAACCACCTGTGTGGGTCCTGAAATGGAGATGTGTGGCATGGCCAGTGTTCACGTTCCCCCCACAATTTTCAGGGGAGGATACTTGCATCTTGTTTGCTGAATGCACAACGAACATGGAGCATCAGAAGGAATGACTACATCCTGAGGAATTATTTTCATGTTGACCCTAACCAGGACCAGAAGTCTCAAACTGCGAAAATACATCTGTAGTATACTACGCTGGCCATATGTTTTAAATTAATTCCATCATTTCCCCCACTCCACTACCAACTTCCATATTAATATCATCAAGCTAATCCTGTAATCAGCCACCCACTTTAGCCCACCTCCACACATGTCTTTTGGTTATGTTTTTAAATCCTTCTTCCATAAATAAGCCTGCAGCCATTACATTTAAACTAAATCAAGACATGTAAGGTCTCTTACCCTCCTTACTTGTTGAAAGATTTACCAAAAACTACCATTAACCAATCTATTTCTCAGAAAGTGCTTCAATCCCTCCCCTAGTTTGAGATGACTATTTCTGGGGGTGTAGTGGAGGTAAGTGTTGAGAAAATCTTCCAGAAAATGAAAATAAAGCTCAAGAAAAGGTTTGAAATTCCTCTAGGGTTTCCATCTGAATCTAAAGTTTCACCAGCCTCTAACCACCTTACCTTCCTGTCTCTCAGCTGTTCGAGGAATTTTTTTTTTTTTTTTTACAAAAATAAAGAGACTTCTAAAAGACTTGAAAAATAGGAAATGAAGGATCCTAAACTCTCAGGAAATGCGGGACACCAAATATGAAGCTGACTTCCAAACCAAGTGTAAACAGTATCCCACCCTCTTCTGCACAAGTTCCTCCCATGTATACCCTTCAGAGCCATCCCTCTTTCCTAAAGACCTGCCTTGTAATAAATGTGAAAAGAAGTTCTTTAGAGAGAAGGAAGATATTGTAGGTCAGAAACTCAGATCTACATAAAGAAAGGAAGAGCATCAGAGGAGGAGTAAGTGAAGGTAAAAAGAGTGAAACACAAAAAAAGTTTTGAGGAATACAAGTAGGTGTTCTGTGGTTTGCAGAAGACACACTCAGTGAGGTTCTGCTACTGAGAGGGGTCAACTGATGGGAAACCAGTTAACCTCAGAATTCAATGTTCGGAAGATATGAGTGGTAAAGAGGAAGAAGGAAGAGAGGAAAGGTGGCCTTCTGCTTGGGGCACCTTACTATAATTTATAGACTTGCCACATCCTCTCCGTGACTACACAGCCCACTTTGAAAGACCAATCCCCCTATGACATCCTAGGGTTTCCAACATCAGGCTTATGATAAAAGATACCTAGAGATGTACACAAACCTAGGAAGCTTTTAAGAAGCTCTAGCTCTGTCTCCTGATGTGAAGTTTTCAGATTCTCCTCTTTAGCAAGAGCTCTACATCCAGCATTGCTGGGTCAGCCTTGATCACAGGAAGTGGAAATTATGAGTTTTATGGGGTCGCTAAAAGCTGGACACAACCGAGCAATTGAACTGAACTGAACTGATGCTTCTCATTTGACTACAATGCTCAGGTGATGTTTGGAGATAAAACTATCCTCCGATTTTTAAACAATGGCTTAAAGTTTACCAGGAAACATATTTTTATTATTCTATAAGCTGGTTAAAGGGGAATTTATGTTTATAAAAAATATTTAGCATATATCAACATATTCTATTTTTATGTATGTGTGCATGCTAAGTTGCTTCAGTCATGTCCAACTCTGTGTGACCCTATGGATTGTAGCTCCCCAGGCTCCTCTGTCCATGGGGATTCTCCAGGCAAGAACACTGGAGTGGATTGCTATGCCCTCCTCCAAAGGGATCTTCTCGACCCAGGAATCAAACTCACATCTCTCTCTCTCTTGTTTTTTTTTTTTTTTGGTAAAAATTTGTTTATTTTAATTGGAGGCTAATTACTTTACAATATTGTATTGGTTTTGCCATACATCAACATGAATCCACCACGGGTGTACACGTGTTCCCCATCCTGAACCCCCCGCTCACCTCCCTCCCCATACCATCCCTCTGGGTCATCCAAGTGCACAAGTCCCAAGCATCCTGTATCATGCATCGAACCTGGACTGGCGATTCGTTTCACAAATGATAATATACATGTTTCAATGCCATTCTCCCAAATCATCCCACCCTTGCCCTCTCCCACAGAGTCCAAAAGACTGTTCTATACATCTGTGTCTCTTTTGCTGTCTCGCAGACAGGGTTATCGTTACCATCTTTCTAAATTTCATATGTATGCATTAGTATACTGCATTGGTGTTTTTCTTTCTGGCTTACTTCACTCTGTATAATAGGCTCCAGTTTCATCCACCTCATTAGAACTGAGTCAAATGTATTCTTTTTAATGGCTGAGTAATACTCCATTGTGTATATGTACCACAGCTTTCTTATCCATTCGTCTGCTGATGGACACCTAGGTTGCTTCCATGTCCTGGCTATTATAAACAGTGCTGCGATGAACATTGGGGTACACGCGTCTCTTTCAATTCTGGCTTCCTTGGTGTGTATGCCCAGCAGAAACTCACATCTCTTATGTCATCTGCATTGGCACGTGAGTTCTTTACCACTAGCACACCTGGGAAGCCCATTCTATATCTATATGTTTATGTATGTTGGGCTCCCCAGGTGGCTCAGTGGTAAAGAATCCACCTGCCAATGCAGGAGAAACACAAGACACAGATTCAATCCCTGGGTGGGGAAGATCCCCTAGATGGCAACCCACTCCAGTGTTCTTGCCTGGAAAATCCCATGGACACACGAACCTGGTGGGCTATAGTCCATGAGGCCACAGAGTCAGACACGACTAAGCAACTGAGCATACACACATTTATGTATTTACATATAATTTGTATATATTTATATATATTTACAAGCATAATTCTGTAAGCATATATATATGTGTGTGTGTATATACACACATTCACACACACACACACACTTGGGGTTTCCCTGGTGGCTCAGTGGTAGAGAATCCATCTGTGTTCAATCCCTGAGTCAAGAAGATCCCCTGAAGAAGGAAATGGCAGCCTGGGAAATCCCCTGGACAGAGGAGCCCGGCAGGTTACAGTCCACGGGGTTGCAAAGAGTCAGACACAACTGAAGTGACCTTAGCACGCATGCATGCATGGGAGCAACAGAATGAGGGGATATTGGGATAGACTTCATCATGGGACTCACTGGCTTGGGGAGTTTGCCTGGATGCCTTAATGTCCTATCAGGACATCTCTAAGCATCAGCTCTCAAGCTGAAAAACAGCTTCATAAATTTAGATTGTTAGTCAACTCTTTTTCTCTCTTAGCACCAGGTACTCAGATTGACAGTTTAATGAAGAACTCTTCTCAGAGATTTAAAACTCCACCCTTTCTGCGGTGGTGACCCAAGCTGGATTTCTCTATTGTTCAATTTCTTCCTTGCATGCTATCAGCAAGCTATCAATACATCCCAGAGAGCTTTATAGAGAAAGCTACATGTATCCATTAATTCTTTTACGGCACTACCTAAACTATGGCTTCAGGGTACCTTGGTTGAAAGCGACAAGATCAGATCAGATCAGATCAGTCGCTCAGTTGTGTCCGACTCTTTGTGACCCCACGAATCGCAGCATGCCAGGCCTCCCTGTCCATCACCAACTCCTGGAGTTCACCCAAACTCACGTCCATCGAGTCAGTGATGCCATCCAGCCATCTCATCCTCTGTCATCCCCTTCTCCTCTTGCCCCCAATCCCTCCCAGCATCAGAGTCCTTTCTAATGAGTCAACTCTTCGCATGAGGTGGCCAAAGTATAAAGAGGTAAAAAGAAGAGCTAATGAGTATACTGAGAAAATTATCAACTACACCAGTACACAAAGAAATACATATTAAAAGTTGGCAAAGGTGAAAAAAGATAGTGAAAAAGTAGTTTGCAGAGTGCTGCTAGGAATGTGAAAAATGATTATTCATAGGTTTCAGGCGGCAGCACAGCCTCCATGACTGCCAAAATTGTCATTGTCTTAATTACAAGCTACAATTGTGTTCAGGAAACCCTAGTATTGCCCTTGGTACCCAAACCAGGCTTTAGCAGGCAGAGACGGTTGGGCTGAGACTGCAGACACCTGCATGCATATGCATCAGAACCACTGAAGATTGCTGGAAAGCTTCTGACCTTGACTTTGACCTTCATGGGTTTTTCTCCTTTAAAAGGAAAAAGTCTGGAAAAGGCACAGAAATAGTTTTAAAATAGATGGATAATATTCAATTTTTTTCAGTTTGCTTATTTAATGAACCCAGGTCCTATAACAGAGGCCTATAACATTTATGGGTGACTTTTCATTGATCCTGAGGATATTTTTTAGCTTCAGCTGCATCACTTTGACTTAACTTACTTGATACCACGTTAGTTAAAAACTGGACATGTGACTCTGGATCACATTTCACTGTTCTGTAGAACAATTCCTGTGAATGTTGCATGCGTGCTAAGTCACTTCAGTCGTGACCGCATGGACTGTTGCCTGCCAGGCTGCTTTGTCCCTGGGATTCTCCAGGCGAGAATACTAGAGTAGTTTGCCATGCCCTTCTCCAGGGGATCTCCTTGACCCAGGGGTCGAACCCTCATCTCTTATGTCTCCTGCATTGCCAGGCAGATTCTTTACCAATAGTGCCACCTGAGAAGGCCTGTGAATGTTAAGGTTAACACAATTGTGATCTAAAGCGCGGGTGGAGCCCCAGATGGAGGCAATCTGTTATTTACAGCTGCGTGATTCGAATTAAACTACTTAATCCTGAAAGCTTTAATTACAGAGATGATAATTTGTGTTTTCCTGCTTGTTTTTAGGACAAGTAGGACAAAATCCCAGCTAATGAAGCAGACCCTCTTCCTGAAGTTCTAAGAATTCCTACCTCCAGCCTAGACTGGTATATTTAGCTGTCTACTTGATAACTTTGCATAGACATCTACTTTTAAACTTAGCTTGTTCAAAATTGACCTTCCCCACAGAAAACTTGTTTTAGTTCCTGGGCAAATGAAACAATGCCTGTACAAACTATCGTCCTTCCTATGTCAGAAAATGGCATTTCTAGTCTCCCTTTTGCTCAGGCCAAAAATCTTTCTCTCCCTCATCTGTAGCTAATCCAGCAGGATAAATTTACCCCCAGATCCCCCCATTTCACACCAACTCCACAGGTATCACCCTGGTCCGAGCACCCGCTTTCTTCCACGTGCCTTCTTTTTTTTTAAAAATGTATGTGGTTGCTCTAGGTCTTTGTTGCTGCATATGGGCTTTCTCTGGTTGCAGGGGAGGCAGCTGCTCTTGGTTGCTGTGTGTGGGCTTCTCTTGCAGTGGCTTCTCGTATTGCAGAGCACAGACTCTAGCTGCACGGGCTCAATAGTTGTGGTTTGTGGGCTTAGTTCCTCCATGGCATGTGGAATCTTCTGGACCAGGGATCGAACCCATGTCCCCTGCATTGGCAGACAGATTCCTATCCACTGTGTCACCAGGAAAGTCCCACGCCTGCATTCTTGCAAGAGTCTTCTGCCTGCTCTCCCTGTGTGTGCTCTTGTATAATGTACTCCTGCATCCCTGCTCTCATCACGGCAACCAATGGTCCTTTTAAAATACAAATCAGACCACGTCACTCCTCTGCTTGAAACCTTCAGTGCCTTGAATTATCTCAGATAAAAGGCAAAGCACTTAACAATGATCCTTAGGGTCTTGCACAATCTCCCCCAATCGCCCATCTCTACTACTACCACTGCTTCTCTTTGCTCACCTACTGTCCCCATAGAGGAAGGCATGCTCTTGCTTCAGGAGCTTTGCATTTACATACTTTTAGCAGGGGCTCCTCTTGCCCACATATTTGTATGACCTGTGCCCTCATTTCCCACTCAAATATCATCGTTTAGTGAAAATCACCCTTTTAACGATAACTACTCACCTCTCATCCCCTCTCCCCTTCTCTGTTTTATTTTTCTCCATAGTACTTATTACCAACATATATATGTATTTCATTTATCATCTATTTCATCACTAGAAATGTAAGCTACATGAGGGCAAGAAATTTTCTCTGCTGCCTTGCTCATTGCTGTGTGCTGAGCAACTAGAACAGCGTCTGGTCCATCAGTGCTCAAAGTTGATGAACAAATGAATGAATGAATGGACTTTGATATTTTCCCAACAGTACTACATCAAATCGAGTGCTCTGGCTCCCTCTGAGTGCGTGTTTTCCAACAATCAGAGAGGACAGGAACATTTTGCTCTGGGAGTCAACAAATGGCTGGAAGGTTCCTATGCTTTAACCTCACAAAAGTCAAGGTGTCGCCCAGGAAAAGGTATTCTGAGTGCTAGTGGATGTGATTACTGTCTCTCCATTCAAGAGTAAACTCAGAACTGCTGCGTATATTTTCCCATCACTATGGATCACCAACAAATTGAAAGAACTATGACCCGCTCTTCTGCTGTTTCTTCCGTGACTGGACTTTTTATTTCTGATAACGTACATCAGCCTGGGAGCAAGAAAATGTATAAATACATTTCTGAGTCATACTTAGACATGGCTTGTCCTAAGAAACCTACTCTATACATTTTCCAGATCATGATAATTCTTCATGTTTCTGGACGCTGTTGAATCAGATCCTATAGACAAATGTTTATGGCTTTGATAGTGCCCCAAACCTTACCTGTATATTGGCTTGCTCAGAACCCATTTCCAGCCCTTCTCCCTTGCCACTTCCTGCACTAGAGGCTATAACATGAATTCCAGGTTCCCTAGCTGCTTGCGTGGTCAGGGGTGCCCACGGGACAGTCTAGCCAACGAGATAGGGGAAGAAGTCTGCCACATCCGTACATCCTTCTCTCCTCCCCCACTTTCTGCAGTGGAATGAAAAGGATGTCTGGAGGTATGGCAGACATTCTAGCAATCATGAAATCAATAGAAAAAAATGTGAAGCACAGTGAACTAGAAAGGCAGGAGGGACCTAGGGCATTAATGACATTGTGGGGTAGCTACAGTAACTGGTCTGTCCACGTCTATCTGCCTGTTATGTGAGAATGTGGAATTCATTTAATCACCTGCTTTGATTAAATGGTTTTGGGAGGGTTTCCTATTAGCTAGCAACCAAAAGCATTTCTAAATTTTATAAATATATATATGGGACAGGTGAACTAACCCTATACCTAGTGTGACAATCCACCCAGATGTACCTGGACTCTCTTGGTGTCAGCACTGAAATCCTGCATCCCCAGTGCCCTCAGATGCAGGCAGATTTGGACGACTGGTCACTCTATATTTGTGCAACATGTACATTTAAAAAATCCCCCTTTCCCCTGTGGTAACCATAAATTCATTCTCCAAATCTGTGAGTCTGTCTTGTAAAAGAAGGGGTGGGATAGATTGGGAGTTTGGCATGGGCACATACACATTGCTATATTTAAAATAGAAAACCAGCAAGGATCTCCTGTATAGCCCAGGGAACTCTACTCCATATTCTGTAATAACCTAAATAGGAAAAGAATTTGAAAAAGAATAGATACATGTATATGTATAACTGAACCATTTTGCTATAACCTGAAACTAACCCAACATTTTTACTCAACTATATTCCAATATAAAATTAAAAAAAAGTTTTTAAAAAGAAAACATATGGGGGATGTTCAAGGATGTAGGCTGCCTTTAACATGTATCTGTGTGTGTGTTAGTTGCTCAGTTGTGTCCGATTCTGCAACCCCATGGACATAGCCTGCCAGGCTCCCCTGTTCATGGAATTCTCCAGGCAAGAATACTGGAGTGGGTTGCCATTTCTTTCTCCAAACATGTATTTATCCATTCAGAAATGCATCTATGCTATATTGAAAATTTGTCTTGTGTTACCCATTAGTCAAATTATGATGGTAGAGGCTGATATATGAGACATTTATCACTTGGGAAAATGACCCAGACATTATGTCACCTTGCAGAGGCTGGATGCACAGAGGATTAAGGCTTACACATCTGCTGTGTTTGATCCATGAAGACTGCTCCCAATAAAGTTGGTTATAAGATTTCCTGGAAGCAAGAGCTATTTTCTACATACAAAAAGGACAATCAAGGATCTGAATCCTGTGAAACCTATGCCAGCTTTAAAGTATTAGAGCTCTGTGTAGATAATCAAGACTGTGAAAGAATCAATGTAACGGGCTTGATCCTCTCTCAGAGAGAGAAGAGTTGTTAGTGTAATACCCTCAAAATATTGGCAATGGTGTATCTAGAATATTTGATACCTGGAGCAGGCTGGGACTTTTATTCCCTCCCTTGTATACTATGAAGTTATTTTGAATAATAATCATGAAATGAAACAAATTATAATAATGACAGAGGGCACAATAAAAATTTTCCTTTTTGAACCTTTTATAAATGATCATGTCAGTAAAAAAATTACTTTTGCTTAGTCATGTCTGACTCTTTGCAACCCCATGGACTGTAGCCCACCAGGCTCCTTTGTCCATGGGATTTTCCAATGATTTGAAAGAACAGCACTGAAACATGTATATTACCATATGTGCAACAGATTGCCAGTCCAGGTTCGATGCATGAGACAGGGAGTTCAGGGCCGGTGTACTGGGATGACCCTGAGGGATGGGATGGGGAGGGAGGTGAGAGGGGGGTTCAGGATGGGGGACACATGTACACCCATGGCAGATTCATGTCAATGTATGGCAAAACCCACTACAATATTATAAAGTAATTAGCCTCCAATTAAAATAAATAAATTAAAAAAAAAAAAGAATACTGGAGTGGGTTGCATGTCCTTCTCCAGGGGATCTTCCTGATCCAGAGATCGAACCTGTGTCTCCTGCGTTGGCAGGCAGATTCTTTACCACTGTGCCACCTGGGAGACCCTAAAATAAAATATTATTGTACCAGAAAAGTAATAGATAAATACATCTTAATTACATTAATGTGTTCTTTGGAAAGAAAACATATACCTACCAATCAGTCTGGCATAGGAATGAATGATGAAATAATATAAAATAATTACAGTTTATGGTTTTGAGCTTTTACTTCTACAAGTTTGTCACTGCCCTCATCAAAATTAATGTTTGCATATTCATGTTCATTGGGCAATATGGCTAGATTTATAGTTGATTAAAGTTATTAATTTTAATTTCAAAAGTTTCTGTCACATAGAGCACCAGATACACAAATAGCTAGCAAAAGTCTAAATGACAAGGGTAGATTTGGTAGAAATTACAATTCCAGAAGCTGCAATACTGTAACTAAAATATCATCACCAGGAAATTCATCATACATTTCTGTTTACATTTTAGAAAAACTTCTAACGTTTTTCTTTTTCTGTAAAAAATTCGTAGAAAAAGGTGAATGATGGCGAACATTGCCAGGATTTGAGCCATTGCTTTAGAATCACGTTCCAGTCTTGGTGAAAATGATACAGGCAGTCAGACCTTCCCTTTTGAGTTCTTCTGGCAATGATTACATGGCCAAATGGAAGAAGTCAAGTCCTGTTTCTATATTCTTAGAGCGATTGTGCCATTACTGTTTGTTGTGAATCTACTCTTTCAATTAAGTAGTACCACAGAATGGAAGACTCATAATTCTCCTAAAGCAAGATCAAATGATTCTAAATCGTTATAAACTTCCTCTCCAAACGATCTGTAAGTAAATCCATGTGGGTAGGACTGACTGTTTAATTGGAAGGTCTCTGAATTAATTTCCACATAGGATACAAAGTTTATTAAAGATTAAGTAATGAAAATCTGCTAGTTTGAAGCATATTTATATGTATGTGTGTATATATACTTACTATATATGACATAATACACATATAATTATATATGTATTTATATATAAATATACACACTCAAAAATAACTGCCACAACTGTTTAGAACTTAGCAAAGTATTTTCTTCACAGAAGATTATTTTATCACTGATATTGTTTAGAGTTTCCAGTGTAAAGAGGTAGTAAAAAGAGACAGTCTTCAAGTCAATTTATTATTCCTTTAAAATTCTAAATAGGCAATATACCCTCTTATTGCCTGTACACAGGGAGGGATCTCACCCCATCAATCTAATACTTTTCCAGGTAGAAAACTTGCATTTATATTAAAAATGCTCATCTTTTCTCTCCCTTTCTAAGTCATATTTCTTATTTTTTGAAAAATTGAATTCATTCATTACAGCTTCCAGAAAAACGGTAAAAGTAAGTAATAGAGTGAGCATTGTCCTTTTACTGGTTTTAATGGAATACCTGTAGTGTTCATCATTAAAAATAATATTGGCAGTTGGTTGATTTTACTTAAACATTCAGTTCAGTTCAGTTCAGTCGCTCAGTCGTGTCCGACTCTTTGCGACCCCATGAATCGCAGCACGCCAAGCCTCCCTATCCATCACCAACTCCCGGAGTTCACCCAAACTCACATCCATCGAGTCAGTGATGCCATCCAGCCATCTCATCCTCTGTCGTCCCCTTTTCCTCCCCCCAGTCCCTCCCAGCGTCAGAGTCTTTTCCAATGAGTCAACTCTTTGCATGAGGTGGACAAAGTACTGGAGTTTCAGCTTTAGCATCATTCCTTCCAAAGAAATCCCAGGGCTGATCTCCTTAGAATGGACTGGTTGGATCTCCTTGCAGTCCAAGGGACTCTCAAGAGTCTT
>NW_011495064.1:14576627-14597179 GCF_000754665.1 Bison bison bison
TCTCCAGCACCACAGTTCAAAAGCATCAATTCTTCAGCACTCAGCCTTCTTCACAGTCCAACCCTCACATCCATACATGACCACTGGAAAAACCATAGCCTTGACTAGACGGACCTTTGTTGGCAAAGTAATGTCTCTGCTTTTCAATATGCTATCTAGGTTGGCCATAACTTTTCTTCCAAGGAGTAGGCATCTTTTAATTTCATGGCTGCCGTCACCATCTGCAGTGATTTTGGAGCCCCCAAAAAATAAAGTCTGACACTATTTCCACTGTTTCCCCATCTATTTCCCAAAACATTTCATCATATTAAAAAAGAATTTCTTATTCTCAACTAACTAAAGGATTAATCAAGAATAGATAAATGACTTTTATCAAATTATTTTTAATATCTATTAGTATCACTGCTTTCTTCTCTCTGACCTAAGAACATGATAAATCAAGCTTTTATCCTTCATAATTATATCATTCTTATAATACTTAACAAGGTCTACTTGGTCAACTTATAGCAGGTTTCAATTTGTTAGTATTTTATTCATGATTTTTAAAAAAATCTGTATTCAGAGATGGGACAAATTTGAGGTACTATTTTTGTTCGTTTGCTCTTGCACAGTCTGTTGGGTTTGGTGTCAGGGTTATACCAGCTTTGAGAAACGCACTGGGAAACCCTTGTCTTGTCCTGTTCTCTGTGTGTGTGCATGTGTGTATGAGTAAAATGATTCCCTCCTGATTGAATTATTAACATACCCATCATCTCACTTATTTCTCTTCTCCATCTTCTTCTTTGGTGAGGACATTTAAGTTCTACTCTTCTTAGCAAATTTTAATTACTATACAATATTATCAGCTATAGTCACTGTGTTTTACATGAGATCCTCAGACCTTATTTATCTTATTACTGAAAGTTTAGCTTTCTAATAGTTGCTTCCTATTTCACTCCCCAGTCCCTGACAACCACTTTCTACTCTCTGTTTCTATGAGATTGACATTATTTTTTATTCCATATTTAAGTGATACCATGCAGTATTTGTCTTTGTCTGACTTATTTCACTTAGCATTAGTGAATGAGCCCTCCAGATTCATTAATGTTGTTGCAAATGACAGAATTCCCTTCTTTCTTATTGCTGAATAATATTCTTCTCTCTCTCTTTCTAGGTCTAGCTAAAGCTTCATGTATTTTGTTGTTGTTTTTTAAAACCAACTCAGTTTCATTGTTCTTTTCTATTGCCTATATAGTCTCTATTCAGTAATTTCTACTCTGATCTCTGCTATCTCCTTCCTTTTACTAACTTTGGGTTTTCTTTTCTCTTTTTTAGTTGCTATAAAGTTAGGTTGTTTATTGAATATCTTTCTTTTTTCTTAATGTGGGCATATATTACTATGAACTTTCCTCGTAGAACTGCTTTTGCTGCATACCATAAGTTTTGGTATGTTGTATTTCCATTTTTATTTGCCTCAAGATACATTTTTATTTTGTTTTTTATTTCTTCTTTGATCCATTGGTTTTTCAGGACCACATTGTTTGATCTACTCACATTTGTGAATTTTCCAGTTTCCTTCTTATAACTGATTTCTGGTTTCATACAATTATGGTTGGAAAAGATGCTAGATATGATTCTAATCTTCCTAACTTTATTAAGACTTATTTTGTGGCCTAACTTATGATCTATCCTGGAGAGTGTTCTATGTGCACTTGAGAAGAATGTGTGTTCAGCTGCTTTGGGATGGAATGTTCTGTAACTACCTGTTAAGTCCATCCAGTCTAACATGGTTGAATGTGGCACCAGAGCCAAACAATCAAGGGTTGCTTTCCCTGGGTTGCAGCCACAAAATAGGGACATCAGTTGTATGCACAAACTCTTTCCAGGGAGATACTAGTGGTTTGGAATGTGATTGAGGGAGAATGCAGAGGTGATTTTTGCTGGCTTCCCTGGTCTCAGGGGAGGCTTGCAATCAGCCTATAGATGTGTGCTAAACTAGAAGTCTGAGTCTTAAGCAGTAGTATGTAATGTATGCATGTAGGTCTCTTCCAGGAAAAGGTTGGGAGATGGGCTTTACTATCTGGTCCTTCTGTGCTGAGCCTTGGGGTGATAGCTGGTTAAAAACTGTTTCTTTGTTTGCTACAGTCCTGTGGGACCCACAAATGAAGCCAAATTGGCCACTGGAACAGCGTAATCAAGAAGGGTGTCATCTGGGCAGCAGCTACAAAAGCAAATGCGGCAGATATTTGCACTATCTTCTTCCAGTAGGACTCCAATGACCTGGAGCAGGCCAGAGGGAGAATGTGGGAACCAAACCCGCCAGCCTCCTTGTCTCTAGGTAGAATCACAAATGTATGCTAAATTAGAATCCTGGATGTCTGCATCAGCTTTTGCAAATATGCCTCTTTTGAGAAAGACTAGGAGGTGGACACTTCTGTTTGCTACCTCTGTGATGACCCCTAGAGGGGAGAGCCACAGTGAGTTCTCTTGAGCCTATTAAGAACTGTTTCTTGTTTGCTATCATCAAGTGGGTTTTGTGGACACAAGCCCCAGTGGCTTTTAAAATAGGTGTTTGGGGGGCCCACCCTTCAGGTGGAAGTCTTAAAAG
This sequence comes from Bison bison bison, assembly GCF_000754665.1. Taxonomy (NCBI): domain Eukaryota; kingdom Metazoa; phylum Chordata; class Mammalia; order Artiodactyla; family Bovidae; genus Bison; species Bison bison. The sequence continues at coordinate 14,579,215 of NW_011495064.1, forward strand.
TTGTGGTGCTAGATTCAGAGTCAAAACCTTTTGCTCCTCCGGGTTTCCCTCCTAATTGTATGCTGATGTGATGAAGATAAGGTTTATGGCAAGAGGACTCAGTCTTTTCTACCTGTTTTGATGTATTTTCTTATTTGCTCAACATGTAGAAATCATTCAGCTGGTTTCTAGATTTTTTTTTCAGAAGGAAATGATCCACGTGCAGATATAGATTTGGTGTGTCCATGGGAGGAAATGAGTTCAAGAGCTCCCTATGTCACCATCTTGGACTGGAACATTCAAGAAGAGTTCCTTGACATATGTCTTGTGTGGACAAAAAAGAATTGCCTACCATATCAGTAAACAAATGATGTTGGGACCAACAAGTCTTCAGTCACTGCAGCCACCTCCAGTAATGCACACTGAGAGGATTCAAGATGGAGAAAAACAGAATACTGGACCCAGATAGTTAAGGCACATGTGAAAAGAATGATTTCAATGAGCCCAGACGTTCATCTTCCCATACATAGAACAGTACTAAGTTCATTAACTCGAGACATCTGTTCTTTCTTTAATTAGCGATAATCTTTTGATGTTCAACTACCTGTTCCTTTCTTTCTTTTCTTCTTCTTCTTTTTTTTTTTTTTTACAAAAAGTCCTATATATCCTAGCTCCTTCCTTACCTCTTCAGAACAACCCTTCAGAACTATCTGAGAGATGATATCCCAGACTTAAGTCCTCAGTAATAGCCCAAATAAAACATAATTCTCAACTTTTAGATTGTACATTATTTTTCAGTTGACAATTTGCAACAACTTTTTTTTTTTGGATATGACATCAGATGCACAAGAAACAAAAGCAAAAGTAAACAAGTGGGATTACATGAAACTAAAATGCTACTGCAGAGCAAAGGAAGCCATCAACAAAATGAAAAGGCAACACACACAATGGAAGAAAATATTTGCCAATCATGTATCATTCAAAATGTATAACAAACTTCTGCAACTCCTTAACAAAACACCAGATTTTAAAATGGGCTAGGGACCTCAACAGACATTTCTAGAGAAGATCTACAAATGACCAACAAGTATATACAAAGGTGCTCAACATACCTAATCATCAGAGAAATGCAAATTAGGGCTATCATGAGCTATCACCTCACTCCACTATGATGGCTTTAATTATTTTTTTTAAAAGCTAAATGTTGTTCAGGATATGGAGAAAGGGAATCCTTATACACTGAGGGTAGGACTGCAAATTGCTATAGACATTATGGAAAACATTTGGAGGTTCCTGAAAAAATTAAAAGTAGAGCTACCATATGATCTAGCAATCCCAGTTCTGAGTATTTATCCAAAGGAATTGGAATAAAAATCTTGCAGAGATATCTGTACTCTCATGTTCATTGCAGCATTATTTACAATCATCAGGCTATGGAAACAACCTAAAGGTCCATTGAAAGATGAATAGTAAAGGAAAGTGATATATGCATATTGCCATAGATCGAATGTTTGTGCCCCACCTCCACTCATATGTGGAAACTGTAACTCCCAAGGTGATGGTATTAGGAAATATAGTCTTTGGGAGGTAATTAGGTTATGAGGGCTGAGTCCTCATAGATGAGTTTAGTGTCCTTATAAAAGAGACCCAAGAAATCTCCCTTTCCCCTTCTTCCATGTGAGGACCCAGTGAAAATGCACCAACTATACCAAAAAGTGGATCTTAACGAGACACTGGATCTGCCAGCATCTTGATCATAGACTTCCCAGCCTCCATAATCTGAGAAATAAATCTCTGGTGTTTATATGATACCCACTCTCTGATATTTTGTTATCGTGGGCCAAACAGACTAATACACATACAGAGGAGTATAATTCAGCTTTGTTTTTTAAAAAAGGGAAATCTTGCATTCGTGACAACAAGAGTGGCCCTGGAGGACATTATGCTAAGTGAAATAAGCCAGACATAGAAAGACAGATACTGAATGATCTCACTTATATGTGGCATGATCAATCTCATAGAAGAAGAAAGTAGGATGGTGGTTTCCAGAGGCTAGGGGTGGAGGAAATGAGGAAGTGAAGGTCAAGGGGGACAAAACTTTAGTTGTACTAAAAGATGATGCTGCTAAAGTGCTGTACTCAATATACCAGCAAATTTGGAAAACCCAGCAGTGGCCACAGGACTGGAAAAGGTCAGTTTTCATTCCAATAGCAAAGAAGGGCAAAGAATGTTCAAACTACCACACAATTGCACTCATTTCACATGCTAGCAAGGTCATGCTCAAAATCCTTCAAGCTAGGCTTCGACAGTGTGTTAACTAAGGACTTCCAGATGTACAAGCTGGATTTAGAAAAGGCAGAGGAACCAGAGATCAAATTGCCAACATTTGTTGGATCACAGAAAAAACAAGGGACAAAGAATATCACCTGTATTTCAGTAAATAAACGGTGTTGTGGCCATCAAGCCTTCAGCCACAGCAGCCACTCACAATGGTGCACCCTGAGGGAAACTCAGGATGGAGGTAAACTGGCCCTAGATATCCAAGGTACATATCAAAGGAATAATCTCAATAAACCCAGAATCTTGCACCTTCCCATACACTAAGAAAAAGCAGTAAATTCATTAACTTTAGATGTCTGGGCTTTTTTTTCCCCCTTTAATTAGCAGCAATATTTTCATGTTCGATTACCTGCTTCATTATTTATTTATTTATTTTTTGCAAAAACTCCAGGATACTGGCTCCTCCCATATCTCTTTGGAACAGTCCCTCAGAGCTACTTGAGAGGCTGTATCATGAACTAAAGTCCTCAGTAATGCCTCAAATAAAAAATGATGCTTGGGAATTCCCCTATACTCCAGTGGTTAGGACTCTACACTCTCACTGCTGAGGGCCTGGATTCAATTCCTCATCAGGAAACTAAAACCACATAAGCCATTGGCATGGTCAAACAAACAAAAAATCTCAACTTTTACAATGAGCATTTTATTTCAGTCAACAGATAAATCAGTTCTAGAGATTTACTACACAGCATGTGCCTATTACTAACAATATTGTATTGTATACTTAAAATTTGCTAAAAGAATAGATGTTATGTTAAGTGTTCTTACCACATGCACACACACGAGATAAACGGAGGAAACTTTAGGAGGTAATGAACATGTCAATGGCCTTGATGGTACGGTGCTTTCACAGGTGTATACTAATCCTCAAACTTGAGTTGTGTATATTAAATTATGTATAGCATTCTATAAGTCAGTAATACCTCAATAAAAAATTAAAAACAATGTAGTGACTTAGAATAACAACAATAATTTCATTATCTCCCTTGGTTCCTGTGGGTTAGAAAAGCAGAGAGGGCTTAACCCAGTTTCTGGGGTCTCATTCAATTGTAATTGGATGATGGCTGGAGCCGGAACATCAGGGAACTAAGGTAGCTGGGGCTAGCCTGGCATCCATATAGTTCTATCTTCATACAGATTTGGGGTCTGTCTATGTGATCTCTCCACATAGGCCAGTTTGGGCTTCCTCACAGCATGACTTCCTGTGGCAACTAAAGTCTAGAAGACTCATTATTCCAGTAAATACTGGAAATGCAATGCAAATATTGACGTTGCATTGTCATTTACCCCTGCCTAGGAAGTCATATGATTACACAGTGGAAGTGAGAGATAGATTTAAGGGACTAGAGCTGATAGACAGAGTGCCTGATGAACTATGGACGGAGGTTTGTGACATTGTACAGGAGATAGGGATCAAGACCATTCCCATGGAAAAGAAATGCAAAAAAGCAAAACGGCTATCTGGGGAGGTCTCACAAATAGCTGTGAAAAGTGAAGCGAAAAGCAAAGGAGAAAAGGAAAGATATAAGCATCTGAATGCAGAGTTCCAAAGAATAGCAAGGAGAGATAAGAAAGCCTTCCTCAGTGATCAATGCAAAGAAATAGAGGACAACAACAGAATGGGAAAGACTAGAGATCTCTTCAAGAAAATTAGAGATACCAAGGGAACATTTCATGCAAAGATGGGTTTGATAAAGGACAGAAATGGCATGGACCTAACAGAAGCAGAAGATATTAAGAAGACATGGCAAGAATACACAGAAGAACTGTACAAAAAAGATCTTCATGACCCGGATAATCACGATGGTGTGATCACTCATCTAGAGCCAGACATCCTGGAATGTGAAGTCAAGTGGGCCTTAGAAAGCATCACACGAACAAAGCTAGTGGAGGTGATGGAATTCCAATTGAGCTATTTCAAATCCTAAAAGATGATGCTGTGAAAGGGCTGCACTCAATGCCAGCAAATTGGGAAAACTCAGCAGTGGCAACAGGACTGGAAAAGGTCAGTTTTCACTCCAGTCCCAAAGAAAGGCAATGCCAAAGAATGCTCAAACTACCGCACAATTGCACTCATCTCACAGGCTAGTAAAGTAATGCTCAAAATTCTCCAAGCCAGGCTTCAGCAATATGTGAACCGTGAACTTCCAGATGTTCAAGCCGGTTTTAGGAAAGGCAGAGGAACCAGAAATCAAATTGCCAACATCCGCTGGATCATCGAAAAAGCAAGAGAGTTCCAGAAAAACATCTATTTCTGCTTTATTGACTATGCCAAAGCCTTTTGAATGTGTGGATCACAATAAACTTTGGAAAATTCTGAAAGAGATGGGAATACCAGGCCACCTCACCTGCCTCTTGAGAAACCTATATGCAGGTCAGGAAGCAACAGTTAGAACTGGACGTGGAACAACAGACTGGTTCCAAATAGGAAAAGGAGTACATCAAGGCTGTATGTCGTCACCCTGCTTATTTAACTTCTATGCAGAGTACATCATGAGAAACGCTGGGCTGGAAGAAGCACAAGCTGGAATCAAGATTTCTGGGAGAAATATCAATAACCTCAGATATGCAGATGACACCACCCTTATGGCAGAAAGTGAAGAGGAACTCAAAAGCCTCTTGATGAAAGTGAAAGTGGAGAGTGAAAAAGTTGGCTTAAAGCTCAACATTCAGAAAACGAAGATGATGGCATCTGGTCCCATCATTTCATGGCAAATAGATGGGGAAACAGTGGAAACAGTGTCAGACTTTATCTTTTTGGGCTCCAAAATCACTGCAGATGGTGATTGCAGCCATGAAATTAAAAGACACTTACTCCTTGGAAGGAAAGTTATGACCAAGCTAGATAGCATATTCAAAAGCAGAGACATTACTTTGCCAACAAAGGTCCATTTAGTCAAGGCTATGGTCTTTCCAGTGGTCATGTATGGATATGAAAGTTGGACTGTGAAGAAAGCTGAGTGCTGAAGAATTGATGCTTTTGAACTGTGTTGGAGAAGACTCTTGAGAGTCCCTTGGACTGCAAGGAGATCTAACCAGTCCATTCTAAAGGAGATCAGTCCTGGATGTTCTTTGGAAGGACTGATGCTAAAGCTGAAACTCCAATACTTTGGCCACCTCATGTGAAGAGTTGACTCATTGGAAAAGACTCTGATGCTGGGAGGGATTGGGGGTAGGAGGAGAAGGGGACGACAGAGGATGAGATGGCTGGATGGCATCACCGACTCAATGGACATGAGTTTGGGTGAACTCTGGGAGTTGGTGATGGACAGGGAGGCCTGGCGTGCTGCAATTCATGGGGTTGCAAAGACTCGGACACAATTGAGCAACTAAACTAAACTGAACTGAGGAAGTCATACAGCCAATCTAATTTCAAAGAAAAGAGAATTAGACTCCATGTATTGATAGGGAAGTGGCAAAGTCACATTGTAGAAGAGCATGTGAGATTTGGATTGGGAACACCACCCAATTTGGAGAGAACTGATATCTAAACAATGTTATGTGTTTTGACCCATGAATATGGTATGTTTCTCCATTTAATTTGGTCTTCAGATATTATTGTTCAATATTTTATAGTTTTCAATAGCTTGAATATCTTGTTATATTTATTTCTATGTATTTGATGATTTTGATTCACTTTTTGCTTCATTTAAAATTGTTTATTGCCAGTACATAGAAATTAACTGATTTTTATATTTCCCTCGCTAAAGTCACTTATTAATTCTAGTTGTTTATACACTTTATTGAATTTTATATGTATACAATCGTGTCATCTACAAATAATGGAAGTTTTACTCCAAGCTTTAAACGCCACCCCTCCTCCTGAGACTTTCAGTGCAATGCTGAATAGAAATGGTGACAGTGGCCATCATGGCCTTGTTCTCAATGTCAGAGGGAAAACACTCATTATTTCATCAGTTTTATAAGCTGTAGGTTTTCTGAAATACACTTTAATTCGATTAATGAAGTTCCCTTCTATTTCTAAGAGAAATTTCTATTTCTGAGAGATTTACCATGAATCTATGTTCAATTTTATCAAATTATTTTTCTTCATTTATTGAAATGTATTTTTTCTCTATTCTGTTAACAGTACATGAAACACGTCGACATTTGCTATGTTAAAACAAACTTACATCCTTGGATTAAATCCCATTTGTTCAGGATGTATTATCTTTTAAAATACCCTCTCTGGATTCTGTTTGCAAATTTTTATTTAGAATTTTTTATGTTTATAAGAAATATTGGCTCGTAACTGGGATAATTATTAATAGTGCTTCCTTTCACTCTGAATAAGTCAAATTAAATGATCACCCTAGGAAATAGTATATCTTCTTTCATTTTATTATGTATATGATTTTATTTTATTATTTACATTTTATTATTAAATTGTAACCTTCCTGAGTTTTTCTTCTGGTTCTATAACAGGTTATTTTGAACAGTCTTCTGAATTATATTCCCTTTTCTTTGTTCTGTAGGATTTTCCACACAAGCCTAGTTTCGAGGTATAAACAGTAGGATTTGGTTTTGTTCTCACCTCCAACTAAGATGAAGTCTTTCCAGACTAGATGTTGGTTATCAGTGAGTGTAACTGTGGTACCTTAGGCCACACTGCCAATCTACTGCATGATGAGCATCTTTCTTTCAGACCTGGAGTACAATTTGACATGCAGAATGTCCAGAGCAATTTTCTGTTTCTAGCAGGCATCACCTACCACGGTTTCATTCTACTGAGATAGCACATTCCTCCACCCGTTTCTCTGTTCCCCTGACCCACTGCTCACCTGCAACACTGCAATTGATACTGTGTACTGCTATTAGAGATCTTCCTGTCTCCACCCTTGCCTCTAGTGTTTGCCTTGTAAATATTGCACCTCCCAGGATATAGTACAAAATTGCTGGTTCTCCTGCCTCCTGCCCTCCCCCACATACACATACACTTCCTGCCCAGTCATTTCCTAGGAGGTGCTGGCAGCAAATAGACAGCAGCGTTAGCATCCTCAAAAAGCAGCACTTCCATGGCACATGGTACCTACTTTGTGTTGTAGTTGGTTCAGACCTTGGATCTCTGGGCCTGAAACAAAACGTAGGGGCAGCTGACTTCCTATTGAGCTCAATTATATGAGCCGTAACCTGGATCCGTTACGTGTGTGTAAAGTCTGAGTAGGACACATAAGGTCTGTGTCTGTCATCTGACGTCACCTGCTGCCTCTGGTGGGTCCTATCAGACCACCCTTTTCTTTCCACTGTGTCCCACTTTATGATTAGTGAAAATGCCTCCCAGAATTCGGTCAAGCCATTGACTGGGTTGAAGTTTCTAGTGTTCTTTTAAGTTCTTGTCTTTTTCTTTGTTTTCATAAATAACATAAGGAAAGTTGGGAGAGGCTGGCTCATACACTTCTAGCCAAATGGCATTAAAGCCATAAGTTATTTCTTTGTGGTTACCTTATTTTTTAGCTATGTATTTAGATCTGTCACTAGGGAGAGGGGAGAGGGGTCAGCAATCCTTGAAATAGGACTGTCTGGCTTGGGTTGGGCATAAATGGTGTAAAGAAATAGAATCCAGGCCTCAGAAAGTGCTATCTTGTGACCTGTAGTGAGCTGTTTACACAAGACCTGTTTTTCTGCACACACATTAGATGTCACTGCGTTGATTTCAGCACAAAGAGATCCTCTTCCCCGTCTCTCCTTTCCTGGTTCCCTCTCAACAGTCACATTTCCTAACCATTGGGCCACCGTCTTTCCCATCAGTTGAAATGTCCACTCAATAAGTTCTCTGCAAAGTGAAAACTCCAGTCTTGGCTGCTTGTTTCTCAAGTCTTCTTCCTGGGTTTATTCTTTCAAAACATTTGATCAGGCAATTAAGGCTGGAGAAATGCAAGAGAGAAGGGTGGTCTGGTAGAACCCATCAGAAGCAGAAGGTGATGAGTTAATTAAGGTTTTGTACCTCATCCACAGAAGCTTGAGGTCCACCCCTGGTGAAAGTTATTCTTACTTTTGTTGTTGCTCTTTCGTTGTTAAGTTGTGTCCGACTCTTGTGTGACCCCATGAACTGTAGCCCACTAGGCACCTCTGTCCATGGGATTTTCCAGGCAAGAATACTAGAGTGGGTTGCCATTTCCTTCTCCAGGGCATCTTCCCATCCCAGGGATTACAAACCCACTCATCCTGCATTGGCAAGCAGGTTCTTTACCACTGAGCCATCAGGGAAGCCCATTCTTACTTTTATTCTTATCTTAAAAAAAACTTGTTTTTCAAAACCTGTGATTTCAAACTTGCAGGGCTAACATAAAGATCTCAAAAACAAATTGTGTGGTGATAGTTTTACAATTTCATTTTGGTAAAATTTTCCAAAAAGGGATTTGGGGATTATTGAAAGATTTAAGAATTTTTCAAAGATTAATTCACTCATTCATTAAATGAATATTTATTGATAATCAACTATGTTTGAGACTGAACTAGGTACATAAACTTCTACTGGGGAAAGAGACATAAACCCAACAATTTTGGAAGTCCTTGTATGTTGTAATTGTGGTATGGGTATAATATTTATTGTTAGGAATTTAGATGAAGGAAGAGATCTTTTACTTCTCCTAAATCAAATTAAATCCTACTGGAGAGATTGCCCAGGTTGATGAAGTTCAGCCTGATGACCCCTGATAACAAGCAGAGCAGGAAAATAGCACAGGGCCCATTCCTCAGGCTCAGTGGCTCCCACTTTGACTGACATTGTCCTGCAATAGTGATGCGTCCTTCTGGAGAATCCATTCTTTCTACGAAAGCTTGACCCATGAGAGCTTCCACCAAGGGTTCAGGTGTGCACACTCAGTGCCTGGATTACATAGCACCTTAGCAATGGTCTCCTGGAGGTCTTAGCCCTCCAGAGAAGATGGTGTTATGTAGTCAGGCTCACAGAATCAGCAACCTTCTCCTCTAGCCCGGATACCCCCAGAGCAACAGGTATTGGTTTTTACTTTCCAGGGAATTTGCATATGTTTCCCAAATTTTAGGTTGTGTAGAATGATCTACACATGAAACATGTTCCAGAATCTCCTTTGTTCTGACTATGATTTCTTTCAAATCACTCAGCACCACCACACATGTGACAACACGCTTAGTGCTGATTTCTGTGTGTGGAAATCTACACAGGTAGAACCCCTCCCAAAGGGAGGCATACTCATCATTCCTCATCCTCTTAGTCACTGGGTTCTCTATCTAGCGCCTTTATAGCTTCTTTTGATTGCAGTGTTCTCAAACAATTTTTAAAAATCATTCTTTCTCTCTTCTTTTCACAAGTTTTAAAAAATAAAAAGGGGCAAAGTCAGATTTCTTTTCAGAATCAAAATGCAGAACAAATGGAAAAATAATGGAATTTAACCTTCCCAAGCTTGAATATACAAAAATAATACAACCAGCTCTTATATTTTCAACAGCTCTCGACATACAATCCATCTTCTTTGACTTGGTTCAAGTTCTATTCTCATTTCCAATTATGCCAATTCTCCTGTTACTCAAAAAGAAAAAGCCTTCTTGGTTATTTTCAGAAACTGCTATGTAGCCTACCCACACCAACACCCAGCAAACTACAGAAGGACAGAGTGGAATGTGGGCGAGACAGAGGCGGAGGCGATTCACTGGGATCTCTTAGTCCTTCCATAAATCTGATTGTTAACATTTCTATTATATCATGACAGTAACTACTGACTGTTTTTTTTCTGAGAGAAATGGGGGAATTCCTTTCTTTTTCATGCAGCTAGTGCATAAAACAGTGGTGTCATCAGCTGAGCTGGAAGAGAGACTCCAAAGAGGCCAAGAGAGCTCTGAGATCTGAATAGTTATTTTTATAGCAGGACGGTGTCTTCAATGCCCCTTTGCCAAGGGTCCTGGTGGTGGTAAGGTTCTATGATATTGTGGTTGGATCACACTGAATAAGATAACCAGCCATTTCAGGCACAGGAAAAGGCTAGGCTGTGGGCAGGAACCAGATTATGGTGAACTATTTATTGCTAAATTTGCAAACATGCACTCTTTCTTGGAGAGATGGCCCTGCCAGAGAGAAGCAATGACCTTTGTTTAGCTTGTGGCGGGTATAATGAGAGGGCCGAATGTTTACTGAGTCAACTCTGTGCCAGGCCCTGGATTTGAAGTTGACTGGCCAGAGTTCAAATTCTTGCTCTGACCCTATACAAATCACTTAATTTATCTGGTCTCAGTTTATACATCTGTAAAAAGATGCGAAGAGTTGACTCTTTGGAAAAGACTCTGATGCTGGGAGGTATTGGGGGCCGGAGGAAAAGGGGACGACAGAGGATGAAATGGCTGGATGGCATCACCGACTCGATGGGTGTGAGTTTGAGTGAACTCCGGGAGTTGGTGATGGACAGGGAGGCCTGGTGTGCTGCGACTCATGGGGTCACAAAGAGTCGGACACGACTGAGCGACTGAACTGAACTGAAAATGGGGATGCATTGGTAGCTTCATTACACAAGGCTGATGGAAGGATCAAATGAGATAATGATTCAGAAGCGCCTTGTAAGTGGTACCAATGAGAAGGAATGGCTGGTTATCTTATTCAGTGTGATCCAACCACAGCATCATAGAACCTGCTCCACCTGGAGGTCCTGTCTGGGGGAATTCCAAGGTCTCGCCCAACTGGAGAAGCAGGTCACTTGGCAGATCCCCGTCTGGTATCTGGAGACCCATGATAGCTGGCAAGCCAGATCTCTAGTGATACGTAAGTAAAGGACTGGGGAAGAGACACCGTGGGCAGGCATGGCTGCTTTTAGAGCTGGGGTGCCATTTCAGGCACAAGAGAAGGCTGGGCTGTGGGCAGGAACCAGACTATGATGAGCTACTTCTTACTATATTTGCAAACATGAGCTTGAACGATTATACAAATCCTCACAGGAAAAAAAAAAATAATAAAAAGTTTCAGAGAGTAAGATCCAGAGATCCAGACGGTAAGAAATAGAATGACAGGATCTTTCAGACCAGGATAGAAGGCAAAGGATTTTTGTTGCTGTTGTTAATTTAGAATGACATTCAGACTAAAAGGGCAAAAGATGTGAATCATGCGAATCACTGAATAAAGGCCAACTAAATTTAGATTTTTCAAATTAGAAAAGATAAAAGATCAACATACGCTCTTTCATTAAAATTAAATAAAAAATCATTTGACACCCATATGATATCACTTACGTGTGGAACTGAATATATGACACAAGTGAGCTTATCCACGAAACACATACAGACTCAGACACAGGGAACAGACTTGTGGTTAAGTGCGAGGTGGAAGAGGGATGGAATGGGACTTCAGAATCAGCAGATACAAACTATTACACATAGAATGGAAGAATAACAAGCTTCTGCTATATAGTGGAGGGAACTATATTCAATATCCTGGGATAAACCATAATGGAAAAGAATATGAAAAAGACTACATATCGTATGTATAACTGGATCACTTTTCTATACAGTAGAAATTGACACAACATTATATATCAACTATATTTCAATAAAATACATTTTTAAAAAATAATTTGAATGCTCAGTTTCTTTTACTGCCAGTAAAGAAAAGGAGAAATGGACAGTGAGAGATGGGCAGAATAAGGAAAAGAACAGGAAAAGCTGGCTGGGAAGGGAGGCAGGGTAAGGGGCACGAAAGGGGAGCAAGGAGGGTAAGCGGAAATAGAGCCATAGAAATTGCTCTTGTTACTTGAAGCATGGACCTCCAAATAAGTTATTACTGACTTTGGTTTTCTGATTATTTTTCAGAGTCTAGAAATGGCTCATCTATCTGTATTAGGGAGAAATGTTTGTTTCCACTGGAACTCTTGAAAACTGTGATATGAGAAGCAATGGCTCAACTTTTAGGTATTTTCTTTGGGTGATGGTAGTTGTAGCTTCAGGCTTCCCTGGTAGCTCAGCCGGTAAAGAATCCTCCTGCAATGCAGGAGAGCCCAGTTTGATTCCTGGGTTGGAAGATCCCCTGGAGAAGGGATAGGCTATCCACTACAGTATTCTTGGGCTTTCCGGGTGGCTCAGATGGTAAAGAATCTGCCTGCAATGTGGGAGACCTGGGTTTGATCCCTTTGTTGGAAGATCCCCTGGAAGAGTGCATGGCAGCCCACTTCAGTATTCTTGCCTGGAGAATCCCATGGACAGAGGCGCCTGGTGCGCTACAGTCCATCGGGTCACAAAGAGTCAGACAGGACTGAGCGACTAAGCACAGCACAACACAGCTGTAACTTCGAATCTGTTGCCTTACTTTTTTTCTATGTTCCTGTTGATGGCCAATAAAAACTCATCAGAGAGAAAGAAGTGGGCATGTCCTGCCCTACTGGACAGCTATTCCATGGTTTTGTGTCAAATCTTCAGAGATTCAGCTCAGAGTAGCATCCCTAGAAGAGCTGACTAAGGAATCCTTAGGATCTGAAATGTGACAAGTACATGTCAGTTCAGATGTTTACCCCTGGTGATGTTTGTAACGGATTTGACAGGTCAGAGGAGGACAACATGGATCTAATGGTACACGTGCATGACTCACCTTTCCCTTTTCCATACCATTTATCTGCATACCACTCCCCTGCTGGGGACATCTCTCATCATGGGTGGCTATTCTCAATCTGTTCTTACTGTTAGAAGAGCAAGTCCAACTCAGAGCAGATCAGATATGAATGTAAAAGCCCATCCCCAAGGGGATTTTTTTCTATATTCACCTCCTTTACTGATATCATTGGTAGTTACTCGAGAACAAGCCAGCATCGAACAGAAAGTCACTGTGACTGCAAATGGTACTTTGCTAGTCCTGCACATGTACCATTTTAACCTCATCTTCCAAAATCGGGCAGACACTGCACCTTTCTATCCCATACGAGGTGATAACAGTTGTCAGTCATAGCAGTGACATCCACCACGCACTGAGCAGTTTCCATGCAACTGGCTCTGATTACACCTTTAACACAGGTCATCTCATTTAATCTTCCTTAATGACTCTATGTGCTGAGTGTTAGGATCATCCCCATATTATAGGTAAGAAACCTGCCAATTGGAAATGTTCAGAAAGTCGTCCTTGGGACATTAGTGCTGGAGCTAGGATTTGAACTCAGAAACTATGAAAGTCTATACGATTCCCACCATACCTCTGCGGCCTTCGAGAGCCCATGCCATACAGTCCCAGCCACAGTCTTTCAATATAGAGCCACCCTGACTTTTATGATTTAAAGACTCCTTTGATAAAATTTCTATCCCTCCATAGGTCTAATCTTCTAAGAGGTGGGGGTTTGAATGAGTATCTGAAAGGAAAGAGGATTTCACTGTGTAAGGGGTTGGGCGGAAGGAAAGGAGGAGGAGGCATGGCCATGAATATGTGGGCGCTTCCAGCCTAGAATGAGCTTATTGCAAAAGGTCAAAGGCCACCTGTTCCAGCTGACTGAGGCACTGGGAATGCCCCATTTCCTGGGAAATGAATGGACAATTCAGGGGCCTCGTCAGTCACTGCTACTTCCCAGCCTTTAAGCCATAAATCTAAAACAAATAATAAACAAGGGAAGCTCTTTAAGACTCCCTCAGCAATCTAGTCTGATTGATTTTTATTCAGAGAAGATGCCAAAAAATCCCCGACTCACTACAATTTGTTTTTTTGTAAGAAACTGAAAAGAGGGAAAACTCAAATGTTTTTGCTGTCTCTCATTTGAACGTTTCTAATCCAAAGTAAACAGGGGACCTCTGTCCTTTGTGTTGGACGGTGGCAGACACAGGGCCCTTGTTCAGGAGTGCGGTATCTGCCCATCACAAGCCCCAGTGCACACTGAGGGCCCTGTGTCTGGGCCCGCGGGATAGGCCCTCCATTCCACCACATGCTACAGCAGTGCAAACAGTTGATGCTCAAACTTCATCTCTCCCCGACCCCCGTAATCATCTCCCCTCAAGAAAAAAGAGAGACACCCTCTTATCACTCACTCTAGGCCGCTCTGAAACCCGTCAAACTGTGCTCACTGCCTTTCTTTCTAAGAGAAATCAGTTTGTTTTCTTATTACAAAAGTGAAATAAATTCGCTGTGGAATGTTTAAGTCAGGAGAAGACAGAGGAATAGACAAAAAAAAAAAAATCACTCAATTTAAACACCCAGACATAAGTGTGAAACATTTAGTATATCTATAGCCATTATCCGTTTCTCTATGCATGTATAGTAATATGTTTTTGGGGCAGGGGCAACATTTGGACCACACCTTACATTGCTTACAGATGTATTGTAAATTTTTACCAAAAAAATGTCAACTGGATTAAAGAATTAAATGTAAAAGGTGGTAGAGTAAATATAGATGAATATTTGTTTCAATTCTTAACCTGGATTGCATGCATAAGCTTCATTATGCACAATTTGGTATACAAATAGAGATACAGATAAGGACATGTTGTTGTTCAGTCGCTCAGTCATGTTCAACTCTTTGCGACCCCATGGACTGCAGCATGTCAGGCTTTCCTGTCCTTCACCATCTCCCAGAGCTTGCTCAAACTCATATCCATTGAGTCTGTGATGCCACCTAACTGTCTTGTCCTCTGTCATCCCCTTCTCCTCCTGCCCAGTATCAGGGTCTTTTCCAATGAGTCAGCTCTTCGCAACAGGTAGCCAAAGTATTGGAACTTCAGCTTCAGTATCGGTCCTTCCAATGAATATTCAGGACTGATTTCCTTTAGGATCAAATTTAGGTTTGATCTCCTTGCAGTCCAAGGGACCCTCAAGAGTCTTCTCCAACACCACAGCTCAAAAGCATCAATTATTCAGTGCTCAGTTTTCTTTATGGTCCAACTCTCACATCCATACATGACTACTGGAAAAAACATAGATTTGACTAGACAGACCTGTTGGCAAAGTAATGTCTCTGCTTTAATATGTTGTCTAGGTTGGTCATAGCTTTTCTTTCAAGGAGCAAGTGTTTTTTAATTTCATGGCTGCAGTCACCAACTGCAGTAATTTTGGAGTCCAAGAAAATAGTCTTTCATTGTTTCTATTGTTTCCCCATCTATTTGCTGTGAAGTAATGGGACCGGATGCCATGATCTTCATTTTTTGAATGTTGAGTTTTAAGCCAGTTTTTTCACTCTCTTCTTTCACCTTCATCAAAAGGCTTTTTAGTTCCTATTTGCTTTCTGCCATAAGGATGGTATCATCTGCATATCTGAGGCTACTGATATTTCTCCCTGCAATCTTGATTCCAGCTTCTGCTTCATCCAGCCTGGCATTTCGCATGATGTACTCTGCATAGAAGTTAAATAAGCAGGGTGACAATATATAGCCTTGATGTACTCCTTTCCCAATTTTAAACCAGTCTGTTGTTCCATGTGCGGTTCTAACTGTTGCTTCTTGACCTCCATACAGATTTCTCAGGAGGCAGGTAAGGTGGTCTGGTATTCCCATCTCTTGAAGAATTTTCCATGGTTTGTTGTGATCTACATAGTCAAAGGCTTTAGCGTAGTCAGTGAAGCAGAAATAGATGTTTTTCTGGAATTCTCTTGCTTTTTCTATGACCCAACAGATGTTGGCAATTTGATCTCTGGTTCTTCTGCCTTTTCTAAATCCAGCTTGTACATCTGGAAGTTCTTGGTTCACGTACTGTTGAAGCCTAGCTTGGAGGATTTTGAGCATGACCTTGCTAGCATGTGAAATGAGTGCAATTGTGTGGTAATTTGAACTTTTTTTGGCATTGCCCTTCTTTGGCATTGGAATGAAAACTGACCTTGTCCAGATAAAGACATAGATAAAGACATAGTTATGGAAGGGGAGCAGGGGTGATGAGTCATGGTTTTCATCAGATTCTGCAAGATATATGGGCTCCAAAAATCAATAATTTATGTTAGCTTAGCTTGGGGAAAAATTCCATGTAGGAAACCATCTACCACAGCTGGTAGAAACATGAATTGGTTAAATGCTTCTGTAGGGCAATTTGGGTAATCCTGTGTATGTGTGTTTGTGTGTGTGTGTGTCTGTGATTTAAAATATCCATAAAAACATAGTAAGTTAAAATAATGCAAAGAGTATAAATTGAAGAGCCTGCCAGTCTCCTCTGTCCATGGAATTCTCCAGGCTAGAATACTGGAGTGGGTAGCCATTCCCTTCTCCAGGGGGTTTTCCAGACTCAGGGATTAAACCCAGCTCTCCCGCATTGCAGGCAGATTCTTTATCTTCTGAGTCACCATGGAAGCCCAACTTGAAGAGCAGAGATAGAAAATTATTAATGCAGAATATAAAACCTGGGGTGGCTGGAGTCAGGAATATTACAAATTAGTGGTATGATAAATGTATTATTTCAATAGGGAAAGGATGGATAAAGTTAATAAGCATCAAAAACCTTAAGATTCCTCATCAGATCAAATTATGTGGAGAATGTTACAGAATAGCAGTTAGTTTAGGATCCTTGTTTGATTCCTGCCTCTAATGTTTTCATATGAAGAATTTTACTCATGCTGATTTGACATAGATACTCTTTATGTTAATGAGGTTGCCTATATCTAAGATTTTTCCTGCAACTATAGAAATTATTATGTTTTATCTTTGATTTTAAAATATAAAGAAAAGAATTTATGTATAGGATGGATGTGAGCTAAATGTATTGTAGTGATAATTCACAATATACATAAATATCTAATCATTATGTTGTACACCAGAAACTAATATGTTATATGTCAATTATACGTCAACCTTAAATGTAATTATTTATTAAAAAATACTACCTGAATTACCAGAACAAATCCTACTTGGTAATACATAGTTTTAAATGACATTTTGGATTTATTTATTTTATTTACTTTTTTCATCTTTGCTCTTAAGTCAGATTGGTGTTTACAGATTTTTTTTTTCTTTTTTGTTTGTGCTTGCTTCTTTTGTTAGTTTGGGGGTATTAGGGTTGCTTTAGTTTGAAAAACTGAATTGGGACACTTCTCAGTCTCCTTCATGTTCTGGAACACTTAAACAGCAAAGGCATAAACAATTCTTTGAAGTCTAAAAGAAATATAATACTTTATAACTTTGTGGAAACGGCATCTTTTATGGAGTAATTATTTTAAAACTTTTCCATTTCTTTTTCTGATTATTAGTCTTTTCCAATTTCAACTTCTTCTTGGGTTGATTTGGTAATTATTTTTCCCAGAAAATTTATTCATTTTAATGAGATTTTTCAAATTTATTGAGTTATACATACTATTTTCTTATAATCAAAAAAATCTTTTCTACATGTGTTCTATTTCACATCTCATCCCCAAAAGAATAAATTTTTTTATTTTCTCTTCATTCATGATTCGGGCTTCCCCGGTGGCACTAGTGGTAAAGACTCCATCTGCCAGTGGAGGAGACATAAGAGATGTGGGTTTGATCCCTGGGTTGGAGAGATCCCCTGGAGAAGGCCAAGGCAGCCCACTCCATTATTCTTGCCTGGTTAGTCTTGCCATGCTTTTATTATTCTTTTAAAAGATTCTCTTTCATTTATCCTCTGATTTTTGTCCAGTGGTTAAGGCTCCAAGTTTTTGCTGCTGAGGGCCTGGGTTCAATACCTGGTTGGAGAACTAATCCCCCACAAGCTGTGTGGCGAGGCCAAAAAGAAGCAGGGTTGAGGGTGGGAGGGATGGAGTAGAGGGGGTAGGGATGGTGGGGG
>NW_011495064.1:14597279-14603126 GCF_000754665.1 Bison bison bison
GGGGGAGGGGGGCCATGCCAAACAAATCTTAGTTCTCTAAGGAGGGATTGAATCTAGGCAACTGCAGTGCAAGTTCCAAGTCCTAACCATAGGGCCTCCAGGGAGCTCCCTGATTTTTGCCTTTTCTGATTCATTAGTTTCTGCTTCAGTTGTGACACCACATTTCTGCTTTCCTTAGATTTATTTTTATTTTTTAATTTCTATTTCAGTTGTTGCTTCATTTCATTTATTTCTTAATAATAAAAGAATTTGTGTCTAAAAATTTCAGCTTTGGCTAAATTCCAAATATTTTGACTTTGTGCTTATCACTATTTTGAAGTATAATTTTAACTTTCTCTTAGATCCAAGAGAAATTTAGGAAAAAAATGTCTTCATTGTATGCTTAAGTTGTTCTTTGTCGTTAAGTTCTAATTTAATTGAATTATATTTAATGACTTAGCCTAAAAAGTTTTTCTTCATGCAGTTTATTAATGTTTCACTTGAAAATCAGCATTATGTCAATTTCTTAAAGCTCTTCTAAGGATTTTTTTAAAGGAATGTATTTAGACTTATAGAATAAAAAATCTTGCTTTGTGCAAATTAAATTAATTATATTAAGATATTAATTTCATTAAATTAATATTAATCAAGCTAATTAGTTAATCTAGTCATATATTAGATAGATTATCCAAATTCATTGTAAGCCTGCTGCTGCTGCTGCTGCTATGTCACTTCAGTTGTGTCCAACTCTGTGTGACCCCATAGACGGCAGCCCACCAGGCTCCCCCGTCCCTGGGATTCTCCAGGCAAGAACACTGGAGTGGGTTGCCATTTCCTTCTCCAATGCAGGAAAGTGAAAAGTGAAAGTGAAGTAAGCCTGCTAGGTTTCTTTTACTTTTGAGGTGCCGCAGACAGAGATGCTCCAATTTCAAAAGGATATTCCTTATCTACTGTTGCATAGCAAACCATCCCAAAATTTATGTTTCAAAACCATGACATGTAACTATTTCTTAGAACTCTGAGTTGGCGAGGCTCACTCTTACAGCTGAATTCAACAGGTGGATCAGATAGGGACTGGGTTAGGACTTAGGGCTTGTTTCTGCTCCACGTGGCCTCTCATTCTCCAGGAGACTAGACTGGGCTTCTGCCCTCGGTGGTAGAACGATTCTAAGACAGCAAGCTCTAATGTACAAGGGTGTTTCAAGTCTCTGCTTGTAACCTCCTATTAGCTAAAGTTCCATTGAACAAAGAAAGACACATGGCCAAACCTGGACTTAGTGCGGGCAGGGACAACCCAAGAGCATGGCATCGGGAAGTATGCATTGTTGGTGACCATCAGGTGACAATCTCCCACACAAAAGGATGACAATTTGTCTTTGCAGTTCTCCTTCAATTTCTAATAGTTTTGACCAAAATAATCTTGTTTATATATGAATTCATTGTTTTGCTACAAATTTTAGTTTTCTCATTACTATGTCACTAGTTTTCTTGTGGTTTGTACTTAACAGTTTTTTATTTTATATCACTGATAGGTGAGTTTCTCAGCTCTAGTTGAATTTTATATTTTAAAAGTGCAATTAAAACTATTCCTTTTAAACTGGAATATAGAGATTTGTGATTACTTCTGTCATCTGATTGTTCTCTTTTCCTTCTAACTCAGTACCTCTCCCTCTGCTCCTGGTTTTCCACTAGAAATTTGGATGTTAAACATTATATTTTAATTCTATTACTAGTTATCTTTAAAATTTTGAAAGAATTTATATGTCTAAGAAAATGATCTTATACTAGTTATTAATTCCCTTCAATGAGCAATAACAAAATAAGCACATATTTACTTTCCCTTCTATGCCATCCTGTCCTCCCAGTTTCTATAACAATAATCTGGGGCTTCCCTGGTGGCTCAGAGGTTAAAGTGTCTGTCTGGAATGCAGGAGACCTGGGTTCAATCCCTGGGTCGGGAAGATCCCCTGGAAAAGGAAATGGCAACCCACTCCAGTACTCTTGCCTGGAGCATCCCATGGAGGGAGGAGCCTGGTAGGCTACAGTCCATGGGGTCTCAAAGAGTTGGACACGACTGAGCGACTTCACTTCACTTTCACTTTGGATCTAGATTATTACAGTTTAATCCCTATTCCTAATCCATGTATATATGTCTTCTTTCAAGAATTATCTTCAGTAGTTTTATTAAATTTCCAACCATACTAGCTTTATCTGACAGTGGCTTAGACGTTAAGGACATTTAATTACACCATATAGAAAGGCAAGTGAATGGAGGCAGGTCTATGGTTGGTGCTGCTGCTGCTGCTAAGTTGCTTCAGTCGTGTCTGACTCTGTGCAACCCCATAGATGGCAGCCCACCAGGCTCCCCTGTCCCTGGGATTCTCCAGGCAAGAACATTGGAGTGGGTTGCCATTTCCTTCTCCAATTCATGAAAGTGAAAAGTGAAAGTGAAGTTGCTCAGTCATGTCCGACTCTTAACGACTCCATGGACTGCAGCCCACCAGGCTCCTCCGTCTATGGGATTTTCCAGGCAAGAGTACTGGAGTGGGGTACCATTGCCTTCTCTGATGGTTGGTGCAGTAGCTCTAAAATCTCAAGGTCCTATGTGGGTATCTCTCAGATTCTCTTGGTCATCTCCTCAGGGTCACAAAATGGATATCGCACTCCAGATACTTCATCCTTAGACAACCATCTTCAAGACAAGATGGAGGTCAGGTTATGCCATTGTCTGTCTTAATAAAAAAGCAAATTCCTAATAAACTTAACCAAGAAGGCAAAAGACCTATACTCTGAAAACTACAAAACACTGATGAAGGAAATTGAAGATGATACAAAGAAATCAAAAGATATCCCATCCTCTCGCACTGGAAGAGTTAATGTTAAAATGGCCATACTACCCAAAGCAATCTATAGATTTACTATAATCTCTATCAAAATGACAAACCTAGACAGCATGTTAAAAAACAGAGACACTACTTTACCGACAAAGGTCTGTATAGTCAAAGCTAGGCTTTTCCAGTATGGATGTGAGTTGGACCATAAAGAAAGCTGAGCACTGAACAATTGATGGTTTTGAACTGTGGTGTTGGAGAAAACTCTTGAGAGTCCCTTGGACAGCAAGGCGATCAAACCAGTTAATCCTAAAGGAAATCAGTCCTGAATATTCATTGGAAGGACTGATGCTGAAGCTGAAGCTCCAATACTTTGGCTACCTGATTTGAAGAACTGACTCACTGGAAAAGACTCTGATGTTGGGAAAGATTGAAGGCAGGAGAAGAAGGGGATGGCAGAGGATGAGATGGTTAGATGGGATCACTGACTTGATGGACATGAGTTTGAGAAAGCTCCAGGAGTTGGTGAGGGACAGGGAAAATCTCCTGGATTTATTTTATTATAAAATAAAAAACTGGTGAGGTGCAGTCCATGGGATCACAAAGAATCAGACATGACTGAGCAACTGAACTGAACTATCAAAATACCCATGACATTTTTCACAGAACTAGAATAAATAATCTCAAAATCCATACAGAAACACAAAAGGCCCCAAATTGCCAAAACAATCTTGAGATAAAAGAACAAAGTCTGGAGGTTATACCTTCCAGACTTCAGACTATACTAAAAAGCTACAGTAATGAAAACAGCATGGTGCTGGCACAAAAACAGACACATAGACCAATGGAACAGGCTAGAAAGCCCAGAAACAAACCCACACGTCTACGGTCAATTAGTCTACCGTAAAGAAGGCAAGAATATACAATGGAGAAAAGAAAGTCTCTTCAACAAGTGGTGTTGGGAAAGTTGGACAATCACACATAAAACATTTCCTCTTATCATATACAAAAATAAACTCGAAGTGGTTCAAAGACCTAAAATGGAAGCCATAAAACTCCTAGAAGAGAATACAGGCAAAATACTCTTTGACATAAACCATAGCAATATTTTGTTGAATTGGCCTCCTAAGGTAAAAGAAATAAAATAAACAAATGGGACCGAATCAAACTTAAAAAGTTTTTGCACAGCAAAGGGAACCAAAAACAAAACGAAAAGAAAATCTATGGAATGAGAGAAAATATTTGCAAATGATGTCTCTGACAAAGGGTTAATATCCAAAATACAGAGGCGTTCATACAATTCAATGCAAAAAAACAAACCACACAATCCCAAAAAAATATGCAGAAGACCTGAATAGACATTTTTCCAAAGAAGACATATAGATGGTCAATAGACACATGAAAAGATGCACAACATCACTAATTATTAGAGAATGCAACTCAAAACAACAATAATATATCACCTTACACCTGTTTGAATGGTTATCATTAAAATGACTGCAAATAACAAATGTTGGAGAGGATGTGGAAAAATGGGAACCCTCCTACACTATTGGTAGAAATGTAAATTGGTGCAGCCACTATGGAAAACAGCATGGAGGTTTCTCAGAAAACTAAAAATAGAACTACCATATGATCCAGCAATTCCACTCCTGAGTGTTTATCTGCAAAAAAACCTAGAACACTAGTTTGAAAAGATACCTGCTCCGCAGTGTTCAGATTGGATTAAGAAGTGGTGTACATACATGTGTGTGCGTGTGTGTGTGCATGCGTAGATATATATGTTTTCCATAATGGCTGCACCAATTTACATTTCCACCAGCAGTATAAAATGGTTTCCATGTGTATATATATATAGTATGTATGTATATATATATGCACACACACACATACATACCATATCTTGTATATACAATCAGCAAAAACAAGACCAGGAGCTGACTGTGGCTCAGACCATGAACTCCTTATTGCCAAATTCAGACTTAAATTGAAGAAAGTAGGGAAAACCACTAGACCATTCAGGTATGACCTAAATCAAATCCCTTATGATTATACAGTGGAAGTGAGTAATAGATTTAAGGGCCTAGATCTGATAGATAGAGTGCCTGATGAACTATGGACGGAGGTTCATGACATTGTACAGGAGACAGGGATCAAGACCATTCCCATAGAAAAGAAATGCAAAAAAGCAAAATGGCTATCTGGGGAGGCCTTACAAATAGCTTTGAAAAGAGGAGAAGCGAAAAGCAAAGGAGAAAAGGAAAGATATAAACATCTGAATGCAAGTTCCAAAGAATAGCAAGAAGAGATAAGAAAGCCTTCTTCAGCGATCAATGCAAAGAAATAGAGGAAAACAACAGAATGGGAAAGACTAGGGATCTCTTCAAGAAAATCAGAGATACCAAAGGAACACTTTGGGCAAAGATGAGCTCGATAAAGGACAGAAATGGTGTGGACCTAACAGAAGCAGAAGATATTAAGAAGAGATGGCAAGAATACACAGAAGAACTGTACAAAAAAGATCTTCACAACCCAGATAATCACAATGGTGTGATCACTCACCTAGAGCCAAGTGAAGTCAAGTGGGCCTTAGAAAGCATCACTACGAACAAAGCTAGTGGAGGTGATGGAATTCCAGTTGAGCTATTCCAAAGCCTGAAAGATGATGCTGTGAAAGTGCTGCACTCAATATGCCAGCAAATTGGGAAAACTCAGCAGTGGCAACAGGACTGGAAAAGGTCAGTTTTCATTCCAATCCCAAAGAAAGGCAATGCCAAAGAATGCTCAAACTACCGCACAATTGCACTCATTTCACACACTAGTAAAGTAATGCTCAAAATTCTCCAAGCCAGGCTTCAGCAATATGTGAACCGTGAACTTCCTGATGTTCAAGCTGGTTGTAAAAAAGGCAGAGGAACCAGAGATCAAATTGCCAACATCCGCTGGATCATCGAAAAAGCAAGAGAGTTCCAGAAAAACATCTATTTCTGCTTGATTGACTATGCCAAAGCCTTTGACTGTGTGGATCACAATAAAC
>NW_011495064.1:14603518-14610225 GCF_000754665.1 Bison bison bison
AAAGGATTCAGAAAACGAAGATCATGGCATCCAGTCCCATCACTTCATGGGAAATAGATGGGGAAACAGTGGAAACAGTGTCAGACTTTATTTTTCTGGGCTCCAAAATCACTACAGATGGTGACTGCAGCCATGAAATTAAAAGACGCTTACTCCTTGGAAGGAAAGTTATGACCAACATAGATAGTATATTGAAAAGCAGAGACATTACTTTGCCAACAAAGGTTTGTCTAGTCAAGGCTATGGTTTTTCCTGTGGTCATGTATGGATGTGAGAGTTGGACTGTGAAGAAGGCTGAGCGCCGAAGAATTGATGCTTTTGAACTGTGGTGTTGGAGAAGATTCTTGAGAGTCCCTTGGACTGCAAGGAGATCCAACCAGTCCATTCTAAAGGAGATCAGCCCTGGGATTTCTTTGGAAGGAATGATGCTAAGGCTGAAACTCCAGTACTTTGGCCACCTCATGCGAAGAGTTGACTCATTGGAAAAGACTCTGATGCTGGGAGGGATTGGGGGCAAGAGGAGAAGGGGACGACAGAGGATGAGATGGCTGGATGGCATCGCTGACTCGATGGACGTGAGTCTGAGTGAACTCCGGGAGTTGGTGATGGACAGGGAGGCCTGGTGTGCTGCGGTTCATGGGGTCGCAGAGTGTCGGACACGACTGAGCGACTGATCTGATCTGATATATATAAACACATAGAATGGAATATTATTCATCTATAAAAAGAATGAAACTTTTCCACTTTTAGCAATGAGGATGGACCTAGAGAATATTATGCTTAGTGAAATAAGTCAGAGAAAGAAAATACTGTGATATCACTTATATGTAGAATCTTAAAAAAAATACAAATGAATGTATATGCAAAATAGAAACGAATTCATAGATACAGAAAATAAACTTGTGGTTACCAAAGAGGAAAGGGAACAGGGGAAGGACAAATTAGGGGTATAGGATTAACAGATACACAGATAACAGATTAACAGATACACATAGGATTAATAGATTCCTATGTGTAAAGTAGATAAGCAACAAGAACATGCTACATCCATGTGTGTTAAGTTGCTTCAGTCGAGTCCAACTCTTTGTGACCCTATGGACCTTAGCCTGCCAGACTCCTCTCCGTGGGATTCTCCAGGCAAGAATACTGAAGTGAGTTGCCATGCCCTCTCCAGGGGACCTTCCGGAGCCAGGAATCACCCCACACGTCTTATGTCTCCTGCATGGGTAGGTGGGTTCCCACTAGTGCCACCTGGGAAGCCATAGCACAGGGAATTATAAACCTATAATGGAGTATAATCTGCAAAACTACTGAATCACTAAGTTGTACACCTGAAACTAATATAATATTATAAATCAACTCTACTTCAATTAAAAAGAAAAAGAAGCAGCAGCAAATGTCTTCCCAAGAAGCCTAATAGGAGACTCTCCCTAACATTTTATTGGCCAGAACTTAGTTACATGCCCAGCCCTAAGGCAACCATCAACAGACAAGGAATTGTCTTGCTTCATCCTCTGGGTCATAGCCTGCTGTCAATCACACAAAATTGGGATTCTGTTAGTAGGAAGAAAAGAAAAATGTTCATTCTATTGGGATCTAACAGTGAGTCCACAATATATTAAAAATCAGGAGTAAGTCTCAACAATAAGTTTTGATACAGCTTTATCAGTCACTGCTTTATCATTCTTTTACATTATTTCTTATACATAACTGAGTTTATTTGCTTGACCGAATATTTTCTGTACAGTCTATTTATTTTTTCCATTAGGGTGGAACATGAATGGTTTACTTTTTTTTAATAGCTTCTTGTCTGAAATAGCTGGATAAGAAACAGAATTTTGTGTTACAATCATTCCCTGCGCCCAATGTATTTTCCAGGCCAAGTGCTTTGTTGATTTTGGCATTTATGTAGCAAACATGACGATGATGTATTTCCTTCAGAGGTTACCTGATTCTTCTGCCTGCATGGCTTCACAATGAAGAGACCACTTAATTTGTCCATTGTTGAATCCTTAGTGCTTAACCCAGAGCCTGGAACATAACAGGCTTGTCATGGACATGTGTGTGGAATGAATGGGTGAAAGAAAAAAAGAACCGGTTGTCTGCGGACTCCTGAAAGAGCCCCTGCATTTCACCTGCAGGTTGAAGAGTGTGTGTGACCACGTAACACTAGCTGGGAGCCTGTGGCCTGCCCTGACCACTGCTCCCACTCGGCGATGCTCTCTCTGTGCCAGGCACCAAATGTGAGCCCCCCATTTGGATGGGTCCCTGCCCTGTGTGCGCCCCAGTACGAGGACACTTCCTGGATGCTTCAAGAGGATGGAGATTTGCCCATCCTGACTTTCCTGTGATTCTTTTTTTTTTCTTTCTACAGCCTTTGTCACAACTAACCTTGGAAGCATTGTTGGGTTCCAGCGGGGGGCCTCCCTAGAGATGCCTTTCTTTTCTGTGAGGTGAATTGAAGGTTGTCAAAGCCTTCACTCAAACTGGTCTCATCTGCGCTGTCTTAGAGAAATTCCTTGAAATGTCTGGTATGTGGGTGGAATCCTTTTTCAGTTTTGAACAATGACAGATCTCCCCCATTATTATTTGCCTTTGCCCGTTTCAGTGGGGTTTGGAAGACAGGCAGGCCGAGAAGTTCAGTGTGATGGTTCAAATGTATGTCACAGCATAGAACACTGTCCTTGCTCTTCTTATCTCAAAATCTGCGCCCCTCCTTATAGATCTATGGGATGTATACCCCCTCCTCTTACCACTGACCCCTCCTGTCCTGGGGCACAGAACAGTTTCTCCTCTATCAGCAATATGCTCCCTTTTTAGGCTCTCTATTAAAAATATTTTGGATATCCTGGCTTTGTGTTTCTCTGCCTCATATCTTATCTCTCATATTTTTTTCCCTTTTCCTCTGAGTGTGGGGAGAATTTCTTGAGTTTATCAGGCAGACTGATACATCACTAAAAATATTAAGCCCCCTTTGCAGTTCTCTTTGACTTTTCTTTCTTCAATTCTGTACATTTCTTTTTCCTGTCTCTCTTCTGCATCTCTTGGTCATCACTATCCTTTCCCATCATCATTAGTTTCACCTGCCTAAGGATTTCTGGTCATTTGATTTAGAACTTCCCCCCTGGCACTCCTGAGGATTTGGGGGCCAATCTTCCCAGTCTTTAGCATGTTCTGGCTATAAACGTGTAGCTCTTCTGCCTTCAACTGTGATTAATGGAATGGTTTGACATCAGCTGGGTTGATACTCTGGGTACCTCTCCTGAATGCTGGTCAGCTAGACAGCTTGTGAACTGTATGAGGAGATTATTTTAGTTGTAGCAGCCATCCAGTAACTCTGAGTCTTAGATACTCTAACTAGTACCTTGACATCTTGGAGCTGCTTGGACTACCCATGGAAGCATCGACCTCCAGACTTCAATATTGGGTTTTAGAGCCATCCTGTCATATCCTTTGGGAAGGAAGGATTCAAGCTGAATATACAACTTGAATGTGAATTCCCAACGTAGATCTGAGAGCAGGGGAGTGGAAGATGTTAAGCAGAAGGTCAGACCAATCTTCGGACAACACCAGCATGAAAACCACTCAGGTAGTTGAGAACAAAGCAAACGTCTCTGATGGCTTATTACCTCCCCCATTACACTGGTGATGAAAACTGTAAAATGGACTCAGTGTAAGGTTTCTAGCTTTTTCTTTTGGCTGGAGATAAGGAATACACTAATAGCTGAGGTTTCACAGGGGGCTGGTACTGGAACAACACCTTACTTTGGATTAGATTTCTTTTCCTAAATCCCTTAACACATTAAAGTCTCATTCTGCCCAAACACAGCTCTCCAGAGTCCTTTACAAAACCTCTCTCTCTCTCTCTCATACACAGATGACATCAGATCTTTGACATCTTACTGAGTCAGGCACCCCTTCCTTTTCCCCTTTGAGTCCCCCTGTCTATTGCTGCCACCAAGGCAGGTCCTGCAGCCACCCGAAGCCGTCTCTGCTCACTGCTTTCTGAGGCTTGTCTGCAGGAACTGTAATTCCTTCAAGGCAGTGGCCCATGACTGTGCTTCCTCCCTGAGAATGTCCAGGCTGTTTACTCACTAATATCTGGGTAATTGCCAATCTGAACAGTGGGCTCTGCTGGCCTGAATCATTCAGGGAAGACTCCGGTGCTTGTGGCCCCACAATCACTTCCACAAATGAATCCGGAAGGAGGGGGAGGCTGATTACAGTGAATAAGGAGGCTCTTTAAACATACTGTCTGTAATAAGCAGGTAGAAGAAAGGACAGGGGAAACTGACAGTGGGGTGGTACTAGCCTTTGAGTAGAACACGCTGTGGTTCTCCTGTTTGCATGGGGAGGAGAGGCTGTGACTGGCTCATTACAGAGGGATCGTCCTTGAGCCCAAGGCCAGCCGAATCAAGTGTTCAGAGGCAGCCCAGACATCATTCTAGCAGGAAGGCCACACACTGGTCAGGCTCCACACACACAGAAATGGGACCTTCAGTGGCCATGGGAGACAGCTATAGCACCTGTAGGTAAAGGACCGCAGTGGCCTATCTACGAAGATTCCAGGGGATACTGCTGGAATTCCAATCAACTTGGACTGCCATGTATTCCATACTGCTAAAATACAAAAACATCACAGCATCCTCTAGGAAAAATGACACCCTCCCTCTAAATCATATTCTGTAATTTTTTTCCTCATTCCTCTCACACCACAGGTTGAGAAACAAATTCATAGCTTCTGATTTTGAAACTATCCTCTCTAGGAAGGTATACATGTGCACCAGCAAAGGAACTGATATGGAAATGTTTTGTTTTGGTTTTTTAAAAAAGGTAATGGTAGAACATTGAGAGAGGGGAAATTTATGTTCACTAAGAGTTTTTCCTTAAACAATAGTGATATTCGTTGATATTAAATAATGTGCTAAGCATGCAAGTAAAGTCTTCCATTTAGTCCTTGTATCAACCCAATGAGTTCAGTATTATCCTTGTTAAAAACATTGGAACTGAGGCAGCATAGCACAGAGCCCAGTACAGAGGCCCTGGAACTAGCTCAATTGTTTTCATACAAAAGGAGGATGGACTCTTACCTCATAGGGTTGTTGTAAAGATTAAATGAGATATAAGATGCCCAAGTCAGAGTGTTAATATTTTAGTATGTTGGGTTTCCTCCTAGCCCTATAAATGTTCAAAAATCATTTTTCAGTTTACAAAAAATGGTGTGGATATTTAGAAAAAAACTTCAACACTTGATTATCTGTTTGACTTGTGTGAGTTGAAAGGTTGATAAAACTACAGACATGAACTGGCTATTGAAAATATTGGGGAAGAATCAATGATTTCCAAGCATTGGAATGTCCTTTGATTTGGGTACTCTTTAGGCTGCAAGGTATCAAATTATCTCTTGACTTATAAATTTTACTGCCATGAAGGGGACAAGCTCATTGTCTTGATTCTGCTGCTACTTCCCTCAAGCCATGACTTTATGTGCAGGCAGGGGGCAGAGGAGGGGAAACTGCTGAACCTGACTCTGAACTTGAAGTGTGTGTCCCAGCAGGAAACAAGGGGCCAGGTCAATTCTCCAGCCCTAGCTGAGGGTCCTGAGGAACAGGAGAAGGATGTGGACAACACTTGATTTCTTTCCTCCTGTAGCCAAGGCAGGCTAGCCTAGGAAGGAGACAGAAGAGCCACAGGCACAGGTAAGAACAGTCTGAAGGGTGAGGACACAGATGCTGAAGGGAGTCAGGGACTGCTCACCAAGGGCAGAGTGTGTGCCCTGTGCATGCAGAGATGTGCACTTAGGAAAAGATGTACCCCAGGACTTAAACCCTCACCTCCCGTCACTGAGTTGAAAATGCAGCAAAGCAGCCTTCGACAAATGTATTACAAGGAATGGTTTCTCAAATTAAATTTACATTGTTTCCCCAGATCCTTTTCTACACTGGTATTTTCTGCTCAAACGTCAAGGCCAGTGGCCTGATGCTTCCTATTTGAAACTAGGCCCCTTATCTCCTATGCTGCTGCTGCTGCTAAGTCGCTTCAGTCGTGTCCAACTCTGTGCGACCCCATAGATGGCAGCCCACCAGGCTGCCCTGTCCCTGGGATTCTCCAGGCAAGAACACTGGAGTGGGTTGCCATTTCCTTCTCCAAAGCATGAAAGTGAAAAGTGAAAGTGAAGTCACTCAGTTGTGTCCTACTCTTAACGACCCCACGGACTGCAGCCTACCAAGCCCCTCCATCCACGGGATTTTCCAGGCAAGAGTACTAGAGTGGGTTGCCATTGCCTTCTCCTATCTCCTATGAAATAAACTTAAACATCAACTCTGAGTTTCTGAGCCTTGGGCCAAGGGAACAGCAAGCGATTTTGCCCTCTTCCCCTTCAAGGAGAGTGGGTCTACCCTGAGGAGGTAGGGTAGAGGGACTGGATATGCAGATAACATCACCCTTATGGCAGAAAGCAAAGAAAGAGCCTCTTGATGAAAGTGAAAGAGGAGAGTAAAAAAGTTGGCTTAAAGATCAACGTTCAGAAAACTAAGATCATGGCATCCAGTCCCATCACTTCATGGCAAATAGACGGGAAAACAGTGGAAACAGTGGCAGACTTTATTTTTGGGGGCTCCAAAATCACTGCAGATTGTGACTGCAGCCATGAAATTAAAAGATGCTTACTCCTTGGAAGGAAAGTTATGACCAACCTAGACAGCACA
>NW_011495064.1:14610325-14611505 GCF_000754665.1 Bison bison bison
AGATACTTGAGAGTCCCTTGGACTGCAAGGAGATCCAACCTGTCCATCCTAAAGGAGATCAGTCCTGGGTGTTCATCGGAAGGACTGATGTTGAAGCTGAAACTCCAATACTTTGGCCACCTGATGCGAAGAGCTGACTCATGTGAAAAGACCCTGATGCTGGGAAAGATTGAGGGCAGGAGGAGAAGGGGACAACAGAGGATGAGGTGGTTGGATGGCATCACTGACTCGATGGACATGAGTTTGAGTAAACTCTGGGAGTTGGTGATGGACAGGGAGGCCTGGCGTGCTGCAGTCCATGGAATCCCAGAGTCAGACATGACTGAGCGACTGAACTGAAGTAATCCCTGAGCTGGGGGCATCTGGAGAATACACTGATCACTGCCTCTCTGGAGCACACTGTCGCCTATCCATGGTCCCCAGGGAACCTATGAGTCTTCCTTTCTCTACCCAGAAAGTCTTCCCTCTGCCTCTCTAACTTCTCCAAATTCCAGCACCTGGGGCCAGCTAAAGGCCACAAATCCTTGAAAAAACCATCCAGGTAGCTCCCGCCCATTCACCCCTCTCTCAGACACGGGGCTGCATGCCACCTTGCTCTTGGCCTCAGCTGACTGTGGCAGGATGGGGTGGGGGTGGTCTGGGGTACTGGTGGTGATGGAATACCAGGTGACCCATCTTCATCATCAGCACCAGACCAGGTGTAAGAAGGTCTACTGATCTTCACAACGTGTCGGCCTGAGAACTTGGGGTGGCCGCGCTCCAGGCGGGAGGCATCCGGAGAATCCAGTGTTCTCTCGGATGGGGGCGCAGGTGGGGAATCTGGTTGAATTTGTTCGATTGTGGGGCGCACTTTCCCTGAGGCACGTCTTGGCAAGGGCAGGCGAAGCTCGCAGGTCCCCTTCCGGGCCGCGTCCCAGTTCTTGCCAGGGAGAGCCCTCGGCAGCGGCCGTCGGCGCAAATGACAGACGCCGGGGTGGCTCCTCTCCAGCGCGGAGATCCTGGAAACGGCCGCTGCGCCCGGCCGCTCGGGCTCGGATCTGAGCGGCTAGTCTGAGGGTGGTGTCTGAAATCGGGCTCTTCCTGCCTTTCCTTCGGCCTGGATGCCCGGCTGGCTCGGCGGGCTCCGAGATTCCCGCGCCGCCCCGCCCCGCCGCCCGCGCCCCGCACGGTGCGCGCCGCG
>NW_011495064.1:14611846-14614001 GCF_000754665.1 Bison bison bison
CCGCGCCGGGGGCTGGCCCTGCCTCGCCGGCGCCTTTTTCCCCCGCACCGCGGCGCCGCTTCGCCACTCGGGCACCGCAGGTAGGGCAGGAGGCTGGAGCGCCTGCCGCCCGCCGCCCGTAAAATGGTCACCTCGGCTGGACAGCTCGCCCTCTTCGCGCTGGGTACGTACGCTGCCTGTGGCGCGCCCGGCGCCACCTGCCCTCCGGGACACCCTGCTTTCCCCTCGTCCCCTCCATTTCTCTGTCTCGGGGGTGTTCTGCGCTCGCGTAGGAGAGGAGAGGGAGGCGAATGCTTTTCGACTCTTGCAAGCGAGGAGGCAAGGGGAATCACTTGTGTCTACTGGGGATATGGGGAGCCTGTTCCAAAGAGGGGGACGGTCGAGCGCTCAGCCGTTCCCCGGGAAGTGGCCGGCGGGCCGTGCGTGAGAACGCCCGCCAGGGAAGGGGGAGCGGTGTGTGAACGCGCTTGAACTTTAATCCGCCGCGGCTCGTAGACTTGCCAACACCTACCTGTTTACCTGGCTGCTTCCAAGCCAGTCTTCACCAGCTTACGGAGCGCGTAGATTCGGAGAGGGTGGCCGGGGTTCGACCCTCCGGCCAGACCTTGGCTGCTTCCTTTTCGTACTCTCTGCCTACCCCTGAGCCCCAGCGACCCGCAGATATTCATCATCAGCAGCGGCGCCTCGATCTTCTAACTTTGCGAGTTCTGAAGCTTTCGGGTGGGTTTTGGATTTTTGTGCGGATTAATTGTTCTTTTGATTAACTTCTCCGGGAGAAGTGGTTTAAGTGTCAGCCGAGGGCAGGAGTGAAACCCTAGACGAAGTGCTGCCAGTTTCCTTTGAGTTTGTTCTTGGAAGAGAACGAGGGATGGGGGAAGGGAGGGGAAGTTAAGCCCAGCAAACCTGGGCCGGGTCTGGGGAGCCGGTGAGTTTTTCAAAGGTGAAGGTCACTGCCCGGCCAGCTCTTGCCCCTTGCGGCGCCGGGTCTCTCTGGTGTTGAGAGAACAGATTAACAGCCCAGGTGTCCTGGTCATTGCCTAGCTTCCGTGAAGTGAATTGTTCAGTCACTGTCTCCTCTGTAAAGCAAGTTGCTTGCTATAGGATGATTTATTAGAGCTCAAGAAAAGCTATGGAACCCTTCCCCTCCCCCCCTAAATGCCCAGAGCCTCAGCCCCACCCAGTTCCGTGTGCAGTTTCAGGGGGTTCACAGACCCGCCCGTAATCCTGCCCATGAAACGCTGATTAAGAAGTGGAGGCATCATCTAAGGGAAATACGGGGCAGCCGTGGAACCGGATTCCATAGCAGCTCTGAGGTGTACCCTCACCTGAAACTCACCAACAGGTGGCATGACTCCTAGTGGCTTTTTTTTTTTTTTTCCTTTTCCCAAGCCTTTTTATATTTTTGTGTTAATAGTTCTAATTTTAGATTTTTTTTTAAAGCAGTTACATTACCAATACAGTAGAAGTCTCCTGTATTCGGGTCCCTGTTATGATGTTGTTTGCAAATGCTGAAAGTAATAATAATAACCTAACACTATTTGAGCACCTACTCTGTGCCAGGCACTGTTCAGAGTACTGTATATGTATCAGCTCATTTAATTTTCACACCAACCTGATGATGAAGACGGTATTACCATCCCCAGTTTATGGAAGGGGGAAGTGAAGCATATAGGCCCTCAGTTAGTAGGTAGCTGGGTCAGAATTATGAGTGTAGAAGGAATGTTGATATTAAAAGTCAACTTACTGTGGTCACTGTAGTCCCATCTCCTGAATTTGGGACTTCTTCTCCAGTAGAGATGGATGAATACCCTGGAACTTGCTTTAAACAGGGTTTTCTTTTGGATTCACCGGATCTCAGGGCAGTCTCAGGTTATTCAGTGAACAATGAAACAAGAAACAATGAAAGTAAGCAAATTCGAGGAAGCTTTGTAAAGCTGCTCCTGCCCTTCAGCATAGGACTTGCCCATGAAGACTGCATTCATTCATCATGGAATTTTTCTCTTTGCCTGAGTTCAACTTAATCTTTGTTTCTTTCCTTAACAAAAGAGTGTATAAACTTAACAAAGATTAATCAACTGGCCTATACAGTTCCAAGCAATGAGCAAATGAAAAAAGTAGAGGAGAAAGAAGGCAAGAGTAATTTACACCAGTAAGG
>NW_011495064.1:14614101-14629587 GCF_000754665.1 Bison bison bison
ATATATATATTGGCTATTAGTTCTGTGCATTGACCACAATTTCTGCCTCCCACCTCACTTTCCAATAGATTGCTGAATACCCATCAATGCCACATGCATCTTTATTCTGCACATTTCCTCCAGAGTTGCTTTCCTCTCTAATTTTTCTTAAATTAGTTGAAGGCAGTTCTAGGCGAATCAGCCAGTGTTCTGTCAGTAATCAAGATCTGGAAAAATGAGGTCTTTCCCCTTCTTCCCCCATGTCAGTGGGGACAGTCTAAGAAGGAACTATTAGGATTCCCTGTTGATTCTTCTGATTACTTGATTGGTGTTTTGGTGGTGAGAGTGTGGAGACTTAATTCAGTGCAACATTGGGAACTTGATCTGGGTTCCTGTGGTGGCTACCCTCTCATGTCAGGCTCCCCTCATTAGCTGGGCAAACTACTTAGGGTCTTGGCTCCTCCAATCCCAGGTCATCCTTAAGGGAGCAAGATGTGTAATTTTGGGCAAGTTACTTAGCTTGTACCTTGTTTTCCTCATCTAAAGAATAGTGATATTAATAGGATCGTTGAATATAATTAATGAACCTCGAATGGTGCCTGGCACATAGTAAGCGTTTAATCAATCATTATTGTTGTCACTTTGAACTTCATAGCATTCCAGATATGTCCATTCCATAACTGAGAGTTTGTCTTACTTATCTCCCAGTTCCTCACCCTTCCTAAGACAGAAAATACTACCTAAACTAAAAACCTTAGAGATTTTGGCAAATCTCTTTTGGCAGATGACAAATTCAAGAAAGTTTGGGAGTTCTCTTGAATCTAGTGAATTCTTTAGTTTTTGATGCAAAACATTTGTATTTCCTCCTTACTGTTCAGTGGTCGGTTGTTTATTGAAGTTAGCACTAAGTTCTAGTTTCCTTATCTGTAAAGTGGAAACTCTACACACCTCTACACAGTGGGTTGTTATGAGAATCAAATGAGATGGTAAATATGGAAGCTACTTATAAACTTTAAAAATAAAGGGCTACACACAAAATGACATTGATTTTGTAATATATCTTATAATCCAGAAATAAACATCATTACTTTTATGGCAGCTCCCAGAAGTAAGACTAGATGTAGGCTAAAGAAGCATGTTCCTGGACACAAAATGCCATGAAGGATGGGGAGAGAGGAAGCGAGTCAGCTTCCCAGTGGATTTGGGGCAGAGGGACCAGCAGGGGGCATGAAGTAAGCTGGTTCTCTTCTCCATTACATAGAAATGATGTCTTTCAGAGTGAACAGTGGAGCTTTGCCCAGGACACATGTTTTCCTTATTGGACAGTCATAATTAGGGAAAGTTCACTTTGAACAAGGGCTGTAAAGGTGTATATGGAAGACTTAGAGGCTGAGTTTCCTGTATTTACTTTTCCAAAATTTGGTTTCCTAGGATAAAGTGAAAATCTTTCTGCAAATACTCAGTGTCCCCTGCAAAGAGGACCTTTCTTATAGGAGTAAATGATGCTTCATGTTCCGTGGTAACATATGAAAAATAGATGGTTTTTCCATTAGACCTATCTCTAAAGACCTTTTGAAAGTATACTTTGAACAGGGTCCTGCTCTTTGGGCTGCCGGCTAAAAGGGACAGGCAATGGGAAGTGGAGATTGGGCCAGCCAGAGTGGAACTGGCCTAACGAACTGGGCGTCTTGTGCCTGCTTCTCCCTCAAAACCTCTGTAGTCTCTTCCACAGCAGTGCCCTCAAATCACAACCACTTGGAGGACTTGGTACCCTGTTGGCTGGGTAGGAGGCGGGCAAGTGTGCCTGTCTAATGAGAGTTCCCCCCGTGTGGCTTGTGACTGCTGCTGGTGGGGAAGAGAGGAAAAGGACCCTTTGAGAGCCATAGCTGTGCAATCAGTGCGGTTAGGGAAACTTCTCACTTCACCAGTTATGTTTTGTCTGAAGTACGTTTGGTGTTATAAATGCTGCTGTGTGTTTATGAGCGTTATTGAAGGCACTTCTGCCTGTCCTGTTGACCAGAGCAGAGTTAGAAGTCATGCTGAGAACTCTTAACTGTCCTACATGTTCTTGTACTTTACCTATGGAAAATGTAATGATCAACTCAGTATTAAACTCCAGCAGACCAACGCTAATCATGCCATGCTTTTTTTTTGGTTGATCACCAAAAATTGACCATTGTTTTCCTGCCATTTCAAATGTTTTTCATCATCTCATTTAAAGTATAAACTTAATTCTATGCTAAAGCTAGTATGTTTCAGATTGCGTCTAGATAGAGGATTGGGGCACTTTTATGGTGACTTTTGTTTTGCTTTTTTTTTTCATCTGTGAAATGTTAAATATAAAAATCCTTTTGTAGAATCAGGAAAGGAGCCAGAAATCTAGACTACTAGAACCATTTCTTAGGAACTCTTCATTTCAAACATAAATGTATGTTTCCCTTCAGACCAATTCTAAAAATGTGGGTAAAGTCTTTTGAAGCATAATGAATTAGTTGGGATAAATATGACTTAAATAGTTATCTGGGCTTAGAAAAAGTTGGAAGTTCATTGAAATCGAATTGTATAGATTTGCTAGTACTTTCTCTTAAGTCAGAGGAAACAAACTTTTTCTTCACTGGATTCCCTGATGGCTCAGACAGTAAAGAGTCTGCCTGCAAGATGGGAGACCTGGGTTCAGTCCCTGAGTCAGGAAGATCCCCAGGAGATGGAAATGGCAATCCATTCCAGTATTCTTGCCTGGGAAATCTCATGGATGGAGGAGCCTGGCAGGCTACAGTCCCTGGGGTCGCAAAGAGTCAGACACGACTGAGCAACTAACACACACTAGCCTGCTGTATTATATACCCAGTGCTTTTGCCTTTAATAGTTTGCTGTCCTCTTACCTTGAAAATCTTTCCGTTTTCCCCACTTACATTTCTGAAGTACTTGTAGCTGGTTAGGGCTTCCTCAAGGACGGATTTGACACATAACTCCTTTGTGTAACAAGCTTGTATAACTTTGTGGAACTCAAACCTGCTATTGCCTCTCCTCTTTTGGTTTTAATTTTTGACCTGTTGACTTTTCTGGCAGGGAACCCTGATACACCTCCATGTCCTGTCTTGAACTCATGTGGGTTGGTGCTTGCCCCCTCTTCCCTGCTGGTTTGAGGGCTTCTGGAAGGCAGAACCCCTTGGTCTTCATCTTTGCCCTTGGCACCCAGAGCACAGGCTGACCTTCCAGGGAGACCAGTGAGCACTTGATGATTCCTTGGGATGCCCTGTGCTGAATACTCCAAGTGTAGACTCAGTTGGCAAACACTTGGCTGGGCAGGTAACATTCATCCTGAAAAGCTCTTTATTATGATCATCAAGGTTGGGTTGCATATAAATGCTTGTATGCAACTTGCTTTCAGATAGTGTTTTATTGTTTTTTAGTAGATGATGCTGAGAAGGCAATGGTACCCCACTCCAGTACTCTTGCCTGGAAAATCCCATGGGTGGAGGAGCCTGGTGGGCTGCAGTTCATGGGGTCGCTGAGTCGGACACGACTGAGTGACTTCCCTTTCACTTTTCACTTTCATGCATTGGAGGAGGAAATGGCAACCCACTCCAGTGTTCTTGCCTGGAGAATCCCAGGGACGGGGGAGCCTGGTGGGCTGCCGTCTCTGGGGTCGCACAGAGTTGGACACGACCGAAGCGACTTAGCAGCAGCAGCAGATGATGATTTGTTTTAGACTGCAAAGGCAATTTTTTTTCTCTAGAACATAGAAAATCTAGGAAAGCATAAAAGAAAATGTATTTTAATGGCCTGTAATTCCACCACCCAAAGATAACTATGATTAACATTCTGTTGCACAGTCTGATGGATGAAAGTGTGCGTGTGTGCACGCATGCTTAGTCGTGTCTGACTCTGCTACCCCATGGACTGCAGCCCACCAGGCTCCTCTGTCCATGGGATTTTCCAGGCAAGAATACTGGAGTGGGTTGCCATTTCCTCCTCCAGGAGATCTTCCCTACCCAGGGACCGAACTGGCATCTCCTGTGTCTCCTTGCATTGGCCGGGAGATTTTTACCACTGGGCCACCTGAGAAGCCTTCAGATGAATGTATAGATCAATAAATATTCTGTAAAAGCTAGTATGAATTCTGAGGGACTCACACTGTTTAATTTATTTGCCTTTTAACTTAAAAATCTTTCATAATAAAGCTTTTATGTTATTAAATATTCTTCCATAACATCATCCATAGTAGCTGGGAAAAATAATCCCTTGATTGTGTTTACTATAATTTTGAAATCCTTTGACCATATAGATTTTTATTTCTCACTGTTATGAATAATCCACACACTGTTATTGGGAATATAAATTGATACAACTTTTCTTGGAAGTCAACGTGGCAATTGCTATCAATTTTAAGTGGGTATAATTTGGGTCATTGATTTCACTTTTTGATATATATATTTATATTATACTTATATAAATACTTACCTGAAGGTACAGAGAAAAATGTAAATGATGGTGGTTGTTGACTTGTTTATAACAGTGACAAGTTGGCAGTACCAGTTATTTTTTTTAAGGAGATTCCTTACATAGGTATTTTTATATATGAATACAATGATTTCCTATGTTCAGTTCAGTCTCTCAGTCGTCTCTGACTCTTTGCGACCCCATGAACCGCAGCACACCAGGCCTCCCTGTCCATCACCAACTCCCGGAGTTCACTCAGACTCACGTCCATCGAGTCAGTGATGCCATCCAGCCATCTCATCCTCTGTCATCCCTTTCTCCTCCCGCCCTCAATCTTTCCCAGCATCAGGGTCTTTTCAAATGAGTCCACTTTTTGCATCAGGTGGCCAAAGTATTGGAGTTGGAGCTTCAACATCAGTCCTTCCAATGAACACCCAGGACTGATCTTTAGGATGGACAGATTGGATCTCCTTGCAGTCCAAGGGACTCTTAAGAGTCTTCTCCAACACCACAGTTCAAAAGCACCAATTCTTCTGCACTCAGCTTTTATAGTCCAACTCTCACATCCATACATGACCACTGGAAAAACCATAGCCTTGACTAGATGGACCTTTGTTGACAAAGTAATATTGCTGCTTTTTAATATGCTGTCTAGGTTGGTCATAACTTTCCTTCCAAGGAGTAAGCGTCTTTTAATTTCATGGCTGCAATCACCATCCACAGTGATTTTGGAGCCCCCAAAAGGAAAGTCAGCCACTGTTTCCACTGTTTCCCCATCTATCTGCCATGAAGTGATAGAACCAGATGCCATGATCTTAGTTTTCTGAATGTTGATCTTTAAGCCAACTTTTTTACTCTCCTCTTTCACTTTCATCAAGAGGCTCTTTAGTTCTTTTTCAATTTCTGCCTATGTAACTATTTTCAAAAAATAAAGATTTCTTCAAAATTTTAAATTCAAAAAGGCAGGTTCTAGATATATAGTATAGGGCTACAGTTTGAATTGATTAATTTTTTATAACAATTATATATTAAATTTGTAAGGCTAAAGTCAAGGAACATAAATGATACAACAGAAATTCTTGTACATAAATGTTTGGCTCATCTTTGTTTAAGGGTAAGTTTCTAGAAATTACCCTTCTTTCCCACTAGCAGTGTGTGAATGCTCACTTTTTGGGCCCTTCTATAAGCAGACATTAGTTCTAACATTTGCCAACTTGACTGGGGGAAAAAAATCTCAGCCCAGTTTCATCTTTAATATTTGTTAGAGTAGGTTGTACGTCATCTTGTTATTTGCATCTTCATCTTTTCAAAATTTTTCCTATTGATGGCTCATCCTTTTCTTAGAGCTTTATAACACTCTGTATATAAAAAAGGTTATTAATACTTGGCAAGTAGTCCCCATTTATTGTCTTTTACTGTTTTGTTTGTGGTATTTTTGACATGCCTATTGTTTTTGTTTTTATGTAGCAGAAACTATATATCTTTCCCCTTAAGCTTTTTACCTTTGCTTATGTAATTAGGAAAACCTTCCCTATCTTCTAATTCTTTTGTGGTCTCATTATGTTGAACTATTCTACCTATAATTTGTTCTAATGTGTAGTGTGAGGTCAACTCATGTTTTACTTTTTTAAAACAGTTAACCAATTAATATTCTCAGTTGTCATTTGTGGAATAATCTATTCCTTCCTACTGTGGTTTGAAACTCCATTTTTTATCATATGCTAAATCCTTCTAAGTACTTGAATTTGTGGAATTTCAGTTTGGTTCCTTTATTTTATATTTTTGTTGTTATTCTGAACTTGCTCATTCATGTAGTCTACAAATTTTCATTGAGTACCTATTCTGCACTGTAACTGCTTCTAGGTACTAGGAAATCGGCCAAGAATGATTCCTGTTTTCATGGATCTAGTGGGTGAGACTTTTTCCCCTGCTTTGGTTATTGATGATATCTAAAAGCTTTTTAGATATCTGTAAATTATATTTACAGTTGATCCCTGAACAACACAAAGGTTAGGGGGCCAACACTCCAAAAATCCACCTTTAATTCATGATTGGCCCTCACATCACAGGTTTCTCTATATCCAGGGTTCCCCACTGGCAGACTCAATCAACGCTGACCGTGTAGTTACTCTTAGCGACCCCATGGACTGTAGCCCACCAGGCTCCTCCATCCATGGGAATTTCCAGGCAAGAGTACTGGAGTGGGGTGCCATTGCCTTCTCCGAGTTCTTCGGTATTTACTGTCAAGAATTCACACATGTAAATGGACCCACACAGTTCAAAGGTGTGTTATTCAAGGATCAAATGTAATTTGTAATAGGCTTTGTTAATTTTAATATTCCTTCAGCTGATTCTCTGAGGTTCCTTGCATCACGTTATCTTCAATAGCGATAACTTTGCCTCTTTCCTTTTATATTTTCATCTCACTGCACATGTGAGTGCTCAGTCCATCCGACTCTTTGAAACCCCATGTACTGTAGCCTGCCAGGCTCCTCTGTCCATGGGATTATCCTGGCAAGGATACTAGAATGCGTTGCCATTTCCTCCTCCAGGGATCTTCTCAACTCAGAGATCGAATCCATGGGTCCTGCATTGACAGGCGGTTTCTTTACCACTGAGCCACCTGAGAAGCCCT
This sequence comes from Bison bison bison, assembly GCF_000754665.1. Classification (NCBI taxonomy): domain Eukaryota; kingdom Metazoa; phylum Chordata; class Mammalia; order Artiodactyla; family Bovidae; genus Bison; species Bison bison. Next base: position 14,621,159 of record NW_011495064.1, read on the forward strand.
TTCATCTCATTACTTTTTCTTGTCATGCTGGCTAAAACTTCTAAGAACAACACTTTTTTTTTAAGCAGTTGGCTATCCTTGTATTTTTCCTGACGTACTGTAATGTTTGTAATGATTGCTTTTAGCAATCAAATAATAGACTGATTTTTCAGTTATTTATATATAATATACACATGTATATTATGTATATTTTTCTATGTGTATACATACATATAAACTTTCATTTTAATAAAATATGCTTCTCTTCATAAGTTACTAAAAGATTTAGTATTTTGATTTGTTTTTTAAGGCAGGGGAGATAATGTGTTGGGTTTTTTTTTTTTTTCCTGAAATGTTTTGAGGATATTTGACTCAATTCCCCCAAAGGAAAAAAAAAAAAAAATAAAGCCATTCTTTTAAATTCTTGGAATGAACCCTTCTTGGCCATGTATATTATTCTCTGTATCTACTGCTAGATTTGATCTATTTGAACCCTTTTTTTCTTTTTTTAGGTTTTGATATCAGTGTTATGTCAGCTTTGTAAAATAAATATTAAATTGTTCCATCTGTTTTATTCTTGGAGTAGATGAATTATCATGGAAATCAAATGTTGGTCTGAAGGTTTGAAAGAAATTGCTTATGAAACTTCTGAGTCTGGTCTGTTTTTAGTGGTCAGTTCAAGTTTTCTACTTCTTGAATCATTTTTGGTAATTATTTATTTTCCTCACAATCTATTCAATTCAGATTTCTAAAGCTTTAGCATAGATTAATAAATGATCTCCTTTTAATTAAAAATTTTTTTTATACCTGCAACCTCAGTTAATATGGCTTTACCAAATATGAAACAAAAATAAGCACTTTGGCCCCCAACATACATTGTTAATTTGTTTTTCTTAATAATTATAAAAACTTCATTTTAGTCATTAACCAAGTTCAAGTCAAAGTTTCATATCTGATAGTTTATTTGCATAAAGGCACGTCCAGTGTTGTTATAATGATGTCATTTCTGATTTGGATGATGAATGGCACTGTAATTTCTAGCAGAGGCTGCTAACTAGCTTCCTGATGGTTTCTTAAGCTTAAAAATTTTTTTTTGTTGTTGTTCAGTCGCTCAGTTATGTCTGACTCTTTGCGACCCCACGGACTGCAGCACACCAGACTTCCTTGTCCTTCACCATCTCCTGGAGCTTGCTCAAACTCGTGTGCATTGAGTCGGTGATGCCATCCAACCATCTCATCCTCTGTCATTCCCTTCTCCTCCTGCCTTCAGTCTTTCCCAGCATCAGGGTCTTTTCTAATGAGTCAACTCTTTGCACCAGGTGGCCAAAGTATTGGAGCTTCAGCTTCAACATCAGTCCTTCCAATAAATATTCAGGATTGATTTCCTTTAGGATTGAGTGGTTTGATCTCCTTGCAGGCCAAGGGACTGTCAAGAGTCTTCTCCAACACCACAGTTCAAAAGCATAAATTCTTTGGTGTTCAGCCTTCTTTGTGGTCCAACTGTCACATCCATACCTGTCTACTGGAAAAACCATAGCTTTGACTATGTTTTTAAAAGTTTTAAAAAGTTTCAAAACCTCCAAAAACACTGTTGTGTTCATTAGATGCTATTGTAGTGTTTGGAACAAGATAGGAGATTTCTATTACTTGCTCATTTGCTTTTTGTTGATTGATTGATTGATTGATTGATTTGCCTTTAAGATCAGTACTTCTAGTTGAAAAATGTTGTGTTCTTACAAAGAGACCATGTCTTCATCTTGGATTTTAGGTCTTTAATCTGAGTTTGAACGAGGTTAGTAAACAATTCTCCTGGGTACTTGGAGACTAGGTGTACCTTGACAGCTTTTTCGTCATCCCTCTCTAGGGCTGAGGCCCTCTCTGTGTAATTATTATATTTCCAAGAGGTCTGGGAGATTAACTGGCCAAACGGCACACATAATGCGGTGACACAAAAGCGGCTGAAGCTGATAAACGAGAGGTTTGCAATTACACACTCTGCTTCCCTCTGCCAGGCCTTGGCAACAGGGAAAAGACAAACTTCAGATACTTTTCTTGGTTGAAAGAAACCACATAAGACCTGTAACTTTCACCGAGGCCATGGCTCTGAGGAATTGGCATGGGAGCTGTGGAGGAACGTCACCTGGTCACTTTGTCACTGAGCCCAGCGTGAAGCTCTGGGCTCAGGAACCTGTCACCTTGGGCGGGTTTCTGGGTTACCACTGCTGCGTTGAAGGAGCACCTCAACAGGCTGGTTTGCATGCTGTACACACTCCCTGCCAGCACATTTGAACAATGACAGGTGGGTTTTTGCACATAGCAGACCTTGGGTGTTATAATTAAGGTTTTGGGTGATGACTCACAGGTCCCTGAACTAGAATGAAAGCAAGCCCTGGACCTGAGCATTTCTTTTAGGGAGATGAAGTAAACTCACAGATCATGTAGGTGGGGAATCCTTCTGGATTTGGACACTCCCTAAACCTCATCAACCACTCCTGTGTCCCTCTGCCCCCCACAAAGAAAACCCCCCAAACAAACACACCTTTTGTGCTGACCCAAGCAGACCACTTACTGTTACCGGAACACGTACAGCCTCTGGTTGCTACCTCCCCATGTGGGCCACTCAGGACACCCTCCTTCTCTGTCAACCTTGCTAAATCCTACTCATTCTTTTTCCACAGTGAAATAGAAAATCAGAATCTACAAACAAGAGTCTGGAAAATACCCTCACATTCAATTCACCAGACACATTCTTTTTCGAGGCTTAACTGTCAGGGCTCTTACCATATCGCTTTCTGTGTGTGGTTACAGATTTATTTGTATATTCACTCTTTTTCCTTAAAAAATGGCATTGGGTATTTTAAAATCTGCTTTTCACTTAACAGTATATAGGGAAAATGTTTTTGTGGCAAGGATACAAATATGTCTATTCATCTATTTTTAATGAGTAACACATTCCATTAAACAGCTCTGGCATTGTTATTTGTTCACCTGTTTTGATAGAGATGTATGCTGTTTCAACCTTTTAAATACTCAAACCTGAAATTAAAATGTTTATAGCTAAATTATTACCAGCATCTTTGAATTATTTACTATGATCAAATCCCCAGAAATGGATTACTAGGTCAAAAGGTACACACTTTTCCACCTCTTAATATGTTTTGACAATCTGCCTTTGAGAAAAGGCTGACAAATTCATACTTCTATCCTGGGTATGAGTGCCTATTTATCAGCAAACTTGCCTTTGATGAACATTATGATTTTCAAGACTTTGCGAATCATGTTGATTAAATGATATCTCATTTTTTTTAATTTATTTTTTTTTATTCTTAAGAATGAAGGTTTTTTTATATTTTATTTTATTTTTATTTTTTTATTTTTTTTTAATTTTATTTTATTTTTAAACTTTACATAATTGTATTAGTTTTGCCAAATATCAAAATGAATCCGCCACAGGTATACATGTGTTCCCCATCCTAAACCCTCCTCCCTCCTCCCTCCCCATACCATCCCTCTGGGCTGTCCCAGTGCACCAGCCCCAAGCATCCAGCATCGTGCATCGAACCTGGACTGGCAACTCGTTTCTTACATGATATTTTACATGTTTCAATGTCATTCTCCCAAATCTTCCCACCCTCTCCCTCTCCCACAGAGTCCATAAGACTGTTCTATACATCAGTGTCTCTTTTGCTGTCTCGTACACCGGGTTATTGTTACCATCTTTCTAAATTCCATATATATGCATTAGTATACTGTATTTATGTTTTTCCTTCTGGCTTACTTCACTCTGTATAATAGGCTCCAGTTTCATCCACCTCATTAGAACTGATTCAAATGTATTCTTTTTAATGGCTGAGTAATACTCCATTGTGTATATGTAGCTTTCTTATCCATTCATCTGCTGATGGACATCTAGGTTGCTTCCATGTCCCGGCTATTATAAACAGTGCTGCGATGAACATTGGGGTACACGTGTCTCTTTCCCTTCTGGTTTCCTCAGTGTGTATGCCCAGCAGTGGGATTGCTGGATCATAAGGCAGACCTATATATAGAAAACTATAAAACACTGGGGAAAGAAATCAAAGAGGACACTAATAGATGGAGAAATATACCATGTTCATGGATTGGAAGAATCAATATAGTGAAAATGAGTATACTACCCAAAGCAATTTATAGATTCAACGCAATCCCTATCAAGCTACCAACAGTATTCTTCACAGAGCTAGAACAAATAATTTCACAATTTGTATGGAAATACAAAAAACCTCGAATAGCCAAAGTGATCTTGAGAAAGAAGAATGGAACTGGAGGAATCAACCTACCTGACTTCAGGCTCTACTACAAAGCCACAGTTATCAAAAAAGTATGGTACTGGCACAAAGACAGAAATATTGATCAATGGAATAAAATAGAAAGCCCAGAGATAAATCCATGCACATATGGACACCTTATCTTCGACAAAGGAGGCAAGAATATACAATGGATTAAAAACAATCTCTTTAACAAGTGGTGCTGGGAAATCTGGTCAACCACTTGTAAAAGATTGAAACTAGACCACTTTCTAACACCATACACAAAAATAAACTCAAAATGGATTAAAGATCTAAACGTAAGACCAGAAACTATAAAACTCCTAGAGGAGAACATAGGCAAAACACTCTCTGACATACATCACAGCAGGATCCTCTATGACCCACCTCCCAGAATATTGGAAATAAAATAAAAAATAAACAAATGGGACCTAATTAACCTTAAAAGCTTCTGCACATCAAAGGAAACTATTAGCAAGGTGAAAAGACAGCCTTCAGAATGGGAGAAAATAATAGCAAATGAAGCAACTGACAAACAACTAATCTCAAAAATATACAAGCAACTCCTACAGCTCAAGTCCAGAAAAAAAAAATAAACGACCCAATCAAAAAATGGGCCAAAGAACTAAATAGACATTTCTCCAAAGAAGACATACAGATGGCTAACAAACACATGAAAAGATGCTCAACATCACTCATTATCAGAGAAATGCAAATCAAAACCACTATGAGGTACCATTTCACACCAGTCAGAATGGCTGTGATCCAAAAGTCTACAAATAATAAATGCTGGAGAGGGTGTGGAGAAAAGGGAACCCTCTTACACTGTTGGTGGGAATGCAAACTAGTACAGCCACTATGGAGAACAGTGTGGAGATTCCTTAAAAAACTGGAAATAGAACTGCCTTATGATATCTCATTTTAATTTGTACTTCTTTGGCTAAAACCAAAGTTTGCTACAATTGCATGCTTTTTCATGTTGAGTATTTGAATTTATTTTCTTGAGACTTACCCATTTCTGTCCTTAGTTCAGGTTTTGGGTAGGTGAGTTATTTTCTCATTGATTCATAAGCAGCTTTTTAAAAAAGATATATGAAATATTTTCCTTGTTGTGTCATTTTGCTATTAAATTTACATGTATATATGGTTCTGTTATGTTTTTGATTTCTAAGGACTTAAAATCATTTCATTATTTCTCTGTGACTTCTACTTTTGTCTTGGAGTAGGAAGAGATTTTCTATAACTCTCTGATCTCTCATTTCCTGTGTACTTTCATGTTGTTGCTTTGGGGATTTAAATTTCACTTCTTTGGGAGTGCATTTTGGTTTCAGATGTGAGATAGGAATCTAACTTGCCTTTTTGTCAAAATGATCTGGTTCCTCAAACACCATTTGTTGAATAATTTATTCTCTACTCACAGATTTTGAATTTTTGCCACTTGAGACTTTCTTAGGAGTACTTGAATCTGTTTTTAGAGTTTCTGTTCAGTTCCATTAATCTGAGACTTGTCCTGTAATGAACCATTCACTGGGGCTGGGAACGTGTCATTGCCCTAGGAAGCTGGGGCAGAAAAATCGTGAGAAGTAGGCAGGCATTGGGTGGACCTTGGGTCTCACTATCCTGAAAGGTGTGGTGAACTTGCCTCTGCCCTCCTGTTCTTTCTGGAACTTTGTGCTTTGCAGGAATTTGGGGTCATGAGGCAGGCCTGTGGTCCTCCATGTGACATTCAGGTTAATAAAAACCATATATTTTCAGGTCCACTTCTCAAACAAGAGTACCAGGGGGCCTGCCATGGCATACCTAGAGCCACAGACAAACCTGGCACATCTCCTAGGATATAGTAAAAGAAATAATTAAAGAATCAGAAAAGAGCTTCACTAGACAGGCATAACATTGTTTTCTATATTAAAACAAATCAAATATATTAGTGAATAGAATGCAAGATTGAAATATCAAAATTAGTTATCCAGGTATAAGTCTTCAAATAAATTGTGATTTTTTAAAAAAATTTTGATTGTTTCAAGCTGTGCCCCCATACTCTAGAGGAACAGATATGAGTTCCTTCTCTTTGCCATTTTGGGGGTTTTAATGGAGAAATTTGAGAAGTACTGTCCCAAGTGGATGACTAATTTTCAGATACTTAGAGTAGGGCAGAATAGTAACTAAAATGAATGACTTCACCATTCTTCTGCTTCTGTTGGATATAATTTCCCTTTCTTTTTCTAAGTTTTCCTAAGGTAAAAACTTAATTATTGATTTTAGATCTTTTTTCTTTCCCAACATAGTCATTCAATGCTAAAAATTTCCCTGTAGACTCTGCTTTTACCTCATCCCACAAATTCTGATGAGTTGGTTGTGTTTCAGTTTTTTTACTTCAAGATACTTTTGACTTCTCTCAAGATTTCTTCTTGACCCATGTTTTATTTAGAAATGTTGTTTAATCTGCAGTGTGTGGGGATTTTCTGGCTATATTTCTGTTACCTAGTTTACCTTCTTTATTGTCTGGGAGCAGACATGGTATGATTTCTGTTCTTTTCAATGTGCGCTCAGTCATGTCTGACTCTTTATGACCCCATGGGCTGTAGCCCTCCAGGCTTGTCTGTCCATTAGATTCTCCAGCCAAGAATACTGGAGTGGGTTACCATTACCTCCTCCAGGGGATCTTCCTGACCCAGGGACTGAACCCTCCCTCTCCTGCATTAGCAGGTGGATTCTTTATCACTGAGCCATCTAGGAAGCCCTTCAACGTGTCCAAGTATGTTTTACAGCCCAGAATGTCGTCTGTCTTGGTGAATGTTCATGTGAACTTGAGAAGAATGTGTGTATTCTGCTGTTGTTGAATGAAGTAGCTCATTGGTGTCATTATATCCAGCTGGTTGATGGTGGTGTTGAGTGCAATTATGTCCTTACTTATTTTCTGCCTGCTGGATTTGTCCATTTCTGAAAGAAGGGTGTTGAAACCTCCAGCTATAATAGTGGATTCAGTTCTGTTCATTTTTGCCTCATGTATTTTGGCATTTTATTGGTAGGTGCATATAGGTTCTATATTGTTACATAACTTCATCATTCATTAATGCTTTTTTAATGATTCAGGATCTCCCAGCAGCTAAAGATCTTCACTAGTAAACTCTTTCTTCCCACGTGGTGCCTATGGTACAAAACTTGCATTACTACCTGTGAAATGAGGAAAGTTTTCTTCCATTACTACCTGTGAAATGAGGAAAGTTTTATTCCTGGCTTAGATAAGCTGGTCTCAATTTTAACTTTCCTTGTGGGGAGAAAAAAACATAAAAGACATCGCTCCAAATTCCTGAACTAAGGCTCTGTTAGGATCCAGATAGTGGGGCCTTCTTTGATTGAGGGCATCCTTTCAAATCAGTTCTTATTTTGAATGTAGGATGTAGAAGGTTTCAGTGAATTGCTTATGTCCCTTTGAGACATCCTGTGAGAGTTAGAAATTTACACTTAGCAAAGTAGCATCATCTCACTATGTAATATGAGCTTATGCTCTTGTGAAATGCCCCTTTCCCTTACTGTGGAATAAAGGGGAAAATAAAAGCTCTTCTGACTCAATTGGATTTTTTTTTGGATTTCAGATAAAAGGCAGAACACTTTCCTTTTAACAGTGATAACAGGAGCAGTTGGAGTATCTCATCTGTCATCTCATGTAATACATCCAAGTGATCAAAGAGTTGTGATTTTTGTGAACTGGGCCTGACATAACGTTTATTCTTAATTCACCCAAGGAAGCTACTTTATTCACTTACAAAGCCAAAGGATGAGTAACAAAAAAAGATCTGATAGCTCAAAGTGAGGGATGCTGTGTGTTTGGTTAGGTTATATTATACTTGGATTGTTCACTTCAGCAAACATTTAACTGTGTATCAAACCTTGTGCTGAGTTTGGTGATATTAATTCAGAAGAAAGCCATGACTGGCCTCGCCCCCAGCCCCTGAATTCTTTGTAGATTGCAGCAGAAGCAAACACAGGTTTTCATAATATGACATGAGATACACAGTGAACATCTTGGGCTCTTGAAGGAATTCCCTGGCTGACCAGTGGTTAGGTCTCTGCACTCTCATTGCCCAGGGCCTGGATTCAATCGCTGGTCAGGGAACTAAAATCCCACACGCTGTGCTATGC
>NW_011495064.1:14629687-14699211 GCF_000754665.1 Bison bison bison
CCTACCCCCGCCCCCCACCAAAGGAAAGTTCTTTGTATGACAGGGCATGGCAGTCTTCAAGAAGCTAATGGCCATCACTTAGAACAGTGATGGGTAATTTCTTTAAGTGCCTATTATTATACAAATTCCTTTAACCCATCTACTAATCCTATGAGATATTGTGATTATCTCCATTTTATAGATGAGAAAACTGATACACAAAAATGTTAAGTGAATTGCTGAGGCTCCTATAGCCAGCAAAGGGCAGAACAAGGATTTGAACCCAGGACCCTTGCCTGTTATCCTGGCCATCTCCCTGTTCTGCTTCTCCGTGTCATCCATGGAAGGCTGTGGCTCCTGAGGGGCCTGGCTTCACTCCTGTGAGGGCGCCATTTTGTAGCAGACATTAGATGTAATCAGGCTTTCAGACAGCTGCTCCTCTAAATATTTACCGTGTTGACAGTCATTGCCATGAAGGCCAAAAAGAAACATTCTACTTCCAAAAGCATGAAATAGAAAGAAACAAGTGTGGTAGTTGTTCTCCCCTTCTTTAATCAGAAGTTCAGTTGTTCAGAAGACAGGAGGTGTGTGTGACACATTGTGTTGCGACCACGGAGCCTCTAATAATAAATTTGCTAATAGAGGCCTGTGCATTTCTGCCATACATTTTTTAAAAGGTGTTTGTTTTAAAGGGCGATCTCTCTTGTTTCTGCAGGCAGCCTGTCTCCAATGGGTGGTGTGCCTGAAAGTCGCAGTGCCTGGGCACTGCAGCCTGAAGGCCTCTGCTGGGGGGCTGGCTTCACCCTCCTCACCCTCCTTTCACGCCTCCCCAGTCGACATTTCTCCCAAAGAAAGAGCAGAAGGTGGAAGAGTCTTTAACACTTTTACTTTATATTTTTAGTTCTTCTCAGTCCAACCAAAGATAGAATCTGTGTTAGCAGGTTTGCTAATAGCTGGCTCCACTTTCAGACTCTTCCTCCCAACTGCGGTGATGACATGTGCCCACAGACAACACAGGCATCTCCATGGACCTGATGGAATCTCAGATCAGAACACAAAGAGCATTTACTGTTTCAGTTGTGTATAGGAACTTCTTTCATTTCAGCTGGACTTCCCTGGTGGCTCAGACAGTAAAGTGTCTGTCTACAATGAGGGAGACCTGGGTTCGATCCCTGGGTCGGGAAGATTCCCTGGAGAAGGAAATGGCAACCCACTCTAGTACTCTTGCCTAGAAATTCCCATAGATGGAGGGACTTGGTGCAGGCTACTGTCCATGGGGTTGCAAAGAGTCGGGCGCGACTGAGCCACTTCACTTCACTTTATTCAGCTGGCAGCATTTTTGATGGCCTTTATACCTCTGAATAGGTGGTTGAGTATCAGATGCTCAGGTGTGGACTGTCTACAAAGGTTGATTAAAGGGGATTTTTTTTTCCCCATTAGGTAAAAGTAATGCGGTCAGACTCATTAGCAATCAGTGTATTACTAAGACACAAAGCAGCCAGTAAGACACACCACTTTTGCAGTGAATGAACTTCTGGGGAAAAATATGTATATATATCTGTATCTTGTTTGAAGGACCTTATTTGATACTCTTTTTCTAGAACCATTTCTTCTTAATTGGTTTGTAAATCCAAAGTGTTCAAAGTAGGTTGCTTCTGCTGTGGTGGCACCCCTCAAAACAACATTGACTACTTGGGAATTGTGTAAAAGCCCATCCAAGCTGGTCACGGGGGAGAAAAAGCTGATTTTTGAACTGAGTCAGGGAACTAAACTCTCTCCTGAGAGTTACCTGCACGGATAGTCACTCCTTATAAAACTCCTGCTGTTCTCAGAGCAGAAGCCCTGCTTAAATTTTCCATAGGTCTCCACACTCAGCTACAGACTTTCTTGATCTTTGTTTGTGTCATCTAATCTCTTAGTGACCCGTCATCTAACATTTCTTCCTCCGGTTGCTGCTTTTTAGTTGTGACATTCAATAGGAAAGAAAAAAGATTTAACATTTTTGGAACAGAGCAATCCTTCAGGCACAAAATGCCTTCATCTTTTCAGCTTGCAGTTCAGAATCCAAGGAACCAAAACTGCGCAGGGCTGGTGTGTGATAACAAGGCAAAGACTTTGGTGAAATAAGCCTAACTGTTTTCTAGCAGGAAGAAAATAAATCTGCTTTACCATTTACACATGTGCTTCGCTGACTAATCAGGGAGCAACACTTTGTGGCCTGAAGCAGGGAGAGGGTTCTGCTCCAGTGGGTGGCTATTCATGGGCCAAGGATGGAGAAGCAGCCCCCACTGCTGGGAGCTCCCGCAAGCCCGCCCTGTGGATGGAGTTTATCTGAGCTCCCAGGCTTGAGAAGTGAACCACTGGATTGTGTGGGGAGGCATGTTTTTAATCCCAGAAAAGAGGCTATGATATGCAGCTTTCCTTGCAAAACACATACTTCCTTAAACGAGGCAAGTATTGGCTGCCCTGCTGAATAGGGGAGAGGGTCAGGCTTAAGGAGAGACCACCCCCCGCCAACCAGGTCTCATTCCTGAACATGTTGTAACCCCAGAGGTTAGTCTTGGTTCAACCTCAGTCTCCCCTGGGGGCTGTGACGTCATCTGACTCTACTACAAGCAGAGCAAAAATGAGCAAATGGTCTCACTGTTTGGCCTTCAAGATAAAGTAGTCAACTTTTATGAATAAGCATGTTTTGGTTCCTAGGAAGTGAATTAGAAAGTGTTAGATCTGCATTGTTCTAACTACCTAGCTCTGTGCTTTTCTTGGTTGTCTCCACCTTAACCTCTTTTATGAATGGTTCAGTCATTGTTTTCACCTGGGATGTTTATCACCTGAGCTGTTTTCAGAGGCTTCACAGGCAGAAATTTTCTGAAAATCTGCAAAGGTCTGTATAGTCAAAGCAGTGGTTTTTCCAGCAGTCATGTAATGAATGTGAGAGTTGGACCATAAAGAAGGCTGAGCGCTGAAGAATGTTACTTTCTTACTGTTGTGGTGGAGAAGACTCTTGAGTATCCTTTGGACAGCAAGGAGATCAAACCAGTCAATCCTAAAGAAAATCAAGCCTGAATATTTATTGGAGGACTGATGTGGAAGCTGACGTTCCATTACTTTGGTCACCTGATGCAAAGAGCCGACTCTTTGGAAAAGACCCTGTTGCTGGGAAAGACTGAAAGCATGAAGAGAAGTGAGCAACAGGATGAGCTGGTTGGATGACATCATCAACTCATTGAACATGAGTTTGAGCAAACTCCAGGAGATAGTGAAGGACGAGGAAGCCTGGCATGCTGCAGTCCATGGGGTTGCAAAGAGTCGGACACAACTGAGTGACTGAACAACAACAAAGGGCTTTGATTTATATTAAAACGTTTTCCTTTGAGAAGGTGGATACATTGGTATGAATAGCTATTGATGTTCTCAGGTGCTGCCCCTTATACCAACAAATGGCAGCTTACTCCATTGACAATAATTGTGTGCTGGGGTATGAGAATGTGTGCATGTGTTTCATCTAGAGGTTTCATTTCCTACTTCTTGAGCTTTTTTTTCAGATTTCCTCTTGCCCCTATCCTCAGCTTCTGCAGTGCCTCACATAATCCTAACATTTAATGGCTGATCCTTACGTTTTTATTGATGACGAATAATCTATGCCCAGACTCTCTCTTCATTTCTCTTTTCTCTTCCTCCCTTCCCCTCTCCACCTGTCACTTTCAAAACATCATTGACAAAGCAGCAGGTTTTTTTTTGAGCTGAAGGTGGGAAGTAGTTCCATCTTCTGGGCTAACCACGATCATTTGAAAGTGTTTGTTTCTAAGGATTTGGAGGTTGCATCTGAGTCCAGTTGGAAATAATGCTGTGATCAATTAGTAATGTCTGCTCTGGGTACAGGCTGGAGGTGGTCTGACATATGCAGGTATTTCCATTCCTGCTTGAGATGGTGGGTCATTTTTTCTTAAGAATGATAAAAAGACATGCATCTCTAAGGAATTACTTGAAGATGTTCTCACTTCTGTTGCTTATATTTCCTGCCTTTTAAGTAATTATTTATTTTTGGCTGCATTGTGGTCTTTGTTGCTGTGAGCGGGCTTTCTTTCTCTAGTTGTAGTGAGCAGAGGCTACGCTTCTTTGTGGTGCGTGGGCTTCTCATTGCAGTGGCTTCTCTCATTTCAGAGCATGGGCTCTAGGTGTTGGGACTAAGCAGTTGCAACTTGTGGGCTCTAAAACTCAGGCTCAGTAGTTGCGGCACATGGGCTAAGTGGCCCCACAACAGGTGGGATCTTCCTGGACCAGGGATCGAACCCATGACTCCTGCATTGGCAGGCGGATTCTTAACCATTAGACCGCTAGTGGAGTCCCTTTCCTGCCTTTTAAAAAATACAGTACTCCAAGTTTTAAAAGGTGTTCCATAAACCTCATATCATAACCATGCAAAAGTACTACTGAGTCCTGTTAGGCAGAATTAGCATCCAGCGAGGCAGAGAGCCTATGGGCATGTGGGCTGGTACGTCCTCCAGAACATGGGGTTATTTGCCTTCTTTCAGAATAAGCAGCAGAAAACCATAGGTATCGCTGGATAGCAAAACTCTGTGTTGATGTTCACATCTGCCCATCTTGGCTTGTTGGGTTATTAGCAGGAATGTTCTGGCTGCCTGCTAGTAAGAAGGGAACACTGACATCTCGCTTTCTTGGAACAAAGGACTCCTTTCCCTAGAAGATATATATATATATATATTTGTGTGTGTGTGTGTGTGTGTAGCACGTTGTGACACTCCCGCCCAGTAGCCATCAGTATCCTTAGACCCACATCAGTGGGGACAGCCATCCCTGTTCAGTTGTCCCCCACAGATAAGAAGGAAAGTAGAGAGAAGGGCTGTGTTCACAATGGGCATAGAGGTTGCGGCAGAGGCAGGATGTGTAGGCAGAGAAGCCCAGAGCAGACAACAGTCTCTGGGTCTGTAACTTTGCAGCTGGACATGCCCTGGTCTGTTCACTTTGCTCCTTGTGTGTCCTTCACTCCTGAGTCTGGGATGCTATAGGCCAGCCCATGGTGGCATCAGAGGGGAGTGTGGTGAGCAGGATTAGATGCTGTGTGAGCCTCTAGAAAGCCTACCTAGGGCACACTGTTGTTGTCTGTGTGCTAACTTATCCTGGATGTTGAATGTGAATCTCACAGGAAAGCCATGGATTGGGATTCCTAGGCCCTGTCTGGGGATGAGCAGGGCCAGAACCTTCATGCCAGCCTGTAGCATCCTGGAGGATCTTGGGGGTAGTGGGCAGACCCCAGACAGGAACCATTAATGAACATTCTTTAGAGAAATGCGAGAACATCACGACCAAAATGAGACTGACTTGTGTGGCTTTGATGCTTGTGAGCACTGAGCTTGCTAATGGGTTTCTTCAGACCTCTGTCCTTGTTGACTCATTGACTTGGTATTTTAATTTTGGGGCAGGGGGTGGGGTGGGGTTGGAGGTGGGATACTCCCTCTGAGGTGGTCAGGAAAGGTTTGTGAAGACACTGGTGTTTGAGCTGGCCTTGAAGGTAAAGAAGGAAGGGAAATAGTGGAGGCAGAGATGAGGTGGGGAGAGGAGGTCCCACACTCAGCCTTCCTGCGTTCCCAAGTCCTGCTGGCTGCTTCTGCTCTCCACCTGACCACTCCTCACACCCTGTCCCATCAGGACTCTGCGGTAGCCTTGGCCCCACTCCGCCAGCTTCCGGCCTTGCCTCTATAAGTTCTTCCGTTCTCAGCACCCCGTGTGATGTCTCTAATCAGACGCTGTGGCTCCTCTTCTCAAAACCTTGCAGAGGCTGCCCAGCTTGGAGTAAAATTCAGGTTCCTGCGCTCCCCTGAGAGACAGCACCCTCCAGCCTTGTTTCCCACCCCTGTCTTCTTTTAGCCGCACCAGCCTTCTTGCCGTTTCTTGAACATACAAAGTTCAGTCCTGCCTCAGAAGCTGTGCACTTGCCTTCCTTCACTTTGACTGCTCTTCTTCCACATACTTGCAGGACTGCTTCCCTCGCTTAATTTAGGTGTTTGTTAGACGTCACCTGTTCAGAAAGGACATCTATGATGACTTTATCCTTCTATGCACACACCTGTGATGAAGAAAATGCCCCAGTGTCTGCATCATTTCTTGCAGAACTGTCATCACAGCAAAGTTCTGATGATGTCTTCTTATTCTGGAATGAAAGAACCTAAATTCCACAAAGTCCTTCGAAAGTGCTTCTGCTCAAATGGAGTTCAAGTCTCACCTCCTTTGATTCACGATTGCCAGAGATCTCTGTTGCACTGTCTCCCAGGTTTGGCTTAAAAAAGACCTGAGTTCATTCCGGAGGTTCAGAGCCATCTATATGTCAGGCACTGTTCTAGGCACTGGAAATACAGTGAACCAAAAAAATCATCTCTCGCCCACCCCCGCTTGGTGCCAAAATAGGCAAACAAGCCTGCAGGAAGATGTCAGGCTGTGGCAGCGGAGGGGATGGTTGGGGAGCTCCGTTACCTTGCAGGTCGTCATCACAGAAGGATGCTTTCAGGCTGTGGAAATGCCTCCATTTCTCTTATTCCTTTCCTGCCTGAAGTGTGAGAAAGGAAGTATGAGGAAGGGGAGGATGGACCAGCTCTCTGTGGTGGTAGCTGAGTTTCGTTATGACGAAGGCTGCGCTTGGTACCCGCATGGGAACCCCCATCTTGGATGTAGCTGGAGGGTCCAGAAGCAGAATTAAACCATCCTTCAACAACTCTTGAATTCTGCCCCCTCCATCTTGGAGCTGACTGCTGGCTGGCAACAGATTGAAAGCTGTATTTGTCACTTGTCGTCATCTGAGGGAACATCTAGAATGCATCTGGTTTATGTCAGAAACCACAGAAGCAAGGCCGGCTGCTGGAAGCCGGGACACTGGATTTCCTTGGTTGTTTCAAAAGCTGCTCGGATTCCTGGCAGTGCCTGTCAGCCTCTCTACTGAAAGACTTCTCTGAAGACTCTTCACCCATTGTTCCTCCCTTTCCTCCCCTCCAGGTTCCTATCTGCCTTATCCATGGCCTATTTCCAGAGGGTTTCTCCCTCTTCCTCCCATCCTGACATGCCCCCCAGTACGAGAGTGAGACGCGGGGTCCAGGTGGCTCAGCCTAGTCAGATCAGCTGCTGAGCAAAGCTGCTCCCTGGCAGCCACTATCAATACACAGTTGTCTAACAGGCGTATTGGCTGTGCCAGGTCTTAGTTATGTTGCAGCATACAGGGTCTCTGACCTTCACTGTGGTGAGTGGGATATAGTTTCCTAACCAGGGATAGAACCCGGGCCCCCTGCCTTGGGAGCATGGGGTCTTAGCCATTGGACCACCAGAGAAGTCCCTAGACTGTGTTTTTTAGAGCAGTTTCAGGCTTGCAGAAAAGTTGAGCATGAAGTACAGAATTCTCATCTACTTCCCCTGTTACTAACATCTTGCTTGAGTGTGGCACATTGGTTGTAATCAATGAGCTGATATTGGAACATTATTTTTAATGAAAGTTAATGTTTTTTTAACTAGAGTACAGACTAAAGTCCCTCATTTACAATAGGGTGTATTCTTTGTGTTATGCATTCTATGAATGGTGACAAATGTGTGATGCTGTGTATCCACCATTGTATCACACACGACAGTTTCACTTCGCTCAGATGCTCTGTGCTCCCCTGTTCCTCCCTTCTTCTCTCTCTCTCATCCCAAACCCCTGACAGCGAGTGATCTTTTTCCACTGTCTCCATAGTTAGGTCTTTTCCGGAATGTCATGTAGTTGGAATCACACAGTCACAGTACATAGTCCTTTCTGATTGGCTCATTTCACTTAGGAACATGCATTTAAGGTTACTTCATGTCTTTTTCCAGTTTGAGAGTTCATTTTTCATTGTTGCATAATATTCCATTGTCTGAATATACCATAGTTTATCCATTTGCCTGCTGAAGGATATTTTGGTTACTTCCCCACTCCAGTACTCTTGCCTGGAAAATCCTATGGACGGAGGAGCCTGGTAGGCTGCAGTCCATGGGGTCACGAAGAGTTGGACACGACTGAGCGACGTCACTTTCACTTTTCACTTTCATGCATTGGAGAAGGAAATGGCAACCCACTCCAGTGTTCTTGCCTGGAGAACCCCAGGGGGAGCCTGGTGGGCTGCCGTCTATGGGGTCGCACAAAGTCGGACACGACTGAAGTGACTTAGCAGCAGCAGCAGCATGATTGAGTAATTGTAAATAAAGCTGCTATAAATATTTGTGTGTGCAGCTTTCTGTGTGTGTGTGTGTACACATAAATTTTCAATCATTTGGGTAAATACCAACGAGCTTGATTGTCAAACCAAATGGTAAGACTATGTCTGGTTTTGCAAGAAACCACCAAGCTGTCCTCCAGAGTGGCTATACCATTCTATCAGCTGGTTCTGGTTCCTGCCCTACTTTGACTTGGACGAGTGATTTTTCTGGGCAGTGCTTTGGAAACACACTGAATATTCCAGGGATGCTGTCCACCTTCTTCTTCCTGTCATTTTCCTCTTCTTGCTAGAGCTAAACCATCTGAGCAGAAAACTTCCTCTTCCCTCCCTCTTTTCTTTTGCTTCCTATCTCTACCATCCTCCCACCCCAAAGTTAACAAGGTAGATGGGGACAGGCAGGAGCAGGCTTGGTAGGGGAATGCTACCATGCTTCCCCAGGGTGTTTTTTTTTTCTTTCTTTAAAATGATTTAAGTTGACACCACTGAGAGGTACATGGTGCTCTTCACCCCGAAACTGTGGGGTCAGGCGTGCCTTGTTCCTCACTGATGTGTCTCCAATCAGCAAAAGAAACTCTTCCTATAAGACTAAGTGCACTGGGGGCATTCACCGAGCAGCTTTGTATTGTGTGGCCGAAAGAACATCCATTGGCCAGAGGGAAATACTTCAGGGGCTCTGAAGTCAGGCAGTGGACTGAGAGGCAGTTGCCCTCCTCGCCACACCTCCCCTCCTTCCCTCTCCAGGCCCCCAGGAGTCAGTCTGGAGCCCTGAGACTATAAATCACTGAGTGCACGCTTGTTGGCAGCTCGTTGGTCTTGTTACTTTATAGCCTGGCTTCCTATTGTGCAACCCAGATGCTCTGGGTTATTATAGAGAAGCATACAGATGAACACAGAATGGAGGGAATTACTGAATGTCAGGGAAGGAAGCAGCCCAGTTACCTAAAGGCAGGCTGATCCTGCAGTCCGCTGAGAGCTCCCCCAGGCCGCTGGCAAGGCTTTCCTGAGCCACCCTGTCCATTCATGTGCCGCCGGCTTATCCTGTCTCCCTTGAGTTTTGGGTGCTTCTGCGCACATGCAGTTGGAGGCTGAATGACCTATAGTTGAGAGACTTTCCATGCCTGGGTCCATAATTTCTCGACAGGGTGCACTGTTAGCCTCTTAAGGAGGACAAGCTCCTGTGCATCACAGCAATTTACCATCCCTGCTCTTAACCACTAAATACCAGGAGAGCCCCCATGTCATTGTTGACAGTCAAAACCTACCCCCCAGTTACCAACTGCCCCCAGGACGCACTGCCAGTGGGCAGAAGCCCTGGGCTAGGGGTGGGCTGGTCAGGCTCTCCTAGTGAAAGAGGATTCCCTGAGTGCCTCTTACCCACTTCTCATCTGGGCCCTTCTCACAGCTGGCACCTGCTCTTCTCCTCCGTGCCCTTCTTCATCTCCTCTCTTCTCTTCCTCCTCCTCCTCCTCACTTTCAGGGGAGGAGGACTTAGACCTCTCCCCAGCCTGCTTTATGATGCAGGGCTCCAAGAACTTCAGGGTGTTTCCCCTTTAATTCTTGAAAATGCATCTTCTGGGGATTTGTGTCCTCATTTGAGCTCTGCTTCTCAATCAGCGGTCTTTATGCAGTCAGGTGAGTTCTCCTAAGGGGTTTTCTGGAGTCAGCCCTGAGAACCCAGAAGGTGACAGAGGCCTGATGGTGGCAATGAGCATTGGTGCAGGGCTGTCCCCTCTGTCCAGCCCTCCCCCAGCCCCCAAGGCCAACGCTACACTGATCTGAAATGTGGCCAAGTCCCACTGGTGTTTATCTTGGCTCAAACCCCAGCCTCGCCGTGCCTCCTGCAGGGTGGTTCTGAGGGTGTTCAAGCCGAGTGGTGGGAAGGATGAGTTTGTCATCATCGCGTGGAGGAAATAGGGCAGAGTTCAAGGATTGCTTATGTTTTCACCTCCTCCCCTCTCGTAGCCTACTTCTAAGCCACTGGTGATGAGTGGTGTGCACTCATGGCCTTGACAGAGCTGAGGGATGGGTCCGCCTTTGTTGGGGCTGCCAACAGGCTACCTCTGCTGGGCTGAGGTCTGCACGGGCAGAGCCTCTGCTGACCCTGGGCCCCGAGGATGGCCATTTGGGTGCCACCACAAGGCCAGGGGAAGCTGGGACAGGGCCAGTGGGCCTCCGTGGAGGGGGCGGGGCTTGGTGTTTGATTCCAGAATTTGCTGGCAGCTGTGGGACCCTGGCCCTGCAGGGAGTGTCACTGCGCCTCCCACTGGATCCCAGCCCTGTGTCTGGTCCACTCTCCCATCCCTTCTTTCCTCAGGGACTCTGGGAAAGTCAAGCATGGCCCTCTGCACTGACACCTTGATGCCTCACATGAGGGTCAGTCGGCTGGAACAGGGTGTGAGCACCTCAGCTTGTCATAGCTTCCTGCAGCCTCAGAGCTCAGCGCTGGGAGAGTGAGTTGGTGATTCAGCAGCCAGGAAACTCCAGGAGAGCTCAGTCATACTCGCCCAGCTGCTCTGCAGTCCCCGTCGAGGCCCTTGGCCTGCTAGGACTGGAACAGGGCCTGTGCAAGAGGAAGTTTGCCTCAGTCCCCAGCCCTGGTCCAGGATCATTGATGAACCTTCCACTCTGCTTCCTCCTAATAAGAAAGAGCGGGTCATGGATGGGAGTGGGCACAGGGCCTGTTTCACCCAGAGGAGATGCTTGGTGCATCCTGGTTAACTGTTTTACAGAGATATTTTGCTCCTGTGTGCTGTCTGCTTTGCGGGGTGTCGGGGTGGGGGTCCTCTCAGACCACCATATTAGCAGGTAGCCCTGGGCTGTAAGGCTTTGACCTGGGTGCGGGTTGTGGGGAGCAGAGAGGAAGATGTGTGTGTAGCAGTGTGAGGCATTGCATCACACCTACCGGGCCTTAAGAAACAAAGGTTTCTCAACAATGCAGCACCCACCTGGTCCTATTGTGGTCTCTACAGCTTTCTCGTTTAGTCATTTCTTTTTCTTTTTAATTTATTTATCTTTAATTGAAGGATAATTATAATATTGTGTTGGTTTCTGCTATACATCAACATGAATCAGCCATAGGTATACATACGTCCCCTCCATCTTGAGCGTCCTTCCCACCTCCTAGCCCATCCCACCCATCTCAGTTCAGTTCAGTCACTCAGTGGTGTCCGACTCTTTGTGACCCCATGGACTGCAGCACCTCAGGCTTCCCTGTCCATCACCATCTCCTGGAGCTTGCTCAGACTCATGTCCATCGAGTCGGTGATGGCATCCAACCATCTCATCCTGTGTCATCCCCGTCTCCTCCTGCCTTCAGTCTTTCCCAGCAGCAAGGTCTTTTCTAATGAGTCAGTTCTTTGCATCAGGTGGCCAAAGTATGGGAGCTTCAGCTTCAGTCCTTCTAATGAATATTCAGGGTTGATTTCCTTTAGGATTGACTGGTTTGATCTCCTTGCAGTCCAAGGGACTCTCAAGAGTCTCCTCCAGCACCACAGTTCGAAAGCATCAATTCTTCAGTGCTCAGCCTTCTTTATGGTCCAGCTCTCACATCCGTACACAATTACTGGAAAAACCATAGCTTTGACTAGATGGACCTTTGTCAGCAAAGTGATGTCTCTGCTTTTTATTACACTGTCTAGGTTTGTCATAGCTTTTCTTCCAAGGATCAAGCGTCTTTTAATTTCATGGCTGCAGTGACAGTCTACTGTGATTCTGGAGCCTAAGAAAATAAAGTCAGCCACTGTTTCCACTCTTTCCCCATCTATCTGCCATGAAGTGATGGGACTGGATGTCATGATCTTAGTTTTTTGAATGTTGAGTTTTAAGCCAGCTTTTTCACTCTCCTCTTTCACCCTCATCAAGAGCCACCCCATGTACTACCTGTTTATCCTGAGTCCCTGCCGTCATTCTTTACAATAATCCCGTGTGGGAGATGGATATCTTTCTCTCTTTTTCATAGTGAAGGAGACCGAGATGCTGGCAACAGGCCAAGGTTGCATAACTGCAAGGACTCAAGTTAGGACCTTAGTGGCGTGAGTCTGAGACACTGAGCTGAGTGAAGACAGGTCGTGTGCAGGGAAGGTGGCTGGTGCCTGCCAGGAATGGGTGGGCGGAGCCAAATAGAAATGGGGTTTAGGACTAGGTTATGCGCCTAAAGTCTCTGGGCAGGACTTCAGATGGGCCTCTGTGAACAGAGTTTAGAGGGAAGGGGTCTGGTGGTCCAAGTGCTCTAGAAGCTCACTGGCAGAGGAGCAGAGGTGAAAATGCTTTGGTCAGAAAAACCAGTCAGGCAACTATTGTGAAGACCCAGAAGAGATGATGAGGCCTGAGTTTTGACAATGGCAGTAGGGATGTAGAGGGATGGATAAGATGGGTGAGGTGGAGGCAAGACTTGTGGGAGGTTTTGTGGCTTGGTGATGGGGCAAAGGAGAGGGAGGGGCCAATGATGGTATCTGGTCTTCAGCCCCACCTAGAACCAGAGAGGAGGAGTGGAGAAGGGCAGGAGACATGAGGTCTGAGGTCCAAGCCTTTGGAGAAGGTCAGGGTTGGAAACAGTGCTTGGGGCCTGGAAGTGGGAAAGTGTCGATGGGAATGTGGGATTGTGGGCTGGCTTTAGCAGCCCATACTCATCTGCCTTCCATGTAGTATGGGAGAGTCCATTTTCCTCTGACTTTGCATACTTTATTTCATTTTATTTAATCCTTTCAAGTCATTCGAGGAAGTGTTGTCCTTGTTTATGGATGAGGACACAGAGGCAAAGTGAGGTTAGATAACACAGCTAAGGTCTCACAGTTAAGGAGCGGCAGAGCTAGGGTTCGAACCCAGTCCTGACAGCAGGGCTCCTTTTTTCTCTGCCATAATAGACCCTAAGTTGGGATTAGAAAGTGGTACAGGGTTTCAGTGCAGACACCCATCTGCCTGTCTCTTCTACCTCCCTGATCCTGAAGGTTCAACCTGAACACTTTGGGTTTTCCCACCCACAGATATACAAACAGACATGGAAAATACCATGAGCA
The DNA here is from genome assembly GCF_000754665.1 of Bison bison bison. NCBI lineage: Eukaryota > Metazoa > Chordata > Mammalia > Artiodactyla > Bovidae > Bison > Bison bison. The sequence continues at coordinate 14,642,919 of NW_011495064.1, forward strand.
TGCAAGTAACACTGGCTTATTTTCTAGGAGGTCGTAGTCATAAAGTATTGCCTTAGACTCATCAAGTTAGACTTTGCTGCTTCTGGCTACCCACGAGTCATTAGGAAGGGCAGCTGAGGGTCCCAACCTCCTGGACTGTAAGCTTCGAATATATCTTCAAGCCCACGTCAAGACTGCATTGAAACTGTAGAAATGGAAAGTGCCCTTTTAGGTTCTAGTTTCGGATCTCTCCCATCTTCTGATATTCGATGGACATGCTAAATCGAAAGACAAAATTATAACAAACTGCGCACACTCGCTGAGGCAAGCACGCGCAGCCTTTTGCCTGATCCTGGTTCAAGGCAAGCGATCCACCTGCACACAGAACATCAGAATGAGGCCAAGTATGTCCATACCCCTCTTCCCCAGACAGATGGTTTAGAAAGATGCCAGCCCCATATCATCCCAGAAGTTAGGGACAGGGCTGACGCAACTCTGTCATTTAAACATAAAGAACCTGAGATTGAGAGCCGTGAAGGGACTTGCTAAAGGTGACACCACTCACGGACGACCCTAGCCTCTGGACTTATCTCCGTATCACAGCACATCTGGCTTAGATCCAGGAGAAGACTTTTCTAGAGTGTCTGTGTCCTTTGGCTGCGCTCCACAGGATAGGGGGAAGCAGAGGGTGGCTGGCTGGGCCCTGTAACATGAGCTGCCATGTCTGTCACTTACAAGCTGGGTGACCTTGGGCAAGTGACTTAATCTCCTACATCTGGACTTTCTCATCTCCAAACTGGGAGCTTGAACAGTACCTGCTCCTAGGACTGGCTTTGCGTACTGAATGAGACGATGCAGGGCATGTCGTAAGTGCTGAAATGTTGCTGCTATTACTGTTAATAACGCTCTCAGCCACTAGTCAGATGCCTGTGGTCTTCCCGCCCACTGCTGCGTACAGGTGTGTACTGGTTCACATACTGGTTCACATGTCTGTGGAGCTGTTTGGGTGCAGGGTCAGAACCTCACTTGGATGGGTTTGTCACAAGAGCTACCCACTTCCCTGCAGAGTTACCACCTGAAACCCAGCACTAACCATTTCAAGTAATTTCTCGATAAGACTCTCCTGGGGTAGCAAAGTTTAGTCCGTGTTTTGAAGGCAGAGTTCCAGATGCTGGGATGGAGAGAGAAAGAGCCCTCTGTCCCGTGAGCTGTTCGGCCCAAAGTGATTCATTGTGTGTCACATATTTCTAAACCCTCCTCGCCTTCCCCTGAGCTCTCCTGATCCTGTCCGGCCAGTTACTCCACACATTCCTCTGCTGCTTTGCCTGCCGTCCTCTGAAGCCAGTGTCACCGGTGTCTCTGTAAGCAGGGGCACTTGTGAACTGTCACCTTTTCCTTGGGGAGAAACTCTGCACTGGGGTGATTGAGGATGCCACGTGGCTGCTTTCGATGTGACATTTATGGCCGTTCTCGCAGGAGGGTCAGGCACGGGTCTCCTGGTCTTACTGGTCCTGCCAGCTTCCCTCCTTGCCCCTGCCTGCTGTGTGTTCCCTTTTTCATCCTAATCACTTCTGACCCTGAAGCTAGCATCTGTACCTGGCTATCAAACCTCTTGCGTTGAAAAATACTAAGTCACACAATATTGCAGGTTTTGCAGTTAAAAATCCTGCCATATTTGTAGATAAATTTCAGGTGTTGGAATATAATTCATAAGAGAAAATACCCTAGAACCTGGTACCAAAAGTTACCTTAGTACCAGCAGACCCTGGGTTCCCTGTGACCCATTTCCACATATTTTTGTCCCGTACATGGCTGTTCATGGGTGTCACCTGAAGACCTCGAGCTGTAGGTACCATCCTCACTTCCTGAGCTTCTGCTTTGAGCCTCATGGCCCCGCAGTCCCAAGCATGGCAGGAGAGGAAGTGAGATCCTGGCTGCCCTCCACATGGCCACACTCGCTTTTGCCTGTCTCTCCACTGGTTCCTGCCCCTCCGCCTGCATTAGGTCATTCCCCGCGGGCCTTTCCTCACCAGCTCCACTAAAGCTAAGATATCTTTCATCCAAAAGGACCTGCTGCAACCTCTCTCCACCCTCCCCACATCTCCCTGATGCCAAAACCTCACCCTCATTCCTTTGCTCAGGAAGCCTGGCTTAGGGGATTTGAAAGTGAATGAGCTGTGGAGCCTTGATTTTCTAGGGCAAGCAGCTGATCTACACAGTAGAGTAGGTGGGAGCCTGGAAGCAAATACCAGCTGTAGTGGAGGTGAGAGCAGGGCATGGTCACCTCTGCCGGGGTGGCCGGGGGCCTGACGATGCCTCTTCCAGGTCAGGGCCTTAGAGCTGAGTGTCTGCAGAGGAGGTGAAGTGGTCACCAGGCCGACAGGTAGAAGAGGATGGAGGGTGTCCCGTGCTCAAGGTACAGCCAGGTCCCAACCCCGTGCATGCATGTGGGGCTGCACAGACGGGGCATCCTGCTCTGTGGTCGGGTGTCCAGCATCCATCGGCAACATTTCCCCTTGGCCCTGACCTGTGAGCTCCCAGGTAAGTAGGATGTCCTCTCTCTGGCCATTCTTCCTGTTGGAAGCAGCCATCTGCATCCCGAAAGCTGAAGCGAAAGCTCTGTGGACCTTGTCCTTCCTGGAGGGCCGCCTGGGTTCCCTCTACCTCGAGGCTGGGGTCCGTCTTTCACAAGGTCTTTCTTCCATTACGTGTAGATTTTCCCCTCACCGCCACCTCCCTTTACTGAGTTCACAATCTTGAGAGTTCCCTCGTTGGAGCTATTTAGACAAAATGGGATGGCAGGAGCAACCCAGAAGGGATTCCTGCCTGGAGGGAGGCTGGCTGGATGGCCTCGGGGCAGGCAAGGCCCGGCTTTGAACCTCAGGTGAGAGGCACCTGTAGCCTCTGAGTCTCCGTCTGAACTGTGCGTTGTCTCCCCAGGGCCACTGGCGGCGGCCATGCCTATGTCTGAACCCAAGCAGGTGCTCCAGGGAGGATTCCTGTGCCTCTGATGAGTCTCAGAGCCTGCCAAGGCCATGTGTTTCTGGCCTTCACATGGTCCAGCTGTTCCAAGCAAAGCCCAGGGGGCTGGAAGTCTGGGCAGCTGGGCTTATGGAGGTTATGCTGTGGGGAGTCTGGACGTTCACACCCTTGCTCCTTCTCGGTAGACCTTGCTCATAGTGGGGGGATTGGAGGCAGTGGAAATATCACAAGAGGCAACAGATGGAGCCTCTGGAAGAGATGGATCAACCTGGTGCCTAGGCCCCCTGAATCTGTTGTCTGGACTCTTTTGGTGGTCATAGCTGGTACCTTTCAGTGTGTCATGACAGCCCATGACAGAAGGACTGGTGTGTGGGGTGGTCATTAAACACTGTCTCAGGCATAGGAGTTGGATAGACTTGAGTCTGAATTGGGCTACAGGGACTTGGGCAGATTTCTCAACCTGTCTAAGCCTCAGTTTCCTCATCTGTAAAATGGGGGTGTTTCCATAGACTGGACCAGAAGGCAGGGAGGCTGGGAGGAGCCCTGTGTCATGGGTATGCTGCTGCTAAGTCACTTCAGTTGTGTCCGACTCTGTGCGGCCCTGGAGATGGCAGCCCACCAGGCTCCCCTGTCCCTGGGATTCTCCAGGAAAGAACACTGGAGTGGGTTGCCATTTGCTTCTCCAATGCATGAAAGTGAAAAGTGAAAGAGAAGTCGCTCAGTCGTGTCCGACTCCTAGCGACCCCATGGAGTGCAGCCTACCAGGCTCCTCGGTCCATGGGATTTTCCAGGCAAAAGTACTGGAGTGGGTTGCCATTACCTTCTCCAATAAGTAATAAGTGTCATGGGTATGGTGAGGACTAAATAAGATAAAGCATGTAAAAGCCAAGTGATGGGCCTGGGACTGCCACCTGCCCAGTAAGTGGCACCTGTGCCCCCGTGAGACGTGACAGAGGTCAGACCCTGTCTTTTGGATCTGGGACCCTCCTAGGGAGCCCACCACATGGTGAAGGAGAAGCAAAGGGCTCATCTCCCATCACAGGGCCGCTGCTGCAGTTGTGTCTAAACAGAAGTCGCAGAGAGAGCCCAGGGCACCGAAGAGTTTTTCCATGGGACCGTGGCGGGTAACAGAAAGGAACTGTTCTTGTACTGCTCAACTTATGATTAAAAACCCAGTGTCCTTCCTCTGTGGAACATGGTGGTTTTGTAACCCCTAATTAGTTCCTGAAACATCTTTGCAAGTTCAGCAGCTGAGAGCTCCCAGGTAAGGAACCCGGGGGGTGGGATGGCAAATGGACTCGCCCCAAGGCTGAGGGAACACCTCTCCACACGCCCTGGATGCTGGGGAGCACCTCTGCTCTCTCCTGGCTGAGGTTGGACAGTGTTTGCTGTCTAGTCCAGGTTTTGCTTAAGCAGAGGTCAGCGTGCAGCCCAGGAACTGTACTGACTGACGGACGGACGGATGGATACGGGGCTGGGACGGAAAGGGGAAGGAGATGCATTTGTTCATACACTGTTTGTGACAGGCCAGTGGCGCTTCCTTTCAAGAGGTTTGTTTACAGAGCATCTGTGAGTCTTTCCTTTCGGTTCCACAGGTCACTGGCCACCTTTGGCCCCGAGTGGTTTGTGGTGATGCCAGTAAAATCAGCTTGTGACAGGTCCCCAGCTGACTGGGAGAAACCTCTGAGACTTTTCCTTGCTTCGGTAGGAAACCCTCAGTTTAGTGCTTGGTGTGTCGATTACACACTCGGCCTTTTAGGTAATGCCCAGGGGGGCCCTGAGACCTTGCTTCCAAAGGTAGTGTCTATTGGGCAGCAAGAAGGAATTACACAGGCCAACATGTGATTTCACTTTCTCTCCTCGTCCTCGTCTGCCACTGCCTCCTGGTCTCCCCCCACCCAACTCCAGCACCAAGTGTCAGGTTCGGGACTCTGTAGGAGTATTTGGGAAATTCATGCCAGGCCAGCAGTGAGAGCAGCCTGAAGCTTTTAGATATTTCTCAGGTCGAAGGCTTAAAAGGAAGTCCTGAGCAGATTGCCTTATCTGTTCCAAGCATGTTTCTCCCTTGAGAGTCAAGGGCTGGTGTGTCTACACCCTGAGAGATGGGGGAAAGGAGCTCTCACAGCCTGCATGGCAAGGGGTGTACTGTTCCTGAGCCTTGGGGTGGGGTCACAGCACAGAGGTTTGCCTCTTTCTGTGCTGCCTCTGGGCTAGCCTGCAGGCAGCCCGGCCTCATTGCGTGACCACCACGGCATGTTTTTGCAGTTCAGTTTTAGGGAATCATTCTTAGTTCATGCTGATTGCATAACTCCTAGAGGTTCCTTCTTCGACAGAATTGTGCTGCTCTGCTTCCTCTGGGGCTGTAATGTGCGGGCGCAGAAGGTCATCTGCTGGCCGGGGGTGGCTTTGGAAATATGCGACCCCTGTGGTCCCAGAGCCTCCTGCTCAAGTGGGCCCTGGGCTTGGGGGCTCATGCCCACACAGTCGCAGTCTGGACATACTTAATGGTTTTCCTTTCACATTTATAATGTGAAAGGAAAATGAAGTTCAATGGGACAGTGGGGTGTGTGCAGGGCCCTGGGGCCTTGGCTCCTGTGATCCCACCTACTGCCACCTCCCTGCCTCCCCTGGGTGGGTTCTCACCCCTGCCATCTGGGACCTGGACACCAGAAAGGCTGGAATGAGGTGTGTGCCCCTCCTGGGTAGGGCATGGTGGCAGCTGCCGCATCGAGGCTGGTAGCCCAGCTGCGTCTCTGTGGAAGACGGACATGGGCGAGCCTCTCCTCTCCCCTAATCCACGTACCCCCGGGTAGATGTTGTGACACCCTCAAGGTCACCTGCCCACGGTGGGTTGGGGCAACTGGTTTCTGGGAAGAAGAAACCTCTGCCTGGCTTCCCTGCCCCCAGCTGGGTCGCTTACATCCGCACATCCATCCCTCTTTTGGCGGACCCAGCTGTCTGGGATCCCGTGCACGCCTGGGTACTGTTGCTGGGGCCCAGGGTGCCTCTGGGGAGCTGGGCTCACCCTGCAAGTCTCCTCACACCCCAGAGAGAGCAAGACCAGAAAGAGCACGTAACAAGTATCATGACATGCTCAACATCATGTACATACTTAAAGCCACTGAACTATGCGCTTAAAGAGAGTTAAGATAGTAACTTCTATGTATATTTTATCACAATAAAACATATCTATAAGGTGTTTTAAAACAAGAAACATCATGACAAGTGGAGAGAGAGAGACCAGGAAAGAAAAAGCTTGAGATTTTAGTAATGCTAATAGGCACTTTTTTCCTGCTTTTTGCACAAAGGGTCCCACTTACTCATTTTGTACTGAGCTTCCCTGGTGGCTCAAGATGGTGAAGAATCTGCCTGCAATGTGGTAGACCAGGGTTTTATCCCTGGGTTAGGAAGATCCCCCGGAGAAGGGAATGGCAACCCACTTGCCTGGAGAATCCTCATGGACAGAGGAGCCTGGCGGTCTACAATCCATGGGGTTGCAAAGAGCTGGACACAATTTAGTGACTAAACCACCACCACTCTGTATTATGTTGCTTCGACTGCCTGTTGGCCACTTTGTAAAACTATCAACTCTTTCCCTTGAGAAGGACCCATCCTTGAAGGCTGAGAAGTTGGCTGCTGGCCAGACTCTCACCTGTCTTCTTTTCTTCCTCTTCACAGGTATTTTCTTGGCCGTGTGCCAGGCCCTGGAGAACAGCACATCCGCCCTGAGTGGTGAGTCCCATCCCATCCCCTCCACGTGGGGTGGTGTATGGAGAACGGATGGGAGCAGCCCCTGGCTGCTTTGTGGAGCCTCTGCTACAAGCTTCCCCCCGGCCTCCTGCCTGCTGAGCTCCCATGCATCTGCCTCCTGCACGTTGTCCCAGGGCCTGGGGAGTGCTCCTGGGAGGTCTTAACCGCCGGCCCACAGCGACCGTTCCCTGCTCGCCGAGGGTGCGCCCTCTCCCAGCTCTGATCCCAGCACAGTCCCTGTAGGCAAGGGTGCTGGCAAGCTGAGCCTCATAATCCATCTAAAGAAGAACCCAGAATCCTAAACCCTCTTGTCTCCTTCTGCCTGGGAATCTTTGTTTAGTTATTAATACTTTCCAGTTTCTCCTTGGACATTTGTAGTTGCATTTCCTTTTTTGCATTTTGAGATCCTGGGTCAACAGATTGGAAAGTTGGGAAACGTTGGTGGCAAACTACTCGTGGGCAGAGGCTGACAAAAGCGTCCCCTGCGACGTTTGCTCACAGCTCTTAGCATTTGTCCATGTGCACTTTTTTATACAATTAGTCGTGGTGAAGAAGTGATTTGGGTACCTGCTTTTTAAATTCAGGGTTTGGAGTTGTGCTTTTTTCCATGTGGCTAGAATGTCTTGAAATGTATCCTTTTAAAATGTCATAATGTTTCATTCAAGTGGACACGTGTTACAATTAGGCTTTTCCCATGGGATATTTTTGTTGTCTTCAGTTTGAATTATAATGCTCCTTCTTGATGCCTAGAAACTATTTCCTTCTTTTGGATTCTTTCCTTGGGACATAGCTCTAGGAGCAAGAGTGTATATTTATGACTCTTGTAATAAACTGCTAAGTAGCTTTCCAAATGAATTGAGCTGGTTTTTATGTCAGCAGTGTACCAGTCTGCCAGTTTCTCTGTTCGCTCGTTGACATAACGTTCCCATCTGTTACTGCAGTGGCCCCCACTGCGTCTCCCTAGTTATTTCAGGGAGGTGCCAGGGCAGGAGGTGGTGCTCTGTATTCATACATCCTCAGACCACCACACAGTGTTCCTGGTACTTAGCTCTTCTCCAAAGCTTTCCATCCAAACATAGTAGATGCTGCTGCTGCTCCCACTGGATACTAGCGCTTCTGCAACCCCACAGTCTCCGCCCGGAGCTGTTCTCCTTGATGCACTTGAACCCTTAAGGTGTCTGATGCCACAGAAGAAACTGCCTCTTGCCCTGTGTGTTATACTTCGTTGGGACTGGGGGTGGAAGCGCCCGTCCGTTCCAAAGCAGTGCGTTGGCAGTCCAGGGTCTACTCGAGTTTCCATGAAGTAGTTCTTTCACTTTTTAACTACTTCCCCCATCACAAACGGCTCAGATGTGCATATACAGGGGGGAGGGGATAGCTTTGTGACCCTTGCTAGTTTCACAATTGACCCAGCCCTCATCCTGGGATGCATTTACCCTCCGGGTGCACCCCCAGCCCATTGTGGTCCTCACTGTAGGACCTGGTGGGCCAACAGCCGGGTTCTCCTCTGAGTCACTTGTAGGTGACAGTTTGTGGTGATGCAGAGGCTGATGCTGCCCCCAGGGAGACGGTTATCTTACCCCCTACTCCCATTCCATCCATCACACAGGAAAGCTAGGGGATGTTGTACCTGAGCCAGTCCCCTTAGGGGCCTGCCATGGCTCCTGCTGAGGCCCCTTAGGGTTCCCTAGGCTCTCTGGGCAGACGTGGGAAACCTGTGATGTTTATCCAGAAAATGATATTTATCCAGAAAATGCTTGCTGCGGTCATGACCGACCTCTGCTCCGTGTTTCTTTTCTGGCCTTGCTTCTGTGAGACGGTCTCAGGTTGATATCGGACATACTCTCCCCCTGAGGACTTAGGTTCAGAAAACAGTAGGTGGGCCTGCCCGTTTGCACACAACCCTGTAACTGGCTGAGTGCTGCTCTGTGGCCCAATGTGGTGGGTGAGAGCTGGGGTAGAGCCACACCTTCTAGTGTGCAAGGGGCATTGAGATCTTGGTATTGGTTGGTGACATGTGGGAGTGGGCAGGGGGCCCGCCAGTCTGGCCTCTTGCACTGCTCTCTGATGGGTCACTTAGCTGTGGTACTTGTGCCCCAGAGAGGTTAATGGAATAGTTCTTTCCATGTTCGCTTGCTCTCTGCCCTGCCCTGCTGGACCAAGATATGAATCCAGAGAGAGCTGGGTTAGTTAGTAGACAAGTCCAAATGGTGATGGCCATGTCAGAGCCACTTGTCCAGGAGCTAGGGCTTTGTGACTAAATCAGGCTTGTTTGCTCAACTTTCTTTCCCTTTAGGGTGACCTTCCCATTTTCTGGAAGACTCCCCAGGCCCTTGTAGGCCTTGCCCACCCTACCCGAACTCTGTCCTCTCCGGACATGGCTGAAATCTTGTTGTGGGTACAGCTCAAACTGGAGACCCCACCAGTCACACCCACTACACTAGCATTGAAATATATGTGTGTTTACCTCTTGGCTAATTCAGCAAGCAAAACTATTTGTTAATGTTTATAATATAAATCTTCATTCATAGAAAAGAAGAAATAATAGCAACATCAATCCCCATGTATCCATCACCCAACTTCAACAACTAGCATCTCTCTGCCATTTTTCCTTCATCTATTTTCTCACCTTTTTGAGTTTGCTCTTTGTTGGTGTAGTTTGGTCTAACTAAATAGCGAGATCTCTCTCTCTCCACACACACACGCACCCACACACACATATATGTGTGTGGATTCTCATGCAGGCTAAAGTTTGAGAACCACTGTGCTACTATAATTTAAATTTTTTTTGGATTGGAACCTGTAGTGATAAATGCATTTAAAACAGTATCCCACTACCATCCATATTACATTCTCTCTATTTATATGACTGCAACCAAATTTCCATGAAACAATAGTAACCCTGAATATAGGTTACTGTGATGTTTTCTTAGATTAGAAAACTGTTATGTTTTCTAATCTGTACCATCTCATTCCATTTTGTTGAGAAATATGAGTCATAACTCCTTAAATTAATTTTACAATCCACTAATGTGCTATGACCTGCAGTATGAAGAACACTGATCTCATGTCCTGTCCTGTGCTACAGAGGCTGGGATATTAAAATCTATGTTCTGAAGACTCCCTTGCAAACTGTGACACTGAAAAACAGGCTAAAAAATTTATTCAAAATTTAGAAATAGACAAAAGGATGACTACATATCTTTGCAAAGTCATACTGGGATATTGGCAATATACTTATTGCCTGAAGGTCAATTCTTTTTAAAATTAATTTATTTACTTATTTATTACTAATTCTTTAGGTCAGTGGTTCTCAAACTTTCATTAAGCATCAGAATGCCCTGGAGGGCTTTTAAACCCCTAATGCTGCATCTTATCCCAGAGTTTCTGATTCAGTAGGTCTTGAGTGCGGCTTAAGTAATTGTATGTCTAACAGGATCCCAGTGATGCTGGTGCTGTTGGTCTGGGGAGCACACTAGAATCATTGCTCTAGAGTAACATACCTGTGCCCTGCCACGAGTTGGGACTGGGTGCAGAGTGCCCTTCTTCGTAGGACATGGGCACGGCCTGAAAGGCGGCCGCCCCCTCATGGGTCATGCACCACACATTCGTGCGGAACGTGGTGCTAAACCATTGATAGATGACCTGCTTCTGGGTGGCGTTTCATACTAGTGAAAGTCAGCCCTGGACACAATGGTTTGAAAAATAAAGAGAAGAAGAGTATTTTAAAAAGAAGGATTATTTTTCTTTAATAAAAATTTTTAAAAATAAAAAAATAGAGTAACATGCCATTGCCTGATTTACTATTTATTAAGGTGAGGATTCTGCACAGTTGCAAGTTAACTTGTAGAAGTTGCCAGTGATTTCTGTCAGTAGAAATACAAATAATTGCTGTCCCATGAAAAAGATAATTTCAATAGTTTTATTCTCTTGTAAGACATTCACCTGTTTTATATTTCAGCAATTTAGCAATCTTATTTCAGCATTCTTCCTTTCAGTGACAGTATATACTAGTCTCTCAGATCCTTCTTTGAGCTAGCATTAATACATACTTTCATTAACAAGTTAAATAAATCTTTGTGTTAAAATAAACTTTTACATGCATAACAACAACAAAAAAACAACATAATCCATTTCTCTTGTGACTATTACTTGTGTCTAACAGATAAGAACTTTTAAAATGGAACCATAGTTCAGTTACACCAACAAAAGCAATAGTAATTCTTTTTTATTAGATTCTTAAATATGGAGGGTAGATGATGCTGAACTCAAATTTGTGGCATTTTATTTAATTCACATTGCCTTTGATGTTTTCATATTTTGCTTTCTAGTTATATTTCCTTTCAGGTCAACACTGCTTTTATAAAATGTACTCATTTGTATACTGGGTGACTGACTTTCACATCTAGGAGTGAAGGGAGTGAAGGGAGTCCCTCCTAACCCTTATGCTCTGGAGGTTGGTGGGCTCATTTACTGAAACTATCTAGGTGTGAAGATGGGTAATTTTAGGATAGAAGCTACGAGAGCTTCACCACATGCAGATCTCTTCACTCTGAGAGTTAATTGCAATGAGAAATAGTAATGAACACAAGAATGTTTTCATACATTCCTGATTGATGGTGCTGGAACAAAGGACTGCAGACTTACTCAGAATTAAGCTCTAACATTTTGATGGAGCAGCATAGACAGAAAATTGCAAACTCCATATGCCAATCAAAAGTGGAATATGGGCTTGAAGGAACAGGGGCTGATCCCATGTGGCATTCTTGTGCTTTTCCCCCAAAAAAGTCCCGTGGCCTCATGACTTCATAGTTGCTCTTGGCTTTCTTGTTTGAGATTTCATTGGCTTCTTTCAATCCTCCTTTTTATAACCCCCCAAATGTGGAGGGTAGATGATGCCAGAGGCATGGAAACTGGCATTATTATCATCAGAAATGCTTCTCAGACATTTGCTTCGGATGGGACATTGGAGGGATACATGCCTCAGGCTGGAAGTTGGGAGCCCTGCGTGTTAGACCCATCTGGTCTCAGTTCTGCCGTGTCCTCAGGCAAGTTATTCATCTGGTTTCTGTTTGGATGTTGGCCTTGACTTAGGAATGACCTGTGAAGTTTTTCACATGACCACTCTGATGGATTGATGGAGACTGCTTAGAAAGCTTTGATGAGGATTTTGAAGGCAGCCTTCAAAGTATCATTTCAGTTCAGTTGCTCAGTCGTGTCCGATTCTTTGTGACCTCATGGGCTGCAGCACACAAGGCTTCCCTGTCCATCACCAACTCTCGGAGCTTACTCAAACTCATGTCCATCGAGTCGGTGATCCTATCCAACCATCTCATCCTCTGTTGTCCCCTTCTCCTCCTGCCTTCAGTCTTTCCCAGCATCAGGGTCTTTTCCAATGAGCCAGTTCTTTGCATCAGGTGGCCAAAGTATTGGAGATTCAGCTTTGGCATCAGTCCTTCCAATGAATATTCAGGATTGATTTCCTTTAGGATTGACTGGTTGGCTCTCCTTGCAGTCCGAGGGACTCTCAAGAGTCTTCTCCAACACCACAGTTCAAAAGCATCAATTCTTTGGTGCTCAGCTTTCTTTATAGTCTAACTCTCACATCCATACACGACCACTGGAAAAACCATACCCTTGACTAGACGGACCTTTGTTGGCAAAGTAATGTTCGGAATGTATGGCGGTGGTCAAACTTGCCATGACCCTCAGATACGCTGGTGGTGGTGTGACTGCCCTGTGTCTCGTTCTCTCAGAGCCAGATGCTACTTTACATTCAGGTTCTAACATTACGGGCTTTTCAGTACTGTCACCTGGAAAATTCCACAGACTGAGGAGTCTGGTGAGCCTCAGTCCGTGGGGTTGCAAAGAGTCAGATGTGACTGAGTAACTGAGTGTGTGTGCACGCATGCATACACACACACACAGGCTACGTTGTAGTTGCTGGACAACTTCTCTGTCCTTGTCTCCAGCACAAAGGTGACCCCACAGTGAGAGCCTCGCAGTGACAGACGGCAACCACAGCTGACTGCTTAGTGTGTGATTTAGAAAATCATTGCTCTAAGAAGTCGGTGGTCTGCGGGCCAGGACAGAAAATTTGTATCTGGTTGGTTGTCAGTTTGTAAAGCTTGCAGAGGAACATTAGCTGGAGGCGAGGTGAGGATGCCAGCACCTGCAGCTTAGAACCTCACACCTTCGTGAGGAAAGAGCCACGGCCTGTCTTCAAAGGCAGCTTTTCATGCCCCTGACTGGGGACAGAATGCACCCTGGTTAAGTTGTTGGGTGGCTGCTTGCTTAACCCTGCACCATGTTGCCTCGTTCCCAGGCTGCCCATCTGGTTCTCATATTTTCATGAGACTCATTCTAATGATTCAGGGGTGTGGTGAGGGCCTTGCTCAGACACCTGGGAGCCAAGCTCCTACTGTTCTTTGCCTAATTCCTGGGTGATTCAGGGTGGTTCTCTAAACCTCTGAATTTCTGCTCCTTCCTCTAGCCTGTGTCTACTGACACCCACTTGGAACCAGGCAATGTTGGAAACCTTACTTAATTTAGCATCTGGGAGACTTTTCAAAGGTGATGATGAAAGACCATGGAACATTCATGGTGGCGTCATTCAGAGGGATGGTCCCTCTTATCAGCTTGCATGGGGAGACGGTGGTCGGATTTGGTGGGGGCTTTGGGTTTAACTGTTAAGGGCAAGTTTGGGCTGGGGGTGTGGAGGGAGGGCAAATCAGATTGTAGGGAGCAGTCTTTGAAGACACTACTTTGTTTGGAAAACAGGTAGAACACAGGTCAGCCAGCAAGCCAGGGATCTGGTTATTGCTCACCTCGCCTAACAAAAGCTTTTCAGAACTGCAACCTGCTTCCCCGTTCCATTGTCTGGAGTTTTCCCACGTGGGGCTGAAGTCATTCTAAAATTAGCAAGCTCACGTGTTCTGCCCAGGTACAAGGTTCACAGTTCCAAATATGTGTCTGTAGCACAAGAGACTTGGTATGATTTCGTTAGGGGCTAAAAACACAGACAGCCGGTGTGGGGACTAGCTCACTGTGGAGGACGCTTAGAGGAGCATGGAGCCTCAGGAGAGAAAAAGGGCGTGTTTCTCCTTTCCTTTCTAGGATTTCTGCTTGTCACACAATTCCTCATTTTACCTTCTACTTTTTGCAGAGGAAACTGTGCTGGGTCAGAAGGCAGGTTGCTCAGAGTAGTAGACACACCACAGAATGTGGAATCCAGGATCATAATTCTGACTCACTAGCTGGGTGACATTTGTAGTGCTCTTAACCCCAGTTCCCCCCTGGATAAAGTTAAGGACTTGGATTAAGGCAGTGTCTTTTCAAACCGTGAGTCACAAAATCGCTCTAGTGGGTCACAACCAACATTTTTTAAAAATGCGATTGAAGAAATTAGACTAGAGAATTTCAGAGTGCATTACGTGAAGGAAAGTCAGATAATGTCTCATAATACTCTCAGTTACTCATGGATTTATATATTGGCATTCTGCATTTGTTTACTTGTGTAAGCCGCACCCATATTGCATCCTTTATAATTTCCATATTTGGTTTCTTCAGTGTAATAATTCAGATACTTGCAGAGTAAGCACCTTAAAACTTTGCAGACCTGTACATTCCCCTCCACACCTAGTCTTTCATAGCTATCTTATTCACCCCTAAATTGACAGCAATACTTTTCACCTTTATCAACTGTTTCCAAAACACTGCACTTGAAATAAAAACAACAGCTCTTTCCTTATACATAGATATTTCATTAGTATATGTAATATGTAGTTATGTAAATACAGTAATGAGTGTGATTGACATGAGCAGGTTTGGGAACAAACACATGTGTTGTCTTGGTAAATAAATATCTTCACTGTTAAAAACAGAAAAGGGTGGTAAACTAGTGTAGCCAACTGATTGAGCTTTTGTGTGCTGAGGACACTGGTATAGATGTTTTAACAAAGGAATGGAGAGGATGGATGGGGTAAATCAAGGCCATGGTTTAAGCTGAGCTCAGATAAGTGAACATCTACCAGCTTTGAAAAACCAGAGTGAGTGACACAACTCCTGGATTTCTAAAAATCAAGGCCTGTAGAAGCTTACTGTTCTCCTACTCTTTAGCTCTTGACTTTTACTTAGCACCCACTTATTAAGTACTACCTTCTACCAGGCATTGTGCTGGGCCCTGGAGATATACATGAGAAGTCAATATGAGCCCTGCCATCAGAGGGCATAGAGTCAGGCCAGTGATGTTGATGATTTTTACATCTCAAAGAAAATCATGAACACAGAACACGTGATCCACCATATGGATTTCTTTGAAGAAAACACCCGCCTCTACTATATTCAGACTTCCCAGTTTTAATCCAAGTGCCAAACTGTGTACTTTTTCTTTTCTTCAATAAATTGCTTCTTGCTGAGTTTGGCTTGTGATGCCGAGCTGGTTTTCCATCTGATTGATCACTCTTCTGGGCTATGGTTGTCCTCTATGAAGCTGGCATAAAGGGCATCTTCTGGCAGGCACCTTATATAGCAGGAGCAGAATCGAACCACACCTCAGCCAAAAGAGTCAGCCTGCAGAGAACCACAGTAGCAGTAGTAGTCGGGCCCCGTGGTCTGTGGCCATTTACTCTGTACCTACAGTGAAGATTATCCTAACGCCAGCTCGTTCCATCTCTGTACCTCTTAACTCAGAGTCTCAAGAGAGAGAATTGCACCGGTGTGTCCCCTTTGGTCCGAGTGGTCGCCCAGCAGCTGTGGCAGGGTTCGGGGTGGGGGTGGGGGGAAGGCTGCAGGTAACAAGATGCCAAAGAGCAGGGTAGGCCTTGTACAGGGCAGAGTCCCTCAGGGGACCTGGAGGGGGCAAAGACCAGCGTTCCTGGTCCAGACCAATTCTTTGAGTCATTCATTCAGTCAGCAAAGGTTTATTGAGCACTTACTATGTGCCAGACCTTGATGAGAACAAAATCTCTGTTCTCAAGACCTTATACTCTACTGGGAAAGACAGACATACTATTATATTTTAATCTACCAAATTGGCATATTTTTGAGCATGGCAACTCTGAGTGCTGGTGTGTGTGAGGTGAGACAACTATGTATATTGCTTATGGGTATGCCTGTTGGCTTTCTGGGAAAGAGTTTAATATTAATTGGGAACTTGATTCCTTAGTATTTGTAAGAACCTTATAATTGTCCATGCCATGTGATCCAACAATTACACTTTTAGCCATCTGTTTTACAGAAATAACCAAGGATGTTAGGTTATTATCCACTGTAGTAAAATACAGCCAGTTTAAATGTCAGCAAGAGGGAAATAGTTATGGGACAGGTGATTAGATTTTAAATAAAAGCCCTTTAAAATCATGCTGATGAAGAATATTTAATGATATGGGAGAAAAGGTTCTATATAAAATTGAATATAATATCTCATGTAAATAAATAGAAAAAGCTGTATATAAAATTGAATAGAACATCTCAATTTTATACACTGTACACACAGATGCAAAAATAAAAGGCAAGCATCATATAGTATTAACATTAATTATCTCTGATGCCTCTTCATGAAAGTGAAAGAGGAGAATGAAAAAGCTGGCTTAAAACTCAACATTCAGAAAATGAAGATCATGGCATCTGGTCCCATCTCTTCATGGCAAATAGATGGGGAAGCAATGGAAACAGTGACAGACTTTATTTTCTTGGGCTCCAAAATCACTGCACATGGTGACTGCAGCCATGAAATTAAAAGACTCTTGCTCCTTGGAAGAAAAGCTATGACCAACCTAGACAGCATATTAAAAAGCAGACATATTACTTTGCCAACAAAGGTCCATCTAGTCAAAGCTATGTTTTTTCCAGTATCCATGTATGGATGTGAGAGTTGGAGTATAAATAAAGCTGAGTGCCAAAGAATTGCTGCTTTTGAACTGTGGTGTTGGAGAAGACTCTTCAGAGTCCCTTGGACTGCAAGGAGATCCAACCAGTCCATCCTAAAGGAAATCAGTCCTGGGTGTTCATCAGAAGGAGTGATGCTGAAGCTGAAACTGCAATACTTTGGCCACTTGATGCGAAGAACTACTACTACTACTACTAAGTCGCTTCAGTTGTGTCCGATTCTGTGTGACCCCATAGACGGCAGCCCACCAGGCTCCCCCGTCCCTGGGATTCTCCAGGCAAGAACTAACTCATTGGAAAAGACCCTGGATGCTGGGAAAAATTGAGGGTAGGAGGAGGGGACAACAGAGGATGAGATGGTTGGGTGGCATCACTGACTCGATGAACATGAGTTTGAGCAAGCTCCGGGAGTTGGTGATATAAAGAGAAGCCTGACATGCTGCAGTCCATGGGGTCGCAGAGTCGGATACGAATGAGCAGCTGAACTGAACTGCATGGGAATATAGCTGATTGTAATTTCCTCTGTACTTTCCTGTTTTTTCCTATCTTGTCTACAGTGAGCATTTTTAATACTATAGTCAGAAATAAAAGGAGCTACCTTTTTAAAAAGACAGAAAAGGCCGTGGCTGACGTCCTGCCCTGCAGGTCTGTTGGCCCGTGTGAGCTGACTGCAGGCCGTCACGAGGCGCAGGCAGTGCCGCTGTTTGTGGAGCAGAGGGACCTGCCACTCTGGCCTGCATGCTTGGCGCCCACCTCCAGGGACCTCGCTGTCTGCGGAGGTTGACCCCAACAGAATACTTGCCAGTTCACCTCCAAGTTCTGGGGATACTCATCCAAACTCTCCTTTGGTGGCCCTTTGGCTCCTAAATGCTGATCCATTCTTTTTTTTTTTTTTTTTAAGCTGTTAATTTTATTTATTTTCACTTTTTTATCTTTAATTGAAGTATAATTGCTTTACAATGTTGTGTTGGTTTCTACTGTACAACAATGTGAATCAGCTCTAAGTATACATATATCCCCTCCCTCTTGAGCCTCGGTCTCATGCCCCCCAAAATACCTCCCCTCTAGGTCATCACAGAGCCCTGAGCTGAGCTCCCTGTGCTAAACAGCAGCTTCCCACTAGCTCTGTGTTTTACACATGATAGTTTATATATGTCAGTGCTGCTCTTGCAATTCCGTTCACTTTTATCTCTGGGTTTCAGTGGAGAGGTTGGGCTTTTCTGGGCCCCTGGCCCTAGAGTCAGTCTCCAGATAGAATGTGAGCACTGTGGAATTGGACAGAGTTCAGACTCTCCCCCTGCCCCTTACTAGCTGTGAGACCTTAAGCAAATTGCCTAACCTCTGTGTACCTCAGCTTCCTTATCTATGAAAGAGGAATAATGATGGGACCTGCTCTTAGGGTTGTTGTGAGCATTAAAAGGTGACATGTTAAACACCTGCAGCTGTGTGCACACACACTTGGGTACTGTGCTGCTGCTCCTCTTACTGTATCATTGGTGATGCATGGATCCCGACGCATGTCTTTGTCTTCATGGTGCTTTTATCACCGGCAATCTGGTTGTCAGGCAGTGGTTCTCATGTTCCAATGAGCAGAAGAGTCATCCTGCTGATTGTTAAAATGCAGATTCCTGGACTTTCATCAGCCTGTGGCCCAGAAATCGGCACTTCTGATTTTCAGCAAAATGTGGTTAAGGCCCAAGGGAAAGAAGCTGAGTGGTAGATACATGCCCTTGTAGGCTGAGAGGCTTTCTCCTTAAGGCAGCAACCTCATCCCATCCCTGGAATTCTTAATCCACTTTGCTGGACAGAGCTCGTTTATGGGAGTCTGTGAAATGTTTGTGTTCCAGGACTAACTTTCTAGCATCCACCCAGAAGCTTGGTAAGATGATCCAACACCTCAGAACTTGGGCCATCACCTCAAAGCATCCCCTTTCTCTTTATCCTAAGCTTCCCCTTTCTCTTTATCCTTGCTGTGATGAAATGATGAACACAGTGGCTGTGGGGTAAGGCTTCAGCTTTGTTTTCTGAGAGCCTGACCCAAACTGCCTGCTTCTGAGTTTGGGTAACAGCCTTGAGTGTCTAGTTATTTACTAATGGAGGACCTTTAGCTGTTTCACACCCCTTTCTCCACCTTTCCTATCATGTAGGATTCATTTATGCAGGACTCAACCTCTCTCCCTGGTGGGTTTCCCTGGTGGCTCAGAGGATAAAGCATCTGCCTGCAGTGCAGGAGACCCGGGTTCAATCCCTGGGTTGGGAAGATCCCCTGGAGAAGGAAATGGCAACCCACTCCAGTATTCTTGCCTGGAGAATCCCATGGACAGAGGAGCCTGGCGGGCTACAGTCCACAGGGTCGAAAAGAGTCGGACAGGACTGAGCGACTTCACTTTTTTTTTTAGCTGTTTTGATGGAGCCAGGTTCAGATGTCCTCCTTAGCAGTGCAGTAACTGTTCGTTCTGAATCTCTTTTCTAAGTATAACAGAAGGTGATTTCACATGTCTGATCATTGTATTGTTAGGCTGCATTGACTAAAGTGTTTCTTAAATACCGAAACGTGCTAGTACAAATCAAGGGGGAAAATGGATAAACAAAATAGAATGGGCGGGGGGCTCAGTTTCACTCACACTGATGCCATAGAGCTGGGGTTCAAAGAGGGATGCTTTTCTTCCCAGTTGTCATTTAGCAGCCTGGCTGGGAAGCTCTCTTTCTAGGCCTTTTTTGTCCCAACTACTGGGGGCTTGGGGCTTCCCTGGGAGCTCAACTGGTAAAGAATCCACCTGCAATGCAGGAAACCCCAGGTCGATTCCTGAGTCGGAAAGATCCCCTAGAGAAGGGATAGGCTACCCACTCCAGTATTCTTGGACTTCCCTGGTCATTCAGACGGTAAAGAATCCCCCTGCCGTGTGGGAGGATTGAACCCAAGGTTCAATCCCTTGGGTTCGATCCCTGGGTTGGGAAGAGTCCCTGGAGGAGACAGTTCACTCCAGTATCCTTGCCTGGAGAATCCCCATGGACAGAGGAGCCTGATGTGTTGCAGTCCCTGGGGTTGCAAAGAGTCGGACACGACTGAGTGACTAAGCATGCACTGGGGGCTTGGGATATAATAAACATCTCTCCCTGCCTTATACAGTAGACCTAGAAAGGCGCTTTTGGAATCTTGAAAGTGAAAAATGTTAGATCTTATTCAGAAATCTGCCACTAATGAGTCTCTCAGGTGCTCTGGGGCATGACAAATGGAAATATAATTATGAATCACATGACCGTCAACAGGAGCCTCTATAACAATCTGGATGTAGCAGACTGTCCACCTAATATTCCCTTAAATAACCACAGCCCAGCGCAGTGAGAGGCTCTGGAAATCTAGATGTACATCTAACCAAAAGATAGTCACTTCATCATTGTCGTTATAGGCAGTTTCCTAAGGATTTAACCCTAGGTCAGTGCTTCACAACCTTTTTCAGAATAAAGATCCAATCTGAACGTCAAAAATCTGTGATGCACCACAGACAGTAGGTGTTCCTTTAATATTAAATTCGTATATACAAGTTGCTATGAGAACTCAGGAACTCTTTAAATTTGTATTTCATTGATCACGATAGAATTCATGTAGTAACATGACCTGACCTAGCACTTTCAGAATTCTCACCATATGCTGGATACTGTTCTGCCTATCCTCATTTAATACCTACAACTCTAGGGAAAAGGTACTACTCTTAGTCCCATTTTACAGTTGGCAAAACTGAGGCAGAGAGAAGTAACTTACCCAAAGTCACACAGAAAGTGGCAGGGCTGAGCTTTGAGTCCAGGAACAGAGGGGGAGAGGGAACCCCAGCATGCTCTTTGGGAGGCATCAGGGAAGGCTTCTCACAAGAAGTGATTTTTGAACTGAGTTTTGAAGGAAGAGATGGAGTTAGGCAGGCAGACTTTGGGGTGAGGACGTGCTTGCAGGTGTGTGGAGGTGAGGCTGGGAGAAAGTGGTAGCTAGTTAAGCAAAACCGCACGTGGACTTTGTTCTCAGGTGTATAGATTATTAGCACTGTCGGTGTTTCGCCTGGATCTAATCACAGAGAGGTGCTTCCTAAAGGAAGCTTTTCACGGATTTACCTAAGATGGCTGTCAGTAGGCTTTTGCAACACAAAGGATTAAATCTTTAGGGCTCCAAGGTCACAAAGTCCATGGGGATAATAACACAGCCCTCCCACTCTTCAGCTTTAGCACAAGTGGTGGCCCTGTCTGCTCGCTGCCTTGGGTGTATATGCAGTGGGAGAGGTTTCTAGGCTAGACATTCTCAGTTATTCTTGGAGCTTCAGTTTTACTTGATTTTAGCTTCTCATTTGCAGGTGAGAGAATTATGCCTTTTCACCTGTTTTAAGTGTGGCTTGATGCAAAGGTGCCTAAAAATAAAGATCATAAGGCTGATAACACAGTAATTACAGTAGTCTCTAGAGTCAGCCTGGGTTCAAGACTGAACTGCGCCCCTTGGGAACTCTGACCTTAGGCAAGTTACTTAATTGCTCTGTGCCTCAGTTTCCCCATCTGTAAAGTAGAGGTAACAGCAGAGTGTCCTTCATAAGGTCATTGTGAGGATTAGAGTTGGCATGTAACATGTTCAAACAGTGCATAGTAAGGCCTGTGTATTAGTCACATAGATCTTTTCAAAAACATTGAGAAAGCAGTGATATACATGTGAGAAATGATACCTGAAATACCAAGATGCCCTTAGCCAGTTGGTAGCCAGGATGTGCGGAGAAGGCAATGGCACCCCACTCCAGTACTCTTGCCTGGAAAATCCCATGGATGGAGGAGCCTGGTAGGCTGCAGTGCATGGGGTTGCTAAGAGTTGGACACGACTGAGCGACTTCACTTTCACTTTTCACTTTCATGCTTTGGAAAAGGAAATGGCAACCCACTCCAGTGTTGTTGCCTGGAGAATCCCAGGGACGGGGGAGCCTGGTGGGCTGCCGTCTATGGGGTCGCACAGAGTCGGACATGACTCAAGTGACTTAGCAGCAACAGCAGTAGCCAGGATGTGAGTTGAGTTTAAAGTTGTAAAGGACCACGCTGGGGGTGAGCCACATATTCCACACCCAGGGGCTTGCCCTTGAAACTCAGAGGACAGGTCAGAGGGAAGCCCCCCCTTGGCTTGTTGGGAAGTGGTACTATAGAACCTGCCACTCGAGGATGCCCCACCGTGAAATTCTCCTTTTAGAATTGTGGTACCCAACACAGAGGAAACACAGCCTGACCCTTCAGTGGCAGTGATCGGAGGTGTGGGATGTTGTGCTCTATCCTGAGCCATGAGATTTAGGAGGGACATAGTAGTAGTAGTAGTAGTAGTAGTAAAGCTCAAGAAACTGAACCACCACAAGAAGTTGAGGCACAAGTGGGCTGAAAAGTGAGGTGAAATTCTCAGCTCCCTGTTTGGGGTGCCTGGCACAGACCCCAGGAGCACAGAGTTGGAAACGCTCAGTCACATGCTTGAGGGAGTCACATGGACAGCCTTTGACACTGTTGTTTAAAATAAAGTGAGAATGGGCTGCCCTCCCTTCTTGTGAAGGCCTCAGGAAGAGGCTGGTGATCCCACATGGGAGCTATTTGTAGTGATTTTAAGAGAAGCATTCACTCCTAATTCCTCTTTGGATTTGAATGATTTTAGAATCTGAGTGGAAGCCCAGGTTGCTGTTGCTGCTACTGCTGCTGCTAAGTCGCTTCAGTCATGTCTGGCTCTGTGCAACCCCAGAGAGGGCAGCCCACCAGGCTCCCCCGTCCCTGGGATTCTCCAGGCAAGAACACTGGAGTGGGTTGCCATTTCCTTCTCCTGCACATGAAAGTGAAAAGTGAAAGTGAAGTCGCTTAGCTGTGTCCGACTCTTAGCGACCGCATGGACTGCAGCCTACCAGGCTCCTCCGTCCATGAGATTTTCCAGGGAAGAGTACTGGAGTGGGGTGCCATTGCCTTCTCCGGAAGCCCAGGTTAAAAATGTATGAGGATGGAGAAATAATTAGATGGTTAAACAGAGAGCATACCTAATTAAGGAACAAGAGCTACTGGGATTAAATGACTTTTGGATTAACCATCCAGGTAACAACATGGAAGAAAATAATATTTCAAAATTAAAAAAAAGTTCTTTGGTACCCTTGAGAAAGAGGATATGATACGGACAGGATCTTTAGCCCAATTTGAGTTGACTTTATTTCTTTTGTTAGTTTTTTAAAATTCTTGATTTCATTAGTTATTGTTTTTGGCTGTTCTGGGTCTTTGTTGCTGCACGAGGTTCTCTGTAGTTGCGGTGAGCGGGGGCCACTCTCTAGTTGCAGTGGCTTCTCTTGTTGCGGAGTACAGGCTCTAGGCACTCAGGCTTCAATAACTGCATTTCCCAGGCATTAGAGCACAGGCTCAATAGTTGTAGCCACAGGCTTAGTTGTGCCATGGCATTTGGGATTTTCCTGGACCAGGGGTCCAGGGACCAATGTCTCCTGCATTGGCAGGTGGATTCTTCACCACTGAGCTATGAGGGAATCCCCCTGTTATTAATTTTTTTCTAAAAAAAGATTCTTATGATTGACTGTGAGGGTTTACTACAGACAGTTGTGCTGAGCATCAGAGATGGGCAAGGGATAGTCCCTGCCCTCCGGGCCCTTTTACTGGGAAAAGTGAGGAGTAAAGCTTCAAATCTTCTTTGAGTTAAATGACTTTGCCCACCAGAATTATAAATAAATCCATGTCAGGAAGGGCCAGGTGCAGACTGTCCTCTGCCTAAGGGACTGAAGAAGGTGCCTTAAAGGAGTGAATTCCATGGACAGCCTTCTCAGCTTGGAATCAGCTTCAGTTACAACAGGAGGCTTGAAAAGGTGTGTCTGGAGGATCCTGAGAGGTTTCGAGTCCAGAATCTCTTTTCTGTGAACCATGGAAAAGGATATGGCCTCCAGACCATTTTTCAGCAAATGCAATGTATTATTTGTTAGGAATTCTGAAATAAGGTGCAGTCTAGGCCTTCTGTTCCCCGTGTGCACCATGGTGTGCCTTGTGCTGGTCATGCCCGCCGTTGGCTCCTTTAGAAAGGTGAGGGGCACCTTCGATTAGTACACAGTGGAGGAGTCATACACAGCCTGTCTTCACTGTACATGAGGCAGGAGGTCAGCTGAGCTGGCCTTGTTTCCTTCTGGTCAATTTCTAATTAAAATATCAATCTTGGTAATGAGTGTTGATGTGCTGTGTGCTTAGGCGTGTCCAACTCTTCGCGACTGTCTGGACTGTAGACCATGGGATTTTTCAGGCAGGAATACTGGAATGGGTTGCCATGCCTTCCTCCAGAGGATCTTCCCAACCCAGGGATCGAACCCGTTTCTCTTGCATTGCAGGCAGCTTTTTTTTTACCCACATCAGAGAAGCCCAAAGAGTGTTGATACTACAGAGCTATCCAAATCGTCACTCTGGTAAAAACTCACATTGGCTAATTAAGTCAAAGGAATTCTTCAAAGGTACATTTTTACCACTAATGCTACAGAAAGTTGACTTCTTTCTTAAAATTGGTTTAAGTAGTATAACTTTGTGAGTAAATATAATCCCCTGAGCCAGGATGTTGTTTGGGGAGAGGCTTTGACAATGTCAGTATTTTTAAATATCAGTGTATTTGTATTCTTCAAAGGCTTATGTAATCAAAACTCTGGCTTATGGAGCATGCTTAGTTCATGGTTTGCCTTTAAGTGGATGAGTGATCAATGCTCAGTGTATCCCCCTTGAAGAGAGTGTGTCTTTAGAAGCCTCTGGCAGTTATTGAGAACTTCTCTGTCCAATGCAACAGCCACCAGTGGCTACGGAGCCAAGTTGAGATGTGTTAAAATATAAACACCAGATTTTGAAGACTTCTTATTCTTTTTATGTACTATCTTATAACTGCATGTTAATACTTGTCATTTATTGAAATGACACTCTTTTGATTATATTGGGTAAAATAAAATATTCAAATCAATTTCACTTTTTTTTTCCAAAAGGTGATTTTTTTTTTTTTCCAGTTCAGTCACTTAGTCATGTCCGACTCTTTGCAACCCCATGGACTGCAGCACACCAGGCCTCCCTGTCCATCACCAACTCCTGGAGTTTACTCAAACTCATGTCCATCGAGTCAGTGATCCCATCCAACCATCTCATCCTCTGTCGTCCCCTTCTCCTCCTGCCTTCACCCTTTCCCAGCATCAGGGTCTTTTCCAATGAGTCAGTTCTTTGCATCAGGTGGACAAAATATTGCAGTTTCAGCTTCAGCATCAGTCCTTCCAACGAATAATCCGGACCGATTTCCTTTAGAAGAGAGTGGTTGGATCTCCTTGCAGTTCAAGGGACTCTCAAGAGTCTTCTCCAACACCACAGTTCAAAAGTATCAATTATTCAGTGCTCAGCTTCCTTTATAGTCCAACTCTCACATCTATACATGACTACTGGAAAAAACAGCCTTGACTGCTGCTGCTGCTGCTGCTAAGTCACTTCAGTCTTGACTAGGCGGACCTTTGTTGGCAAAGTAATGTCTCTGCTTTTTAGTATGCTGTCTAGGTTGCTCATAGCTTTTCTTCTAAGGAGCAAGCGTCTTTTAATTTCATGGCTGCAGTCACCATGTGCAGTGATTTGGAGCCCCCCAAAATAAAGTCTGTCACTGTTTCCATTGTTTCTCCATCCATTTGCCATGAAGTGGCAATGAAGTTTTTTTTTTGGTTAGTTTTTTTAGAAAATGTCAAATCACCTCATTGGCTCACCATACTTGCTACTGGACAGCACGCCCCTAGGGCCTAACAGCACATTTGTTCCCGCTCACATCACTTCTCCCATCCTGGATCTTCCCCTAAAAGCCAGCCCCTTAGAACATCTCTCTTCAACCTCATCCCAAGATCTTGTTCCAGCCCACATGTCTAGTGCTTTCTCATGTACCTGAACGTGTGACAGTGATCTGCTTAGGGAATGGTGACTTGTCCTTTAAGCTCTAGGTCTTACATCTCTTCCTTTAGAGCTCCCCTACCATCTTTGAAGAAAATTAATTTGTCCTTCCTCTGTCCCATTCCTTTGTTTTGAAATACTTGGGGTTTGGGGGGAAATATTTTTTCCCCCCTGCTGCCTCCTCTCTTCTGGTAGTTCCTTGGGGACAAGGGACTGTGTATTTTGTTAAAACTTCTTATTTTATATCAGAGTGTAGCCAATTAAGAATTTACAGTAGTTTCAGGTGAACAGAAAAGGGACTCAGTCATACGTGTATCCATTCTCCCCCAAGCTCCCTTCCCATCCAGGCTGCCACAAAACATTGAGCAGAGTTAAGGGACTGTGTCTTGTTCATCTCTGTATAAGAGGAACGCTTTATTCCATGCCTGACACAATGGGAGCACAGTAGAGGTTGAATGAGTAACGAACACTAGCTCTAGAACACCAGTGTCCCTATAAAGACATGAAACACAGAAAATTAGCATAGCATTGTGTTCACTTCTAAAAGTAGAGACTACAGGCTGCTAACATAAGAATCAACCAGATGCTTATAAAAATTTAATATTCCTAGGCTTCACTCTTAACTAGCAGGTTCGGTCAGGAGAAGTTACATCATGCTGCAGTAACAAAATTTCATTACCTTCATAGAAAAATTCTCTCATGAATTTGAAGTCCACTGTGGGCCCTTGGATGACTCTCCTGGGTGGTTCAGGTTAAACCTGCAGTGGAATGTGAGGTCTGTTCCCTCCAGTTGAATGTTCTCACCACATATGGGTCAATTTTCAGTGCCCCATTTCATTGCCTGAAGTAATTCATATGGCACCTTGTACAAGGGCGTGGAGAAACCAAGCCTGTGTGCCCAGAATGTGTGTGCCAGGTAATCCACATTTTTAGCTCCTTGCTGGTCTGTATTCACACTGACATTAGGGGGCCATTGGGTAGGACAGAACTTTTCAACTTTGGCTGCACATTGAAATTACCTGGGGAGTTTCAAAAACACCAGTGCCCTGGGCCTACCCTCAGAGATCCTCATTCGCAGAGGCTGGGGGAGAGGTGCAAGCGTTAGCATTTATTTAGTCTTCCTGGGGGATTCTCCTATGGGGCCAGAGTAGAAAACCACAGGTGCAGGGAAAGGAGCAAGGGCCTTTGGATCCTGACTCTAGCGCAGACTGAACCTTGGTTTGCGTGCCTGTCGGCAGCAGTCAAGATCAAACAAATGTGAAAGTATTTGTCGGCTGCAGTATTGAACAAATATCAGCTATATTTATTCACTGGCAGGTGTGGACTGTTTATAAGCTGGAGTCGGGCACATTCCTACGTGCACACGTGGTTCCTGTCCCTCCTCGTCCCCTGGCCCCGGCACCCCCAAAGCCAGGAGGGGAAGGAAGGCATCCTCCACACCTTTGCCTCTGCCAGCTTTTCAGTCAGTAACCTGGGGGTGGAAGGCCCCTTCTGCTTATCTTCATGATAAAAGGAAGAGAAAGGAGGGAAAAAATGCTTCCCCACTTCTTTTTCCTCTCCCTCTCTGTTCCAGAACCCTTAGCCTAGGCCAATTGTGCCTTCACCTTTCCCAGGCCCCTCCCTTCACTGACCCGTCACTCTGTACCTTATGCCTCTAATCTCCTACAACCCTATCTCCAACCTCTCCCTAAAGCTCTTCCCTCTGACACCCTAGTCCCGTGCCAGGGCATGCAGCAAGCACCCTGGCTCTGGGGAGGCCCCTTCCCTGCTTTCTGATGAGTTGAGCAGCATTAGACATCTATACTCTGAGGATATTCAAATTCAAGGCATTGTCACATAGCCGTATTGTTAGGACTGGCTGACTCAGCCGCACTCTGAGAGATGAGATGTGCTATTGGTTAGGCCAACGGGCCTAGCACTCTCACCCACTCTTTAGAATATCTTGTTTCCTGTGGTTTAATATTTGTTTCATGTTAGATCCTGAGTTTGCAAACAACCTCTTGTAATGCTACTGTTCTGTAACCTGGGATTGGTCTCCAAAGTCAGTTTTCTTTAGTTTCAGAAGTACCACATTGGCTTTCTTCCACTGACAGAGTTGAGCGTTTAGGCTGGAATAAGCTGTTTTTAATTATTTTTCCTCTCATGTCTAACAACTTCCAAAGCAGAACAATGCCAAGGGTACCTTTGGTTGTTGTTCAGTTGCCAAGTCATGTCTGACTCTTTGCAACCTCATGGA
The DNA here is from genome assembly GCF_000754665.1 of Bison bison bison. NCBI lineage: Eukaryota > Metazoa > Chordata > Mammalia > Artiodactyla > Bovidae > Bison > Bison bison. The sequence goes on from NW_011495064.1 coordinate 14,670,679, forward strand.
CTGCAGCACACCAGCCTTCCTTGTCCCTCACCATCTCCTGGAGTTTACCCAAGTTCATGTCCATTGAATCGGTGATGCCTTCCAGCCATCTCATTCTCTCTTGCCCTCTTCCCCTTCTTCCCTCAATCTTTCCCAGCATCAGGCTCTTTTCCAGTGAGTCCACTCTGCATCAGGTAGCCAAAGTACTGGAGCTTCAGCTTCAGCATCAGTCCTTCCAATGAATATTCAGGATTGATTTCTTTTGTAATTGACTGGTTTGATCTCCTTGCTGTCCAAGGGACTCTCAAGAGTCTTCTCCAGCACCACAGTTTGAAAGCATCAATTCTTTGGAGTACCTTGCAGGAAATAAATGCCATACTACGTATGAAAATATAGACCTGTGCTTTTATATGAATTGTTGGCTTTGTAGAAGGATTGAAAGCATCCATCAGCCTAGACAGCTGTGAACAGATCCTTTGAAATTATTCTTACTGGTCCAGCAAATACAGCTGAGGAACTTGGCAATGGAGGTTTTATGTCAGGCATCAGATTGTAGGCCACCCCAACCTTCCCAAAAGTTGGAGCCCACTTCTGTCCTGCTTATCTGCCAGAACGTTCTCTTCACCTTAGTTCTTTCTGAGGTCAGCCGGGCTGGAGTGAGACGTTCCCAAAGGGAAAGAGCTCCAGGACTCATCTCCTTGTCGGCAGGGGCTGTGCGTGCAGCTTCTCCTTATTTCCAGCATCTCCCACGTGGTAGGTGCAGTTGGTATTTTCCCTTGATATGTGCATGGTGTTAGGTCTCCTACAGACATCAGCTGCTGCTACTGCTGCTGCTAAGTTGCTTCAGTCGTGTCCGACTCTGTGCGACCCCATAGACGGCAGCCCACCAGGCTCCTCCATCCCTGGGATTCTCCAGGCAAGAACACTGGGGTGGGTTGCCATTTCCTTCTCCAATGCATGAAAGTGAAAAGTGAAAGTGAAGTCGCTCAGAGATTCGCTGAATTAAACAGAAACACTTAGCAAACTGAAGATAAGCCTCCTTCAATCAGATCTCCTTGGTATGCTTTCTTGCAAACGAAGATAGTTGAATAACTATTTGAGCTCTGGTTTGAACTGCAACCCAATGCAGCATCTCCCATGTCACCATCAGCTGCAAGAACAGCAGCCACAGTAGCAGCAGCAATAGACCCAGATCACTCCTACCCTTCGAGGCCCTGCTGCACAAATCCAGGGGGGCAGTCCCCCACCTCCCTCTCCAGCTGCAGATCATACCCCTTTCCTCCTTAACCCCTGTGCTTCAATCTCTGGCCTCCTTTCATTTTCTTAGATATGTCGGACCCTTCTTCATTGCTAGGCTTTTGCACTTGCTCTTCCTTTTGCCTGCAGTGCTCTTTCCACAGTTTTCCCATAACTATTGTCTCTGTCCTTTGGGTCTCAAATCTTCTTCCCCTTCTCCACGTGCTCTTCCCTGGACGGTGACCTCCAACAGCAGCTCTCCATCACACCTCTGTTCCTTTTCTTCATAGCACTCACCGCTGCCTGTAATGATTTCATGTTTTTATTTGCTTGTCCTTTGCCTGCCTCCCCCAGCCTCCCTAAGTTCCCTGAGGGCAGGGATCTTGTCTGGCTAGTTCAGTAATGGTTCCCTGTGCCCAGCACGATGCTTGGCACATTCGTTGTTGTTTAGTCGCCAGGCTGTGTCTGACTCTTTTGCGACTCCATAGACTGTGGCCTGCCAGGCTCCTATGTCCATGGCATTTTTCAGGCAAGAACAGTAGAGTGGGTAGTCATACCCTTCTCCAGGGGATCTTCCCAACCCAGGGTTGGAACCCGCATCTCTTGCGTCTCCTGCATTGGCAGGTCGATTCTTTATGACAGATCCACCAGAGAAATCTGCTTGGCACATAAAAGGCACTTGATATTTATATGAGTGAGCGAATGAAGAAATGAATGAATCTGCCCTTTACATCACCACTGCATCTTTACAACACTCATTATTGATGCTCAGGGAACCTCAGGCCCAGAGTCCCCAGAGTGTTTTTGGGACTTGCTCAAGGTCAAAATTAGTAACAGAGAGCTGAGATTTGATCTCAGTTTGCCTGCCTGCTGATGTTATGGTTCAATTTTTTGCCTTATTCTCTTCCTTCATGGGTTTATGAATAGGAAGTATTTTGTTTGTTCCTGTGGCTCAAAACTTCTTGTCCATGGTCCTTGAAATAGATCATTTCCCATCATTTTGTGCAAAAGAACCTGGTGGCAACCAGGAAGTGTTGCAGCAGAAGCATATTTTGGAGGGAGTTACAGACATTTGCCTGAGCCTGAGGATTGTGGGTGAGTCTTTTTTGAGATGTAACACACATCTTAAAGGCTAATTTTTAGAAATAAGAAAATAATCAGAGGTTTTCCCGGTGGCTCAGTGGTCAAGAATCTGGTTGCAATACAGGAGACACAGGAGACGCAGGAGACTTGGGTTCGATTCCTGGATTAGGAAGATCCATCTGAGGAGGGCATGGGAACCCACTCCAGTATTCTTGTCTGGAGAATCCCATGAACTGAATCCCTCCAGAGGAGCCTGGAGGGCTACAGTCCATAGGGTAGCAAATAATCGGACACGACTAAAGTGACTGAGCACAGCACACAGCTCTGCAAGGAAATAATCAGTGGTTTCCTAATATCCAATTAAAAGTGTACTGAGGAAGGCCACTTTCAAAATAGTTACAAAACATAAACTATAGACTATGTAGGAATAAACTCTAAAAGCTGTGCTCAGTCTGAAGAATACTGCAAAGCTTTCATTTTGAGGTAATTGATTTGACTAAAGAGAACCATGTCTCCATAGCAAAGCACGATGATATGAACTGTAAGTTCTGCTCGTTATTACTTTATAAACCCAAGTAGTCCTAGTTAGTCCCTTTTTTTTTGGCTGTGCTGGGTTTTCATTGCTGCTCACAGGCTTTCTCTAGTTGTGGCAAGTGGGAGCTACTCTAGTTGTGGCGTGTGGGCTTCTCATTGCTGTGGCTTCTCTTGTTGCAGAGCAAGGGCTCTGGAGTGTGTGGGCTCAGTAGCTGTGGCACATGGGCTTAGTTGCCTAAAGGCATGTGGCTGTTTCCTGGAGCAGGGATCGAACCTGTGTCCCCTGCACTGGCAGATTCCTGTCCTCTGGGCCACCAGGGGAAGGCCCTAGTTAGTCTTTACACGGGATCAGAATGGGGAACGGGGAATTTGAGTAAATGATTCTAAAGTTTAGCTTTAAGAATAAAGCATGAGAAAATGTTGATTTAAAAGGTGGAGGGATTTGTACCATCAAATGTTAACAATTAATATAAAGCTGCACTAATTAAAACGTTATGATCCTGGCACACGAATAGATACATTCATGAGCCAGCCTGGAAAGCTCCAGAAGAGAGCCAATTACATGTAACAGGTTGATGTGATGCAAAGTGGCATTTCATAGCCCTAAGGAAAGAGAGGATGATGTCACAAATGATTCTGGGATCTTAGGCTAAACACTGAAAAAGAAACACAACTGGATATGAAAACTTAATGATATTCTAAAGTAAGTTCTAGCTGATTGGAATATTTTTAAGCGGAAACAGAGTTTATCTTAAAAATATTAATAAAGGTGAATATATAATTTATATAAAAGGAAAACTAATCAGAACATTGAGGACTGAAACCATAAAGTAAAATAGATATATAAAAACTATAATTTTCTGAATATCATAGAAAGAACATTATAAAGAAAAGTCATAGATATTTACCAATATTTGAATCCTAAAAAGAAGTCATGTCTTTAATACATAAAGCACTCTTACAAAATTAACAGAAATTTTGATATGCCAGTAAGAACACAAGCAAATTATTTGAATAGAGAAGTCACAAAATAATCAGTACCTATGGCCAATAAACATAGAAAAGATATCCAGCCTTGCTAGTAATCAAAGAAATGCAGATTAACTCAAGATAGCATTTTCATTGGTCAAATTAGCTAAGATAAAAATAAGTATTGTGTGCAAAGTAGATAAGGTTGGACACTTGTACTGTTGGGTGTGTAAGTTCTCTCACCTGCACAAGAATACTTTGGAAATACTTATCATAAAATTTTTAAATGGCCTGCTTACCCATTGATCCAGAAATACCACTTCTAAAAATTTATCCTAAGGAAATAAGCATGAGTTGATTTGTGTGACCTAGCTATGATGAGGTTCACTGCAGCAAGATATTTATCAGGAGAACTCCAAATGTCGAGATGGTAGGAGGTGCTGGGGAAGACTTCAGGTTGTTTGAAGTGGATGGGCAGAGCCTGTGTCTGTTTTGCTGGACCATACGGAAAAGTTAGTGCTTAGGTCACCATCTGAGCGGCCAACGAAGCATACAGGTAATGCAGTGGTACATTCGATGGCCTATGTTTAGAGTTTTATTTTTCTGTTTTGATGGAAGGGTTTCAGGCTTGTATCTTTCAGGTTACTATGAATTAGGGTCCAAATTTCTCATTTACGGTTTTGAACTGTTGAACACTTGCTTACGTTAGTTCAGTACATGTGGACATAGTCATTTGATTGAATTTCTAACTATGTTGGCTCTCAGATTATGATTGTAAAAACAAAAAGTATAGGTTTCCCTTTCCTCCTGCTCTACCCATTTTTACATTTTAAAGTGAAGTCACTCAGTCGTTTCGGACTCTTTGCGACCTCGTGGACTGTAGTCCACCAGGCTCCTCCGTCCACGGGATTCTCCAGGCAAGAATACTGGAGTGGATTGCCATTTCCTTCTCCAGGGGATCTTCCCAACCCAGGGATCGAACCTGGGTCTCCAGCATTGCAGGCAGATGCTTTAACTGCTGAGCTACCAGCGAAGCCCATCAAACTTGCAAATATTTTTCTGCAGACAATAGATTACTGGGAAGATAGAATTCTTTTGTTAGGTGTGGTAGGCTGAATAATGGTCCCCCGAGGACGTCCACATCCTGAACCCCAGAACTTGTGAATATTCGACCTTGCATGGAAAAAGGGACTTTGCAAATTAACTGAATTAAGGGCCTTGAAATGGGGAGATTATCTTGGACTACCTGGGTAAACCCAGTGTCATCAAAAGAGCCCCTACAAGAGGAAGGTATGAGCCCCAAGTTAGAGCAGGAGAGGAGATGAAGGAAGCAGATATTGAAGTGATGCTGTCTCCAGTCAAAGACTGGTTCTGGCTGACTCTGCTGCTGCTGCTGTTGCTGCTAAGTCGCTTCAGTCATGTCCGACTCTGTGCGACCCCATAGACAGCAGCCCAGCAGGCTCCCCCGTCCCTGGGATTCTCCAGGCAACAACACTGGAGTGGGTTGCCATTTCCTCCTCTAATGCAGGAAAGTGGAAAGTGAAAGGGAAGTCACTCAGTTGTGTCCGACTCTTCGCGACCCCATGAACTGCAGCCTACCAGGCTCCTCTGTCCATGGGATTTTCCAGGCAAAAGTGCTGGAGTGGGGTGCCATTGCCTTCTCCTCTGGCTGACTCTAGAAGCTGGGAAAGGCAAGGAAACAGATCTCCTTAGAGTCTTTAGAAGGAACCAGTCCTGGTGACACCTGGATCGTAGCTCCGTAAGACTAATTGCAGACTTCTGACCCACAAAACAATAAAATGATAAATTTGTGTTGTTTTAAGAGCCATGTGGTTTGTGGTAATTTGGCATAGCAGCAGTAGAAAAAAATACATTTAGAAAAGGAGGAAATATCAAACTTTTACTTGAGCCGTAGTTATACATTAGCTTTACTACGTTATACATTAGTTATGCTATGGGTGAGTTCAGAGATGTAGATTCTGGTCATGAACTTGGGAAGTCGCCTCTCTAGGCCTCTGGTTCTTCATCCTTAAGGTTCACTTCTTGCTCTAAAGTCCTGGTCCTCCTTCAGCATTTGTTTACCGTCATTAGGTAACAAATGTGTTGACACTGGTAAGTTGGGTGAGGCTAGTGAGTAGATTCCAGTTGATTTGTTTTGGAGGCTGGTTACACTGTTGTTAGCATTGTGCTTTTTGGGGTGTGTGCCTGGGTGTGTGGTGCGTCCTCATGTGCAGATCTTGGGATATCACAGTAAGTACTGAGAGTCAAGTGGGTCAGAGGCCATTAGAACTACAACAAATGGATTGCAAAATGTCAAAGATGGGGCATGCAGGCCTGATGGACTCTCCTGTGGTGATCTGAGATCTTTCTAGAAGGATTTTCTATATCTCTCCTGCTCAGACCCCCTATTCCAAATTGCGGCAAAGTTTTGCACATACAGAATGAGAAGTTTGAGATTATAATGTCACATCAAAGTCCTGCCATAGAGCAGCCCAAGTGTCCATAGTTACTTGTCCAGCAGACCCATGGGACCTGCCAAGGAGAGAGAGTGGGTCTGCATTTTGGCTCCCAGAAGGTGCACAGTAAATGTTGCTGAAGAAAACAGTTCAAAACCTTAGCAGTGAGAGTTGTCACTTGATACCACAGAGTGTATGCATGTTTAATAATGTGGTACATGGGCCTTTGGGGCTTCCCTGGTGGCTCAGATGGTAAAGAATCTGCCTGCAATGCAGGAGACCTGGGTTTGATCCCTGGGTCAGGAATATCCCCTGGAGAAGGGAAAGGCTACCTACTTCACTATTCTTGCCTGGAGAATTCCAAGGACAGAGGAGCTTGACAGGCTACAGTCCATGGGGTCGGGTCACAAAGAGTCGGACACGACTGAGCGGCTAACACCACCACCACCACCACATGGGTATTTTGGGGTTTTATCACATACATTATTTCCTCTGCATATAAGCACAAGAACCACAAGCAATATCTATTTATATTTAAGTTTGACTGTGTTAAAGATAAATATATACATGTAGTTTTCAAATTGGAAGGCAATGGCACCCCACTCCAGTACTCTTGCCTGGAAAATCCCACGGACGGAGGAGCCTGGTAGGCTGCCGTCTATGGGGTCGCACAGAGTCGGACATGACTGAAGCGACTTAGCAGCAGCAGCAGCAGCAGCAGTTTTCAAATTGAAGTTTGTGCCTCTAAGAAATCAGTGCTACATTTTAAAATGGGAATGAATTCATCTTATTGCCATTGGGCACATTCACACCAAAAGTAAAGTCGTGTTTATCAGGGAATGACATGAAAGACACCCTTGTTTTTCAGAGCACATTGGAAGCACAATTGGTGATTGAGAGGCATGCCAGGGGGTCGTCGTTACAACTTGTTATCCCAACGTGTGGAAACATTGTGAAATGGAGCTGAGGTTTTGAAGTTAAACATGGGGATATGGAAAACCCCTACTTTACACAGAGTCAGTTTGATAATCAAAAGGGATATCAACGAACACTGAGGTGAACAAAACACCCTTGCATAGTGAGAAAGGAAGAAAAAATTCAGGGCTTGATTAACCAGTCATGGCTCTGGGGCCAACCAGCAGAGCAACCTTGGGCGAGTCACTTAACCTCTTGGGTCTGTTTCCTTGTCTGTTAAATGGGGAAAAATACTTGCTTGTCTGGTGGGGAGTGAGAAATAGGGATGATGGCTTACACATGCACCCACTCACCTTATTTGTGCCTGACCTCAGCAGATGTACAGTTCAGCTAAGAAGATGCCAGAGCCATGCTCAACTGACTGCAGTCCAAGATGGAGCTCATTAATATCTGCTCTAGAGTCCTCTCCCCTTAGCCCTACCTTGGCCAGCTGTGGAGAAGGAAGTGCCACATTTGAGTACCTGTCAAGGCCCCAGGTGGCTGTGGAAGGCTCCCTCAGTATGAGAACCTCTGGCGCTCTTCTTGCCTTTCTTCTATCCCTTACTGAGTTGAGGCCCAGGTTTTTTCTGTAGGCTTTCCTCCTTTCCTCTCAGCCCTCTAGATACCTTTATTTTTGTTTGCTTTGTATCAGCACAAATTGGGAGTGAGGGTGGTAACCTCAACTGAGCATAAGATCCTTGAAAGTAGGCCAGGTTTTTCTCTTCTGTAGTGAGTTTTCTGCACAGATAAATAGCTGAGTTAATATTTGTTTCTTTAAAAAAAATTGTAGAATTGGCAGTGTCACCTCCAGGACACTGGAGATATACCTTTGTGCAACTCATTTCCTGGGCTGTGTAAGCTCTTAGTCCAGGTTATGTGGATTGGTGCCCCAGGAGTCCTTAAGGGTCAGATACAGACAGAGTCATGGTATCTTCCACATGGCAAGGAAGCTAAATATGAGCCTTTTCGCAGAGGACATTGTTGTTGTTGTTCAGTCGCTCAGTCATGTCCAACTCTTTGTGATCCCATGGACTGCAGCACAACAGGCTTCCCTGTCCTCCACTGTCTCACGGAGTTTGCTCAGATTCATGTTTATTGAGTTGGTGATGCCATCCAACCATCTCATCCTCTGTCGTCCCCTTCTCCTCTGCCCTCAATCTTTCCCAGCATCAGGGTCTTTTCCAGTGAAGTCAGTTCTTCGCATCAGGTGGCCAAAGTATTAGAGCTTCAGCTTCAGCATCAGTCCTTCCAATGAATATTCATGACTGATTTCCTGTAGGATTGACTGGTTTGATCTTCTTGCAGTCCAAGGGACTCTCAAGAGTCTTCTCCAGCACCACAGTTCAAGAGCATCAGTTCTTCAGCACTCAGCCTTCTTTATGGTCCAACTCAGGGGACAAGAGGGGAGTAAGGAAAACCTTTCACTTGTCAGAGTAGAGCCCTTCTGGGAAGGAACAGTCCTGTGCATAAAACGCTGTTAGGCCACTGTCTCCAGGAAGGAGGCCTGGCTGGCTGGGGCCTGGTAAAAGGGAGACATCTCACAGTATACACATGTTCCTTATGAATTCTCAAGACGATGAAGGAAATGAATGTCTTTAAAAACCAGCTGTCTTATAGGTCATTCTGCAGGCCAGGGAGACTCACGGAAGTGCAAGTGGGCCCTCTTGAGTAGAGCAGTGTTCCTCTGCATGGTGGTGTGACTTCTGGACTGTGCCACGCTGAAAAGTCTGATTTGGCCTGGAAGGTTATTGGCTCCCCCACACACCGTAAGCCGCCGCTCCTGACCAACCTGCCGACACCTCATTGTTCCCTGCCTCAACATGGGTGTGTCCTTGGGTCCCCATTGCAGCGCCAGTGCTGACGCTGCACACCTGGGGCTGAACAGCCCAGGAGAAGCACCATCCAGCAGCTCCGGCCCTTGTCCTCAGCCCAACTCTCAGAGAACATGCTGGGCTTCTGACGGGGCGTGGGAGCTAACAGTACCTTCTTTAGGAGTTAAATTAAAGATGGGTGGGTAGGTGGTGAACTCTGTGTGGCCCCTGGGCTTGACATACTGAATACTGGCTGTTTTTTCCACTGTCGGTTCCCACTGAATATGGTCATGTCATATGTCAAACCTGCCATGGTTGGAGAAACCCGAGCCAGGAGTCACTTTTTATTTTCCTGAGTCACTTTTATGAATGGCTTGAATTGAAGGGAAAGGCACTCACTGGTACACAGATATGTCCGCGCCGTGTCATGTTGGCTCCCGGGCCAGGTAAACGTGTGAAGTGCAGGAAGCCCTGTAAGCCGAGACTTGGCTTTGAGGCTGATGTCCTGCCTAGGTGGCTGGAACGCAAGGGCAGATGTCTTTTCATAGCTCACATATGAGTTTAAAGCAAAATAAGGCAGGAAGTCAGAGAGAGACCAATTCATCCCTCCTTGATTATTTACCCAACATGATGCTGAAAGACATTTGTGTTTTTTGGAAGTTCTGTTCCCTGGCAATGAAATAAAACCTCCTTTCTAGGCTAGAAAGATTGATGTCCAACTACATTAAAGGAGTATGTGAGTAAAAGGAAACTCTGTATTCTACAAGTGAACACAAGAACTTCCACTGTGCTTATGGGACTGAAGTGCAGAGCGTGTTATCAGACCCAAAATTTGTGACACAGAAGTAAAATTGTTTTAATAAGACTGGAGCACAAAAATGGTCCCACTTCCCATGGTTTGAAAATTGTTATATGAAGAAGGTTTGATTTTACTAGGAGATGAGAGAGAGGCAAAGAGTAGGATTCAACTTTGTTTTTATTTTTCTCTGCTTAAGAACATCACTGATTGGCACCATATAGCAAGGCACATCACATCAGTGGCTATATGTCCAATTTCTTTTCAGTGAATTTTGTTTAGTTGTTTGCAAAGATTTCTATGGTTCTGTATATAGTCTAGGAATTCCAAAAGGAATTTCTTAATTTTTTTCTTTTAAATTACTTATATATATGAGACCAGTGGTTTTAAATCTTTGCTGCATATTAGAACCACTAGGAGAGTCTTAAAAAAAATCCCATGGTCCCAGCAGCACCCAAGAACAATTAAATGGTCCTCTCTGGGGGTGGACCCAGGCATAGGTACTTTTGCAAGGTGATTCCAGTGTGTGGCCAAGATTGAGAAGTGCTGGTCCAGAGCAGCACTTAGCAAACTGCAGTGTGTATACAACGCTCCCTCCGTGGGGGATGTAGCGGGCGGGGAGTCTGGTTAAAATGCAGGTTCTGTTTCAGCAGCTCCAGGTGGGACCGGCACTCTGCATTCTAACAAGCTCCTGGGCAGTGCCAATGCTGCTGGTCTATGGACCACACTGAACAGTGAGGTCCCAGACTATAGAAGAGACCCTACAGCTAGATGCCGGATGGCAGACACAGTCATGATGACATGCTGCCCAGGTTCTCGCTGCTCCCCTGACTGCTGTCCCCTGCCATGTAAACAAACAGCAAAGCTACCAGAATTCATCTTCCTTTTCCTCTGAGGTTTTTTAATGATTGTTTGCAAACCCCAAAGGAAAAGCCCTTCTTTCTCAGACCTTGCTTGACGGTTTGTCCGTGAGAACGTGAGTCACTCCAAGGTGGAGATTGGGGTCCATCTCCCCTGAGTGGGTGGCCGAGGGCCTCTGTTGACGGGGTGGCGACCTGTGTCTGCACTCTGGCGGCTCGCCTGGCTGTGGGAACATTCCCTATGCAGCCCCGGGAACCCTGGTCTCGTGCTTCGTCAGTGGGGAGGAGAGATCTTGGTAAACACTGCGTGGGAAGAGGAATGAAATGGGCTGAGAATGAGGCTAAGGGATGGGTGTGTGAAATGCCAGGTTGAGTGAGGCCGGGGTGCCTCAGAGCAGCATTCCAACGCCCACCTCCCCAGCAGCTGGTGGGAGAAGACGCTCACCTGCCCGGGGAGGCAGGCAGTGTGAAGCAGCATGGTGCAGGGCCCCAGCCGAGCTCTGCGGGATGGCCTGTCTGTGCTTCACTCTGGGGCCCAGCTGTGGGCTAGAGGGGCAGCTCCTGCCCTGGCCTCCCATGCTGGGGACCCCATCAACGGTCCCCTGGCCCCGTCCTGTCTCCTATGAAAGGTCATTGTGTTCTGTGTTCCCCATGCCCTCTCAGTGCCTAGAAAGGTCTGATTCAAGGCCAAGACCCCTAAATTAATTTACCTGGATGTTTTGGCCATCTTTGGACCAAGGAAATCTTAGTAACGAACTGGAATTTCTGGACTAGGCCTTCTCTGTAGAGTGGGTGAGTTCTGTAGAACAGCTGCTCAAGACTGAGCTAAAAGTAACAGACATATGAAAACTCAGTCCACTGTGGTTCCCACTCTCTGGTCACATCAGTTCAGTTCAGTTCAGTCGCTCAGTCATGTCCAACTCTTTTCGACCCCATGAACTGCAGCACGCCAGGCCTCTCTGTCCATCACCAACTCCCGGAGTCCACCCAAACCTATGTCCATTGTGTCAGTGATACCATCCAACCATCTCATCCTCTGTCATCCCCTTCTCCTCCTGCCCCCAATCCCTCCCAGCATCAGGGTCTTTTCCAATGAGTCAGCTCTTTGCATGAGGTGGTCAAAGTATTGGAGTTTCAGCTTTAGCATCAGTCCTTCCAATGAACACCCAGGACTGATCTCCTTAAGGATGGACTGGTTGGATCTCCTTGCAGTCCAAGGGCCTCTCAAGAGTCTTCTCCAACACCACAGTTCAAAAGCATCAATTCTTCTGTGCTCAGCTTTCTTTATAGTCCAACTCTCACATCCATACGTGACTACTGGAAAAACCATAGCCTTGACTAGATGGACCTTTGGTGGCAAAGTAATGTCTCTGCCTTTTAATATTCTGTCTAGGTTTTGGTCATAACTTTCCTTCCAAGGAGCAAGTATCTTTTAATTTCATGGCTGCAGTCACCATCTGCAGTGCTTTTGGAGCCCAGAAAAATAAGGTCAGCCACTGTTTACACTGTTTCTCCATCTATTTCCCATGAAGTGATGGTCACATCAGATCAAGTCAACTCTGCCTCCCCTGCCCGCTTCCTCGACCTCTTGCCTCTGCACATTTGCACATCGCTCCACACTGGGGGACTGATTGCACATATTTGCTGTGCCCTTATGGAGATCCCGTGTTCAAGCTCACTTTTCTCCAGAAAGCTTTCTCAGATTAAACTAGCTGCATTTTAAGATAATCATCCTTTGTTTGTTACTCCTTCAGCACCTACTGCTGCTGCTGCTGCTGCTAAGGTGCTTCAGTTGTGTCCGACTCTGTGTGACCCCATAGACGGCAGTCCACCAGGCTCCGCCATCCCTGGGATTCTCCAGGCAAGAACACTGGAGTGGGTTGCCATTTCCTTCTCCAATGCATGAAAGTGAAAAGTGAAAGTGAAGTTGCTCAGTTGTGTCCGACTCTTTGCGACCCCATGGACTGCAGCCTACCAGGCTCCCCTGTCCATGGGATTTTCCAGGCAAGAGTACTGGAGTGGGTTGCCATTGCCATCTCTGCTTCAGCACCTAAGCTTACCATTAATAATAGACATTTCTATGAGAGTCCATGATCCTTAAAGGGCTCCCTCATCCACCACCTCACTTTTGATAGAATCAGAATTTTAATATGAAAGGAACCTTGGAAATCACTTTTACAGAGGAGTAAACTGAGACCCGTGGGCCTCCCAAGTGGTGCTAGTGGTAAAGAGCCTGTCTGCCAATGCAGGAGATGCAAGAGATGTGGTTTCAATCCTGGGTCAGAAAGATCCCCTGGAGGAGGCGTGGCAGCCCACTCCAGTATTCTTGCCTGGAGAGTCCCATGGACAAAGGAGACTGACAGGCTACAGTCCATAGGAGTGCACAGAGTTGGGCACAACTGAAGTGACTTAGCACGCACACACAAACCACAAACTGAGACCCAGGGAAGGGAGTGGCTTGGCCAAAGTCGAGTGAGTGTCCTAGTCACCAGTGGGACCCAGGCTGCCAACTCAGTGTTTTGTGTTGCCATCCTTCCAGCCTCTTGTGCACAGTGCTGCTGCAGGCCAGTGAGGCTGGAGGCCTTTGCAGATCGTATCAGGGATGGTTCACACCAAGCCAAGGGCATTACACAACAGCGATGGTTGTTGAGTGCAGAGTTCCTTGGAACTTGATTGCAGGATGCATGAAGAAAATTTGAATAAATGGAAAATCACAGCATGTTTGTGACTAGGAAATTTTCATATTTAAATGGGCCAGTTATCTCTAATTTCTAATGTCAGTCTCTAAAAGATTTGGATATTTTAGGAAGGGAACTTGTCAATGATTCTGAAGTTCAACCGGAATAAATAAACAGATGAAAATATCTGTTTTTTAAAAATGAGTGATGGGGGCAAGAGAGAGTGGTAAATTTGTACTGTCACATATTAAACCATATTACACCATTACAATAAGTAAAGTGATTTGGTACTGATATAGAAATGGAATCTCAGTGGAACTAAATAGAAAGACCAAAAAATAAGTATAGTTATGATAAAGGTAACATTTCAGATCAGTAGGAAAATTATGAACTATTCAATAAGTGGCATTGGGAAAACTGTTTAGAAAATAATAAAGTACATACTATAAAAAAATGATAGATTGTTTAGAATTAAATGTAAACAATGAAACAGTAGAAAGAAATTTAGGTAAATATTTTTATAATCTTAAGAAAGGGAAGGCATCTCATCACAATGCTGAGGTTATTTCTGCATTGACAAGATGAAGACACAAAACACAGATTATTGGCAATATGTGTATATAACAGGATTCTGAGTTATTATTCCTATTATTTTAAGTAACTTTTACAAATGAACAGGAAAGAACATATCAGCACAAAAATGGATGAAAGATAAAAGCAGCTTATTCACCAAAGTTGAAATACAAATGCTACTAATCATATGAGAAAAACATTCAGCATCCTAAGTAATCAAGAAAATGCAAATTTTTATGAGATTCCAATATGCCTCCATGAAATTGACAAAGAGGGAAAGGGAAAATAATATTCAGTGTTGGGAAGGAATAGAAATATTCATCTCCTTCTTAAGAAGTCTGCTGCTGCTGCTGCTACTGCTAAGTCGATTCAGTCATGTCCGACTCTGTGTGACCCCATAGACGGCAGCCCACCAGGCTCCCCCGTCCCTGGGATTCTCCAGGCAAGAACACTGGGGTGGGTTGCCATTTCCTTCTCCAGTGCATGAAAGTGAAAAGTGAAAGTGAAGTTGCTCAGTCGTGTCTGACTCTTCGCGACCCCATGGACTGCAGCCTACCAGGCTCCTTCGTCCATGGGATTTTCCAACAAGAGTACTGGAGTGGGGTGCCATTGCCTTCTCCAATGGCTTCTTAAGAAGCCTAAGTTGTTACAAATGTCCTGGAATGCAGCTTGACAGAATGTCTCACGTCTTAGAAATGAGAACTCCTTTGTCATGCTAATTTTGCTCCCAGGAAAATAATCATAAGTGTGCATAAACAAAGATCTATGTAGAAGGATATTCAGTTCTGTATTATTTACAAGAGTGAGTTACTAGGAAGCTATCAAAATGTCCAACAAGAGGAGATTGGTTAAAGAAAATGTGTCAAAGAATTCAGCCATTAAAGATTACCCTGTACAATAATATTACTGGGTTGGACTGCAATGTTCAAAATGGATAACCAACAAGAACCAATTGAATAGCACATGAAACTCTACTCAATATTATGTGCCAGCCTGGATGGGAGGAGGGTTTCAGGGATACAGGGATAGTGGATAATGGATATATGTATGGCTGAGTCCCTTCACTGTTCAGCTGAAACTACCACAACATTGTTAATTGGCTATACCCCAATACAAAATAAAAAATTTAAAGATTGAAATAAAATATTACTGGGTTGGAGAAATGTTCATGAGAGCATTGTTTGATTCCTGTTGGGGACAGAACGAAGACAAAGGATATCCTCCAAAGTGCTGATACGGGTTATCCCTGAGTGATGGGCTAGTAGTGGTTATTTATGAGTGATGGGCTTAAAGGTGACTTGGTTTTTTTCCTTTCTTTGGGCTTTTTATATTCTCTCAAGTTTTCTGCCTTGAACATATGTTGCTTTTGGAAATTTCAAAAGTTATCACAACAAAGGAAAAAAGAAGGGCAGGAGGTAGAGTTGTAAGAATCTGGGTGGGCTTTGCTCAGCTGTCTTTGAGAGTCCATGTACGTGGCCTCTAGTGCACTGGGAGGAGTGCTCCCTAGAGCTGCCCAAACCAGGATCAGGGGACTTAAAACGTCCTGCCCTTGTTTCCCAGGCCCTCCTTCCCATAAGGGCGCTGTGGAATAGATCAGGATGTTCGTGGTTTCACCATCTAGGTCTACAGAAGGCATTTCTGCTGCGTTGCCAGAGGCAAACATAGGCCTTCCCCATTCACAAAAAGTGTCTTGCAAGTGGCTGCATGCAGGACACCTGCACTCCAGCGGGTAGTAGAAAGCAATGACTTCTTGACTTGGAAGGTGAGGAAAAATATCCTCAGGACAGGTTAATGGAGACTTATGTGAGCTTTTGTCTTTCGAATACCAACCATCACCTCCACACCTGGAAGAGTAGAAGACCCTCAGAGTCCTCAATTCCAGGAAAGGCAGTACAGATGTGAAATGTTACTTCCTGTTGAAGAGTGCAGTGTAGCTGACCCTCGTGTAGTTGACCCTCGTGTAGCTAATTGGTAGGTATCTGGTCTTTCTTGACCATCCATCTGAGACACGATAGAGAAGGGCCAACACAACCAGCAAAATTAGATTGTTGCCTGTATAGACTTTATATATCTATATGACCATAGCCTATAAAGATTTGTCAAGAGATGGACTGTAGCATGTATAAACAGGGAAATAAGCAAGTGTTTGGCAAAAGAGGCCCCCAGCTAGTCAGTATGTCCTTAAACAGAAATTTTGGGGTAAGAAAGATGAAGATTCAAATAAAAATATAAAGCCAGATGCTATGGAGGGGGTGGCAGGTATAGTTTGAAAATTAAGCTGCACTAAGCCCCTTTGAGTTGATTCTCAGTTCTGTTATAATATTGTATTTATTTTTAAATTTCTCAACACGTTAAAGGAGACCGTGAAGTTATATTTATCAATTTAGAAAGGGAAAGCTTAACAAAGGACAGGAATAATGCAGAACACAGCACTATATAAACAATACCTAAAATCTTGGGTAACTATAGTCTTAGAGTTTGCTTGGGGGCAATGAATAAATTAAACTTCACATTTTAATCCAGTTTATGCCATTTGGGCTCAGTAGGGAAATGTTTCTGAAACACAAATAGATGGATGAGTCCAGTGAATTGAATGGGTGATTCCAAGATGCTGTGGGCATTAGAGACTGGGTGGAAAGAACATCATGGGAATAAGTCATTGGAGAATATGCCTTGTCCTGGAGTATATCAACTAGGGTTTTTATGGTTGCAGTGATCAGTTCTGGCTACTGTAAACAAATGCAACCTTGTTGAAGGCTGTTAAGCCCACAAAACAGCAAGAAAGCTAGAGAATCATACTTGGAAATAGATGCCTCCAGGAAGCCAGGCATCTCAGGACAGAACTGTGTTCAACACGCTGCAGTTGTGTTATATGAACTCTACCTGCATTATCTCTGTGTCTTCTCAAGATGCAAATTCCATAAGGGAGGGTAGGTGCCTGGGTGTTTCCATAAACCTGTATAAGCCCATCATGGAAAAGAAAATCTGGGTGCTGCTTGAAAGTGGAGAAATATTTGTCAGTCAGCCCTAAATTTGTTGACCATAAGCTTAACAGAGGCGTGGATGTTTGATTCATGTGTGTTTTTTTTTAAAGGAATATCAAGAGTAATATCATCATGGATCAATTCTACAGATAGATGGTTTATCCAAATAATTAATATTGCATGGATCCTGATTACAAAGTAGTCATAGGGATAGAATGTGGTTTGACAGCAAATGTCAGATTGATACATTTTCTGGAAATCTCTGTATGCCACAAATGGAACACCCGAAAGATTCTTTGCATACCTGTTGGATTACTCAGAAGCTGGAGAAGACAGAAACACCTGCTTCTTTGAATGCAACCTTGACCAGAAAGCATAACAGGCTAGCATGTCTCTGTGTCAGTTCAAAGTTTCCAATAGGAAACAAGGAAACACTAGGTATAGTGCAGCTTCAGAAAAGCAGAGTCTCCAAAAATTCAGAGAAAAACCAAAAGTGATCCAATGACTAGGATTCTAGAAGGGAATGTGGCCTGGGGAGGTTGGAAGGCTTGTGATAATTCTGAGTTCATAGTCAGAGGGTACATGAGAAAAACAAGGAATAAACATTTAAAGACCTGAGTGTATCTGCCGAGGGTGAGCTCTGTAATAAGTTGTGGAGAGAAGATAAAAAGAAAGACATGTCCCAAGACATATGACAAAGACCAGTACTAAATGGCACTTTGTTGAGTGAACAAGCACATTGGTGCCTCCTGGGTGGCAGGTGTTACCCTGGGTGCTGGCAGGTGACTACAAGAATGTCAGGAAAACTGAAAGATGTGAGAAATAGAGGCCTGCCCACCTGCCTGGAAAATCCCATGGACAGAGGAGCCTGGTAGGCTGCAGTCCATGGGGTCGCTGAGGGTCGGACACGACTTGAGCAACTTCACGTTCACTTTTCACTTTCAGGCATTGGGGAAGGAAATGGCAACCCACTCCAGTGTTCTTGCCTGGAGAATCCCAGGGACGGGGGAGCCTGGTGGGCTGCTGTCTATGGGGTCGCACAGAGTCGGACACGACTGAAGTGACTTAGCAGCAGCAGCACATGGCTGTTGGCCACATGAAAAAAGGGATTTTAAAGCTCTGTTTTGGAGCAGACAGGTAAAAAAGGAAGGAATGTATCCATTCCTTGGGGTAGTTGGAATGAGGTTAGTGCAGAACCAAGAAAAAACTACTACTGACTGTAATTTTGTTTTCCTCTTTTCTGTCAAGGAGAGAGCTCTTCAAACTAGAGAAGATAAAACAAACTTCGCAAATAAGAAATAGTCTAGAGAGGATCCTAGTAAAAGACCACCTAGTGCCGTAAATGACTTTATGTTCAGGGTTACAAGTGAATTACATCTCAGTGTACTAAGGAAACTTGTAGAAAAATCATTCCATCCCTGTTGGGGATTTTTAAGTAGTAGACTTTTAAGAAGTAGTTACTGTTGTTGTTCAGTCACTAAGTCATGTCCAACTCTTTGTGACCCCATGGACTGCAGCACACCAGGCTTCCCTGTCCTCTACTATCTCCCGGATTTTGCTCAGACTCATATCTACTGATTTAGTGATACTATCCAACCATCTCATTTTCTGTCGCCCCCTTCTCCTCTTACCCTCAATCTTTTCCAGCATCAGAGTCTTTTCCAATGAGTCTGCTCTTGGCATCAGGGGGCCAAAATAGTGGAGCTTTAGCATCAGTCCTTCCTGTGAATATTCAGGGTTGATTTCCTTTAGGACTGACTGGTTTGATCTCCTCGCTGTCCAAGGGACTCTGAAGAGTCTTCTTCAGCACCACAGTGCAAAAGCATCAATTTTTTGGCACTCAGCCTTCTTTATGGTCCAACTCTCACATTCATACATGGCTATAGTCAAACCATAGCTTTCGCTATATGGACATTTGTTTGCAAAGCAATGTATCTGCTTTTTAATATGCTGTCTAGGTTTGTCATAGCTTTTCTTCCAAGGAGCAAGCATCTTTTCATTTCATGGCTGCAGTTACCATTCACAGTGATTTTGGAGCCCAAGAAAATAAAATCTGCCACTGTTTCCATTTTTCCCCCATCTGTTTGTCATAAAGTGGTGGGATTGGATGCCATGATCTTAGTTTTTTCAATGTTGAGTTTTAAGCCAGCTTTTTCACTTTTCTCTTTCACTTTCATCAAAAGGCTTCTTAGTTCCTCTTTGCTTTCTGCCTTTAGGGTGGTATCATCTGCATATATGAGGTTTTTGATATTTTTTTCTGGAAATCTTGATTCCAGCTTATAATTCATCTAGCCCAGCATTTCGCATGATGTACTCTGCATATAAGTTAAATAAGCAGGTGACAATATACAGCCTTGACATACTCCTTGCCAATTTTAAACCAGTCCTTTGTTCCATGTCCAGTTCTAATTGTTGCTTCTTGGCCTGCATACAAGTTTCACAGGAGGCAGGGTAAGGTGGTCTGGGTATTCTCATCTCTTGAAAAATTTTGCAGTTTGTTGTGATCCACACAGTCAGAGGCTTTAGTGTAGTCAATGAGGAAGTTTTTCTGGAATTCCCTTGGTTTCTCTACGATCCAACGGCTGTTGGAAATTTGATCTCTGGTTGCTCTATCTTTTCTAAATCCAGTTTGTACTTCTGGAAGTTCTCATTTCATGTACTGTTGAAGCCTAACTTGAAGGATTTTGAGCATAACCTTGCTAGCATGTGTAATGAGTGGAATAGTACAGTAGTTTGAGCATTCTTTGGCATTGCCTTTCTTTGGGATTGGAATGAAAACTGACCTTTTCCAGGCCTGTGGCCCCTGCTGAGTTTAAATGGTTAGAGTCCTAGAACTATGTCCCAGGGCTTTTGTAAGAATTAGCTCAGATGATGCATGGAAACCCAAAGTATTTGGTGAAGTCGTTTTTGTAATAGTAGTTTTTGTTGTTATCATGCAGGCCTATTTTAAGAAGGGCACTAAAAAAAGTCAGGATCTGTCCTGAGGTAAAAGGTTTACAGACTTTCCCACTTAAAGAACATTGATAGGAATTGGAGTGATTAGTTATGCAATTGCACCCCACTCCAGTACTCTTGCCTGGAAAGTCCCATGGACGGAGGAGCCTGGTGGGCTGCAGTCCATGGCGTCACTAAGAGTTGGACATGACTGAGCGACTTCCCTTTCTTTCCAGTACTCTTGCCTGGAAAATCCCATGGACGGAGGGGCCTGGTGGGCTGTAGTCCATGGGGTCACTAAGAGTTGGACACGTCTGAGCGACTTCACTTTCACTTTTCACTTTCATGCTTTGGAAAAGGAAATGGCAACCCACTCCAGTGTTCTTGCCTGGAGAATCCCAGGGACAGGGGAGCCTGGTGGGTCGCACAGAGTCAGACACGACTGAAGCGACTTAGCAGCAGCAGCAGCAGCAGTTATGTATTGCTGTATAACAAATTACCCCAAAGTTTAGCAGCTTAATCAGTAAACATTTATCCCACACAGATTCTGAGACTCAGGAATTATGAAACAGCTTACCTGAGAGGTTTTGGCTCAGGGTCTCTTACAGAGGTTGCTTTCAAGATGTCAACTGGGGCTGAACTGTCATCTGGCGGCTTGACTGGGGGCTGAGAAATGGCTCCTTCACATAACTCTTGGGTGAAGACTTCAGTTTCTTGCCATGTGGACCTCTCCATTGAGTGTCCTAATGACTTGGCAACTAGCTTCCCCCAGGGTAAATGATCAGAGAGAAAGCAAGGCAGAAGTTACGGTGCCTTTTGTGACCTAGCCTTTGAAGTCCCATACCATCTGTATTCTATTGGTCACCCCTGACATAGTATGGGAGGCAAATTCACAAGGCCATGGATACCAGGAGCTGGGGATCACTGGGACCCATCTTGAAGGCCAGCTTTGCTGAGAGTTATCACCTCAGAGTCTCAGACATTTGGAAGCTGACTGCAAATACATGAAAGGACTGTTTTCTGGAAGAGGGAGACATTTTGTGTGGCTTCCGAGGACAGAGTCAAACTGATAATCAGAGAGTTTTCAGGGAGGCATAAGTCAACTTGGTTTGAGGCAGAACCTCATTGCAATAAGCTGACCCAAGTAGAAGGAGTTGCCTTAGAGGGTAGTGAGTGTGTATAAGAAGAGTCAAGCACAGCTGGATGCCCCCCTCAGGGAAGCCATATGGAGGGATGGGCTCTGGGTTAGCCATAAATTTAGATATGAGCACCTCCATCTCTGTAATATTTCATTTCTGGGTTAGGGGAGAATCTGGGGACATGGGACCCTTTACAGCCTTATTTCTATTATTTTGCTTTTGGTGGAAAAGAACTTTCATCAAAATATAAGATCTTTGTTTCTGAACCAGTGTGGCTTAGAAAAACTACTAACAGGTAAAATTACCTTGGT
Source organism: Bison bison bison (assembly GCF_000754665.1). Classification (NCBI taxonomy): domain Eukaryota; kingdom Metazoa; phylum Chordata; class Mammalia; order Artiodactyla; family Bovidae; genus Bison; species Bison bison. The sequence continues at coordinate 14,691,976 of NW_011495064.1, forward strand.
ATTTCTGGAATCCCCTAACATTTCTCCTTTTAAGAACAGAGTTCTGATGTGGTTGGTTTACACTTAGTCTGTGGTGTTGAGAAGACTCTTGAGAGTCTGTTGGACTGCAAGGAGATCAAGCCAGTCAATCCCAAAGGAAATGAGTCCTGAATATTCATTGGAAGGACTGATGCTGAAGCTGAAGCTCCAATACTTTGGCCACCTGATCTGAAGACCTGACTCATTGGAAAAGACCCTGATGCTGGGAAAGATTGAAGGCAGGAGGAGAAGGGGAAGGCAGAGGATGAGATGGTTGGATGGCATCACCAGCCTGATGGACATGAGTTTGAGCAAGCTCCAGGAGTTGGTGATGGACAGGGAAGCCTGGCGTGCTGCAGTCCATGGGGTTGCAAAGAGTCAAACATGATTTAGCGACTGATCAACAGCAATAGCCATGCTCTGGTCCACCACAGGGCCTTTGCATGTGCTAATACCCTAGCCTGGAATACTGAGTTTTTAAAGCTGTTGAGCTTTGCCTTAAATTTATCTCTGGATACCTCTGTTTCCTCACTTTACAATGAGGAGTGTCCTTCATCTACCCAGACTGCATCTGCAGACTGTAAAAGAAAAAGGCATCTGTCAAAAGTTCTGAGGGCATAGAATGTTCTAGAAAAACAGTCATCCCAATAGTGCTTACATATACTCAATGTGGAGGGTTTGAAGGGATTATGCTTCAAAGACTCAACAAGAGGAAGCATTTTTTCCTAAGGGGGAATTGAGGGTTTCCTGCCAACCTCTTCACCTAACAATTTTGATATTAATAAAGAGAACAGAAACACACAGAGACTGCAAACCCAGGTAGCCCCAGGCTCCAACGGAGCTGCTCCTTCACAAAGTCAAAAGAGAATTCCCCATCTAGCAGGGCTCAGCTGTGGTTCCCAGAGCCGTTCACATCTGGATTCAGAGCTGGCTGATGAGAGCCAAAGGTAGACATCCTTGTTTACTTTGTAAATGGAAGTTTGAAATGAAATCTTTTCAAAATGCTGGTTGACACCCAAGAGGATGTAATTAGAACAAGGGGCTTTCTGGTTTGGAGATGTAGAATAAAGAAATGATCTGTCTCTTTGAAATCAAATTATTAAATTGTAACAGAGGTGGGAGGTTTGACTTTCAGTCTTCAAAGCAGAGTCATGACTGGCAATTTTCTTAGTTTGGTTTTTTGCTTTAAATCATGAAGGCCAAGGTAGAGAAGAAGCAATCAGGGGGCTAGAGAACGGGGTCTGCAAGAGAAAGAAGAGATGACTGGGGATGGGTGATCTTCTGTGTCCTGTGTATTTCCATTCTTTTTCCAACTCATGGACTTAAAATGCAGTTTGGGGGCTACTTGGGGGCATCTCACGCATGCCTCTCGCTCCCTTCCCCATGAACTTTAGGGGAGGAGGTGGTATTACTGGTGGAAGCTGGACACACGTAAGAGGCCAAATTGAAATTCATAATGCTGCGCATCTTTAGATGAGTAGCCCACACTTCACATGATGTCAATGAAATTGTATTTTAGATTCCTAAAGCCTCTTTGCTAATTAAAACCATTTTGCCTTGGGACTTTTAGCTCTTTTAATTCTAAAATAGCCCTGAGAATTTCATGGTAATTCCTAATTAGTTTACTCGTCAAATGAAAGCGTTGTCTTAACTGCAGAAGGTGCCCATGAGGGTTTAACCCTCACCTCACTCTTTGGCTCTTTCTCCCTCTCCCCAACCCCGTCTCTCTGTCTCCCTCTTTTTTCTCCCTTTCTCTCTCTCTCACACACACACACCCTCTCTGAAGTGACACACCCTCAGGAGCTTTAGATTCTGCCAACCCATGAGTTCTAGTTTTAGCTCTACCATTTGCTAACTTAGCAATATTGAACATCCTTAACCTCCCTTGGCTTTACTTTCCTCATCTGTAGACTGGGGTAGTAATGAGCACCTCACAGGACTTTGGTGGGGATTAAACAGAATTCTCTGTATAAAATGCTGGGTATTGTGCTTGCATTTAGTAGACAGTGTATTACTGGTATTGTTGTTCAGTCACTCAGTCGTGTCCGACTCTGCAACCCCATGGACTGCAGCACACCAGGCTTCCCTGTCCTTCACCATCTCCCAGAGTTTGCTCAAACTCATGTCCGTTGAGTAGGTGATGCCATCCGACCATCTCATCCTCTGTCATCTCCTTCTCCTGCCTTCAATCTTTCCCAGCATCAGGGTCTTTTCCAGTGAGTTGGCTCGTCACATCAGGTGGCCAAAGTGTTGGAGCTTCAGCTTCAGCATCAGTCCTTCCAATGAATATTCAGGGTGATTTCCTTTAGGATGGACTAGTTTGATTTCTTTGCTGTCTGAGGGACAACTGCTACTATAACTACTATTAATAATAACAGTAATCATCATTATTAGCATCACCACAGTCCAACTTCAGAAAACCCATATTGGGTTAAAAAATTTAAGTCCAAGTACTTTGTTTTTTAGGAATAGAATGGTGCTTTAATTTCAAGGAGAGTATTGGTCAAAAAAAAATTGCTGCAAACACCAAACTCACTGGGAAACTTTAGATGAACTTGCTTCCTATTTCACTCAGAAAATTTAAGCCATCAGAAGAGAACTCCTCCAGACTCCTACAACTCTATCTACCAATTTGCCAGCACCCATTCAATTATATGCTACCTTCCTCTTGACTCTTATAAATACATTATCTGAGCTTCTATTCTAAGGCAACCAACCTCATATACACTGGACCTCATCTCCTTATATTTTACCTAAGGACAATGGTCAAAAATCTTTTTTATCTACATGTCCCTTTTTCAGAATCATTTTACATCATAAACCCAGGTACTTTAGATCAGTAGTCCCCAATCTTTTTGGCACCAGGGACCAGTTTCGTGGAAGACAGCTTTTCCATGGACCGGGATTGGTTGAGGGGGTGGGGAGTGGGAGTGGTGGTTTGGGGATGATTCAAGGTGTTACATTTATTGTTTCGTTTATCTCTATTATTATTATACCAGCTCATTAGATGAGCTGAGGTTAGATGCTGAAGGTTGGGGAGCCCTGCCTTAGATGGGACATGAAGCAGTCAAATTGTTTTTATATTCATGTTATCTGATTCTCTTCTGTTGCATTAGAAAAAGGTACCGAAAGTAATGCAAGTTCTGCCTTTGCCTTAGAAATAACCGCAAGCAGGATGAACCCCATTGGTGTCAAATACCACCAATGAGTGATTTTTTTCTCTGAATATGTATCTGTTTTCTTTTCTGTCTTTCCTCTCCCCTCCCTCTCTCTCTGTCTCTTTCACATGCACACAGGTGTTGTGTTATTTAAAGTCAATATCTTTGTAGGAAATATGTTGTCTGTTTCTTCACCGATACCTTTCTTTAAATTTGGTTCCATCACATCTGATTCCCCTTGAGTCTTATCCTAAAGAGAGAAATGCTCAGAGGGGATTAAATGAGCTCAGATGCTCCCTTAGGTTCCCCTCCCACCCCCACCCAGCATCTTGTTTAAAGCTGCAAAAGCAATTCAGAGTCCAGTTTAGCCCTGCTCTGAGCCAGAAGCTCCCAATTTCTTGGACATGAGCATCATGTAGCCCAGAGGTTGGGCTCTGGGGAGGGCAGGCTTTGTGAGATCCTTGGTAGTATCCTGTGGGCCAGCCCCCACCCTCTTTGCAACTACTCCTCAATTAACCATCATCTGTGGACAGAAATCTCTTTTTCATCTATGTTTTGCAGTCACTGCTCCCTCATGGGAATAATAAGTTTCACATGTACCGTCCCCCACTCCTCCCCCAGATAAAGAAATACTTCCTCTTGCTTCTCGTAAAAGTGCCCCTTTCTGATTACTAGAAAGTGATCTAGTTTCCTAACTGCCTAAGAAACTAAGTATTCCCCTTCCTCACAGCCACATGACTTGCAGAGTCTGATTGAGTTTGATTATGTGCCTTCTCAGCATCTGTCTCCTGGACTGAATAGTGTTCTAATCTTCTATAGCCCTTAACTCTCTTAAAATCAAAGAGAACTGAGATAAAAGTCTAGTTCCAGTACTTTATAGCTGCACTGGCAAGTTTACCTAAGCTTTAGTTCTGTTTCCTCATCTGAAAAATAGAGAATAGTGATGTTGACCCCACAGGTGGTTTGAGGTCTAAGGAGATAACATGGTCTCCATGCTCTTAAATGGGGGTGGAGCAGTGGGCAGGGTGTAAAAGTCAGATTAAGACCAGGGGAAGGTAAAGATCAACTAGGGTCAAAATTAGCCAGTGTTGGAAAAAAATTGCTTAAAACTGAGTAAATCTGTATTCGGGGATCATGTAATAGGAAAAGTATATTATCTTTGATGTATAGGATTTGCTCTCAGAAAACTGCGAGTCTTAGTGTAGGGGTGGTAGTGACAAAAACGGTGAATCAGTGACATCAGCGGGATGGCAGGAGGTGGCAGAGCTTCTAGAGTTACTTTTCTCCCATTGCTTAACTGTGACAAAGGATCATCGCCCCTTAAATGATGGTCCTGTGAAGCCAGACTACGTTCAGATTGCTTTATATCTGTCCTTTTTAAAGTGTTCACTGCCCTTGGTTTGTGAATGAGTTGAGTGAGTATATCACACCACCACCACACACATCCCAAACTCAGCAGAATTGAGCTCCCCTCAATTGACTAGTTCCGTTCAGTTCAGTCGCTCAGTCGTGTCCGACTCTTTGCGACCCCATGAATCACAGCACGCCAGGCCTCCCTGTCCATCACCAACTCCCGGAGTTCACTCAGACTCACGTCCATCGAGTCAGTGATCCATGCAGCCATCTCATCCTCTGTCGTCCCCTTCTTTTCCTGCCCCCAGTCCCTCCCGGCATCGGAGTCTTTTCCAATGAGTCAACTCTTCGCATGAGGTGGCCAAAGTATTGGAGTTTCAGCTTCAGCATCATTCCTTCCAAAAAACACCCAGGGCTGATCTCCTTTAGAATGGACTAGTTGGATCTCATTGCAGTCCAAGGGACTCTCAAGAGTCTTCTCCAACACCACAGTTAAAAGCATCAATTCTTCAGTGCTCAGCTTTCTTCATAGTCCAACTCTCACATCCATACATGACCACTGGAAAAACCATAGCCTTGACTAGACAGACCTTTGTTGGCAAACTAATGTCTCTGCTTTTGAATATGCTATCTAGGTTAGTCATAACTTTCCTTCCAAGGAGTAAGTGTCTTTTAATTTCATGGCTGCAGTCACCATCTGCAGTGATTTTGGAGCCCAAAAAAATAAAGTCTGTCACTATTTCCACTGTTTCCCCATCTATTTCCCATGAAGTGATGACTAGTAGCCCTTAGGAATGAGATGTATCTTCTTACTCCTGTGAATGTAACTGAGACTACTCTCCTGTACTCTGCTGACGCCCACTGTTGGCTTGAAACCACGCCCTGTTCAGCTGCCCCTCACACTGGCACAGGAAATGCCCTCACTGATTGCCTTCCTCTCTGTGGTAAAGGTCAGAAGCATTAGCACACTTAGTGCTGACAGTGCTCTTCCTCGTCAAGATCACTTCTAAAATTTGTGATAGTTCTTTTTCTCACTCCCCTAATGCCCGGGGGAACCAGGGTCCCTGCTCATCAGTCTCTATCTGCACCACCCCTTTCTCTAAGCCCTGGCTTAGCACTTCTGCCGCCCAGGTGTAAGCCTCTGTACCAGCCTTCCCTTCACATGCTGGCTAATTCTGCAGGTTCATGTGTTGGCTCATGTAAGCCTGGAGTTCCATCCCTGTAAAATGGGCTCACTGGGAGCCTAAAGCGAGCCTTCTCCACCCAGGAACAGAGCCCCAGAGGAGTTTGTGCTGCTGGCGTTGGCCCTGGGAGCACCAGCAAGCTGATCTCAGATGCACTCAGCTCCATCCGCTCCCCTAACTTTACAGGGGCTGCTGACCAGCTCCCATCTTCATAAAATTCATCTATTGCCTTTTCTCCTAGACATTCCAGAAGCATTACTTGGCTTTAGACACTTTAGTGTCTGAAGAGAAAATACTCAGCCCCAGGTGAAAAACCTGTCTGAAAGTTCCTACTAAAAAAACAGGTGTCATTCTTAAACTGTCAGATAGTTAGCCATATTTGAGGAAGTAATGAAATGTCTATAAATGATGTAAGCTTCACAACAGGCAAACATGTTTGCAACTGCTGATGCCTGGAGAAGAGAGTTGAGGAGTCAGCTCCGAGGGACCAGCCCCGCAGAAAGTCCAATTAGGGCTGCTTTTCAAGGGGGTGATTGTCCTCAGCGGTGTGGACGCCCCCTCCCCACACCCCTCCGGGAGCAGGGGTGTTAGAAGGCGGTGTTCAGACGGCTGCCTCCGACCCTTCTGACTGCAGAGACCCCTGCTTGAGTTGAATCTGCGGTTTCCACACCCCCTAGATTGCTATTCCAGACCTTCTTCCTGTGAGTGGGGCAAGGGTTCCAGGCCCTATTAGTGGGTCTGTGGTCTCTAGGCAAAGCTTTCATAGCTTCATGAGAGAACAGCGGTGTCTGTGAGATACGCGTTTGGTTAACAAGCTGCAGAGGCCTCTCATAAATTTCAGAGCAACAGGAACTGAAGGGCTTCAAAACTCCAACTGCAGATGGGCTTGGTATGAGGTCTGTTCCGCAAACCAGAGCATTTGATTTTCCAATCAGCACAATCACATGTGCATCAGACCCAATGCATGGAGGAGAGGAGGGCAGGGTCTGGAGCCCAAGGGAGGGGCAGCCTACTCACTCCTCCCTGCCTGGACCCCCCAGGGGCTCCTTGGAGTTTCTATTGGCCTCACCTTTCTTTTCCAAGTGAGGTGGGGTTTTCTGTTTTAAGTATCTAGACCTTTCCTTCCTTCACTTTGATATTTACTGGAGTTTCCAGAAAGAAGAGAAAGAAAAACTAAGAGGGAGAAAGTAGAGGAGGGTAGAGCAAAAACAAGGACAGAGAAGAGGGGGAAGGGAAACAGAGGGACAGAGGCAGGCTGAAAGACTCCTTCTCTGGGAAGATGCTGGGAGTCGGGGAGTTTCCTTGTATGGCTCATAGTTATGTGTGAAAATGAAGTTGCTCAGTCGTGTCCGACTCTTTGCAACCCCATGGGCCATGGAATTCTCCAGGCCAGAATACTGGAGTGGGTAGCTGTTCCCTTCTCCAGGGGATCTTCCCAACCCAGGGATCAAACCCAGGTCTCCCACATTGTAGACAGACGCTTTACCATCTGAGCCACCAGGGAAGTCCCATAGTTATGTAAG
>NW_011495064.1:14699311-14733405 GCF_000754665.1 Bison bison bison
CCACAAGGGAAGCCCAGGAATACTGGAGTGGGCAGCCTATCCCTTCTCCAGTGGATCTTCCCGACCCAGGAATCAAACCGGGGTCTCCTGCATTGCAGGTGGATTGTTTACCAACTGAGCTATCAGGGAAGCCCCTCATAGTTATGTAAGTGAAAGAAAGAAAGTGAAGTCGCTCAGTCGTGCCCGACTCTCTGCGACCCCATGGATAGTAGTCTGCACCAAGCTTCTCCGTCCATGGAGTTTTCAAGGCAAGAGGACTGGAGTGGGTTGCCATTTCCTTCTCCAGGGAATCTTCCCAACCCAGGGATCGAACCCAGGTCTCTCACATTGTAGACAGACGCTTTACCATCTGAGCCACCAGGGAAGTCCCATAGTTATGTAAGTCACCAGCAAATCCTCCACCTGATGTGACCGCCCACGCTGCCTGGCTATAAGGCCAGCACCCAGCATGTAAGGCACACGCAGAAAGCAAAGCCGTCTTCTGCCCTCCCAGCCGCGCCCAGAGCCCCTTTTCTCCACAGCATCCCTGGAGCTTGTGTTCGCATCAGTAGGACAGGTCTCGTCTGTGAGCATACCATGCTGCGGTGTTGGGGTTTTCAGTGCAGATTCTAGTGGTACCTGAGGCAAATACCTATAAAAGCCCCAAAACAGGAATAAAATCTCCCCCTGACCTGTAGGGAACTTCGCATGCTGCATAGGGCTTTTAGGTTTCTCAGCCCAGGAGGCTTAGCCAGGCTGCCCCCTGAGGTTGCTGCAAGTGCAGAGGGCCAGGAGGTGGCCCAGCCTCGGACCATGTCTGGTCTCGTCCTCTCCATCCATTTCCCCAGCACAGGTCACACACCCCCAGAACCATTGGACTGGAAACAGGACCCACCCTCACTGCACACATTGAGCTGCTCGGGGTTAAGCACCAGGATGGCACCCGATGCAGACCTTGAACTAAATGCTCACTCTTAAAATGTTTGGGATGTCACGTGAGGTCAAGCTCATGTGACAGAATAGAAATAAAAAGTTTTCATGAGTATGTCTGTGTGTGTGTGTGTGTGTGTGTGTGCAGGCGCACAGGCAATGTGGGACTGTAGCCCACCAGGCTCCTCTGTCCATGGAATTCTCCAAGCAAGAATACTGGAGTGGATTGTCATTTCCTTCTCCAGGGGATCTTCCCAACCCAGGGATCAACCCGGGGTCTCCTGCATTGCAGGCAGATTCTTTAACAACGACGCCACCAGGCAAGCCCAGTTCTCCCAAAGTGGTGGATTAAGGATGAGTTTTATTCTCGAAAATGTTTTTTATTTTACATTGGCACTTACAAAAGGTTTCCACAGTGATGTATCATTTTTGTAGTCAGGAAAAGGGTGTTTAAAATAAACAATATTTTAGTGATCATGATCATCACCTAGCATCCCTTGGTCCCCTCAGCACTGGGGGTTGAGTCAGAACAGTGGGTTGTGGAAGACCAGGAGGCTACCTTCTAAGCATCAGATTCCCCACCTCATCCTGCTCTCTGACTGCAGGGAGCAAACCAGCAGGTGTTCGTCTTCATCACTGTGACAAGGGCAGGGAGTTTCCCCATCGCCTGGGCTCTTTGGCTCTTAGCTGTTGAACAGCAGACGGTGACATTGGCAAGTGTCTCTGCCCTGTCTTCCTGGAAGATGTTGTTCCCCATAACACCTGAAGTCCCCTTCGAAAGCAGCTGTAGAAATTATCCTCTGACCATAGACTTGGGCAAAGCTGACCCTGTCCTGCGTATGCAAAATGGGTGCTGCTGCTGCTGCTGCTAAGTCGCTTCAGTCGTGTCCGACTCTGTGCAACCCCATATACGGCAGCCCACCAGGCTCCTCTGTCCCTGGGATTCTCCAGGCAAGAATACTGGAGTGGGTTGCCATTTCCTTCTCCAGTGCATGAAAGTGAAAAGTGAAAGTGAAGTAGCTCAGTCGTGTCCTACTCTTCGAGACGCTATGGACTGTAGCCTACCAGGCTCCTCCATCCATGGGATTTTCCAGGCAAGAGTACTGGAGTGGGGTGCCATTTCCTTCTCCAGCAAAATGGGTGCATTTCTATCTAATGGACTGTATGCATCCTTGCTTAGATGGCCTGGAGGCATGGAACATCAGCACTTGCTCAGGACTCTGATGTGTCTTCATGTGTAACCTGATACCTGACTTTCTGGTTCTTTTAGACCCCTGCCCTTGTATTCCTTTGTCTGCTCTGCCCTTCCCATTCTCACTGCCAGTCTGTCTCTTTCTGTTTCTTCCTCTTTCCCCCACTTCCCTCCTCCGCCCCCCCTCTCCATCTCTGTCTCTCCTTCCCTCTGTCCTTTCCATGTATCTTCTCTCCTCCCCCCGACCCACCCAATAGTCCCTCCCTCCCTCTCCATCTCTCTCTCTCTGTCTTTCTCTCTCATACACACACACACCTTTCCCACTTGCATCTCCTTTCTGTGGTACCTATTTTTATAAAGCCTCAAGTCATTTATGAGATGAGGCAAAATATCCATAAATACAGGTTAAACAAGATCGCAACACCGAGTCTCCTCCTCCCCATCAGCTCTGGGGAGTAGTGTTCCCACAGACAGATTCCAAGTGTTCCTTTTAATATGTTTCTGTTGACCTGACACTTCACCACCAAGACCGTCAGCAGATTCTAGGCTTTAGTATCACAGAGGAGCTTGGAGAGCTGGAAGATGATCGGCTCCAACAAGTGTCCCTTTCAGGAGCCCTGTTGTTTTACTCTTCTGAGAGGCCTCTTGTCTCTCTCCATTGTTTCCTGTGATACTAGCTTGGTTCTGGTGATGAGTGCCCATCAGAATCACCTGGAGGGCAAAAGGTACTGTATGTCAATTCTGTCTCAATAAACCTGACTTTAAAAAAAAATCACTTGGGCTGGGCAGCTTGTCACACAAATTCCTAGGCCCCACCCCAAGGATCCTAATCCCGTAGTCTAGGGTGGGGCCCAGCAACTTGGCTTTCTGACAAGCTGCAGGGATGTGAAGCTGTCGGCCCACAGATCACACGTGAAGGAGCCTGGCTGTGAGCCCTGACAAGGGACTCGCAATAGCCACTTGGAGAGGGTTGTCTAAAAGGCCTTTTATAGAGCTTATCAAAAGCCTTTTTCGACATCTAATCAAATTAGATCCACTGGTCTCCAGTCCCTTCTTGTCTCTATATTTGCCCCTTGACGAGTTTAGTGAGCACAGAAGAGCTGGTTATGTGACCTGCAGCAGACACTTTCAGCCTCAACTTATCATCCCAGTGTCTGCTGTCAGCAAGTGGCCAAGCCACTCATGAACCACCTGGGCCCAGGACTTGCAGGTAACTGTAATCAGCCCTCGTGTCCTAGAGGTGACTGCTGGGCAGGGACGTGCTGCGGGCAGGAGCAGGGCTGGCCACCTGTCCTGGGTTGCCACCTTCACCTGGCTTTGGGCTTCTCTGCTGGTCTTCACATGTGAAAATCACTATCTTCAGTGAATGAAAGGCACCCCTGGACTTTTAGTTGCACTGCAGTGAACTTATGGGGAGAGGAGGAGATTATATACTAGAGTGGTCTGGTCACATGTGGGACTCATTAGCATCATGGGATTGTGGATGCTGATAGCAGAAGAGCTAACAGTGAGCACAGTACTTAATACGCTTGGCCTCGCTCAACCTCAGAGCCACCATGAGGCAGAGGACTCGCCGTCTCACAGAGGTGGAAGCTCAGAACGGCATCCAGGCAGCAGAGGTAGGACCCTAATTCATGTCTTTCTGCCTCCTCAGCCCAAGGTCATGACCTCTAAGGGCTCTGCATCAAGGATTCTGATGTTTTTTTTGTTGTTGTTGTTCAATCGCTAAGTCATGTCCAACTCTTTGTGACGCCATGGACTGCAGCACGCCAGGCTTACCTGTCCTTCACTATCTCCTGGAGTTTGTTCAATTTCATGTCCATTGTGGTGGTGACGCTATCTAACCATCTCATCCTCTGCCTCCCCGTTCTCCTTTTGCCTTTCATCTTTCCCAGCATCAGGCTCTTTTCCATTGAATCAGCTCTTCACATCAGGTGGCCAAAGTATTGGAGCTTCAGCGTCAGTCCTTCCAATGAATATTCAGGGTTGATTTTCTTTAGGATTGACTGGTTTATTCTCCTTGTAGTCCAAGAGATTCTCAAGAATCTCCTTCAGCACCATAATTTGAAAGCATCAAAGCTGTGCTTTTTAGGCTCTGTTTTTTCCATTAGAATTACGAGTTTTCCAAAATTGTGATACTTCTAGAAGCAAATCATAAATAGATAGCAACATGAGTTTACTATTTCATGATGGTTGAAAATCTTACAATATGAAATTGGAGTTTAATTCACTCAAAAACACAAGAGCTCATGCACATATATTCCACCCCCCCAAAATATATGAAAACGACCTACTCCCTAAATGCCCAAACATAAATATAAGAGAACCTTTTGAAAGATGCAACAAAAACATCTGTCATGCCATCTTGAAATAGCTACCTACTGTGTCTGAAGGGTTATTTGGACAAAACAGGGCTACTGGAGCCTAATAAATCCCTTTGGGCTGGTCAGTAGGTGACGTGTGGTTCCTTACAGTGCTTCCGAGCAGCCTGACAAGTCTCATGATGGCCCAAGCTCCTGAGAGTGACAGAGCTCCGAGTGGACCTGACTCTGTTACCTCTCCCTACCGCCACCCTGGCTTTCCCAGCCCTGCCTGTGCTACTCCCAGGTGGACTTGGATGCATTAAGTCATCTTCATGTCATGATCACAACTGATCCCACCACCCCAGAGAGACCCGGCCACCATGTTTCTGTAAATCCTTCCCAGACTTCTTCAGTGTGTTTCTGTGTGTTTGCATAGACTCATACTATATAGACCACACTGGAAATGCACTGCTTCTCTTACAGTTATATATCATGAACATCTTTTTGCATCATAATTCTTAGCATCAACTGAATGGTTAAATAGTACTCTTTTGTAACTTTCTTCAGTTTCTTGCCTTTAAAACAGATTTTTATGGAGGCTGTCTTTTAAAAAAACGATCTCTGTCATTTTCCAAAAGTAAAATTAGGTCATTCTTGGGGAATAGGCTTTAAATAGTAAAATTGCTGTGATATATCTGAATTACACTGAGGCTTTGGGGGAGACTGTTTTGTTTCATACAAAGCTAAGTAAGTAAAGCCCCCTGGAAAGCTCACAAGCAGGTTCTGGACTGGCCGTTAGATAATTCATGAGAGCTGAGGAGGAGATGCTGGTAGGGACTAGAAACCCCAGCCATCCGGGCTCCTTCTCCAGGGGGGTGGGACCTGTGGGATGTCTTGCTGTGCCTTGAATCTGAGCCGAATGTCTTCTCTCTCCCCAGCAGACCCGCCCGTGGCTGCAGCTGTGGTGTCCCATTTTAATGACTGCCCAGATTCCCACAGTCAGTTCTGCTTCCATGGAACCTGCAGGTTTTTGGTGCAGGAGGAGAAGCCAGCGTGTGTGTAAGTGTCCCCTACGGTCTGCAGTGCTGGGGCTGCAGGCATCCCAGCCACCACTTAAAACAGCATTTACCTCCACAAGCCATGCCAGAGCCGCCTGAGAACCCTGGACCCAAACATAATGGAGAATCAGAACAGTGGGCTGAGGGACACCTTGCTTCAACCCTGCTGGTCCCGGCCCAGAGGCACTGAGGCTGGATTCCTAGGACGTGGAGCCTGGGTGTCTGCATTTTTAACAAGCATCTCAGGTGGCTCCTGGGTTCAGCAAAGTCTAAAACTTCCTGGATTCAAGTGAGGTTTTTCCTTTTTTTTTTTTTAATTAAAGTAAAGTTGACTTGGGCTTCCCAGGTGGCTCAGTGGTAAAGAACCTGCCTGCTAATGCAGGAGACACCAGAGATGAGGGTTCCATTTCTGGGTGGGGAAGATCCCCTGAAGGAGGGAATGGCAACCCATTCTAGTATTCTTACCTGAAAAATCCCAGGGACAAAGGAGCCTGGTAGGCTACAGTCCGTGGGGTTGCAGAAGAGTCAGATATGACTGAGTGCACCTGAATAGTTGATTCACAGTGTTGTGTTAGTATCAGGCGTGTAGCAAAGCAATTCAGTTATATACTTATATATATAATACATGTATTCTTCTTGAGATTCTTTTCCATGATAGGTTATTATAAGATATTTAATATTGTTCCCTGGGCTATTCAGTACGTCCCTATTATTTACCCATTTTATATATAGTAGTATATATCTGTTAATCCCAAACTCCTAATCTTGAATTCAAGTTTAATTCACTACTTAGAATTTTTGGAGAGCAAGACACTGGGTTGGATCCCTCTGAGTGGCCAGTATCTCTGAGATGAAGTCTGTGTCCTCCAGCATCTTTACCGCACAGCTAATAAAGTAAGCCAGAAGGGCACACAAAGGGTTGGTATGCCTGATTGGCAACAGGACAGAACAACTTGGGAACAAAGATGGGCATAGCAGGCCCAGCATGAGGCGGGGCGGGGGTGGAGGGGTGGGGGGCGGGGTGCAGGGAGGCTTGCTTCTTAAAATATAGCTGAGCCCACCCACACCCACTGAATCAGAATCTCTAGGAATGGGACCCAGGAGTCACATTAGTTAAAAGCCACCAGTGATTGCAATCAGAGAAGGCAATGGCACCCCACTCCAGTACTCTTGCCTGGAAAATCGCATGGATGGAGGAGCCTGGAAGGCTGCAGTCCATGGGGTCTCTGAGGGTCGGACATGAGCGACTTCACTTTCACTTTTCACTTTCATGCATTGGAGAAGGAAATGGCAGCCCACTCCAGTGTTCTTGCCTGGAGAATCCCAGGGACGGGGGAGCCTGGTGGGCTGCCTTCTATGGGGTCACACAGAGTCAGACACGACTGAAGTGACTTAGCAGCAGCAGCAGTGACTGCAGTGGTCAGCCCAACTGGGCAAGAAAGGCACATAAGTAAAGGCTTCTAGAGCAGGTGTTGGACTTAGGCTGACGGGGAAAGCAGAGAAGTTACTCCAGGCCTGGACACTCATGCATCCCAACCCTTTGCATGCACTTCCAGCTTATTTTATTAGCTGTACTATACTGTTATGGGTCAGTGTGGCCACAGTAGGGAGGAGACAAACCTGCAGGTGAGTTGGAGGCCAGGGCCTGTTGGAAGTGAGCCTTTATTCTCTAGCCAGTGGGAGCCATCAGTTTGGGAAAGGGATGTTTCAAGAAAGTTAACCTGTACATGGGGGAATACTGTAAGTTGGCCCTGTACTCAGCCTTGGCACTGTGGACATTTGGGGCTGGGTAACCCTTTGTTGTGTGGGCACGCCTGTGTGGCTGAAGGATGTTAGCATCCCTGGCCTCTACCCCCCAGGTGCCAGTACAACTTCCCCCAACAGTCGTGGCAATCAAAAATGTCTCCAGCCATTACCAAATGTACCCTGGGGTGGGGGGCTTTGTGGAGGAGGCAAAATTGTCCTTCACCCCTTTAAGAACCATCCATCTCTACGAAAATGCCATTTTTATAGGTGGAAAATGGAAGTCAGCAATTTCATATGATCCAACCTAATAGTACCAGTGTGTGTGCTAAGTCACTTTAGTCATGTCCAACTCTTTGTGACCCTATGGACCATGGCCTGCCAGGCTCCTCTGTCCATGGGGATTCTCCAGGCAAGAATACTGGAGTAGCTTGTCATGCCCTCCTCCAGGGGATCTTCCCAACCTGGGGGATCAAACACACATCTCTGGCATTGGCAGGTGGGTTCTTTACCACCAGTGCTGCCTGGGAAGCCACTGGTACTGGTAAATAATACTAAATGTTAATAAAAAGCCAGTGTTTATTGAGCTTTGCTTCATGCCAGTCACTGTTCTAAGCACGATCCACATGTTAACTCATATAATTCTCATGATGACCCCAGGGCATGGAGAGGTTGTGCCCTGATCACAGAGGAGAGTGCACATTCAGACCTGGCTGGTCTGACTCCTAAAGCTGCTTTCTTATCCACGATGCTGAAGGATATCAGGAGTAGCCGAGGGGACTCGGAGAGCCTGCCACAGTAAGGGGTGGTGGGTAGGACTCTCCTTTTCCTGAGGTGCAGCTATGTGAGACTGTGCAGTGGCCCCTGGGGGTGCCTCTGGGCCTCACTTGGAGGGGCACACTGGCCACCTTCCTCCAGGAGAACTGGATAAAGCCCCAGGTCACATCTGCAGAGCCAAGAGCCCTCCTGCCCACCCCATAAATACAAAGCACACTGATGACAAGAGTCACTGTCATTCATGATTACCGCTCTTATGAAAATACACATGGGAACCTTGGGGACTGATAGGATTGTTTTTGTTACTTGCCCGATCATTGTGGAAAAACACTGGCCCTGAAGGAAGCGCGACTTTTTAGCCCAGATCTCAGGAAGTCACCAGTGCAGCAGGTGGAGGGTCTTCTTCCTTCCAGTCACATCTAGTGACAAGACCTCAGGCTACCCCCGGCTATGCGATGAGGGTCTTCTTTGGAGAGAGAGGACAGTTCTGGCCAAAATTGTGTCAGAAGGTTAGTGTTTCCAGCAGATCAGGGGCTGTTCTAAAGGTTGAGAGCTGGCAGCCTTGAGCCTGGGTCAGCAGAGACCCAGAGCGATAACCCGACCTGTGGCTGAGCCCCATTGGCTGGTGGAAGCCTTCTGAGAGTGGGGCGTGGGGGGCACTCTTGTTCTCCTCAGTCTGGGTGCCAAGCTCTGCTTTTGGCTCAAGGAGATCATTGTCCATCACATTTACACGCCATCAATGTTGGTTTTCTGGACAGCTGGCCGCCTCTCTCCCCACTCACACTGTAACTATTACTATAAATGATAATAGTGAGCTCTGGGTAAAAACTGTGGCTGTGTGCCAGCCCCAGCTCCGCATACAGTGACGCATGCCGTTCTCTCATCCTTCCTCTCAAGTAGAGATTCTCGCCCTTATTGTGTAAATCAGAAGACTGAAGCTCAGAGAAGTTAGGCAACTTGCCCAGAATCCCGGAGCCCATATACAGTGGAGCTGGGATTCAGTCCCATCAGTTCTAGCCCCCCAAACCCATGTTCTGTTTTGTTGCCCCGGAGGGCACTCTTTCTGCCTCAGCCTCACAGAGTTCGCCTCAGAAAGCTAAGCTTTTGTTTCCAGGAAAGGTATTGGCACTGCCCCTTTGCAGGCAAACCTTCCTCCAGGGGAACGTCAGGGTCATTCCCAACCTTGTTGCCCTGAGCACAGACTCTCAAGGATTCCTTCCTCTGGGTCAAGGGCAGAGTCTATGGAATCCGCTTTTGCAGTTTGGGGAAGCTGACCGTCTCTGGGGAGGCATGGCCATGCAAGATTTTACCTCGTTTTTACCTCAGTTTCCCCATTGGGTCTTGGCGCGCAGACGTGTTTCATGTAGCGGTAGATGAACCTGAATTATTCTTTGGTGGTTTTAATTAATTGCTTGCATTTTGGAAGTCAGGTTTACAACTCCAAGCAGATACCCAGCTTCTCTGGAGCACAGCCTGCCCTCTTCAGTTCCCCAGTTTCTACCTCTGCCCACTGCTCCCTGACATGGAAGCTGCGGCCAGTCCATCATCCTGTCGCCCTTCTTTTCTGCTCACAACTGCCAGCTTTGATCATTTCTGTCGCAACATGAGCCTCTAAGCTCGGTGAGGGCAGGACCATACCTTATACCTTTTTGTACTTTCAGTACTTAGAAGAGTGTTCTAATTCATTCATTGCCACTAGATCAGAAATTCTGTGTCTGTGCAGAGAAAGCAAAGCCTGCTGTTCCTGCTCTTAAGAACCGCCCTAGCTCTGGGGGAACTGACACACTCATCCTATCAGTAAAACTCACAAACCTTGAGGTTAAGGGCATGTCAGTCATGGATTTACAAGGAAAACCCACAGGGGCCAAAGATTATAGTCTGAAAAGAGGGAGTTCTTTCTAAAATACTGTAGGCTCTTAAGCTTTGTTTTCCATAAGAACACTAGTCTTTGGGTCTCCAGAGTTAAAATGGCATCTCACACTAAAATATGAAATTAAGAAAAAAAGTTAAATAACTAGTCAGAAATTGCCAAAGGTAGTGAACATCATCCTGAAATATTTATGCTCCACATGAACCCTAGATTGCATTTTTTGGTCTCTCTTTAATAAATCCCTGCTAGGCACCAACCACTTTAGAAAACAAATACGCGAAGAATTTCCAAAGGCAGTTAGTAAAACCAGAGAAATGCAAGGTTAGGACTCAAGCACCATTTTTTTCCCCTGAGGCAATTTCTGCAAAGTGTTGGTCTGCTGCTTGCAGGAACCTTCAAACAAAGGAAAACAGTTGAAGAAAGCCACCCAGGTGACAGGTTTTCAGGGTTCCAGTGTTGGGAGCCCGTGGCAATTTGCTGAAGTGTCTCACAGCCCAAATTGCCCCTCGGTGACTGAACTCCCTGACTTTCCCACAGCAAAGTGTGAAAGCACATTGCTGTCGGCCAAGGAAAATATTCCACCTGGCTCTGGCCACAGAGCCATCCACTGGGATCTGAACAGTCGAACACCCAGAGAGGGGTGACCGCCTTCAGTAAGCCTGCAGGCTGCCCGTGCAAACGGGAACATGCCTCCCGAGAGACCGGGGTTGGGGGTGGTTTTCCTGCTGGTGCTTAAGCCACTTCATGTAGATCTTTCACCTCAACAACCAGCAGGTGGTGGGGTTCGGGGGAGAAGTTAGGACATCACCCAACCACAGATCTTGAGGAAGTGCACGCCTTCTCTCTGCCCTCACCGGAAGCAGATACTGAGGGTCACACAGCAGTTAAAGGCATAAATTTCAAGGTCAGACAGACCCAAGTGACCTAGCACCATTAAGCCTCGGTTTCTTTGTGTATACCTGTGGCGGATTCATTTTGATATTTGGCAAAACTAATACAATTTTGTAAAGTTTAAAAATAAAATAAAATTTTTTAAAAAAAAATGGGGAGATGAGTATTTCTCAGGATTGTAAGGAGGCCCCAGTGACCATAACGCATGTAGAGTTTTTGCTGTCCAAGATAGGAGCCACTAGCCATGTGAGGCTATTTAACTTATTTAATTAAAATTTCATCTTTCAGTCTCGCTAGCCACATTTCAGGAACTTAGTACTTCTAGGCAGCGAGTGGCTACTATATTAGATGCCACACATACAGACACTATTTGCATCATCACAGAAAGTTATTTTTAAATTTATTGTTTATTGAAGTAGAGTTGACTTATAGTATTGTGTTAATTTCTGCTATACAGCAGAGTAGCAGTTATATACATGTTTGTATTCTTTTTATATTCTTTTCCATTATGGTTTATCCCAGGATATTGGATAGAGCTCCCTGTGCTATACAGTAGGACTTGTCTGTCTATTCTTTGTGTAATAGTTTGCCTCTACTAACCCCAAACTCCCAGTCCATCCCTCTCCCACCCGCTGATCTTTGGCAACAGACAAGTCTGTTCTGTCTCTGAGTCTGTTACTGTTTTGTAGATAAATTCATTTGTGCCGTATTTTAGATTCCACATATAAGGGATATCATATGGTATTTGCCTTTTCTCCTTCTGACTTACTTCACTTAGTGTGATAACCTCTAGTTGCATCCATGTTCCTGCAAATGACTTATTTATTTCTTTGTTATGGCTGAGTAGTGTTCTGTTGTATATATGTGCCACATCTTCATCTGTTCATCTGTTGAATTACTACATAAGATGCTGTTAGAGCATCGGAGAACATTCAAGCCCAGTTCCCAGCAGAGTATAAGAGCAGCCTTCATCAGCACCATCACCATGGTGATCAGTACATTGTTAACCATGACCACAGCTGAAGGATTCAGGTCCTGCTGAAGGGACAGTGAAAGTCAAGTAGACCATGTGCCATGAGGAAGCCCCTACCCCTCCAGTACACTCCTCCCCAAGTGCCCCAAGCAGAGAGGCTATAGGTCATGGCAAATCTTGTTCTTGAGGCCAAGAATGTGTGCTTAGTCACTCAGCCGTGTCCAACTGTTTGCGACCCCTTGGACTGTAGCCCGCCAGGCTTCTCTGTCCATGGGGATTCTCCAGGCAAGAACACTGGAGTGGTTTGCCATGCCCTCCTCCAGGGGATCTTCCCAACCCAGGGATGGAACCCAGGTCTCCTACATTGCAGGTGGATTCTTTGCCATCTGAGACACCAGGGAAGCCCATGAATACTGGAGTGGGTAGCCTATCCCTTCTCCAGGGGATCTTCCCAACCCAATAATCAAACCAGGGTCTCCTGCATTGCAAGAGGATTCTTTACCAGCTGAGCTAGCAGGGAAACCCCAAGGCCAAGGATGGGTAAACCCAGTACAAGTGTCCTGCGGCTCAGTGTCCCCACTCCTACCGCAACCCTGTGGATTTTCTCCACGGTTAAGGCAAGTTGGTATAAATATTTTTCTAAAACCTTAGTCCCTAACTGTTGGTCAACTTTATCCTTGGCCCCCATATTAAAGACTTTATCTTAGGGTCCATGCCAAAAGCCTTGACTGAAATTCAGAACACTAGCCTCCAGCTAGAGAGTACATCATTGTTTATGAAGACAGTGTCTCTCAAGAGCCTTTAAAATGCTCTCTTTCTTTTATTTACATTTTTAGCACTCATACAGCCCTTCCTTTGTGTCAGGCACTTCACAAGATGTTAACTCGTTTAATGCTCATGACTCTATGAGGTAAGTTTTGTTACTCTGTGTTTTACTGACACAGAATCAGTGGCACAGAGAGGTTAAGTAACTTGCTCAAGGTCACACAGGCATTAAGTGGGGAATGGGATTCAAACCCATGACAATTTGGCTCCAAGTCTATATACCATGCTGTGCCCACTTATGGGATCCTATCCTGAGGAAGTAATCTCAAACGCAAGCAAAGTGTGTACACAAAGATAAGCCATTGGCATTATGAAATCAAAATTGGATGCAGTCTAAATGGTAAGGGTTCAGTGAAGCAAACTCTGTATAAATTACTTTACAACCATTTCAAACAACTCCTGCATGTTTCTAATGACATAGTAAAATGGTAAAGAGATGTCAAATGAAAAATTGATACAAAATAATATTTTTAAAAAATCTTAACTATGTTAAGAAAACTATATAGAAAAAGTACTTACTTGTCAGACTTTGAGGTGGTCGGATGTGCAGTAATATGGACTTTTTCTCTCCACTCTCTTATAATTTATGTACCTTCCAATTTGCTTAGAACCATTATTTTTCTAATTAGAGGATATTTTCCTTAAGAAGAAAAAAAATTGTAAGAACACAGCTTACATGCATTATCACCATTTCTTTAAAATTTTGAAAGGCATTGTGAACCAGGTGCAAAGGGGACTTAGGGGGAAAAACTGGGCAACTGGACAGGGCTAGAAATGGCACCCCACTCCAGTACTCCTGCCTGGAAAATCCCACGGATGGAAGAGCCTGGTAGGCTGCAGTCCATGGGGTCGCTAAGAGTTGGACACGACTGAGCGACTTGACTTTCACTTTTCACTTTCATGCATTGGAGAAGGAAATGGCAACCCACTCCAGTGTTCTTGCCTGGAGAATCCCAGGGACGGGGGAGCCTGGTGGGCTGCCATCTATGGGGTCGCACGGAGTCGGACACGACTGAAGCGACTTAGCAGAAGATCTGAAAGCCTTGAGCAGAGGAGAAAGAGAGGCATATTGTTCATCATTTAATTATTGTCGTTTGCTCCTAAGAAAGCACCAAAGCCACCTCCAGACTGAATCAGCACACAGCAGAGAAGGTCCCAGGGACCCCCTGGTTGGAGCACATTGCCCCTCATCTTCAGCCACCATGGCTTCTCAGCTCAGACAGGATCCTTGCCCCTCCTGTGCTGCACTTTGCCCTTTTTTTGGGGGGGCATTACTTTCTTTTCGGTTCTTATTTGGGGAAAACAGCCTGTATATGATTCCAGAGGCTCATTTTCAAAATTATGAAGACAAACTCAGCATTCCTTGTGTTTGACAATACCCACTCTCAACAGATGAAATTGAATAATCAAATGGTATAAAAAAATGTTCAGGCTTACACATTTGCCATTCCCCATGGTGACAGAATAATTCCTATTTTATTCAGATTCCTTTCTTAAACACAGGTGCCGCATCTTGGGTTTCTCCTGCACCTGAATGAGAAGACCCATTGTACAGCTCCCACCCTGGGGAAATGCCCAGAGAGAGAGGAAGAGGGGAGAGGGGGAAAGGGGCAGACTTTGGAGTGTTGCTCTCGAGTCTATAGCTTAAATGACCGTTCTGCCTCAGTGGTTCTCAGGCCTGGCCACACATTAGAGTCACTTGGGTGCCCAGACCAATTGGTCAGGGGCATCTCCAAGGGTGTGGCCATGGCCTTGGCATTTTCCAAAGCTTCCCAGGTGATTCTGATGTGCAGCCAGGTGGGATCTGGTGCCTACCTGAGGTCGAGACAGCAGCTGAGTCAAGCGTGAGTCATTTGTGACCAGGTGAGGTGATGCTTCCCCTCACTGTGTGATTTATGCTACAATAATTGGCATAATTAAGCCTAATATTAGTAGAAGCTTAGGAAATTTTAAAAAAATGTTTGTCACCAAACCTTTTCTTGCCCCCCCCTCCCCCAGTAAAGAGCAACTGAGAAGGCTGCCTATATTCCAAATGAGTGATGGGGAAAAAAAAGGACCTCTGTCCATCCCCAAACCAGCAAGTCTAAATTGCCTTAGAAAGTCTAACCCTGGCTGCCCAATGGAATCATCTGGGAGCTTTAAAAATACTGATGCCAGTCCTTACTCCCAGGGACTCTGACTTAGTTGGTCTGGGGTGTGGCCTGGACATCAAGATTTTTTTTTTTCCAAGCTCCCCAGGCCATTCCAATGTGCAGCTAGAGTTGATTTCACTGGTCAGCCTTCATGGTGGCTTTCAACTTTGGCTTCATCAGAATACCTTCAGCCTTTTCTTTAAGACACCCAGGCCCCATTTTCAGAGGCTTTGATCTGTGAGGTCCTGGGAAGAGCTTGAGTATCTAGGCCACAGGCTATTCTGCCTCCCACTGCAGTTGGGCTGCTTGGTGCTAAGACTCGCCACTCTAAGAGCTCACCTAGGCCGTGACCTAGAGTCTCATGTACTGGGTTGGCCAAAAGGTCTTACAGAAAAATCCAAATGAACTTTTTTGCCAACCCAATATTTGGCAACAACTCATGTAATTCTTGTGCCTCACCAGGGAAGGTTTCATTCATAAACACGCTGAGCACCCTATTTCAATGAGACTGGGGTTTGAATGTTTGCAGCTGTGACCCTAAGGGGACAAAGAGGCTCAGACCTCCACTGGAGCAGTTCTGAAGCAAGGCTGGTTGTGAAGGGCCCAGCACTCACATGTTAGGAAGAACAAGAAAGTCAGCAAAGTGTGACTCAGTCTGGGGGCTGTCTTTCCTGATGAGTTAAGATGGCATTGTTTGGGGGCATCTTTGCAATTTGCTATACCCACAGCAGAAAGACCTCTTTACAGGGCAGTCAGCAGCCCATCTTCCCTTTTGCTATGTGGTTTGTGAGTTTGCCATTGAATCAATATCCCAGAGTATCTTCCAAATCAATTTGCATTACACCAGAAAGGTCTCTTTCACAGTTAAGATCCTTAGTTTTTAAACTCTAGAATCCACTCCCCACCGTCTTTCCCCATGCAGTTGTTATTGTTGGGATTAACAGAGATGATTCATGTAGGAGTTTAGCATAGCCTTCAATAAGCTAATGTTGTAATTAGCACTAGGCTCCCACTCTTTTATTTAAATAGGATTTCTTGGAGTCCCCAGCATTGATTTGTTAGTTCATAGGGTTTCCAGCGGAGAAGGCAGTGGCAACCCACTCCAGTACTCTTGCCTGGAAAATCCCATGGACGGAGGAGCCTGGTGGGCTGTAGTCCATGGGGTCGCTAGGAGTCAGACACGACTGAGCGACTTCACTTTCACTTTTCACTTTCATGCATTGGAGAAGGAGATGGCAACCCACTCCAGTGTTCTTGCCTGGAGAATCCCAGGGACGGGGGAGCCTGGTGGGCTGCCATCTATGGGGTCGCACAGAGTCAGACACGACTGGAGTGACTTAGCAGCAGCAGCAGCAGCAGGGTTTCCAGAACTAAGCAGTTGAGGCAATTGAGGAGATGTTTGAATCCTCCTTTCCAGAGCCTGTGGATTAGAGGAGTTTAAGCTGGGTGAAATTGCCTCTCCTATGGCCTGGATCTTTATAATGGCTGTGCAAATTGTCATCACACTCTCCTCCCTAGGAGGAAACAACACCAACACCCAACTACAGAGATGTCTCATTGACTTGGCCACAATTCCTGGTTAGACATCTAACAAAGCCCAGGCTCCCCAACCCTCTTCTGTTCAGTGGTTTACCAGAAATTTTGTAGAGCTCGGTCTTGCCTGTAGGATCCTAGATGCTGGCTTCCAGTGAAGCTGGCAGGAAGGGCAGTCACAGAGGTGGGCATAGTCCTGAGGGCCTTTAGGGAAAGACAGGCTATAGAGATCCATGGAAAGAGCTTTGGAAAATGGATGGATGGATGAATGAATGAGTCTTCAAATTATATCTTCTTGGAGAATGTGGTCTTTGAGATGGAATTTGAGGAAGGAAGTGAGGAATAATGTTGCAGGCAGAGAAGGTAGCAGTAGCTGAGATGGACAAGGGGAAGGTAATCATTCATTCACTCATTCATTCACAAACAGGTGTGTGTCCTGAGTGTCTATGTGCTGGCACTAGTTTAGTTGACACCGGGGGGTGGGGGACTGATGGGTTGGCTGAAATCTAAGTGACAGAAGATAAAGTAGAGGGGGTAGATCAGGGTCCTGCAGATATGGGGTGTTGGATGCTAAATGAAAGGAGGAGGAAGCCCACAACCCAGGTGAGAGCCATCAGGGTGCAGAGTGAAAACTCACAATGGCTGGAGGTGGCACCCTTTGCAAGATTCTCTGTAGACACTCACAGCTTCATTTGTGCATTACCTGTGCCTGCTGTTTATCTCCTCTCAGTCTCAAGTTCAGTCCACACTTTAGCTTTCTCCTGGTGGGAAGGGACCAGTGCCTTTGTTTTCTCCCCTGCGTACAGGGTGAGCTGTTTCCTGACTTTGGCCTTCACGTGATCCTGTTATTAAAACCAACCAAAAAAAAAAAAAACTTGCCCCTGTTTCATAATCCCCACCCCGCAGTCATCTCCCTCCTAGCCTGAGCCTGTGAGAGTCTGCGATGTTATTCACACTTCCGTGGTCCAGATCCTTTTTCAAGCAAAGTCTTCTTGCCAGAGCTCCC
The DNA here is from genome assembly GCF_000754665.1 of Bison bison bison. Classification (NCBI taxonomy): domain Eukaryota; kingdom Metazoa; phylum Chordata; class Mammalia; order Artiodactyla; family Bovidae; genus Bison; species Bison bison. The sequence continues at coordinate 14,716,524 of NW_011495064.1, forward strand.
GAATCTTCCTCCTCCCCAGAGCCTGCTCCCTCCTTAGGTCTGCGGAGAACCCTGCATTGTTGGCCCTAGAACCTCAAGTCTCCTTTACTGTTTTAAGATCAAGAGCTTAATCTGCAGTGTTTTTATCCCAATCCTGGATAGTATACAGGGGCAGCAGCTGCTGAGTGAGCCGGAACCCAGACCCTGGGGTCCACAGATCTGGGAATATGTTTCTCTCTCTTCTGGCTCTTTGCAACCCTATGTAGCCCACTAGGTTCCTCTGTCCAAGGAATTCTCCAGGCAAGAATACTGGAGTGAGTGGCCATTCCCTTCTCCAGGAGATCTCTTTGACCCAAGGATTGAACCAGGATCTCCCACATTGGAGGCAGATTCTTTACCTCCTGAGCCTCCCTGGCATGGTGGTCACAAGCAAATGACTTGACTTCTCTGTGCAAACTAAATGAGAAAACATGGGTCAAATGTAAATTAATCTTTAACTGAAAGCAAGTACCTGAATTCAAACTAAAAATGCTTTTAAATGAGGTACATAACGATTGAGCTTTGGAATAAAGAGCACCAGTGGGAAACTTTACCATTAAGCAGCCTTAGAGACTGAAGCTATATGCTCCAGTATCCCAGGCTGTGGCCTTAGGCAGCCATTTTTGCAACATCTCCTGTTTGCCTTAATCTTAAACCCATACAGTACTTGTTCTTTTAACATTAAAATGATTAAGATTTTGTTAACATGGAGCAAAAGCTATCCTCCAGGAAATACCCTGTATTTATCCTGTGACTCCTGGCATCTGGGGTCTGGAAGCCCCCAGATTAAGGGAATCACAAATGTAAGACCCCTGGGGCTTTTCAGGCCCTACAATTACGAGACAGTGCTGCTGGTTCTACTCCAGTGTGTGCCCCTGTGCGCTGGATCACCTGGTAAATGCTTGCAGGACTAATTAACCCTGACAAAGAATATAAAAATCAAGCCACAGTCTTTGTCTCCTGATGGTTTAGCGTGTTTTCTTTCTCTCATCACTGGGAATTCTGAATACACACATTTAGTTTAAAAATAACCTGGTTTTTTATGAACTGCCAAAATGAGCTTCACGTCCTAGACACATTTGCTGCCTTCCTCACTCCCCCAGGATCTGGCATAGTAACCATGATAACAGAGTGCTTCAGCAGCACCTTGCCTCCGCAGATAAGCTGATGAGTTACCTCGTTCTCCAAGCAAGAGAAGCCTATGCAGGGGAGTTGGGGCGATTTTACCGACACCTTTGCCTCCAATAGCCAGGGCTGGAGGGGCCCCTTTGGGCTTTTTTGTAGGGCTTGGGTCTCTTCAGTCCAGTCCTCCTGGGGAGTATGGCGAATGAGACCTCTGCCCGGAGAGCGTGCTGATGTCCCTGTCTTCCTCAGCTGCCACTCTGGGTACGTCGGTGCACGCTGTGAACACGCAGACCTCCTGGCCGTGGTGGCTGCCAGCCAGAAGAAGCAGGCCATCACCGCCTTGGTGGTGGTCTCCATCGTGGCCCTGGCTGTCCTCATCATCACATGTGTGCTGATACAGTAAGTCTTCACTGCCCCCAAGGCCGGGTCCCCCACCTGCCTGCCTTCCCGGGGCTATCTGCAGCGCTCCCAGATAGCAGGGCCACCTCGGCAGTTTACCACTGTGATGTCTGATTGGTGTTAACAAAGCGAAGAAGGATTTTGGTGAAAGCTGAGCGGTATGAAGGGCACACAGCCCGGGAGATCTCCAGCAAGTGGGCCTTGACTGGAAGCAGAGCCAAAGGCTTGGAGCCTTCACCATTGTGATGGGGGTGTGCAGGAGTTCCAGAGGGAACTGGAAAGGCTCCAAGCCTCCTGTGTGCAGTTAACAGCCACACTTCCTCTCTGCAAATCCTAAAGTCACTGTTGCTGTTACTCCCTCTGCTCTTCCTCCAGACCTCAGTTGCTGCCTGGCATCTTCCAGGAAGCCTTCCTGAGCCCCTTTCCAGGTGTTCTTAGCCTCATTTGCTTGCCTATATCTCCCAATTGGATTGCTCTGCAAAGGGACAGACCCGAGGGTTGTATTTCCAGTATTGGGCCAGAATACTGGCCCAATATTCCCTGGAAATATGGGTAGCAGGTGCTCTGAGAGGATGAGTTTGCCATGACCAGAGAGTGTTAGTCTTCAGAAAAAGATCTGAAGCCATGGAGTTGCTTGGCTTATTCTTTCATTCCTTCCGTGGGTCCGTACAGTCTACCTACAGTCCCTGCTTTACTGCTTGCTGGCTGCTCCTGATGGATGACCCCATCCTGAACCCACGCAGCCCTGCCAGCCTGAAGTGGTTGTTTTGGCCCAGTCCTGACAGTGGTTCTAAGTGACCCAACTGCTGCTTTATGGAGCAAACAGCTGGGCCACTGGGGTGGGGATGGGGGTGTGGAATGACTGGTCCCCTCTGTCAACTGGAGCCTATTTGGCCGACCCAGAGAGGAGCGGCCACATAGAGCTGGTCTTTTGGGGGTGGCCAACAGATCCTTCCACAAGTGGCCCCAAAGGCTACCTCCTTGCAAAGCCCTCAGCCCTGTGCTGTGATTGTCCCTCTGGAAGCTCCAGGGGAAGGATAGGTAGAGCCCGGAGCTGCCCGGCAGGCCCCTCCGGCAGCCACTGCCCCAGCTGGGCGCTCCTGCCAGGCTCCTACCCAGCCCGTGTTCTCTGCACCTTTGCAGCTGCTGCGAGGTCCGAAAACACTGTGAGTGGTGCCGGGCGCTCATCTGCCGGCATGAGAAGCCCAGCGCCCTCCTGAAGGGAAGGACTGCTTGCTGCCACTCAGAAACAGGTAAGGAGGCTGCCTCGAGGGAGGACTTTTCCCTCGGGAGACACTGTTGGGTAGAGAAAAGGACCGCCTGTTTCAAGTCAGGGCAGAAGTTCTTGGAGGGTGAAGCAGAAAGAAGGGAGAAAAAGAAGAGGACATTTATCCTACCAAGTCAGATTCAGTTTATTCCAATGTGTCTTTTCCTCAGAAGGTGGCTCTGTTATCCTTACCTGTGACTGTGTGACCTTTAACAAGTAACTTAACATCTCTGAGCCTTGGTTTTCTCATTAAAAAGATGTCGTGCAAATTAAATAAGTACTGAGATGAAGAACCTGGTGTATCACAGACTGGAGACACACAACAGATGTTCTTTCTCTTTCTCTTGAGAAATCATCTTCCCTTTCCCAGCAGTGAAATGATAGATGCGGCTTCTAGAAGGTCTTGAAGGACTCTGAACTCTTAGAATCTTGTGATCTTCATTCAGCTTACCATTGTTCCATGAATATTTTCTCCAACATCCGTGAAAAAGATTGGACATCTGGCTAGGATGCCAGACTCACATCTCCAGAGCCTTCTCCAAGCATCCCTAGCTCCGGGCTCCTGGAGTCAAATAGCAAATTAATCCAGACAGGCTCTGAAAAGTCACACATGAGTGAGTTTCTGGAATGCTTGTTTGACCAAAAAGACTGTCATAAACTTAGCGTTCCTTTTTAGGAAGTGGTTCGTCAAGAGACAGTCACCCCAGCCTCATCCACCTGAGGGTGGCTTCTCTACTAAATAGTCAGCTCAAGGTTGTGTGGAAAGGGCAGGGAGAAAGTGCCTGCTGCGCTCCTTAGGCCTCCTGGTGGTCTGACCTGGAGGGAACTGAAGGCAAGGGGCCGCTGTTACTTGATCTTCATTTCAAGAGCCATAGTAATTGTGCATGAGCGGTTCGTTTGGTTTAGGAATGTGCTAATTCATTGACCCTCGAAGTAGTCTTGAAGAGGGTGTGGGTAAACTGAGTCTGCCAAAGACCTGTGTGGAAGGTCTGAGTCCCTGGGGGAGCTAGGATGAGACCCAGGGCCTCTTCCCCACTCCCGTTTCCTCCACTACCTCGGGGTACTATGCATTGAGCTAATGAAGATAAACATTTTTGTTTGGTCTTATAACACCAATAGAAAAAAATTGTGTATGGCTTTTTAAGAAAATTGATAGTATTTTTGTACCCTCAGTCTGCACCTTGGCAGAGTCATTTAGGGTGGAGTAAATTTCTTGTTAATGTCACTTCTTCTCTACCTACATTTTGAGAGAATGTTGGCTTTAAACCCAGCAATGGGTCTGACCTTGCAGAGATGGCCAAGGCTAAAGCCCCTCTTCTTAAGACAATGGGTACGCTCCACCTCCAGGGAACCCGGGAGAGACCAGTGCAGGAAGATGTCCAGGCTGGACTGGACTCAGGAGCTGCTGGGGACTGGGTGCACCCTGCTTCCCCATGACAGGCACAGAGGATACCCTCAGGACCCTGCTGCTGCTGCTGCTAAGTTGCTTCAGTCTTGTCCGACTCCGTGCGACCCATAGACGGCAGCCCACCAGGCTTCCCGTCCCTGGGATTCTCCAGGCAAGAACACTGGAGTGGGTTGCATTTCCTTCTCCAATGCATGAAAGTGAAAAGTGAAAGTGAAGTCGCTCAGTCATGTCTGACTCTTAGCAACCCCATGGACTGCAGCTTACCAGGCTCCTCCATCCATGGGATTTTCTAGGCAAAAGTACTGGAGTGGGGTGACCCTCAGGGCCCACCCATTGAGAAATAAGGGGGTCTATTCTTCCATGGCCTTAGAGGAAGCCATTCTGCTGCCAGAGCCCTTGACTAGCTCATGAGCTGCCCACTAAGCCGCTGCTGATGAGGGAACTGGCAGCAGATGGGCTGAATCACCTCCAGTTGAATGAAGGCCTTCAACAGTGTGTGTCCCCATTCCCTTCTTTCCTTTGGTGCTGAAAGCACAGATTCAGGAGCTACTGCCCCTGTGGTCGAACCAGCAGAATGTGGACTTGACTGCCCGAGAGAACCCAGTGACTTGGGCTGGTGCATCCCCAAGTTTCTGTCCCATGCCAGTTTTCCCAGCCTGGCTGGAGTGTGGCCTGCAGAGCTTAACCTGTTTTTCCTTCCTTCCAGTGGTCTGAAGAGCCCAGAGGAGGAGTTCTGCCAGGTGGCCTGGAGCAGCCAGAGGGAAAAAGGGCTTCTTGAGTTCGGCACAGCAAGGGCTGCCAGGCTTGGGCCAGCAGGCCTTTCCTTCTCTGCCTGCCATCACCTGTGCAGGCTTTTTGTCTTACGTGGGCCTTCCTTCAAAATTCTGTCCAGAACTCTGTCTGCTTGGGGTTATCCGGTGTGACCTGGAGAAGAAATCGGTGGACCACAGTTTAAAGACTGGTCAGAAATGAATGGCACGGGGTGGACCTCCTATTTACCTAATGACCTATGTGCTTCGTCATCTGCATCCAGGTGTGTGTAGGTGTGTTCTGCCAGTTACGGATACCAGACCCGTCTCCCCAGAATAGTCTCCATCGTGCCCGACACTGGAGTTCCTATAATTGTTACAGGTTTTTTTTTCTTATCTGCTTCTTGGGGAAAATGGTGGAAAAAAGCATCACTGCTTTTTGCTACATGAAGATGCCAGTGGAGGAGGAGTCATGCCAGTCCTCTGTCATGAAACCCTCAAGCAGCCCAGTGTCTTCCATGGACACATGACGTTGAAGACCTTCCTGAGCTGTTGCCGTCCTCAGAGATAATTTCTTATTTATTAGATGGATGATGATTTATTTTAATCTCTTAAGTCAGTGTAAAAAGTGTAAAAGCCTTTCAGACATCTACATCAATGATCCATGTATTGCTTGCCAAAAAACTAGACTGATTCAAAATGCCTGGTCTCTTTGGGACAGCTAAAACTTGGGGCGGTGGTGGGGGAAGCACCAGGATGGGTGGAGATGGAAGAAGAGGAGGAGTTACTGATGGGAGCAAAGATTGGGGTTCAGAGATCATGCCATTTAATACACAAAACTGGTAAATGCCCTACGATACATTCCTGCTGAAAAGTCAGCAGAGCTTACAGTGGAGACCTGGCACCTTACTGAGGAAGAGGAAGAGAGTCTGTGTGTGTATCTACAGGGAGGAAACACGACAGTGACTACACTGCTCTTATTAAACCTGTTAACCTTGTGGTGGGCCGTCCGAGAATCTGTTTAGACATAGAGCTTTAGCAGAGAGCAACAGGCATTTGGAGTTGCACCCATGAAAGGGGACCAGTCACTTATTTTCCATGTTGCTACTTGGTTGATTTGTTGCTTTATTTTGAAAAGAACAAATTGAACTTTCCTATTTATTTTTAAGCACTAGGAGAAATATTCCAGTAATTTTATTTTTCTTTTCCATTCAGGATGCTAGGTTTTTGTTTTTTGTTTTAAAACAAAAACTCTTAATAAGCTGCCTCCATCACGTGGGTCTTGCTTTTCCCTCAGAGAAGGAGAAGTTGTTCTCCTGGGTACTCTCCAACCCAATGGGCCTGCTTGTGGGAAACCCCAGTTCACTCCAACTTCATGGTGGAGCTCATCCCTAGGAATTGTTATTAAAATTTGCAAACAGGGAAACAATGAAATAATTTGTAAACTCCTTATGTGAGGGAACTCTTATTCACCAATATTTGAAAAATGGGAGATCTCTACCTATTAACCCTTCAGTGCCTGTAGCTCCTCACTTCATGAAAGGGACTTTTAAAATATGTCAAGTGAGCTTGAAATTCCTACCAGGTCATTTTGTCCTGCTGGAATTCTTCTGCCCAGCACGTCTATTTCAATGCATTTTCTCTGTGTTTCTCACAGTTAAGAAAATTATATGACCTGTGTTGCAATTCTGGCACTTGTATTGAATGACACTGCACCCAAAGCACCGAGATTAGAAATGGGATCTGTTCGCCAGCAGCGTAACTGACATAGCTTCTGGGGTCTAGTCATGAGAGAATATACGCTTAAGTTCGCATTCCTTACACAGGTCCTACAGCAGCGGATCTGCGGGCTGGGGCTTCACCCCCAGAGATGCAGTTGACACTGGTTTGTGGACCCCAGCTTGGCCCCCCCCCTTTTTTCATCGGGCTCTCCTGAAAGTCTGATTCCGGTATAGAGAGACTAATGGAAGTGGAGTGGCATCATTGGTTTTTAACTTGAAATCACATATTTACTTTAGAACAGTCTTTCCTCAGTCTTTTAGAGACTGTTTGAGGTCTGGTTGCCTTTAAAGAGCAAGAACTGATATTGGGAATGTCTTGTGGGGTTTTCTCCACCTACTGAGGAAGGATCAGTGTCCAGTCTGTAGGCACCTAAGGGCCTTTGCAGAAGGGTGAGGAGGTGAGAACCAAGAACCTTCTTGATTTCCCGTGGGGACTTCATACTTAGTGTCTGTGAATGCTCCAGTCACAGCTGCCAGTGCCCCCCGCTTCCAGTGCTGATATAGCCATGCAGTGCACAGGCCCAAATGTGTGCCACCCTGGGAGAGTTGGAGGCAGAGGCTGGGATCAAGGCGGACCTTTGTCCATGTCCAGGTTTTGAGAACCTTGCTTCTTTAGTGATTTCTCTCTCAGAAATCAGAATGGCCACTAAGCATTGGATTCCTATGCCATTTGTGGCATTGGTACTTCTTTGGTTAGATATAAAAATGCCCCCTTTTCAGGTTAAAAATCGTCTTCTAATCCAACTCTGTAGGTTCCCTGTGTTTCCTTGCTTTTTACAAAGCCAAGTTCATTATGATTAGGGACTTGTTCCCAAGATCTGACCTGGTGAGCAGCTGCAAACCAGGGGATGGGGAACACAGCTGTTTCCAATATCTGTCTCAGGAGAAATGCAAAACCCCCATTTAAAAGGGGCAGGGGAAGAGAGAGACTGCTTCCAAATCTTCAGTGGAGCCTGGATTTTCCCACTGCTGTACAGGCTGTGACTTCTTTAAGCATGCTGGCAGGAAACATCTTCTTCTAGATGGAAGGATATACAGCAGCCAATCCTGATTGGGAAGACACATCTGAACACGTGGTAAACAAGCAAGACTTGTGTGCCAGCAGAGGAGAGGGGCAGAATGTCCCCAGACTCTATTTTCCCATGAAAGGAGATGGTAGAATTGACATTACCCCCACCCGAATTGGTGAGGGAGGAGGTGCACCTCCAGAGCTTTGGGGAGCTTGGTCTATGCAGGTGGAGCATGTGTCTGCATCTTCAGGTTTCCCGGGTCCAGGCTGCTTCAGTGTACATGTACCTCTGGCTGCTCTTCCCCCGGGTCCAGGCTGCTTCACGGCACGTGGACCGCTGGCTGGTCTTCCAGGCCATTTTGACAGGAACAGTTCAAAGAGGCTCCAACACTGTTCGGGAGATCCTGATCCCATAGTGGGATCTGGGCTTTGATTTCTCCCAACCTGCTCAGCTGAGGAAGGGGCAGGGGGGTGATTCAAAAGCCCAGGACAAAGGAGGACATCACAAAAACAAGAAGAACACGTATGTTTGTTCTTAATGTTCCAATAGAAGACCTGTTCTCTAGCCACTGATTTTATCAGGCTTTCTAAAAGGTCTCATGGTAAACACACACAGTACTGAACACAACGCCTCTTCCTAGTGTAATAATACTGAAGTGTTCAACTTTTCACTATCTTATTATAACAAACCTGATGCTTTTTTTTTTTTTAGAACTTGTTACTCTGACTTCTGTATATGTTGCACTGAAAAGGTTAATATTTAATGTTTTAATTTATTTTGTGTGGTAAGTTAATTTTGATTTCTGTAATGCATTAATGTGATTAGCAGTTCCTTTCTTTAATATCTGGATTATACTTATTTAAAGAGTAGTGAGCAATATAAAATGCCGTTGTGTTTTTCAGTAATGTGTATTGTTGTCAGTTGTACTGTACCTTGTTTGGAAGGATGAAGGAATGAACTCTTTTTTTTTTCCTAAATCAAGACTGAAGCTTTTCTTTCATGAGGTTGGGAGATGGCTGAAGTACATTAAGATTTTTCTCTGCAAATGTGAATGGTGCGAAAAAAAAAATAGATGCTCTTTTGCAAAATGTGGGAATCCTAAAATTAACTTTAGTTGATCCCTATATGCTTGTAAAAACCAAATTCTCTGAAGTTCTTCTCAATATATATTTCATTTACTGTATGTCCAACAATACGCTAATTAGTGTGGAAGACGAAACAGACAACCCCTGCCCCAAGGAATCAGAATCTGCCTGAGATCAACTGACGTGCAGAAAATAATTCCAGACTCATTCCAGACAAAATACAAATAAAGCCTGAAATTGTGATGTAGAGGAGTGTGTGTGTTAATAGCTGTAATTCTCCACATGTGGTCCCCAGACCAGCACCATCGCATCACCTGGGAGCTTCTAAGAAAGGCACATTTTCAGGACCCACCCCAGACCTATTAAACTCTCAAGATGCCATGCACTCTCTACCTTCCAGATGAGTCTGATACATACTCGAGTTTGAGAACCATGGTGCTATAGGATTCCAGGAAGGGCAAATTCATGTGGGCCTAGAGTTTTTAGGAACGGTTTTCTAGAGGATGTTCAGGGGAAGTGAAACTTAACACAATTTACCCCGTAGCGTTCAAGGTTAACGGCCATCAGGTAGTACAGTCTTGAGGTAAGGCTTGCATTTATTTGGATCTTCTCAGCCTAGTTGAAAAAAAAAAACAGGCCTGTCCATCTCCTTCCACACCACTGCTCACACCCACCCCCACTCCCCTCTGCTCAGTTTCTGACTGTAAGCACTTGTTCTAAAACTGTCAACCCAGTTCTTACAAGCCTCACTGCACTTAAATTCCCATACAAGCCTCTGCCATTCTAACCCATGCATGGGCCGCTGGTGTGCAAGGTGAAGCAGGGGAAAGTGAAACCGTCGCTGTGAGAAGCAAGAGCTAGGTCGCAAGGCAAATCCAGCTCTCTGAAGTGAAGGAGGTGCCTGCGGAGCCCACTGTCCAGGCCTCAAAGGTCTTAGCGTTGGCTTCATGGGAAGACAGCCACCCAGGCAACTCCTTGTTCTGAGTGTCCTGTCTGGTATCTGTCCCTCAGGAGAGCCTTTACCCACCTCTAAGGGGAGGGAGGGACAGACCTCTACCTGAACTCGGTGTCCCCCTCATGACCTTAATCAGTCTTTGGGGACATCTCCAGGCCTGCTTTCTAAACCACTGAATTTTCTAGTTGGCCCCTTTCTTCTCCCTAATTTCCAAGCCTTCCTGCCAAGACTCCCTCTTCCATTTCTGGTGTCTGGTATGCTGGACTATCTAGGGTGGTGGGGAAGGACCTATCCCAGGAAAAAGCTCCCTTGAACTTGGAATCAACCAGACCTTCCCTCATTTATCTAGGTGATGTGTGGATGCCCACTCGCATCCATGCTGTGCATAGTTGGGGCCTGGTCTTTGTGGATGCTGTCGGCCCACACTTCAGACCCCTGCTTTGCCTGGTTGCTCTGTGTCCTGCCTCCTGCCTGGCCAGTTTTGGGTGCTGAAGTGTGGCCTAGCCTTGCCCTCCCTAGCTTGGAGCTCCCTGCCCAGCAGCAGCCTGGAATTCTAACCCCAACTCTCTTTCCCCATCTCTTGAAATTCCGTCGTCCAGTTTGCTCTCCCCAGGACTAGGTTCCAAGGTCTTGAGCCTTATGCCTCTGCCTTTTATCCTCAGAAATAGGAAATGACATGCCCATGGTCACACAACTTTGGGTCTAGCAATGCCTGTTCTACTAGGCTAGCATCTCTCTCCCCAAATCAATTGAATCCTAGAATCTGTTGGGGTGGAGCTTGAACATCTTTTAAAATCTCTCCCCATGATTCTAATCCTATCCCTACTGACTTCTGGAATACACCAAGCCCCAGGGAGCCTTTAGCATAAGAGAGCGTTGATGCCCAGAGCTGAGATATCCTCCCAGGGCTTGCCACCCTAGTCCCTGCTTAAGAATCCCTTAATATCCAGCAGATGTTAGCCCTGGGGAAACATGGAGGCTGGGCCCTCCTTTCAAGGGAGATGATCTAAAGCAAGCAACAGAGAGAACACCTGTGGGAACAGGGGCCCCTGAGGAGTACTGCAGGGTACTTGAGGTCATGCAAGCCTGGACAATGGCTTTTCAGGAGCCAGATTTCAGATGTGAGATTAAAATGTGGTTTCATTTATCCTGAAAATAAAAAGGAGATTGGGGAGAAGGAAAAAAAAACAAAACCTCTCTCCAGGCACATTTACTCAATGGAAGCTTCAGGCCCTGAGGCGCAGCAGCACGAAGTGCCCCAGGACAGGAGGAGCCCCGCTGCCATGAGGCCCTCTAGGGCAAGTCCAAGCCTGCCACTGGAGCCCCTCTCAGGGTCAGGGGAGTGGGGTTGAGAACTGGGCAGGAGAAGAGCTCCACTCCGGGGCTTATGCCCTGCATATTCCAGGGAAGGACTCTCCCCAGGTCTAGAAATGTGACGTCCCAGAAGGACTGTGCTGTGACAAGCTGGCATCATTTAAACCTTGTCCCATCAGAACAGAACCAACAGTGGTGCCCCAGCCCTCCAGTGTGGTCTCCCCCTGCCTTTGTACAAGAAGCTCCCCAGACAGAGCCCAGGGGTTCTGGGTCCCTGTGGTGGAAGGAGCTGCAGACCGGGGCATGGTTACAGCCTCACTTCTGGGCTGTGTCACCTGGGGTGGTGTTGAGTCTTTCTGAGCCTCCAGTCCCTGCCTGTTTAGCTCAGGGAGCTGTTGAGATAAAACTTATAAACACCCACTTGCTCAGCCTGATTCTTGAAATAAAACTAATGCCATTGATAAACTGTCCAGCTCAAGGGAGGCCTCCTCCATTCTCTAGTGACATTCAATTCAAGGTAAAAGCAGGCATAGGGGAGGAGTGTAGGAGAAATATTTCCAGAGAGCCGATGGCGAAAGGGGCCACATTCAGAGGGTCGTGGTCCCAGGGCAGCGCCTTGAGAGGTGGTTAAGGACCCAGAGGAGTGAGAAAGAGTGTCCTTGGACATAGGAAGGTATTCAATGTGCCCTCAAGTTGCCGGGCCAGAGACAAAGAGGTTGACTTCAGCTCAGCAGCGGGTCTTTCTCATGGTTAGAGCCATCCCCTGGACTACTGTGCTCCCTAACACCTAAGTGATCAAGCAGAGACTGGGTCACCAGCAGGGACATAGTGGGTGCCCTGGTGAGCTACAATGTGAGCCAGAAGACCTCTGGGGGCCATCTTCCTCCAGCATCCTGACCACCATCTCCAGCCCAAGAGTTCCTGTGTTATCCCAGCACTCCAAACCTTCACCTACCACAGCACCCTTCTAGAATAGTCTTTGGGAACCCAGACCTAAGCCTCTGTTTTCCCCTTGTTTTTCTGTGGGTCTTGTAGCGTCCTGGAGCTTCTTGGTGATGGAGGGGCATCTCAGGCCCTGCCCAGTCCCCTTCCCTCCCACCTGCTGACTTCAGGTGGTGGTGGTGGTGGTTTAGTCACTAAGTTATGTCTGACTCTTGGAATCCCAGGGACTGTAAGCCCGCCAGGCACCTCTGTCCATGGGATTCTCCAGGCAAGAATACTGGAGTGGGTTGCTATTTCCTTCTCCAGATTCCCTTCGTAGTACAGCAGAAACTAACACAACTTTGTAAAGCAGTTATACTCCAATAAAAAAAAAATAGAAAAAAATAAGACTAGTTTTCAGACACTAAACAGCAATGCAATACAGAAGAATGATGCTCTTATAGATGAGAAGGAGATAAAGGAAATCTACAGTTGCATCTTCAGGCAGAAGTTCAGGGAGGAGAAACCTAAACAGAGCACAGTAGTCACCTTGAGATGTGAGGAGAGAGTTGAGAATTTAGGGAAGTCAAGGTAGGAAGAAAGTGCAAAGCAGAGAATCCGAGAGGTGAGGGCTGCAGCAATTTCCCTGTTAGCTTAGTTGATTACCAATCGGCATGTGAAGAAAATTCCCGAGGGCAAGGAAAAGAAACACTGGGAAAGAGCAGGAGGAATAATTCCCAAGCCTCACAGAGGGCTGGGGACAGTTTCCATTCTCCACAACCAGAGCTGAGAAACATTGGGATAACAGGGCTTGAGCACTCAGAAGAGTACTGCCTTGGTCCTCAGAAGGACCATTTCGCCTGTGCTGGTCTCACCTGATAAAGATGAACGGCAGATCTGGAAAGAGTGAACATTTCTTCATAACTCTATCCCAGAACAAGGCTTAGACTCTCAACAAAATAAAACTTACAATGTCTAACCTCCAGTTCAATATTACCAGGCATGTGAGGGAGAAAAATATTACTTATCGTTAGGAGAAAAATGAATCATAGAAAAAGACCTAGCAATGATATAGATCAGATAACAGAACAAATACCAGTTAACTGAAAAAGATTCAAATTATAACAAAACATGTTCTTTGACTACAATGGAGTTAAATTAAAACTCAGTAACAAAGACATTTAGAAAACCGGGAGATATTGGGTTTCCCAAGTGGCGCTAGTGGTAAAGAGACACAGGTTTGACCCACAGCACCCGTCTAGAATAGTCTTTGGGAATCCAGACCTAAGCCTCTGTCTTCCCCCTGTTTTGCTGTGCGTCTTGTAGCCTCCAGGAGCTTCTTGGTGATGGAGGGGCATCTCAGGCCCTGTCCAGCCCTCTTCCCTTCTGCCTGCTGGCTTCAGAGTCTGGGGCTTAACCATATTCAGGAGGGCCCCTATGCAGGGATCACAGGAGAGGGCCTTTCCTGGCTCTTCTCCATCCCCACATGCCTAGATATACTGGTGCCTTCCCAAGCCACTCTCCACCCCTCTCTCCCTGTGCCTGGCTGTGGACAGCCTTTGTAGGGCTCTCTTGCCCTCTGGCTTCCGGTTCAGCTTGTGGGAGGCTCTGAAGGAGAGATCAAGGTTATTTGCTTGTTTTTATGGTGCAATTCTCATCTGTTTTATTAAACTTGCCTATAGTTGATTTACAACATTATACTAGTTTTAGGTGTACAGCATAGTGATTTAATATTTTTATACATCATATTCCATTTAATCTAGATAGCATATTAAAAGGCAGAGACATTACTTGGCCAACAAAGGTCTGTCTAGTCAAGGCTATGGTTTTTCCAGCGGTCATGTATGGATGTGAGAGTTGGACTATGAAGAAAGCTGAGCACCGAAGAATTGATGCTTTTGAACTGTGATGTTGGAGAAGACTATTGAAAGTCCCTTGGACTACAAGGAGATCCAACCAGTCCATCCTGAAGGAAATCAGTCCTGAACATTCATTGGAAGGACTGATGCTGAAGCTGAAACTCTAATACTTTGGCCACCTGATGTGAAGAACTGACTCTTGGAAAAGACCCTGATGCTGGGAAAGATTGAGGGCAGGAGGAGAAGGGGACGACAGAGGATGACATGGTTGGATGGCATCACCGACTTGATGGACGTGAGTTTGAGCAAGCTCCGGGAGTTGGGGATGGCCAGGGAAACCTGGTGTGCTCTGTGGTTCATGGGGTCGCAAAGAGTTGGACACGACTGAGCGACTGAACTGACTATTAGGGACTTCCTCAGTGGTCCAGTGGTTGAGACTTCGCCTTCCAACGCAGAGGGGTATGGGTTTAATCCCTGCTCAGGGAGCTAAGATCCCACAGGCCTCACAGCAAAAAAAAAAAAAAAAAACAACAACCAAAAACCCAAAACCGAAACATAAAACAGAAACAATATTGTAACAAATTCAATAAAGCCTTTAAAAGTCCACATTAAAAAAAACTTATAAAAAACTCCTACAAAATAATGGCCGTATTTCCTTGTGCTGTACAATATATTCTTATTGCTTATCTGAGACAGGTATTTTATCCCCACTCCCTTCTAGGGCTTTCCTGGTGGCTCAGTGGGTAAAGAATTTGCCTGTAATCCAGGAGACTTGGTTTTAATCCCTGGGTTGGGAAGATCCCCGGGCAAAGGAAATGGCAACCCACTCCAGTATTCTTGCCTGGGAAATCCTATGGATAGAGGAGCCTCTGGACTACAGTCCACAGGGTCACAAAGAGTCAGACATGAGTGTCTCAACCACCCCCCTTCCAGTTCCAAGGCTGTGTTTCCAATAATTACACCCCAAGCCCTGGGCTTCCAGGGCCCTTCCTCCTCCCAGCTCTCATCACACTTCATTTACACAACTTCCTCCCCTTGTCCCTTTGGCTTTGAGTGGTAATGGCTCCCCACAGTTGCTAGTTTTAATTCTGCCAATCTTGGTCCCCTCAACCTCCACCTTGCTCTGTAATTTCTAGGAGTGCTTAACGAGAGGCTAAAAATTCAAATGCCACCAGGAGTGACGCTGTTAATCTGAATTAGCGCAACTGCTAGGTGGCAGCACAAATGCCCATGAGTAGATTGAACTTGGCGTGGGAGGTGGACATTGAGATAAACTGGGGTGCACAGGCCTCTTCTGAAGGGGGTGATCATGTCGCAGTTCCAGCCCATGATGTGTATCCAGCAAGGTGGTCTGATTTTCTTTTTTTTTTTTTTTTCAAAAGAAGCAGAAAATCTGTATTTTTCATGAAATATTTCCATTTCTAAATATGGCTCAAATTCATAAACCACCCTGGGGCCCCAGTGAAATCTGTCTGCGGGTCACCATTCGTTTGCAGCCTTCAGTCTCAAGCTGTTCGCTTGTCTGCCAGGCCCCTTCGCACCTCTCTTCATTTGCGGCTCTCTTTGCTAGGAATGGCTTTTTCTGCTTCTTGGCCTGAGCAAACTTGTGGTCCTTCAAGAACAAACTCACACCTCACTTTCTCTCTGGAGCCTTCTTGAAGCGGCCATGCAGCGCCTTCCCTAGGCACCCAGAATACTTTGTATGTGTTAATATTCATGTTAAGACAGTCATCTCACTTTGCAGCCACTGTTTGTTAGCAAATTCTCCACAAGTTGTCCTGTACCAGGATCATCTTGTGTCCCAGGTCATGAGCTTCTCAAGGTCAACAACCTCTTTCCTATACGTCTTTGTAGCCTGAGCATTTAGCCTGATGGCTGAAGCAAGGTGATGCAATAACTTTTTGTTAAGAAAGATCCTCAGCTATACAGGGCTTTAGTTGGACCAATGTCTGTCTCTGGAGGCAGGAGACCAATGTCATGTGGGCTCACTGGGTCCTGTGGGGCTAGGTTATCCAGACCTGGATGCTATGCTACCATTAGACACCTCACAGGTCAGATAGGTCTTTGGGATTCTCCCTGGTTTCCTATCTATCATAAGAGCTTTGATTCCAGGCAGAAATACATTTTCTGACCAGTATCTTACCATGAACTTTGTCACAATCCAGGTGAATTTGACAGAAATATTTCCCCCCAGGTTTATAGAGATAGAAATGAGATATGACATAAGTTTAAGGTACACAATGCAATGATTTGATACACGTATCTATTGCAAAATGATTACCACAGTAGAGAAATGAACACTTCCACTCCCTCACATGGATACCATTTTTTTGTGTGTGCAGTGAAGACATTCAATATCTAATCTCTTAGCAAGTTTCAAGTATACAATACAGTATTTTTAACTATAGTCACAATGCTGTGTACATTTGTATCCCCAGAACTCATTCATCTTACAACTGTGAGTTTGTATCCTTTGACAAACTTCTCCCCCTTCTCCCCCCACTCCACCCCAAGCCCTGAGCAGCCCTAGTCTGCTCTGTTTCTCTGAATTTAACTTTTTTAGATTCCACATAGAAGTGAGAGCATGCAGTCTTTGTCTTTCTCTGACTTATTTCACTTAGCATAATGCTCTTGAGGCTTATCCATCTTGTCACAAATGACAGGGCTCCCTTCTTTCTCATGGCTGAACAATATTCCATTGTGTGTACAGGGTACCTCTTTATTCATTCATTCATTCATTCATTGGTGGACACTTGGGTTGTCTCCATAGCTTGGCTATTGTGAATAATGCTGCAGTGCACAAGAAAGACAACCAGACTTCATTTTCTTTAGTTATAGACCAAGAAGTGGGATTGCTAAAATAAATGAGTGTTCTGCTTTTAATTTTTTTAGAAAAAAAATTTTTTTTAATTTGCATTTCCCTGATGATTAGGGATGTCGAGTGTATTTTCGGGTACCTATTGGCTGTTTGCATGTCTTCTTTGGAAAAAA
>NW_011495064.1:14733505-14754456 GCF_000754665.1 Bison bison bison
GGAAAAAAATATCTATTCAAATCCCCTGCCCATTTTTGAATCTGATCGCATTGCGTGGCATGAGTTCCTTATGTGTTTTGGGAATCTACCCCTTATTAGATAGATGGTCTGCAGATGTTTTCTCCTGTTCCATGGGTTGCCTTTTCATTTTATTCTTCTTTTACTGTGTGGAAGCTTTTTAGTTTAATATACTCCCACTTATTTACTTTTGGTTTTGTTGCTTTGCTTTCGGGTCATATCCAAAAAATTATTGCCGAAAGCAATTCAAAGACCTTTCTCCCCATGGTTTCTTCTGAAAGTTTTACAGTCTCAGATCTTACATTTAAGCTGTTAATCCATTTCAAGTTAATTTTTGTGAGTGTAATAAGATAGGGGTCCAATTTCCTTCTTCTACATGTTTTTATCCAGTTTTCTAAAAATATTTGTTGAAGAAACTATCCTTTCTCCATTGAGTATTCATGGTTCCCTTGTGAAATAGTAGTTGACTGTATAGGCAGACTTTAGTTCTGAGCTCTAAATTCTGTTCCGTTGGTCTATGTGTCTACTTAATGTGACAGGAATTTTTTAATCCTGTACCATTCTGCTCTCTAGGTTAGTCCCATACAAAAGAGTAGAGCCTTTGGAGAATGTTCACTCTCTCCATGGCTCCATTTATTTTCTCACTGATAGTCTGTATCCAGTAAACTTCCTTTAGTCTAGTAAATTAACTACTAGGCCCGGAGCCCTGTGAGCATCTTCTGACTGGGAATGAGAAGATATGTATAGATGAGAGGAGAATGATGGGAGGGGTTTTATCCTAGGGCTTTAGTCATTCTTGAGTTTGTCTGTAATAGGGATGGAGCAGGCTTGCAGCATGAAATGAATGGTATGAGACACTTAGCCACTCAGCCAGTTGTCAGCCTCACCATGGTCCTGACAGAAGGTTCAGTGAGAGGTGGGTTTCAACCTTCTCCCCAGGGCCCTCCAGGCTGCACGGCCTCAGGCCAGTGAGTGAGCTGGGGGCCCCGGGGACAGGCTGAGGGCTGTGTCCAGCAGAGCTCCAGAGCCCTGGCCATGGCTGTCCATTGGCTGGGCCCAGACCTCAAAGCAGCTGAATCTCTCCCTTACCCCCACCACTTCGACCTGATGGTGGTGATAGTATCCGGGAGTGGCAGTTTGCAGGATCCAGCCCCTGTTTGGGTTGCCTGAGGAGCCTGAGGGCCAGCTGAGTCCTGGGTGCCTGGCTCTCTCAGTGAAGATTGCCGAGGGGGATCTGGGGAACCTGGCCTTGAGATCTGCCTCCTCAGCCAGGCCTCAGCACTGGCAGGAAGACCCAGACTGGGTGCTGGGTGAATGTTCTTGGGCAAGGTAACCAGCCTGTGCAGGGACCCCTCCTCTTAGCCAAGACATGGACCTCAGAGGGTGAAAGTCGAGTTTGGGGACCTTGCCCGTTTTTGTCAGAACACAGAATAACATTTGTTTTGGTGAGGTTTACAGGACCATTGTAACCTCAGCTTGACCTGAACTCAAGAATAAAGGATCTGACACAAAGAAGTTTGCAACAACTAACCATGCTCCGCCCCCAAACCTTTCCTATAAAAGTGCTTTGCTGAAAGTTTTTGAGGGAGTTCAGGGATTTTAAGGCATGAGCCCTGCAATAAACCTTTCTCTGCTCCAAACTCTGATGCTTGGGTATTATTTGCTTCACTGTGCGTAGGGCATGTAGACTTGCATTCAGTAATAATTTCTATGGATTCCTATATATTCCTAGGGAGACCTCAAATCAAAACAGGCAATGATGTGAATTACACTCTTATTTCAATTGAAACATTTTTTATATGTTGGAAATAGGCAGTAGAGCAAGTACAGGAGCAATCTAGCAACTAACCACTAAAAAATTATATCTCCCTTCCATAATGCCAAACTTTAAAATTTGTCCACTTTAAAATGTGGATTCCCCCAAAAGCAAGGTCTGAGATGAAAACTTGAAGATAAATAATTTATTTTGGAGGTAATCCCAGGAAGCAGGAGCGAAGGGCCAAAAAGAGTGAGGAAAAGAATGAGAAAAAGCCAATGACAGGTACCTTGAACTAGTTACCACAGTGTGAAATTGGCGTTCAGTCTTACTGGGCTCCCACTGAAGAACCACATAATGTCACCACTGAGGAACAATATAATGTCACCTCCGAATTGAGCCTCTGAAGATCTGGGGCACTTATCTATCAACTCCCATCATCCTCTGGTTGGAAGTTGCCATAGGATCATTCATTTCTACCCTCCATCATCTGGACACGGACACACACACACAAATCTTAGTGACCTGTGTAGTGCTAACAGTGGAACAATCTTCCAAAGCTACAGCTGAAACTACATGGTTCAACAGCATATGATGTGACCAAAAAAAAGGCATGTGCTATAATTAATTAAATATTTTTAATTAATAGAGGTAATAAAAATCAAGTTTTTTCATGAAATTTGGATTTTTTTCTTGTAACCAGAAGTTCCCATTTTGCCTTTTGAAGATATTCCAGTTTAGTACACTACTGAGTCTAAAAACAGCCATTTAGCATTCAGCCAAATGTGTACTCTATTATGCCTCTAACACATTTCAAGATGCCTGTCAGAGAGCATCCCTTCTTATAAGATAGCACATCTTATTGCCCCAGACTGTGACAGCCCTGAGTACTCTGAGAAGCCAAATAATTTTGATAAGTTGCTGTTTAGTCCATGAATTACCAGGAAGGAGAAAGACCATGGTGGGTAAAATGGGGTTGGGGAAATGGGGCCATCTATGATGGGTTTTGAGCAAACTGATAACAAAACTGAGGAAAAGGTTGCAAAAATAATTCATAGAAGAGAAAAAAAAGCATGCCACATCTAATGGAGGGAGATAAAGTCATTCCCATTCCTAAGCACTGTCTAATTTAGTCTCCGATGGTACCTGGCTATACAGCAATTTCTGCTATATTGAGCCCCTGAACTTTTACAATAATTCTCTTTTCACTTGAGCCAGTTTGAATACACTTTTATCTCCTAAAATCAAAAGACCCTGCACTAGATCAAATGCCTCTTTAGCATCTCTTGAGGTTGTTATCTCGGTTTTTCTCCTTTTATTTGTAAGATAATAAGCTATATTAATAGTTCTCAAAATTGAACCATCCTTGCTTTCCTAGGAAGCTTTCTCATTCCAACTCTTCTGTAGCCAGCTCCTTCCCATCCCTTATTCTCAGTTAAATGTCATCCCAACAAAGAGGCCCTTACTTTCCACTCAATCTATCTTGACTAGCCCTCTCACTACAATTATTCTTCATCATTGAATTATGTTCACTAGGAAAATAGTTGCACTCATCACGGTTTTTAATTATATATGTATTTTTTGACTAGATTAATGTCTGTCTCCCCCACTAGATAATAGCTCCAGGAATTATGTCTGTTTTCTTCACACTAAATATTTAACATCAGACTTATTAATATGACATATAGCAGTTATCTAAATTAATTGAAGGGATGAATGAATAGGTGGATGATGGCTAAATTCCTAGATAAATTGAATGGATAAATTAACTAGATAGTGAGTTATTATTTTGTTATATTGCAGGGGTCTATTCACTGATCTTAAGGACATTTGCACCTAAATCCTATATCCACTAAAAATATCTTCAATTAGGACAAAATAGTTTTGCAGTCAAACAAAAGGTGAGATAATTCAGTAGCAACAGCTTCACACTATAAGTCATACTAATGAGTACTCTATAGAGGTGAACACTATGTTATTTTCATTCTGGAAAAGAAAGTACAGATGATGTAACTCTAGTAAAAGTGTACTGAGAACCCAGTGCCAATGGTATGGTTTTTAAGTTGAACTTTGAGAAGTCATAAACACTCTCAAAAGCATTCAATCTGTGACTGGGGTGTTTACTTGAGTATTTGAAATACTGACATAGGGTAAAGGGCATATATAAAGTAAGTTGGAAACAATCTTTTTTTCATAAAGCCATGCACTTTGAATTAGAGAAAACTTTAAGGTTGACCCAGAAAGTGTATGATTTACATTCTCTAAAGACAATATGCTAAAATTATAAATTAATCATATAATTTGAACATCTACAAGAATAATAACAACTTACTCTTTTCATTAAGAAAAGACTCAAATAAGGTCTTCCCCAGCAGTCCAGTGGTTAAGACTCCACAATTCCAATGCAGGGAGCACAGGTTTGATTCCTGGTCAAAACTAAGATCAAAGCTGTGCAGTGCAGTCAAAAGATAAAAAAAGAAAAAGGAAAAAAAAAAAAGCCTCAAATAATTTTGGCCAGGAGACAGATGGATAAATATAAAATTGAAAACCAACTACAAAATAACAGAAAAACATTACATATCAAAATGTATAAGCTGTAGTCAACTGATTCAGAAGTAAAATAATCTCTATTAAATTAACCAAAGAACAAACAAAATAAATGCTCACCTCATTAATTTACAAAAGAGTCGATTAAATGCCTGAAGAAAATAAACATAAAACCAGGAATACATAAATCAACAGTGAAAAAAGCATTCAGTTCAATGAATAAATTCAAGACTGTTTTCTTAGAACAAACCTCAAGCAAGTTCAAACAAGAAAAAAGTGGTAGATAACTCCAAAATTTAAAGTAATAAAGCATTATAATAATAGATAGTGAATAATTTTATTTTCAAAGAAAGCTAATCATTATGCTAATGACTTTTAAACCTCCATAAATTGATCAATTTCTTGCTAAAAATGTAAGTCACCAGCAGAAAATTTAAATAGGCAGATCACTCTATTTAGGGAAAATTCTGAGAAATGTATTTAATGTATCCCCCAGCACAGCCAAAATTTAAAAAATAAAATTCATATGAAATTGCAAGTGATCTAGAATAGCTAAAACAAAGGAGAACAAAAAGAACTCATTGTTCCTGATTTCAAAACTTACAACAAAGCAATGGTAATCAAGGCAGTGTGGCATAGGCACAAGGGTGAACAAAATTGACCTAAAAATAGATTAAAGGAATATAATTGAAAGTCCATAAATAAAACCATACATCTATGGCTAACTGGTTTTTGACAAGGGTGCCAAGACAATTCAATGAAGAAAGAACAGTCTTTTGACAAATGGTGCTAGGACAAATGGATGTCCACCAGCAAAAAATGAAATTGGACCCTATCTCACACCACGTCTGACAACTAACTCAAAACAGTGGCTTGTTGTTGCTGTTCAGCAACTAAGCCATGTCTGACTCTTTGTGACCCCATGGACTGCAACACGCTAGGCTTCCCTCTCCTTCGGTATCTCCCAGAGTTTGCTCAAATCCATGTCCATTGAGTTGATGATGCTATCCAACCATCTCATCCTCTGCCACCCCCTTGTTCTTTTGCCTTCGGTCTTTCCCTACATCAGGGTCTTTTCCAATAAGTTGACTCTTAAAAGGTGGCCAAAGTATTGAAGCTTCAGCTTCAGCATCAGTCCTCCCAATGAATATTCAGGATTGATTTCCTTTAGGATAGACTGGTTTGATCTCCTTACAGTCCAAGGGACTCTCAAGAGTCTTCTCCAGCACAACAGTTCAAAAGTCCCAATTCTTCAGCACTCAGCCTTCTTTATAGTCCAACTCTCACATCCATACATGACTACTGGAAAAACTACAGCTTTGGCTATACAGACTTTGTTAGAAAAATGATGTCTCTGCTTTTTAATATGTTGTCTAGGTTGGTCATAGCTTTTCTTCAAAGGAGCAAGCATCTTTTAATTTTATAGCTGCAGTCACCAGCCACAGTGATTTGGGGCCCAAGAAAATAAAATTTGTTACTCTTTCCATTTTTTTCCCCTTCTATTTCACATGAAGTGATGGGAGTGGGTGTCTTGATCTTAGTTTTTTTTAAATTTTGAGTTGTAAGCCAACGTTTTCACCCTCCTCTTTCACCCTCACAAAGAGGCTCTTTAGTTCCTCTTCACTTTCTGCCATTAGAGTGGTATTATCTGGATATCTGATGTTGTTGATATTTCTCCTGGCAATCTTGATTCCAGTTTGTGATTCATCCAGCCCAGCATTTTACATTATGTACTCTGTATAGAAGTTAAATAAGCAGGATGACAATATACAGCATTAATGTACTCCTTTCCCAATTTGGAACCAATCTGTTGTTCCATGTCTGGTTCTAACTGTTGCCTCTTGGCCCTAATATAAGAACTAAAACTATAAAACTCTTAGAAGAAAACATAGGAGTAAATCTTTGACCTTGGGCTAGGCAAAGTTCTTAGACAAGACATCAAAAGCACAAGCAATAAAGGAAAAATTAGATAAATTGGATTTTATCATAATTAAAATCTTTGTGTTTAAAAGGACACCATCCAGAGAGTGAAAGGACACTCCACAGAAGGAAAGAATTTTCAAATATACTGTAACATATGAAGAACTTATAACTCAACAAAAAAATAGCCCAATTTTAAAATAGGCAAAGGATTTGCATAGACATCACTCCAAAGATATACAAATGGCCAACACACATGAAAATATGCTCAGCATCATTAATCATTAGAATTTGTATCCTACTGTTGTGTGAAAATTGTATAAATCTTAATTATGTTGAATTGGTTCACAGAGCTTTTCAGGTCTATTATATCCTTTTACTTCTCTGTATATTCATTCTATTAATTTTCAAGAGTTTGATATTGAAATTCCAACTAAAGTCTTAATTTATCTACTTTAAAAAAATGTAATATATAGTGGAACTATATGTAATCTTGCTCTGTATTTTTCAAGTCTCCTGTAAATGTGTTATCGTACTTTTGTAATTAAAAAAAATAAAAATTAAAAAAAGAAATGCAAATCAAAACTTTATTATCAAGAAGTCAGATAATAACAAGTGTTGATGAGGATGTAGAGGAATTAAAACTTACATACATAGCTGGTGGAAATGTACAACGACACAACCACTCTGGAAACAGTTTAGCAATTCCTGAAATGATTAACCACGGAATTACTAAATGGCTCAGAAATTTGGCTCCTAAGTATAAACTCAGAGAACTGAAAATATATGTCAGCATAAAAACTTGTGCATGAATATTCATAGAAGCATTATACATAACAGCTAAAAAGTAGAAAAACCCAATGTCAATCAACGAATGAATAGATTTTTTTTAAGTGATATATTCATACTGAAAGTATTAGTCAGTTGCCCAGTCGTGTCCTACTGTTGGCAACCCTGTGGACTGTAGCCCACCAGGCTGCTCATGGAATTCTGAGCATGGAATTCTCCAGGCAAGAATACTGGAGTGGATTGCCATTTCCTTTTCTAGGGGAATTTCCTGACCAACGGATCAAGCCCAGGGCCTCCTGTACTGCAGGCAGATTTTTTACCACCTGAGCCACCATAAAAGAAATAGAGGACTGATATATTCTACAACATAAATGAATCCTAAAAACACAATACTAAGAGGCCAGTCACAGTAGACACACACTGGTATGATTCTATATACATGAAATGCTTAATATGTAAAATAGATAACTGTAGATTAGTGGTTATCAGGATCTGAGGAGGGGAGAGGAAAGTGTCTGCTCACGGGCTCAGGGCTTCTTTGTGGAGGAAGGTAGATATGTACTAAAGCAACAGTCATGGTACATTGGCACATTTTGTGAGTATACTAAAAACTGCTAATGGTATACTTAGAATGGGGGGAAATTCAGGGTATAGCAAATACATCTCAATAAAGCTATTACTAAACAAAAGAGATAACTAAAAACCCCATTGTGTAGAAAAGGAAAAACAGATGAAAAAAATCACCGAACTGAAGAAATGCACTATTTCCATTGTTTTTGTCTCAACTATACATAAATACACATTTACTGAAAATACTATTGCTCAGCATGATGAAGATAGGGTTTAAAACATTCAGGACAAGTGGGTGAAAACAATTTGATAATTTGTGATTTTTTTTTCTTGTAACTGATAAGAGCATAAATATAATTAATATACATTTAAGTGAACCTATTCATGGAATCCAAAGGTATCGTTTGCTTTGGTCTTTAGGTGGGAGCGGGGGCAGTTAGCATGAGCAAAGAGTGTTTGGACATATCACCATATTAGCACAAAGTTGAGAAATAAATTATTTTGCATTGAGAACATTCTTGAAAAGTTTGATGTGCAAATGTCAAAATTAGTCAGCATAACTACAAACAGTGCTGTTGCGATGTTGCTGTTAAGCTGGCATTTCGTATGAAGCAATTTGATGGAGGCCTCATTCAGTATGGAAAGAGAATTTAAGTTTGTTGTGTCATTCACCAGGAATCTCTTTGTTGCTAAAAAAATTACTGTTTGCTAAAAAAATTACTGTAGTCATCAGTAATTTTGATGACTGATGACTACAGTAATTAACTCTGTATACTAGATTCCCACTCTGGCTTAACCCAGACATTTCAATACACAATGAATTGGCAGCACAATATGGCGGGCTGCAGCACTACACAGAAGTTACGTAACTAACTAGTGTCTTAATATGAATGGAATTTTTTTAACTGTGAGGGGGGGAAAATTGCACTGTGCACGTCATCTGAAGGAAGGTGCCTACCTCTGCTCACTAATTAAAATAGGATTAAGCCTTGGCATTTTCCTTTGTCAAGATAATATCTCCAAAATGACTTTGAAGGGCATTCACAAGTACTGTAGTTCCTCAAATGTGTGATTTGATTTTTTCATTCTAGACAGAGTGTGTCTTTGGGAAATTTATTCGACAAGAAATAACTTTGAAAAAAAAGAAATAATGGCTCACTTTCCTACACAAAAATCAGCTTTCTACTAATAAAAGTGATGATCTGAAATTCGTTAATTTGTTCATGTATATTTATATCACATTAGATGTTTTTCTTCACAGTTCAATAAAAATAAAGTTTGATAACTTAAGGCAGATTATTTTTTCTACTGGGTTTTTTTCACTCAATTGTGTTACTTCCCTCATTCCTGTAGGCATTTTAATCCTTTTATCTTTTTATCATTTTATCTTTTCTGTGCTGTTTAGACATACACAAACATTTATACACTTGTACAGTTTTTTCACAAATAATAGGTTATACTATAAGTATTAACTATTCAATTTGCTCTTTTTCACAGAATATGCATTATGAACACCCCTCAAGGTGAATAGATATCAGTTCAAATCATTCTAATAGTTATACATTTTATTGTACGAATATACTAAATACATTTTATTGAGCTGTATGGCTTTTGATAGACATTCCATTTGTTCTTAGTACTTTGCTTCCAAAAATCAATATTACGCATAAATTTCTATATACTGGTATGTTAATTTCTTTAGGATGGAATCTCACATGGGAATGGCTAGGTCAAAATTTTGCATGTGTCTGCTTAGAAGTATATTTAGCTACCAGTAACAGAAATCCTACTAACAAAGGCTTAAACAAATAAGGATTTGTTTTTCCTCCTATAATAAGGGTCTGGAGGTAAGTAACATTAGGTATTGCTTGAGAAACCCAAGCTCTTATATGTTTTTCTGCTGATATCCTTAGTGTGAACAAAAAGAACAGAGTGTTGCTCATTATCCAGTTATACAAAGGCTTAAGTTGCAACCCACTGTAGTCGCCCACCTAGAGTGAGCCTTCAGGGAAATTCTGGATTGAGGAAACAGGATAAAGCATTCCGTGAAAAAAGCTGTGGATGCTGGATACACAACTAACAGTGTCTGCCATCAGTTCAGTTCAGTCACTCAGTCGTGTCCAACTCTTTGCGACCCCATGGACTGCAGCACACCATCATCAACTCCCAGAGCTTGCTCAAGCTCATGTCCGTCGAGTCAGTGATGCCATCCAACCATCTCATCCTCTGTCATTCCCTCCTCCTCCTGTGTTCAATCTTTCCCAGCATCAGGGTCTTTTCCAATGAATCAGTTCTTCACATTGGGTGGCCAAAGGAACTTGGCGGACCACAGTCCACAGGGTCACGCAGAGTCGGTCAGAACTTAAGTAACTTAGCAGTACAGCACCCGTGCTAGGATTGGTTCTAAATAAATTATAATAATTCATGTATCTATCTTTAGATTGACTGCCTATTTTTTGCAACCTTTATGCTGCTGCTGCTAAGTCGCTTCAGTCGTGTCCGACTCTGTGCTACCCCATAGACGGAAGCCCACCAGGCTCCCCCGTCCCTGGGATTCTCCAGGCAAGAACACTGGAGTGGGTTGCCATTTCCTTCTCCAATGCATGAAAGTGAAAAGTGAAAGTGAAGTTGCTCAGTCGTTCCCGACTCTTAGCGACCCCATGGACTGCAGCCTACCAGGCTCCTCTGTCCATGGATTTTCCAGGCAAGAGTACTGGAGTGGGGTGCCATTGCCTTCTCCAGCAACCTCTATATATTGTTTAAAAAAAAAAACCTTTCCCATTTTAACTGATCTAATTGATCTAAGTTGGCCTTGGCCTGCAGTGGCTTGAAGCAGGATTTCGGTTCCTGGCCAGGGATTGAAGTCAGGCCACAGCTGAGAGACTGCTGAGTTCTGGACACTAGAAGTGGCCAGTGACAAGGCCTTGACCTGTACAGTTTTGCAGAAAATGAATATCCACAAAGAAATGGACAGTAGTGAAACAAGTGTTTATTAGGAGGGAAAAGAGTACGTGTGGATAGTCACAGGCAGGCTCAGAGAGAGAGCCACAGCCTTGTGGTAATTTGAATAGCTTTTATGGAGTTTTGAGTCCCTTTGGCCAATCATCTTGCTTTGCCTGGTCCTGAGTCTGCAGTTGGTATATCAGGAACCTCCCATGTGTGTGCTCTCCCATCTCTTAGCCAAGCTGGATTCCAGTCAAGAGACCTATGGCTAGCTTGACATCACTCCACTTTGGACCTCCAAGGAGCTTTATCATAGGGAAGTGTTCCTTGAATTTGAGAATGAGAAATATGTGATCTCTTCTCTTTTACCTGGGGAGGGTCCAGCCTCCTCTCTTGCTCCTGCTATTTTGGAGTTTCTGTCTACTGGGAACGAATTCCAGCTGCTTACCCTGGGGCCCATCTATTTCCTGCCTCAAAATATGTGAAAAAGTGTATCAGTGATGTTTTAACTTACATTTTCTGACAATTAATGACATTGGACATCTTGTTATATGATAATTGGCCATTTAGATTTTCTCTTCTTTGAATTATTATTCAAATTCTTTATTTTTAATCAACTGTTTTTCTTTTCCTTATAATTTGAAACTTTTTGTGTGATAGTAACTATTTTTCTGTCATTTGTATTATAAATGTTTTCCCAACATGTTTATCTCTTGACTTCATGGTGTATTGTGCTGTGGTAGAGCTTCCCAGGTGGTTCAGTGGGTAAAGAATCCACCTGCAATACAGGAGATGCAGGTTTGATCACGGGATCGAGAAAATCCCCTGGAGGAGGGCATGTCAACCCACTCCATTATTTTTGCCTAGAGAATCCCATGGACAGAGGAACCTGGTGGGCTATAGGTTGCAAAGAGTCAGATACAAAGCAAATGAGCATGCACGCATACTGCATTAAAAATGTTATGTATGTAGTCAATTTTGTCTATTTTTTCCTTAATTGCTTCTGGGTTTCTTGTCTTGCTTAGGAAAGTCTTCCTTTTCTCCTTCAATGAATTAGAATCATTCCAGAGCTTAGAGAACTGTTCATTTCAAATTCAAAGCAAAAATAACAAGATGTTCAAAAACAACTTAGGGAAGGAGAAACAGAGAACTATAGCTCAGTCTCATTTATAGATGAACACTGAAAAATTCTAAATGAAATTTTAGATTTTTTAACTTGAAGTCCATTTAAAGAAAAAATACCACAACCAATAGGGTTGTAGGGCAACAAAATTTGCCACCCCAAAATGTCTCTTTGTCATGCAGATTATTTCAAGCTGAAGACAATCAAGGCCAAAAAAACTCAAGAAGAAACTTTGATCTTCCCTCTAACTGCCTGAAATAGATAGAGGAGCTTTCTAGGAAGGAAGCCATCACCATAGAAAACTATAGTTTGAACCAGGTATGTAGGCAGGGAGGAACCTAGCAAAGTCTATTAATTAAAATTCTGTGTCCCATTGTCTCTGCATGGTCCATCAACCATTTATTTACCAAACACTTGCTTTTTCATCTCCATGTGAATGGCCTTTGCTTTTGAAGCCCCAAACCACCGCCTCCTTTGTCTTCAGCTGAAGATGGTATGATGGTATGTCTTTAGCTGAAGACGGTGAGAGCTTCAGCCATTTCAGTGAGTTGCTTAGTTTTCCAGATCTCTCCCATGTATAACCCACCTGTCAATGCAGAAAACATAAGAAATGTGGGTGTGAACCCTGGGTTGAGATGATCCCCTGGACAAGGAAATGGCAATCCACTCCAGTATTCTTTGTCTGGAAAATTCAATGGACATAGAAGCCTGGCGGACTATAGTCCATGGTGACTCAGCAGTAAAGAATACACGTGCCAATGAAGGAGACACAGGTTCAATCACTGGGGTGGGAAAATCTCCTGGGGAAGAAAATGACAACCCACTCCACTATTCTTTCCTGGAAATCCCATGGGCAGAGAAGCCTGGAAGGCTACAGTTCATGAGATCGCAGAAGAGTCGGACATGACTTCTGAGTCATCCAGCCCCCCATTATGCATAATGTACAAAATATAAGTTAAATAAGCAGGGTGACAATATACAGCTTTGATATACTCCTTTCCCAATTTTGAATCAGTCCATTGTTTCATGTTCAGTTCTAACTGTTGCTTCTTGTCCTTAATTAGAAATATAAATATTTTTTAAAGAAGAAATATTACAAGTGGTTAAACTGTACCGTTAGCAAACCATAGCAAAGCAACTAAAAACTCTATTGCAATTAATTTAAAGAATTCAGTTTGTTGACCAAATATAAGCTTTACAAAAACTGGTAACGTTTCAGCTCTTAGCTCGTGTCCTTTCCTTGGGAAGCTCTCCTTCAGCCCTCCTGGCCTGCTGGAGGTGTTTTGTTTTGGTTGTTTGTTGTATGCTCTCATGGGTCTCCGTTTTCTCATTATTAAAACTCAGAGCGGTTTCATGAAGCTTAAATGAATTAATACATAAAAGCCCTTAGCCCAAAGACTGGCACATAGCAAATGCTCAATAAATAACTATTGTATTCATTACTATTAGCAGTACAAACAATCTGCCCTGCACACCAGTTTGGTTGGTTTCACCCTCACTGATCCCTGGGAATTGTGTTACATGCACACAAAGCAAGATCTCAGTGTAGGTGTGTTGTGAAGGATCTTTGAAGCTGGTTCCCTCTACCAGGTCAGGTGTCTGTCAAGAGAACATGGTAGAGACGAGGGGAGCCAAGTGTTCACTGGGGAACTGGCCCAGCCAGGTTTCATCACGCCAGCTGCCTGGGAAATGCATGCAGACCTGTGCCCAGCCACTCAGCGTCATTGCACAAGGCACAGGAACATACCCTCGGGGAGACTCACATAATAACAAACAGGTATAGTGTGTCTGCCAGGGCCCCCCACCCCTGAACCAGAGGGCAGTGAGAGGTGACAGACACAAAGACGAGACTCAGAGGCCATGTAACCACCTGATTCCTCAGGGACTCCTGTAGGCCCTCCTTGCTCGCACCCCTTCCAGCCCGCCCCAGGGCACCTGCCCGGGAGGGGACAGCTAGAGGACCTCACTCGCTGACTAACTGTGGGAAATTGCTCCTCAGCAAGACTTTTTAAACCATTTTTAAAAATTGCAGTATAGTTAATTCTCAATGTTGTGTTAGTTTCAAGTGTACAGCAAAGTGACTCAGTTATATATATATTTTTTTCCAGATTCTTTTCCATTATAGGTTTTCACAAGACATTGAACACAGTTTCTTGTGCTATATAGTAGGTCCTTGTTGTTTATCTATTTTCTATATAGTACTGTGTATATGTTAATTCCAGACTTCTAATTTATCTCTCCCTGTCCTTACCCACACTATCCCCTTTAGTATCCATAAGTTTGTTTTCTGTGTCTGTGAGTCTATTTCTGTTTTGTAAATACATCTATCTGTATTTTTTTAGATTCCGCTTATAAGTGATATTTGTCTTTCTCTGACTTATTTCACTAAGTATGATCATCTCTAGGTCCATTTGTATTGCTGCAAATAGCATTATTTCATTCTTTTTATGGCTGAGTTAATATCCCATTGTATATATGTACCGTATTTTCTTTGTCCATTCATCTGTTGATGAACATTTAGGTTGCTTCTATGCCTTGCTACTGCTACTACTGCTAAGTCACTTGTCATGTCCGACTCTGTGCGACCCCATAGATGGCAGCCCATCGGGCTCCCTCGTCCCTGGGATTCTCCAGGCAAGAACACTGGAGTGGGTTGCCATTTCCTTCTCCAGTGCATGAAAGTGAAAAGTGAAAGTCAAGTCGCTGAGTCGTGTGAACACTATGGGGTACTAGGGTACATGTATCTTTTCAAATTAGAGTTTTCTCTGAATATATGCCCAGGAGTGAGATTTCTGGATCATATGGTAATTCTGCTTTTATTTTTTTAAGAAACCTCCATATTTTTCTCCATAATGACTGCACCAATTTATATTCCCACCCACAATGTAGGGTGAACACACCCTGTCCAGCGTTCATTATTTGCAGACTTTTTAAATGCTGGCCATTCTGACTGGTATGAGTTGATATCTCATTGTAGTCTTGGTTTGCATTTCTCTAATCATTAACGATATTGAGCATCTCTTCATGTGCCTGTTGGCCATCTGTGAGTACTTTCAGTTGACCAGGAATGGATTTGCTGGTACCCTTTCTTCCACTCTTAACCTGGTGATCTGAGAGTAACATTAGCAGAATGAATATGTACACACTTCCCACCCACTCCCAGAGCCCCTAAGGAGCCCGGAAGCCCGTGCAATTTACACCAGGATGTTTATTTAGTTAAACTTTCATAGAGGGAATCCCACTTTGGCATTTAAATTCCACTTAAAGATCTCCGGTGACTGGCTTAGTCTTGGTCCTCTCCTTAGATTTCTCTGCCAGATTTTATTCTTTCCTATCACCCCACTTCTTTGCTCCCAAGCGTGGGATGCAGGCATCCTACTGACCAGTGACACGTGTAGTGAACACAGCAACCAGCCAAGATTCAAGAAGTTTTTTTTGTTGTTTTTCTGACAGAATTAGAATATTTGGGGTTACATGAGACATGGCCTTAGTATTAGATTTAAATTCAGTTTAGTTCAGCCCAATTCTTTGTGACCCTATGGACTGAAGCATGCCAGGCTTCCCTGTCCATCACCAACTCCCGGAGCTTGCTCAAACTCATGTCCATCGAGTTGGTGATGCCATCCAACCATGTCATCCTCCGTCATCCCTTTCTCCTCCTGCCTTCAATCTTTCCCAGCATCAGGGTCTTTTCCAATGAGTCAGTTCTTTGCATCAGGTGGCCAAAGTACTGGAGTTTCAGCTTCAGCATCAGTCCTTCCAATGAATATTCAGGACTGATTTCCTTTAGGATTGACTGGTTTGAATTCTTTGCAGTCCAAGGGACTCACAAAAATGTTCTCCAACACCACAGTTCAAAAGCATCAATTCTTTGGCATTCGGCTTTCTTTATGGTCCAACTCTCACATTCATACATGATTACTGGAAAAATCATAGCTTTGACTAGATGGACCTTTGTCGGCAAAGTAATGTCTCTGCTCTCTATTATGCTGTCTAGGTTGGTCATAACTTTTCATAGATTTAAGTTATTGCCATTCATAGATTTAAATTATTTATAGATTTAAATTGTACATTTAATAGATTTAAATTATTGCCATTCAAAAGTAAGTGTGCCAAAAGCTTTAATGATGCTCACAATCTAAAGTCAGGAAAGAAGACTGCAAGAGAAAAAGAAAAAAAAAAAAACCATAAAAGAAAAAATTAAAAAGTAGTGTTTCTTTATATAGCAGAGTTGTGAGTGGTTTTCTTCTTCAGGCTTTTCTTTCCTATAGTGTGCTTTTTAAGCTCATTTTCATGTTTACCACCTAGACAAGAATTCAGCATCTCTCCCTCAAAAGCCCAAGATCCTGTCTCTATCTCTCCCACCAACTTTTCACTCTTAACCCCAAATGCCTCTGTCCCTAGGTTCTGCTTCAAGATGTTTCTGCCTAGAATGCACGTGCTCACCACACAACAGGATATATCCCCCGGCAACACACACACATTTTTAAATCAGATTTCAGGTTTCTCTTGAGAGGTCAGCAGACCTATCATATTGCTCCAGGATTTTCATGTGGCAGCAATCACTTGATACCACCCACACATTTCACCTTTAGATGGGCACTCTCTCCAGTCCACTGTATTTCCCCAGACTATGTCTCCCCACCAACCTGGAGGCTGAGTTTACTTTTCAATAGAACAAGTCTTCATTTTTCCATTCCCGTAAAAACAATGAAAGATAAACCAAAAGATCCATCTGCACTAAGAAAAATTAAAGAGGGCATCTTTATTCATGAAATAAGGCTATTTCTACATGTTTAATAAGCAAACACCAGCCTGTGCATTCATTTAAATTGCCTGCCCTCTGACCCAGATGATAGCCAAGATGCCTTTCCAGACTATGGTTTCTGGGTGTGCTGGGCACTGGCAAAAGATAAGAGTATAAGAGAGCCTCTCTAACAGACTGGTGGTGCCGAGGGGGAGGCAGTTGGCAGAAGAATGGAGTAGAAGGTTGGGGTTAGCAGATGTGAGCTTTTATATGCATGCATGAGTGCTCTGTCATATCCGACTCTTTGCTACCCCATGGACTGTAGCCTGCCAGGCTCCTCTGTCCATGGGATTTCCCCGGCAAGAATACTGGAGTGGGTTGCCATTTCCTCTTCTGGGAATCTTCCCAACCCAGGGATCAAACCTGCATCTCCTGCTTGGCAGGTGGATTTTTTTACCACTGCGCCACCTGGGAAGCCCAAGCTTTTATATACAGAATGGATAAACAACAAGGTCCTACTGTATAGCACAGAGAATTATATTCAATATTCTATAAGCCATAGCGGGAAACAATACTTTAAAAAATAATATGTATGTATATTTATTTATTTATAAAACTGAATCAGTTTGCTGTACAGCATAAATTAACACAACATTGTAAACCAACTAAAACTTCAATTTAAAAAAGCATGGAGGAACACATACCAATAAAAAGAAACTAAAGCCTTATAAATTCTAATTTGTGTATAGTTCACTCAGTAGCCATTTCTTTATGCTTGTGGATAGCATATCATGATGTTCCTGTATTACATCAGTACATGGTCACCCCTGTACTGGATTCACCTCCTTGCAACAAAGACTGTGCCTTTTTCTCTGGTCACCACAGCACCTAGAATAGTGCCAGACAGGTACTAGGTGCTTAAGAATGTTTGCTGAATAAATAAACAATGCTTAAATGTTAAAAAAAAAAAAAAAAAGATGGGGGTCTCTCTGACCCCTGTTCTAGCCCCTGTTCCCCCACATCTCCATCAGGCCAGGCTACAGAGTCAGTATTCAATAATACATCCTGCAGTCTGCAAGCCTGACCTTGGGGAAATCAGGAAAATGAACAGTGCCCACAGTAACCCCAGGACCCAAACCAGGAAATCCCATCGGACTGTGTCTTACCTGAATAATACTTTGGGCTGCAAGTAACTGAAGATCCAACTAAAGGAAACTTAAATAAACATGGGAGTTTGGGGTGGGTAGTTTCCAGAGTTAGTTAATTCACATGCTTGCGACCTTAAAGAATCCAAATGCTTTCCACCTTTCCACCAACCTCAGCATGTTGACAATCTCTCTCCTCACAGTTGCAAGCTGGCTGCTGTGGTTTCAGGAATCACATACATGTATGGTAACCACTGTGAGGAAGAGGAGCTTTTCTTCCCACACCTTTGTTCTCATGAGGGAAGGAAACCTTTACCAGAAGCCTTCCCAGACATCTTCTCCTCAGGTCCTAATGGCCTGAGCTAATGGCTGAAAGGGGAATCACCGTGACTTGTACGAACCAGTCAGGATTTCCCTGCTGTGGCTGGAGTCAGAAGTAGCTTGCCCGAGCACATGAAACTATGAAACACTGTGGCAAGAAAGAATGAGGAATGACTGCTGGATGAACAACTCATGGCATTTTCTACCTACTCATACCTCAAGGCCCACCTCAAGTTCATCTGCCTCTCGAACCCCACCCCACAAAGCACCCCAGCTCCTTTAAACTAAGAGGGTTGATTGCCTCCATGTCTTCTTTGTAATTAATAACTCAGTTTTGTGGCATTTATTGAATATGCATGGCACAAAGACCAGTCAGTTCTCACAGAATGGCAGATGAGTGAACGAATGAATCAGTGGTTATATGGTTAAGTGGTCTGGAGGGTGGTGTGACAGGAGGAAACCAGCAGGCCAATGCATTCATTCAGGAAAGGGAGAAAGGACTGAACCAGGGATGATAAGGATGAGAAAAGAGAGCAAAATTTAGACAGATTTGATAAGAGCCAGTCACTAATGGAATGGGGAGGGGAAGGTTTGGGAGGAGTAGGTGATGCCTCAGTTTTCTAGCTTGGACTCTGTAATTCTATACGTAGGAAAGAGAAGTCAGGGGCTCCCAGGGCCTTGACTGTACCTTCCTCTTACTGCATTGCTCACTAACACTTTGGGTACAAGAGGATACCTTCTGGGGAACAGAGAAAGGAGCCCAGTAATGAGATTGGAGTCAAGCTCGCTGCAGTGAGGCAGCAGCAGAGAGAGAGCACAGGGGAAGGCTGACCTCTGGGTTGTATTCGATCACTGAAAACTCCCTGAATGCATAACACTGGCTCAGGTCCCGTGGGAAGAAGGGACCCCTCAGCTGCCGAGCTGGGCTACTGCCATGCTGACTCTGGTGCCAGAGTCAGAATCCAGGCAGAGGACATAACTCGTAAATGAGCCATCTTAGTGCTGAAAGCACACACTGCTGGGGAGGAGGGAGGGACACTTTCAAATACCATGGCAGTCTGTGGGTTGAAAAGAGCCCCAAACTTTTAATTAAATGAGATCAGATTGACCTAACCACTGTATCTTAAATTTCTCTAACTTAAAAAAAGGAACACAGAGCTATTTGGAAGATCATGCTCTGTGATTTGAGTGTAGGAGGGACTGCACCAAAATTATCTCCAATTGAGTTGAAATGTCTCTAAGAATAGAATATTCAGAAAGACCTTCCTCACACCGAATAAAGCCTGCCTCTGAGACCTGAAGTTGGTTCCCAGCAGAAGGAGTACATATCAGCCACCAAAAGACAGACCTACCATTCAGAAATGGGGAGTCCGGGCTTCCCTGGTGGTTCAGTGGTAAAGCATCTTGACTGCTGATACAGGGGACATGGATTCGATCCCTGGTCCAGAAAGATCCCACATGCTGCGGAGCAACAAAGCCCACTGCCCACAACTGCTGAGCCCAGGTGCCGCCACCACTGAGACTGTGCCCTAGGGCTGTGCTCCACAGCAAGAGGAGCCACTGCAATGAGAAGCTCACGCAACTATTAATAGAGAGCAGACCTGCTCACCACACTAGAGAAAAAGCCATACAGCAACAAAGACCCAGTGCAGCCGAAATTAAATAAATTGATTAAATTATTATTGAAAAAAAGCAATGGTGAGTCCTTCCAACTGTCCCTTCCCATTTCTGTTCTCTTTCCCAAACAATCTTTATTTATTTTGCTTTTCTAAACTCACTCCTTTAATCATTTTTGCTCATTTCTGTGGCTTGTTTCCTGTTCCTCCTCTGTAGCACCTCCAAATCGCTTCAGTGGGGAGTCAGGAGCCCAAGCCACACACAGTACAATGAGGAAGCTGCCATGAATTTTTATGCCATTCTGAATTTCTTTTCTGAAAAATAGGCAAAGGATATAAGCAGGCACACAGCTGAGATGAAATATAAGTGGTTAGTAACATAGGCCCAACTTCATTAGTAAAGACATACAAATCAAAATAGAACAGATATAGAACAGATTTCACCTATCAGATAAGCAAAGATAAAAATGATTCTTGGAACTTCCTTGGCCATCCAGTGGTTAAGACTCTCCGCTTCCACTGCAAGAGGGCACAGATTCCACCCCTTGTCAGAGAACAGTGCATGCTGTGTGGTGCTGCTAGAAAAGACAGATAGTGAATAAAAAGTATTCTTAATATTCAGTATTGAGAAAATTTTCAAATTCTACTGATAGGAATGTAATTTGGAACAAACTTCATGAGGGTAGGGCATAACTTGCCAGTTTTAAAATGTTTTATTTATTTTATATTTGGCTGTGCTGGGTCTCTGTTGCTGCATGACGGCTTTCTCCAGTTGCAGAGAGCAGGACCACCCTCTAATTGCGGCACTCGGACGTGGCTTCTCTTCTTGTGGAGCACAGGCTTTAGGCATGTGGGTTCAGCAGTTGCAGCCTGCAGACTCGAGAGCCCGGTAATTGTGGCACACAGGCTTAGTTGCTCTGCAGCATGTGGTGTCTTCCTGGGCCAGGGATCAAACTAGTGTTTTCTGTATCAAAAGGCAAATTCCTAACCATTGGACCACCAGGGAAGCCCTTGTATGTAATTTTAAGAGTAATCACTATCACCCATCTGAATCCCACTTTTGTAAATTTATCCTTCAGAAATGTTAGCATTAATGTATAAAGATCCACGAAAAGTCAGCAGTATTGTTCATAGTAGGAAAAAAATGGAAACAATCTGAACATTCAGTAATCAGTTCAGTTCAGTCACTCAGTCGCGTCTGACTCTTTGGGACACCATGGACTGCAGCACGCCAGGCCTCCCTGTCCGTCACCAACTCCCAGAGTTTACTCAAACTCATGTTCATTGAGTCGGGGATGCCATCCAGTCATCTCATTCTCTGTCGTCCCCTTCTCCTCCCACCTTCAATCTTTCCCAGCATCAGGGTCTTTTCAAATGAGTCAGTTCTTCCCATCAGGTGGCCAAAGTACTGGAGTTTCAGCTTCAACATGAGTCCTTCCAATGAATATTCAGGATT
>NW_011495064.1:14754556-14784841 GCF_000754665.1 Bison bison bison
TCCTTCCAATGAATATTCAGGATTGATTTCCTTTAGGATTGACTGGTTGGATCTCCTTGCAGTCCAAGGGACTCTCAAGAGTCTTCTCCAACACCACGGTTCAAAAGCATCAATTCTTTGGTGCTCAGCTTTCTTTGTAATAGAAACTGGTTAAATAAGTCATGATAAGACATACAATGGATTCCTATGCAGCCATTTAAAAGAATGATCCCAGGATGGATTGGGAGTTTGGGACTAGCAGATGCAAACTCCTATATATAGAATGCATGAACAACAAGGTCCTGCTGTATAGCACAAGGAGCTATATTTTATATCTTGTGATTAAACCATAATGGAAAAGAATATGTAAAAGAATATATATATATGCATAACTGAATCACTTTGCTGCAAAGCAGAAATTAACATTGTAAATCACCTATACTTCAACAAAATACATTTTTTAAAAAAGAATGATGATTCTAATCTACAGAGTTGGAATGCTGCCTGTTAAATGAAAACAAACAAATTTTAAAATTGTAAGTAAAGCATGGGTCCATTTTTAATCATTTAAGCATATGCAGAGCTATAGATATGTACTTGTGTACACGTAGAAAGAAAACACTATAAAAGTGGTTTTTTAAAATGAGTTCCAAGTACCAGCAGCCTCAGCATCACTAGGGAATTTATTAGAAATGCTAATTCTCAGGCCCCTTCCCAGACCAGCTGAGTCAGAGTCTCCAGGGGTGAGGCCCAGTCATCTGGTTTACAAGCCCTCCAGGTGATTCTGATGCTCAGTGAAATTTGAGAGTCACTGTTCTAGAAAGAGCATTTATCCAGAGGTGGAGACAGAAGAGACCTAGCTTAGGGGGAAATTTCTACTTGTTTATTCACTTCTGTACTGTTGAGAAATGTAATTATGTTCATAAAAAAGGCTCCTCAAAGTCATGTACACATCTTACTAGGCTGTGCTAACTGATCAGTTGAATCGACTTCTGTGCTCTACTGGAAGAAAATCCAACATGGAAAAATTCAGATTCCTCTGTACAGCAGAAATCAACACAACATTGTACATCAACTATGCTTCAAAAAAATTGTTTTTAAAAATTCAGATTCATGACACCAATAACACTGGGAAATTACTGAATGGCTTCCAGCATCACCAGAGTAAAGTAAAACGTATGCACACATTAGGAATTTAACTTGGCTCTGCTATGTAAGCTGAGGAACTCAGTCTCTGGGCCTCAGTTCCGCCTCTGTAGCTGATGATGACAACAGCCACCTCAGGTCACAGGGAGGAGCAGGTGACACATGGAAAGCCCCACTACTCATTGTCAGATATTAGTACCATGATTTCTTAAACATCAAAATTCCCTCAACAACTTGATTGACTCCCTTGGTTTTATAAAAACATCATTATTGCATAAAATCATCTGAGAATGGTCCTCTTAGTAGAAAGGGTTCTGCCAGAGAGATTTGACACATACCTGCCCAGATCACTTTTCCTACCGAAACCTGTAAAACTTGGACGAGCCGGTGAATGTGTGCAAATGATTTCTTTCCACCATTCCCAAGGCCTCCCGCCCATTCGCCCCAAGCCTGCTTTGTGTGGTGCGTCTCTTTTATGGTCTGTGAAAGGCCTTCGTCTTGTCTCTCTCACCTCCCTGTCCTCAGACAACAAAGCCGGCTTTTCTGTTTGCACAAAGTGCTTGTTGCTGTCTTGAGCCATGAGAAAACATGGAGCAGAAGAGTAATAATGTGCTCCTTCTTTCTGCTCCAATAAAAAGTTATGAAACAGAAGCCTGGGGCCAAGGCAGGCTCACTGTTGTGTGTGTTGACAAAGAAATAATTTCTGTAAGCACAGTCCCGGGGCAGATGGCGGTAAACTAGCCTGTGGCCCAGATCACATAATGGAGAGGCTCCTATCCTGTCCATGAGATCCTGGTCTCTGGACCCAGTCGGTGCCAGAGCAGCAGACAGGATCCTGACCTTCCATTCAGAAGCCCCTGTCTCCACTCAGGGAAGAGGAGTGGAGGGGGCTGCCCTCCACTGCAAGAGATTGAAGGCCCCTGGGGCTGGCCCCAATTGCCAGCCCTTCAGGGATCTCCATCTGGTCACAGGGACAGTTATTGGGACAAATACAGGCATATTCTCAGTTTTCCCCA
Organism: Bison bison bison; assembly: GCF_000754665.1. Lineage (NCBI taxonomy): Eukaryota > Metazoa > Chordata > Mammalia > Artiodactyla > Bovidae > Bison > Bison bison. The sequence goes on from NW_011495064.1 coordinate 14,756,698, forward strand.
CTGCGGTACTAAATTGATCGGTCTGAAAAAGAGTTCAGGAATCAGTGTTGTTTTGTTTTTAACATCTTCAGTTGTTCCTGATGAGCAGCCAAATTTAGGAAGCTGTTTTAGGGTCATCTCCAATGTTTCCCTGTCTGAAACGTTGATTCTCCCAGGCAGAACTGGACTCTGGACACATCTTGGCCTTCCCTCATTTTTCACACAGGCTGCCTAAGGGAGACCATGCCAGTATGAGATCAATTACTCCCTTGATATGTCTCTCTTATCCTCCAAAGGTAAGTAGAGATCTGCTTAACTGGGTCCCACTCCAAGCTTTTCTCTTACCAGCCGATGTCCCTGGGGAACTGACTCAAGCATTTGAACATGTTTCCTCAGCTATAAAATGAAAATCATAAATACTGCAAAGAGTAGTTGGGTTGAAAGGGATCAGATAGAGTCAAAGCTATGGTTTTTCCAGTAGTCATGTATGAATGTGAGAGCTGAACAATAAAAAAGGCTGAGCACCGAAGAATTGATGCCTTCAAGCTGTGGTGGTGGAGAAGACTCTTGAGAGTCCCTTGGACTGCAAGGAGATCAAACCACTCAATCCTAAAGAAAATTGGTCCTGAATATTCATTGAAAGGACTGACGCTGAAGCTCCAATACTTTGGCCACCTGATGTGAAGACTTGACTCATTGGAAAGGATCTTATAACTGGGAAAGATTGACGTCAGGAGGAGAAGGGGATGACAGAGGATGAGATGGTTGGATGGCATCACTGACTCAATGAACATGAGTTTGAGCAAACTCTGGGAGATGGTGAAAGACAGGGAAGCCTGGCATGCTGCAGTCCATGGGGTTACAAAGAGTCAGACATGACTCAGCGACTGAATAACAAGAAATGGGAAAGCAATGGGCACTTACTTTTAAGGCATCAGCTAAAGCTAACGTCGTTGTTCATAGGCCTTGGTTCAGAGCTCTCTTCCCAGCTGGTGGTCCTCCAACGGGTTCCTGGCCTTTTAGACACTCCACAATGAGCAGCATCTTTAGTTGATATCTAACCATTCTCCTGTGGTGGAGGAGAGAAGGGTGATGAGATCCAGCAGGCAGGACCTTGGATGTATCTGTACCCTGCTTGGACTGAGAAACTCTGCTTTGAGCAGTGTCTTCAGCCCCATAAGAGTTCCTTCAGAGAAAAACATACCTACACTGAAATAGATATAGCCAGGCAGGGATGAGTGTGTGGGTGATATATGTGGAAGGATTGGTCCCCTATGTTCCAGAAACTCTATTTATTATTGGGGACATAAGGAAAATGATAACAGCACAACTCCTTCACTCGATTTCCAAAAGGAAATCTTTTCCCTTGGCTTGCTCGTCTTGATCCATCACTGAATTTTCCCATGTGATGGCCCCCCAAGTCCCTGAGGCTCTTCATGGTGGCTCTAAAAGCCCTTCAACAGTATTGAAAAGTGTCCCTATGTCCTGTGTATGTACCACTCCCAACTTCCTTCCACCACAGTACTGCAGGGCCTGACGTTCAGGAACTTCACGTAATTCACGTCTTCTCTCCTTCCCTCCTCTTCTTCCCTCCACTCTGATCCCCACACCTTTCCCCTCCTTTGCCAGAAACAGCACTGGACTGAGGGCAGGTGTCCTTGTTCTAGTCCTGGCTCTACAGCTAACCAGTGGTGTGACCTCAGGTCTTCTATTTCAGGATTCTGGCCCTCATTGTTCCAAATAGTAAAATGAAGAGGTCCAGATAGACATTGGTCTGTATTTCCTCTAGCCTCTGACCTGTCTCTTCTCCATTATGGACATTTATAATAGACTTTGCGCTAAAAGTCTAAGTAAGACTTGACCATGCCTACTGATTCAGGACAAAAATGAGGAAATCATGCTAAAGTATCTGAATCTTCCCTGTAGGTGATTTTTAGAAAGAGGGGATATAGCTTGAAGAAATTTCAGGATCATAACCCCCAATGTTGGGTGTGCTAAGCGTGGACTTGTTTGATGTTTCCAACCAATAGAGTGGATTTGTCTGTTCCTTCCTTTCATTCCATCAGCATTTGCTTTATGTGTTTTGAAGCTCTTTCATTAAGTGTGTGTACATTTAGAGTTGTTACTGCTGCTACTAAACTGCTTCAGTCATGTGCAACTCTTTGCAACCATATGGAGTATAGCCCAGCAGGCTCCTCTGTCCATGGGATTCTCCAGGCAAGAATACTGGAGTGGGTTGCCATGCCCTCCCTCCTTTGGCGGATCTTCCTGATCCAGGGATCGAACCTGCATCTCTTACAGTGTGTTCTTTACTAGTGACACCTGGAAAACCCTTAGAGCTGTTGAAAGTGAAAGTGTGAAAATGTTAGTTGCTCAGTCATACCTGACTCCTTGTAACCCCATGGACTGTAGCCCCCCAGCTCCTATGTCCATGGGATTCTCCAGGCAAGAATAAAGGAGTGGGTAGCCATTTTCTTCTCCAGGGGATCTTCCCGACCCAGGGATCAAACCTGGATCTCCTACATAGCAGGGGGATTCTTTACAGTCTGAGCCACCAGAGAACCCCCTTAGAGTTGTTATGTCTTCTTAATGAACTCACTCCTTTATTGCTATGTAATATCCCTCTTTTGGCAACCCCTTCCAGTACTCTTGCCTAGAAAATTCCATGGATGGAAGAGCCTGGTGGGCTACAGTCCATGGGTTCACAAAGAGTCGGACACGACTGAGCGACTTCACCTCGCCTTAACTGATAACAGTCCTTGTTCTGAAGTCTATTTTGTCTAGTATTCATATAAACATTCTACCTTTTTAAAAATTACTGCTTACATGACGTATCTCTTTCAATTTTTTTTACTTTTAACCTATCTATGTCTTTTTATTTAAAATAGGGTTTTTTTTTGTGTGTGGAAAAGATAATCAGGCCTGCTTTTTTTTTTTTCCCAATCTGAAACTTTCTGCCTTTTATTTGAACTATTTAGAGATTTACATCTAATGTAACTATAAATATGATTGGATTTAAATCTGCCATTTGATCATTTGCCCCATCTTTGTTTTTTCTCTTTTCCTGCCTTCTTTTTGATTAATGAGAATTTTTATATAATTCCATTTAAGCTCGAATACTAGCTTAATGGGCTTCCCAGGAGGCACAGTGGTAAAGAATCCACCTGCCAGTGCAGGAGATGTAGCAGAGGTGGGTTTGATCCCTGGGTTGGGAAGATCCCCTGGAGGAGGAAATGGCAACCCACTGTAGTATTCTTGCCTGGAGAATCCCATCGACAGAGGAGCCTGGTGGGCTACAGTCCACGGGGTCACAAAGAGTTGGACACAACTGAACACACACACACACACAAATACACTGGCTTAATGGTTATACCTCTTTATTTTACTTTTTGATGATTACTCTGCAGTTTACAAGATGTAGTTTGCTGTCAAATACAAGTATAGTCGTAAAATGTGACAACAGTAACCTTCCATCCCTCCCGCTCATCCTTCATGCTACTTTGACTAACATTTAGATTCTACATATGTTCTAACCCCCCACGCAGATTTCCTCCCCTAGCGGATGGTTTTACTTATACCTCTAGTCCAGTGGTAGCAGCTTTTCGCCTATGGCCAAGGGTCTACAGATTTTCCTTCCCATCCTCACTCCAGAAGCATGTGGCTTTTGCATCACACGAAAGAAGAATCTGGGGAGCAAATGAGGTTCCCGTGCCTCTGCAAAACAGAGGAGAGGGCTTTCTCAGGTCTCCATCCCCAGTCTTCTCCATGAGAACTTGGTAGAAACTCAGACAAAACAGCTGGCAAGGAATTGTGGGTTCCCCTTGGGTCTAGTCCTTCTGAGGATTCTAAATTGTCCTCCCGGAACCAAAGTTGACTCCTAAGAATTCATTAAGATTTCAACTGTTTTCTTCTTACCTGTCTGCTCTTTGGGCAACTTCTTTTTTCCTCCATACTCTAGCAAAGATGAGTATGGAAGCTCTCCTTAGAAGAGCTTCTCACCCCTTTGGAATTTGATTTGAGACCTCAGGTCTCTAATGGATGTAAAAACACTTAATGACTTTCTAAAATCTTTATCCAGCTTTTTCTCATTACTAGTGTGTTTACTCACTTTTCACTTTCATGCATTGGAGAAGGAAATGGCAACCCACTCCAGTATTCTTGCCTGGAGAATCCTAGGGACGGGGGAGCCTGGCAGACTGCCATCTATGGGGTCGCACAGAGTCGGACACGACTGAAGCGACTTAGCAGCAGTAGCAGTGTGTTTACTACAAGCTCTTATGGCTTTTTATATTCTAAAAAGAAGCAAAATGTTCATGTAATTTCTTTATTGAAATAGAATTTAGGAATTACCATAAGGTGAAACATGTTAGATGTAGCACTACTTCTATCCAAATGTTCCACTTCTATCTTTCACTGAGAAATCTAGTGAAAATGAAAGTGGTGTCAGTCACGTCTAACTTTTTGTGACCCTATGGGCTTGTAGTGCACCAGGCTCCCCTGTCCATGGAACTCTCCAGGCAAGAATACTGGAGTAGATAGCCACGCCCTTCTCCTTGGGATCTTCTCAACCTAGGGATTGAACCCAGGTCTCCTGCATTCCAGGCAGCTTCTTTACCGTCTGAGCCACCAGGGAAGCCTGAGAAATTTAGTGCTTTATGCTAATACTTCTTGCTTCAAATCTTAAGCAATGTTTGTTTTAACATCATTCAACAATTTTTAATATTCTCTTTGTGAAAGGTGAATACATCGTAGTTTTTCGCCATATTGTTTTCTGTGTGTTTCAGCCAGGAAGTTAGGATGTGCTTCTCCAATAGTGTGTGACTTTGTCTTTTCCTCTTGCCTGGAGAACTCCATGGACAGAGGAGCCTGGTGGGCTACAGCCCATGGGGTTGCAAAGAGTTGGACACGACTGAGCGACTAACACTCTATTGCATTAGAAACTTCAAAAGAGACTTTAAACTTGTATTATTAAGTTTAATAAAATTTCCTTACAAACAGGGTTGATTTTTCATGACTTTAAACATTTCTGAAAAGCTATAGAGATGCCTTCATGTTTTTCGTGCCTAGTTTTTTAATACATTGCTAAATGTAATGGCTTTATATCATCCTTAGCTATTATCTCAAAACAGGCTGTAAACTCAGAGGGAGGGTCCCCATAGAGATAGTGGATGCAAATTCAGAGTTCAAATACTCTTCTTTACCAGTTTTTTCCTTTGTTACCAGCATCTTGTCAGATCTGATTGGATTGCCATTGTTTTTGTTTTGAAGCATGATACAGTTCATTCTGAAAGTAGAAATGTTTCTCTACTATCTTTGTTTGTTTATATTCAAATTTTAGTATTATTTTCAACCTGTGGAAACAGTGACAGACTTTATTTTGGGGGGCTTCAAAATCATTGCAGATGGTGACTGCAGCCATGAAATTAAAAGATGCTTGCTCCTTGAAAGAAAAGTTACGACCATCCTAGACAGTATATTAAAAAGCAGAGACATTACTTTGCCAACAAAGGTCCACATAGTCAAAGCTATGGTTTTTCCAGTGGTCACGTATGAATATGAAAGTTGGACTGTAAAGAAAGCTGAGCGCCGAAGAACTGATGCTTTTGAACTATGGGGTTAGAGAAGACTCTTGGTAGTCTCTTGGACTGCAAGAAGATCCAACCAGTCCATTGTAAAGGAAATGAATCCTGAATATTCATTGGAAGGACTGATCTTGAAGTTGAAACTCCTATACTTTGGCCACCCGATGCAAAGAACTGACTCATTTGAAAAGATCCTGATGCTGGGGAAGATTGAAGGCAGGAGAAGGGGACGACAGAGGATGAGATGGTTGGATGACATCACTGACTCAATGGACATGAGTTTGAGTAAACTCCGGGAGTTGGTGATGGACAGGGAGGCCTGGCGTGCTGTGATTCATGGGGTCGCAAAGAGTCAGACACGACTGAGCAACTGAACTGAAGTGAACTCAACCTGTGGCCTCTGTTTAAGCCATTTGTTCACTTTGTGAGGATTATTTTAAAATCTATAAATCCATTAATGTTCACCACAGTTTGTCTCAATACACAAAAATGAGCAAACAAAAACCTGGGGCTGCCACGTCAGCTTTTGCATGACTGTAACCACCCCCCCACACACCCCCAAGATACCTCATGAACTGGGCATGTAGGTGCTAGTTTCCATTAAACACAACTTTACTTAATTTCGGGTCTTCCCTGGTAGCTCAGCTGGTAAAGAATTTGCCTGCAATGCAGGAGACCCTGGTTCAATTCGTGGGTCAGAAAGATCCCCTGGAGAGGGGATAGGCTACCCTCTCCAGTATTCTTGGGCTTCCCTGGTGGCTCAGAAGGTAAAGAATCCTCCTGCAATGCAGGAGACTTGGATTTGATCCCTGGGTTGGGAAGATCCCCTGGAGAAGGAAATGGCAACCCATTCCAATATTCTTGCCTGGAGAATCCTCATGGACAGAGGAGCCTGGTGGGCTACAGTCTGTGGGGTCCCAAAGAGTTGGACATAACTAAGCATAGCACAGCACACACTTAATTTCTTTCTTATTTATTGGATTAGAATATACATGTAAATAGAAATCTGAGTGTGCTCTTCTTACTCCCCAGTGGGTCGTCCTTGAGGATCGCACACCCCACCCTGGAAAGAATTAGTGTAAAGCACATAGTGGGTGCCTCACACATAGTGGGTGCCTCACACATAGTTGATGCCTAGTTAATGCAAATTCTCTTCCCTGGGGGAAATGTGTTGGGAAAAAGACACTTGGGATGGCTCTCTGGTGAGTCCTAGAGGTTTACCTTTGTAGACAGGACTCAGGGAAGAACAAGCAAGGAGATCAAGTAGCGAGGGCACTTGAGGACTCCTGAGTATGGCTTGGTGAGACCAGAGCCTGAGTGGGGTTAAGGGGTGAGAATCGCTGAGTCACCGCCTGGGAGTCCTCACCAAGGCCATAATCTTTGGGATGGCCCTCAGCAGAAAGAGCTCAGCCAGATATTCTTGAAGGCGGACTCTTCAGAAATGGCGGGGAGACTCTACTGGGAGAGCCCAAGCCCCAGCCAGGCAATCTGACCCACTGAACAGCTGCCTTTAGCTGACAGGAGCCACAGAAGTTCCTGCAGACAAGGAGCCTCCATCTGATTCCCAGCAAGAGATAATGTCCCTGACTTTAGAATGCAGCTCTTCTCTCTTCTAGGTATTCTCTTCAAAACAAAGTAGATGGAAACTGCAGCCAAAGTCACCAGCCTGAGGCGCCAGCATCCATAGATGTGCCCATGAATACTCGTCTTGCCTGCTACTTCTGGGATCTGGACAAACCCCATAGGCCTCCCTCTCAAACTTTATCCTCCTCCCTACAGAGGAGATGGAAACCAGCCCTGTGGCTCCTCTGAGGGGCAGCCCGACAAGGACGCTCTGTGCCCACACAGGAGCAGCTCTGTGTGCCCAGCGGCCAGCCCGCGGCCTTTGATAAAGCCACACAGGGGAAGCCTCTTCCAGGCGGCAGGCATAGTTGGCAGAGCATGTACTGGCCCACAGCAGCCCTGTGATGGTAGGCTGCTGCCTCCCTGCTCCAACCCTCTTCAGAAGCACAACTTAAATAACAGCTTTCATGTTAAGCTCTGAAGTGAGCCAAGGTTTGTGAAGCTCCTGGCTTTTAAGATGTGGCTTTTCCTCCTGTTTTGAATGGTCTCCTTTGACTAACCCTAAACCTAGCTATCAATCAACAAAAATTTATTGAGAATTTACTACTTTTCATTTCATTTGAACAAACATTTTTTTTTAAAACACATTCTCTTGTAACCAGCTACAATCAAAGCTACAAATAAAGAGAGATCAGGTAGAAAATAGATGCATGGTCTTGGGGATGTAATGTACAGCATGGTGACTATGGCTAATAATACTGTATTTTATATTTGAAAGTTGCTAAGAGCCTTAAAAGTTCTCATCATAAGAGAAAATAAGTGTAACTGTGTGTGGTATTGGATGCTAACTAAACTTATGCAGTATCCTCTTATCCACAGGAGATACCATCCAAGACTCCAGTGGATGCCTGAAACCTTGGCTAGTACTGAACCTTATATATATTTTCCGCTATACATACATACCTGTGATAAAGCTAATTTATAAAGTAGGTACAGTAAGAGATTAACAATAACTATTATAGTAATAAAGTGCAATTGTAACAATATCAGATCAGATCAGTCACTCAGTCATGTCCGACTCTTTGCGACCCCATGAATCGCAGCACGCCAGGCCTCCCTGTCCATCACCAACTCCCAGAGTTTACTCAGACTCACGTCCATTGAGTCAGTGATGCCATCCAGCCATCTCATCCTCTGTCGTCCCCTTCTCCTCTTGCCCCCAATCCCTCCCAGCATCAGAGTCTTTTCCAATGAATCAACCCTTCGCATGAGGTGGCCAAAGTACTGGAGTTTCAGCTTTAGCATCATTCCTTCCAAAGAAATCCCAGGGCTGATCTCCTTCAGAATGGACTGGTTGGATCTCCTTGCAGTCCAAGGGACTCTCAAGAGTCTTCTCCAACACCACAGTTCAAAAGCATCAATTCTTCAGCGCTCAGCCTTCTTCACAGTCCAACTCTCACATCCATACATGACTACAGGAAAAACCATAGCCTTGACTAGATGAACCTTTGTTGGCAAAGTAATGTCTCTGCTTTTGAATATGCTATCTAGGTTGGTCATAACTTTCCTTCCAAGGAGTAAGCGTCTTTTAATTTCATGGCTGCAGTCACCATCTGTAGTGATTTTGGAGCCCCAAAAAATAAAGTCTGACACTGTTTCCACTGTTTCCCCATCTATTTCCCATGAAGTGGTGGGACCGGATGCCACAATATACTGTAATAGAAATTATGTGAATATGGTCTCTCCCCCTCTCAAGTGTCTTAAATTCAATGCCTTTTCCATCTTAGCTAAACGCTGATCATACTCTGTGGCTGCATCTTCTGCCGTTCGAGGTGCAGCAACAAAGCTAGCATGAATTTCTTTTTCCTTCCTTACAATTTTTTAGATAGAAAAATCTTTCTCACTGTCAGTCTTAGCAATCTCAACAGACAATTTTATTTTCTTTCCTGATTAAGCTGAGAACTCTCACCTTTTCACTGAATTGAAGCACTTTATACCTTGTCTTCGCCGTATCTGAATTGCCAGCATCACTACGCTTTGGGGCCATTGTTAAATAAAATAAGGGTCACTTTAACACAAGTATTGCAATACGGTGACAGTCAATCTGATCTGGTGACCAAGATGGCTACTAAGTGGTAAGTGGGCAGGATATGCTGGACAAAGGGATGATCCATGTCCCTGGAGGATACAAGATTTCACCATGCTGCTCAGAATGGCACATGATTTAAAAGTTATGAACTATTTACCTCTGGAATTTTCCATTTAATATTTTCAGACCATGGTTGGCCAAGGGTAACTGAGACCACAGAAAGCAAGACCACAGATAAGGGTTACCACTGTGTCACGGAAATCATCTCACAATAGACACACATATCAAACCACTATGTTGTTCACCTAAACTAATACAATGTTATATGACACTTATAGCTCATGTCTCAAATTTTTAACATTTGCAAAAATTAAGAAACACATGGGATTTCAAAGCCAGAAGGGACTGTAGCTTAACTTCTGTTTTAAAGATGACAAAATGGAGGCCCCAAAGGTTTAACAACATGCCCAAGGGCCTTCAGCTAATCCCAGCTAATGAACAGCATTAGAATTTGAATCATAGGCTCTTAGAGTGAGGAAGGACCTCCTAGGTTTCATCCAGCTGGACTTCAAGGTCAGTGTGCTGACTCCTGGCTCCTTCCCCGAGGTATGCTGATGCAGGAGGTCTGGGGAATGTCCAGCTGTGTGTGCTCAGTCATGTCTCTTTGTGACTCCATAGACTGCAGCCTGCCAGGCTCCTCTGTCCATGGGATGTCCAGGCAAGAATACTGAAGTGGGTTGCCATTTCCACCTCTGGGGGAATCTTCCTGGTCCAGGGATCAGTCTTGGGGCCAGGTCATGGTTCCCCATCAATGGATACACAAAAAGATCTTTCGGTCTCTGTAAGACTGTTTAGGTGGGAAGGATTAAGGATTTATGATGATATGCTGCCCACAAACACAGAGACCCCAGGTCAGTTGAAACCTAAAGACTAATGATGCTGGCTCCTACTTACCTCACCACCAGCCCATCAGAAGAATTCAAGTCTGTCACTGCCTTGACCCTTACCACCTATCCCCCTGACCAGGAACCCTGTCTACAAGATCTCTTTCTATTCCTCAGGGAGAGTTTGTAGTTTCCAAGGCATTCGCCTGCTGTGTTCCCTCTTTGCCTGGCAAAGAAATAAAGCCACTCTTTCCTTCTTCATAACTCTGTCTCCATATTTCTGTTTGGCATCAGTGCACAGAGTGCTAAGATTTCAGAATCAAATTTCACATCAGAGTCATTGTTTCAGCACTGGAGATATAATGATTGAGAGACTACAGAAAAAGTCTTTGCTCTCATGAGTTTACATTCCAATACAGGGAACAGGCAATAAGAAACAAATATACAATACAAGGTTGATACAATGTAAGTGCTAGAGAAAAAAATAAAGCAGGATCAGGTGACAAAGAGCTACGGAGATGAGTGATTAGATAGAAAGGTCGGGGAAGTTTCCACTGATAATTTAAAAAAACATTATTGGAGGATAATTGCCTTACAGTATCGTGCTGGTTCCTGCCATACATCAGCATGAATCAGCCATAGGCATACATATGTCCCCTCCCTCCTAAACCTCCCTCCCATCTCCTATCCCATCCCACCCCTCTAGGTTGTCACAGAGCCCTGGATTGAAGTGCCCTGTGTCACACAGCAGATTCCCATCGCTGTCTGTTTTCCATATGGTAATGTAAACGTATCCATGCTCCTCTCTCAGTTCATCCCACCCGCTCCCTCCCCCGCTGTGTCCGCAGGTCTGCTCTCAGTGTCTGTGTCTCCACTGCTGCCCTGCAGATAAGCTCATCAGTACCATCTTTCTAGATTCCATAAACACGCATTCATACACAATATTTGTCTTTCTCCTTCTGACTTACTTCACCCTGTATTAATGACTATAGCTTTGTAATATAGTCTGAAGTCAAGAAGGTTGATTCCTCCAGTTCCATTCTTCTTTCTCAAGATTGCTTTGGCTATTCGGGGTCCTCTGTGTCTCCATACAAATTGTGAAAATTTTTGTTCTAGTTCTGTGAAAAGTACCATTGGTAGTTTGATAGGGATTGCATTGAATTTGTAGATCACATTGGGTAGTATAGTCCTTTTCACAATATTGATTCTTCCAATCCAAGAGAATGGTATATCTCTCCATCTGTCTGTGTCATGATAAGTTAATTCTTAAGACCTGATTGAAGTGAGGTCATCAGACATGAGACAGTATAGGGCAGTGTATTGCAGACAGAAAATACAGCCCACGCAAAGACCCCACAGAAGGAAAGCTTAGGTTTAAGGAAGCAATGAAGCCAGTGGATCAGAGGGCAGAGAGAAGGAGATAAGATCAGAGAGACTTGGGGGTTGGATTTGGTAGGGTTGGTGAAATGAGGTAAGCAGTTTGGATTTTATTTCAAATGTGACGAGAAGGCACTGGAGAATCTTGAGCAGAAGAATACTGCATATTTTAAAGTATGGTTTATGTTTTAAAAGATAATTATTAGTTAATACATGGAAAATCGGTCATAGAGGAACAGGAATGGAAGAAGAGAGACAAATCAAGAGGCTATTGCAATCGTCTAAGCAAGAATGTTGGATCAAGATGGGATTGGTGGAAGAGGTGGGAAGTGGTCAGGTTGGGGATGAATATTTCTAGAGTCAGCAGAACCTGTCAGTAGTTCGGATTGTGTGGTATGAGGAAAACAGAGGAATCAGAGATGGTTAATTCACCCAAGCCAGTGAATAGGAGAATAGTGAATAATGACAAGCAGAGTCATTTCCTGAGATGGGGATGACTAGGAAAGGAATGGGCTGAGGGAACAGTTTTAGACATGTTAGGCTTGAGATGTTTTTAGTTGTTAAGTAAACAATTGTATCTATGAGTCTATTGTTCAGAATAGAGATCAGACTGAAAATATAAACTGGGGAGTCATCACCACAAAGATGGTATTTAACACCATGGGATGAATAAGGTCACCCTGTGCTCAGACACTCAGGCATGCCTGACTCTTTGCAACCTCATGGACTGTATCTTGTCAGGCTCCTCTGTCCATGCGATTTTCCAGGCAAGAATACTGGAGTGGGTTGCCATTTCCTGCTCCAGGAGAATCTTCCCAATCCAGGGATCAAACCCATGCTTGACACAAGAGGTGTCTCCTGCACTGGCAGGCAGATTCTTTACCACTAGCACCACCTGGGAAGCCCACCTGAGAACAATAAATAGTCAAGAACAGAACCAAGACCTCCAACGTCTAGAGGCCTAAAAGAGAGTGAGCCAGCCAAGGAGACCGAGAAAAGCCTTCCAGCAAGGAAGGAGGAAAGCCAGGAGAGGGTAGTACAGAAGCTGCTTCAAGAAGAAGAGGATGATTAACTGTGTCCAAAGATGCCAAGAAGCTAGTCGAATGTGGACGGAAAAACTAAACTTAGGATTTGAAAGAATGGAAGGCACTGGTGATGTTGAGAAGAGTCCTTTCGGTGGAGTTGTGCAGATAAAAGCCGGACTAAAGTGGTTTAGGGTGAAAGAGGGAGGTGAGAAAGCAGAGACAATATATAAATAGCTTTTTGACACTGGGTCAAAAAGAAGGGTGGAGAGGGGGCAATAGCAAGAGGGGATTTGAAGATGATGAAAGGTTTTGTTTAATTTGGGAGATATCCTGGTATGTTTATTTTTTGATAAGAATAATCCAGTAGCTCAATAAAAATTTTAAAAAGTAATCCAAGGAATTCCCTGGCAGTCCAGTGGTTAGGTCTCAGCGCTTTCAATGCTAGGGCCTGGGTTCAATCCCTGGGCAGGGAACTAAAATCCCACAAGCTGCAGGGTGAGGTCCAAAAAATAAAAGAAAGAAAGAATAATCCAGTAGAGAAGGTAACATTTTAATGATGGAGGAGCAATAAGGGACAATTACGGGAGGCCAGGAGGGTGGGCTCCAGGGCACGAGTGAAATTAGCCTTTGACAGGAAAACAAGATAATGCCTCCGCCGCACCAAAAACAAAAGCAGAGTATATGGGGACACATGTAAGTAGGCTGGTTAACTGGACACATGTAAGTAGGCTGGTTAACTGGATGGTAAGATGAGATATTATTCTTTTTCATCACTGAAGTAAAGATGAGGTTGCCAGCTGAGAATAAGAAGGAGGAGGAAATGTTGGACTTTATGGAGACAGTGAGGTGGGCAAAGAAAAGTCCTCTTGGAGATAAAAAACAAATGAACAGAAAAGCAAACTGTGGCAGTACATCAGGGTAACAAGCACCAAGAGACCTCTTGAGATTTATGGTCATAGGTGAAGATCAAGAGCATTCAGCGTGGTGATGAGACTTTTCTTCAGCCATGTTTTTTGCTCAGGAGTGGAGCAGATAGAGAGATGAGTTTATCCAGGGTCGTGTTTATCTGTTTTGCTTGGGGAATACTAGGGAGCAACTGAAGAACAAAGGAATTGTGTTTGCAAGAGTATCGGCCTTGGAATGTATGTTGGATGAGGAAATAAATGAGACTATGAGGAAGAAGAGTGGCAGTCAATGGACTGGAGGTTTCTATGGAATTGAGGAATCATTGGAGTAATCAGGCTAAACGATCTGGAAAGACAGGTGGCCATAGTAACCAGAGATTAGGATGCTGAAATCTAGACTTTGGACATGGTCCAGTTACTAGTGACAAGGCTTCAAATAAGGCCATGGAAAGAAACTGACGGACCAGGGGTGAGATGAATCATCTACGTAGACTTTGAAGTCACCTAGAATGCTGGTGGGAGCAGTGCTGGAGAGGAAGACAGTGAAAAAGCTGCTAAAATCCTACTAGAGAAGATGTGACAGAGACTTTAACAAGGAAGGACAGCTTGTGAGTAGAGTCTGACGGCACATATTTCACAGAAACTGGGGGTTTTGAAGAAGAAAGAGGGAGAAACTTCCTGGAGTACCACAAGGAGCAAAGACCACAAGACCCAGCCTCTTATCTTGTTGTTGTTCAGTCACTGAAGTTGTGTCCGACTCTGAGACCCCAGGGACTGCAGCACAGCAGGCTTCCCCGTACTTCACTATCTCTCTCAGTCTGCTCAAAGTCATGTTCTTTGAGTCAGTGATGCCATCCAACCATCTCATCCTCTGTCGCCCGCTTCTCCTCTTGCCCTCAATCTGCCCAGAATCAGGGTCTTTTCCAATGAGTTGGCTCTTCACATCAGGCGGCCAAAGTGTTGGGCCTTGAGAAAGATATAAAAAGAGCACTGTGAAAACAGTCAGGTTTCCATTAAACAAGCTCGCTCAAAGCAGAGGTTGAAGACTCGGGCAATTTTTCTGGTGACACACTGAGTTCCAGAAGGCACAGTAGGAGGACTGGAGACAGAAAAGGATGGGAGGACAGTCAGATTGGAATCAGCCCACTGCTTTGCGGAAGCAGGTTTTCTGGGTGGGGATACCCTGGGAGTCTTAGGTTTCTAGTGGTGCATGTGTACTCAGGGGCTTCCCAGGCCGCACTAGTGGTAAAGAACCTGCCTGCCAATGCAGGGGACATAAGAGACTTGGGTTTGACCCCTGGGTCAGGAAGATCCCCTGGAGTAAGGCATGGAAACTCACTCCATGCTGGAAGTCTTGGACTTAGGTAGGGACTGCCATAAATGGGAAGGCAGGCTGACTGGACTGATCCTGGTATGCTTGAGGGAAGGTGAGCCTCCAGCTTGGGGCTGGTCTCCCACAGACTTTGTAGCAGGGAAGCAGGCTTGCGAGGCTCGTCAGGTGGAGAACAGTGGTCTTCCAAATGACCAGGAGCGCGTCATTCCGTCAGCCTCCCTCAAATCACCTCATTTAATAAGACTTTTGCCCCTTGCGAGCTGGATGGGCTTGTGTACAACTATGAGGTTCCAGCTATGTGCCTAAGACCCAGTTTTAAAACCAAATGGATCTGCTTCCCAAAACCCACATGTTAAACTCAGTCTATCCAGACAGAAAGGAAAAGTGAGGGCTGTCTTGTAAGATCAAAGCAGAACTGACCCACCTCAGGCTTCCCAGGTTCCCAGACTGGCAGCAGCTGCTGGAGCATGTTTTCCCACAGACCTCACAAAAGAAGAACAAGACTCATTCAGAGTCCTACCAGGAGGGCCCTGTGACTTCTTTGCCTCTGAGCCACATCCTGGGGGAATGTCGAGTGGGAGAGGGAATCTTGAGCATGCCCTAGAGGGACAAACGCATTTCCATTTGCTTGCATACTTAAAACCCAGGCCCCTGGAACAAAATACAGTGTCTGGTGCCGAGGACCACGGGCTACCTCAGAGCTGCTGCTGTCAGTTCAGTCCAACCTTAGGAGCTGTGGGTACCTCAGTGTCCAAATTCTAATGTGCAAAAAGTATCCCTTTCTTTATTTTTTGTAACTCAGTTTCTGATTCCATGTTTTCTCCTTCCCAACAGGATGGCAGGAAATTGGATAACTTGGTTATCCCTGGTGCGTTCTTCCCCAGGATTACATCAGTGCTCCAGGAGTCTATGCGATCAGTGCCTTGGTATTGTTGGGGTAGGAGTGGAGGGTCCCATTGGTCATCAGCCAACTGTCCTCACAGGTTTCTCCTGAAAGGCTCATGGACCTCTGTTCCCAGGGTCCATTGGGTCCAGGGACTCCCTGCTGGGACTGTGTCCCATGAAAGGCAAGTGATCTTTTTTGAGGCCATCTAAAGGCCTGTGTGCCTGGAGTCCTTACAAGTCATTCTCTGGAATCTGAACATTTCCAGTTGAATACCATCAAGAGAGAGTCCACCTCCAGCCTCTCTCTCCCTCTTCTGCCCCCATCAGTTTGGAAAAAATTGCTAGCTTGGGAAAGATTAACAACCTTCTGTGACTGCACTGAATTCCCCTTCTCCCTTTGAGCTCCTTAGACTGAGTTCTCCTAAAGGATTAGGGTTTTCTGGAAAACTGCTTGCCTAAATGTAAACAAGAGAAAAGGAAATGCACAGAGTGAAACAAAAATTAATATATGAAAATATTAGCCTGCTACTATCCATTACATTAGATAGCTCACCTTGAACTTGATGTTGTCAAAATCCCTCAGTCTTTTTTCAAGTGCACTATTGCTGAGTTATCCTCCACATCATACTGATTTTTTTTAATGAAGTGCATAACTTAACATTTTACCTTAGTAAACATTTTTACTTTACCTTTAAGTACCTTTGTTAACTTTAAAAAAAAAATTACCTTAACCTTTTACCTTAGTAAATTTACCTTATCTTAGTACCTTAGTAACATTTTACCTTAGCATCCTATTACTTTCAGTCATTTACTATTAAGATGGACTTTAAGCTTAATTCTGTGTCCCAACATAGTATTATATAAATCACCATTCTGTTTTACTACCTCTATTTTAAAACAAAGAATTTTTCACATTTTAATGTTGTAGAAATCAAGGTATGTCTTACTATCAATGTCAAGAGAAACTTAACCAGCTACCAGGCACAGAAATAAATTAAAATGCTGTGGTTATTAGCCATGCATGTGGGAAATACTCCGTACATAGAATTTGTTCATCTGACTCCTGTTTAAGTTGTGTATTTACACTTTTATAGTCCAATTTACTCTTTTAACTTGAATCTGTATCCCTAATTACCGATTTATGTAACTTTGAAAAAAGATTACATTATGATGAAACTCTGAAGCAGAAAGTTGAGTTACACAGAACTTTTCCTGTCATGTACAAAGCAGCTCAGTTAAACAGTCCCTCAGAATTGACTCAAAGTTTTCAAGGCTAGGAGAGATTGGAGGGATCAAGTCACCCTGAGGTGAAGAATTATCCATGAGGTGCTGAGAGTCTATCTGTCAAAAGCTCCCAGGGAATTTCCTGGTTGTTAGGACTAAGTTCTTACCCCAGAGTGTCTGGGAATTAAGATCTCTGAATCTGCTCAGTGTAGAAAAAAAAAAACAACGAAAAAACCTCCCAGCTGATTTTCAGAACACATTTTTAACTTCCAATAGTATTGATTTGGCCAAAAAGTTTGTTTTTCTGTCAAGATGGTACAGAAAAATCTGAAGGAACTTTCTGGCCAACCCAATATTAACTCAACAAAACAAAGTTTAACTAAATCAAGCAAGTTAACTCACAGGCAGGCATTCTTTGTTGTCGCTCACATTTATTTTCTTTGTCATCAAGGTCCAAGATATCCAGTTATGAACAGCCACCACCATCACCTCTAGGGTACATTCTGCTGCTGCTACTGCTGCTGCTAAGTCGCTTCAGTCGTGTCCGACTCTATGCGACCCCATAGACGGCAGCCTGCCAGGCTCCCCCGTCCCTGGGATTCTCCAGGCAAGAACACTGGAGTGGGTTGCCATTTCCTTCTCCAATGCATGAAAGTGAAAAGTGAAAGTGAAATCGCTCAGTCGTGTCCGACTCTTAGCGACCCCATGGACTGCGGCCCACCAGGCTCCTGCGTCCATGGGATTTTCCAGGCAAGAGTGCTGGAGTGGGGTGCCATTGCCTTCTCCGTCTATTTGGAGGGTACATTCTATTTGGCCTTAAACAATTATGGTGCCAATCAGAGACCATCAGCCACCACCATCTCCAGTCAGAGATTGGTTTCAGACTGGGCTGGTGACCCTATTCTTGCAACAAGGGAAAAAAAGTCTTGGGGCTTCTAGTAAGAGTCCTCGTTCCTAAGAAAAAAAGTGGCACCCCTTTCTTTTGGGAGATGGAGCGCTGGAAACGCTTCATCCAGCAGCCTGAAGGGGGCGCCAGTCCAATCAGAAAGGCAGAGCAGAAAAAGGGACCCACGCTGCAACCTTGATGACATTGTTGACCAGCTGAATCACGTTGAAGCTTGTTTGACCTCAGAACTTCCAAATATGTAAGATGATAAATTTCCTGATTGCTTAAGCTGGGGAGTTGAGAGGGAGGGATCCTGTCACTGTGATTACTGTCCATGGATAAGAGTGACTTAGAAGAATCATTAAATTCTGAATAGAACATAGTGTTTGGCTTTCAAAAATCTGTTATCAGATTAATGATGTGGCTCATACTTGGTGATGTCTTAGAATCAAGGAAATACAGCATACTGGAAGTGCTTCTCAGAATGAGAAGGTGCATTTTTGGAAGGATGTCAGTCCCTTCAAAATAATTTGTAAGTTTGTTTGGACACCAACTGAAATGCAAATGGAATTTTCTTGAAACTTGACGTCATGATTTGGAAGTTCAGCTGGAAAATAACAGAGATAAATAGCAAAGAAATATCTGAAAGTGAGATTCATTAACTATCCACTGATTTGGCATTAAAATGGACCACAACACTGAAAGGTTGAAAACAATGTGGTATGGTAGAGAGACAAACAAATCAACAAAACAGAAAGTCCAGAGATAGACCCAAGTACACACAAAAATTAGACATGTGAGCGTAAGTCATCTCAAGGCAATCGTGTGAGGCACCTGGAGAAACCGCTGGGGGGAGGGGAAAACTATCCCCATACCTGACACCATGCATCAACATAAACATTTAAAGGCATAAAATGAACTGATGAAAGGAAAAGTAGGTACACATTTATGTAATCTTGGTGAAGAAAAAAGCTTTATTACCATGATACCAAAGGAAGAAACCATAAAGGGTAAAAGATTGATAAATTTAACTACACTAGTATTTAATGTATGGGTGTGAGAGTTGGACCATAAAGAAAGCCGAGCACTGAAGAATTGATGCTTTTGAACTGTGGTGTTGAACAAGACTCTTGAGAGTCTCTTGGACTACAAGGTGATCCAACCTGTCCATCCTAAAGGAAATCAGTCCTGAATATCCATTGGAAGGACTGATGTTGAAGCTGAAACTCCAATACTTTGGCCACCTGATGGGAAGAACTGACTCATTTGAAAAGACCCTGATGCTGGGAAAGATTGAAGGCCTGAGGAGAAGGGGACGACGGAAGATGAAATGGTTAGATGGTATCACTGACATGAGTCTGAGCAAGCTCCGAGAGTTGGTGATGGACAGGGAAGCCTGGAGTGCTGCAGTCCCTGGGGTGGCAAAGAGTCAGATATGAATGAGTGACTGAACTGAACTGAATATTTAAAATCTCTTCATAGGGGAAAAAACACCTTAACTAAAGTTGAACATTGCATAACAAACTGAAGGAAATATTTTCAACATAAATGGCAGTCAATATATATATATAAAATGTCTGTACCAGTCAATGAGAAAAAATAGAAAGGAGCAAAGAAAATTAGCATACAACTGACAAAAGGAAAAACATGCAAATAGGCAATAAATGACATTCAACCTCATAAATAATTAATGAGATGCCCTGTAGGGCCAGGACCAGGAGTGGGATGCAGCAGGTGTAACCAATCAAGTCATACTCTCTGTTCAAGCAGCATGATACCTCCAGACTGGCTAATAAAGAGCGGCTACCCAGAGTCCCTAGGTTCTCCACTCCACCAGCTGCTATGGCACCTGCTTCATACCTCCATGTCCAGCAACTAAAGGAGTGTATAACACACTGAGGTACTCCAGTACCCTGCACCCGGTTAGGGCTGACATCTGTTCCCCGATATTCCCACCTCTGGTTATGACACACTGTGTAACCAAATCTGTAAACACATAAAAGCAACAACAACAATAATACCGGATGTTGGTTACAGTGTGGGGAAATGAATAATCTACTCTACCAGAGAAAGTAATTTGGCACAACCTTCTTGGAGGAGCAATATGCCACCATAATAAAAACCATAAAATAGGTGTTCCTTTGACTCAGTAACCTCACTTCCAAGAATATATCCTAGGGAAGTCGCATGAGAGTCACATGAAAATATAATTGCCAAGTGAAGATCAACTCAAGTGAAGAGGGGCTTCTCCAAAAACTGAAGAAATATGCATTAATATGACAGGCAGACACATTTTCCACCATCAAATTCACAATTTGGGGCAGAAGGCTGCTCATGGTGTGAGAGTGGAGGGTGGGAAGCACGAGAATCCTCTGCACCCAAACTGCTGGTAGAAACAGAAATACAAACAGGCTTGCCTGAAAGTCACGTGTGTGTGTGTGTGTGTGTGTGATATCACCTCAGTCATGTCCAACTCTTTGCGACCCTATGGACTGTATGTAGCCCACCAGTTTCCTCTGTCCATGGGATTCTCCAGGCAAAGGCATAGACATTGTTTAAAATGCATATGCAGCTATTCCACTTCTAGAAAGTTCTTCTGAGGAAACCATCATGAACATGAGAGAAATATTAACCATTAGGTTGTTCATCAAAATGATTATGGTAGATGAAAGCTGGAAACTACATGTATGTCCATGAAAAGGGAACTGGTTGAATACATTATGATATCAGCTTTATGGCATTCTAAGAAGTCATTAAAATGATAAGTGATAAGAACATTGAATGACACAGACAGAATGTCCCAGCTGTTTTATTCAACGAAGTTGTTTTATTTAATGTAATTTAAAATGACAAAATAATACATACTGTACAATTCTACTTTCAAAAAATAAATATTTCTTTACACATACAAACAAAATATTTAAATGAGTTTATTCATATGAAGCACTTGGAATAATAACTGCCATGTGGTAAGAAGTCAGAAAAGTCAATAAATGGTAGCCATTACTTTTTAATCCTCATATCCATCCTGTAAGAGAGCTACTATTACTGCTCCCATTATACAGATGTAGATACAGAGGCACAAGGGGATGAAGTAACTTGCTCAAGGTCTCACAGCTTGTACACAGTGGAGAGTTAACATATGGGAAGCATAGGGAAAACCTGCTGGAACATATTCAGCACTTTATTACTTTATATTATTGGAATTCTGTAAAAAAAATACATATATAAAGATGTAATTGGGTATTACCCTTTTGTGGGAATTTATTTAAAAAATTATTTTAAATCATCCCTACACTTGACAACAGAGAAACCTACTAATACCTCCTTTGTTTATTCCTGAGCCTTGTGTCCTCTCTCTAAGCTCTCCCGAGAATCAAGGTGACATTTAGTTTTCACAGGACAGAACCTTATAGTTTCATATTTGAGGGCCCAGAGCCAGGCACTGGCCTACTCCAGTGGCAGATCATCTTCTCCTCCTGTCCATGGAGCCAGGACTGCTTTCTACGGACAGTTGAGGACCCACCGGTGTTTCTTTTCACTCATTGCTGCCTTCTCTGAAGCACTCAGTGGGAAAAGGATCTTAGAAGTTTCTCAGTCATCAAAAATCTCCTTCACATTTTAAAATCAAATATGGATCGTTTAGAGCTTCCCTGGTGGCTCAAACGATAATCTGCCTGCAATGCAGAAGACCTCCGTTCGATCCCTAGGTCAGGAAGATTCCCTGGAGAAGGGAATGGCTTCCCACTCCAGTATTCTTGCCTGGAGAATTCCCTGGACAGAGGAGCCTGATGGGCTACAGTCCATGGGGTTGCAAAGAGTTGGACACGACAGGGCAACTAACACTTCCACGGATCATTTAAATAGAAAGGCAATTAGAAACACTCAAATGAAGTAAACCAAATTAGAATGTTTTAGAGAGAAGATTTGCTCAGCATTAACCAGTGAAACTGTCAGGATGGCTGAGTGGTCTAATGCACCAGACTCAAGCTCAAATACTAAACAGTGTTTAATTTTTATAGTGGAGGTCTTAAAAGATGGGGAGCAGGGAGACATTTGGAAACTTTGGATTTCTCACACTGACACTGAGTTTCATCAGACAAGACCTTAAAGAGTAAAAGCCTGAAAATTCCTAGTAGGATGTTCACAATGATATAGGGCAGGGCACACACAAGATACCTCACTGCCTTCTCGACCCCTGCAGCTAAAGCACAGGGTGTTGTGAGCACACTGTTGCCTAACACTTCACCTGCACTCAGAAAGAAATTGCCTAGAATTACATATATCAATAACTATATGTGCATTCACACAAATCAATGAAAAAATTGTATAATTTGGTCCACATTTTTCAAGCCATTCCAGCTTGAGATCACAATTCTATAATGGAGATGAACCACCCTCCTAACCAGACAATCACTTACCCCTCCTTAGCTTCCTTTCTGGTTCAAGACAAGCCTTTTTCTCCTACAGAGCTCCCAATGGTCACTTATTTCCCAGGGACCATCACTGTACCCAAGGCGGCATCACTTTTCTTCTTCTGAGTTCCTTGGGATGAGTTCCTTGGGATCAGCCATCCTGACTGAAGAAGACGTTCATGGCTTCCCTAGTGGCTCAGTGGTAAAGAATCTATCTGCAATTCAGGAGCCGTAGGAGACACAGGTTAGATCCCTGGGTCAGGAAGATGCCCAGGAGGAGGAAATAGCAACCCACTTCAGTATTTTTGCCTGGAGAATCCCATAAACAGAGGAGCCTGGTGGGCTACAGTCCATGGGGTTGCAAAGAATCAGACACGACTGAAGCAACTCAGCAGCAGCTGCAGCAGCAAGTATATCAGGGTTTGCACCCCAACCTAAGGTACCAAAATCCAGAGAAATACCCTCCAGTCCTCTGGGTAGATTCTGGGTGACCATGGGCCCAAGCCTATGGCTCACTGGCTCTTCCTATTTCAGGACTTCAGTCCCAGGGGCCTAGTCCTTGGCTCTCACAGGAGACTAGTTCTGTGAGTCTTGAAAGGATACATTCCTTCAAATTCTCTGAGCAAATTCAGTTCACCTCCTCATTTAAGGACCCTTCCTATTCAACACATCTTAAACAGTGCCTCTGAACATTGGGCTAGAAATTGGTTTCCAAAACCTACTAGACAAGTTTGCTGCTGCTGCTGCTGCTAAGTCGCTTCAGTCGTGTCCGACTCTATGAGACCCCATAGACGGCAGCGCATCAGATTCCCCCATCCCTGGGATTCTCTAGACAAGAATACTGGAGTGGGTTGCCATTTCCTTCTCCAATGCATGAAAGTTAAAAGTGAAAGTGAAGTCGCTCAGTCGTATCCGACTCTTAGCGACCCCATGGGCTGCAGCCTACCAGGCTCCTCCATCCATGGGATTTTCCAGGCAAGAGTACTGGAGTGGGGTGCCATTGCCTTCTCCACCTAGACAAGCTTACTCTCCCATTTAGCTGAGGCCAAGCACCAATCCTTCTTGAGACTTCCAGATTAAGTTGATTTATTTACCTTTCCACATTTAGGAATTCACTCTCCATCCATACTGCTGGTTTCTTTTCTTTTTTTCCAGTATTGTCATTCCCAGAGACATGGAAAACTTTCTTGTTACCAGTCCGTGATTAGGGGTGATGCTGGTTTCACTGCAGCAATGCTTAAGCTGTCAGAAAAGGATTTGGATTTCTGCAGTTAAGGGATGCCGATAAAAGGAACATTCCTCCTCCTCTTTACTCAAGATACACAGCTCTTTGACTCTAGGATCTGGTCTTGACTCAGTGTAATCTGTTTGCATTTCTGCTCTCTGCTCCCTGTGGGAAGCAGGGTCAGGGTGCACAGCCGCCTCCTAAGAGCACGCTGGGGCAGCTCCCGCCTTCTCCCATCCCTAACGTCTCTGTTCCAGTCCCACCCCCACTGAGCATCCCCACCACCACTCAGCATCCTCCACTTGGCAGTTCTCTCTTCCTCTCATCTCTCTGTACATCTAGTAACTGATTGTTTGCTTACTGAGCTGAAATGAACTTCAAATGCTTGTTTAAAATGTCAATAAAACATGTAGCTTGAAGTGCTTCTCAGACTCTAAAAATTCAGGCACAGGCATCATCAGCCTGTTGATTCATTTTTCGGTCTCTTAACAACCGCTCAAATCTGTGGCAGCAGTTTAAAGGTAAGAAGACTACAGTTACCAAGCATCAAGGCTTCCTCTGGATCTGACTCCAGGCTGAGCTGTCTTGGAGTCATACAGATCTGCACCCTTTTCTCTGAGGCAGAAATCCTAACGGAGTTATCAGGGACCCATCCGAGCTCCTTTGGAACAAGCCAACCTAAGGGCAGCACTATCAATATTTTACACGTGATGGGCACCCCTGGCAGGGGTTTCAGCTTCAGGGCAGACCAATTTCGTATCTGTTGGCCTTCACATCCTAGAATCCCTACAGGCCCTAGAGAGATGGTGAAGGTTTAGGCTGGAGCATGAACCAGTTCATACCCCATCCCACCTATTCTTCTTATAATGTAGTGTAATATAAAGTGTTGTGGCCACTCCTTCATCAAGAGGTAGAATCTGTATTCCCTCCCCTTGGACGTGGGCAGAATTTTGTACTCTTGAAGCAATAGAATAGGGAGATGTGATGTTGCATAACTTTTGAGGCTGGGTCATAAAAGTCAATGTGATTTCCATCTAGCTGTCTTTCTCCAGATCTGCACCTGAGGAGTCCTAAGCCAACATGTAAGAAGTCCAGATACCCTGAAGCTGTCATTAAAAGACCACATAGAAAGACTATATATAGAGAGAAATTATAGAACCCTCGGATCTTCCAATCTATCTGGCATCAACAACCAGACCTGTGAATGACTGATGTTTCAAATGATTCTAGTCCCAGGCTTCAAGCTGCCCCACCAAGGTAAGGCTTTCCCACTGTGCTCTATCTGAACCCCTGACTCACAGCACTTGGGAGCATAATCAATGATTGTTTTACATCACTAGGTTTCAGAGTAATCTGTTAAGTAGCCAAAGTAATTGGAACAGGAAAGGAGGACATTATTTGCATTACAAACTATGAGATAGAACCCAGAGTTACAAAGGCAACTTTGCAAATATCTGACTGACTCATTACATGTTGATTTTATTAGTCCTTCTCTCTGATTATGAGATGCACAAAAGATGCTAGCTTCATAATCAAAGTTATGGTCACCAGCCTGGTTGGGAAGTCAGTTCCTGGGCTGCATGCTCTTCAGATGAAAGGGACCTTGGGCCTCCTGATTACTGTTACATGTCAATGAGTCTTTAAGTAATATACAGAAAGCTACCCTGCCAGAAACACTGGAAGAGGCAACACTTTTTACAAGGGAGCTTCTTTATAAGTCTCTTTGCTAGATAATAATTGGATGTGTGCATTTTAAATGATTCCTTTAGTTAATCAACAAGGAATTTATTACATGTCCAGTATTGGATTTGTGGAGGATATATCTTTCCAGACCTCTGTATGAGTTTTAATGTTTTCAGTTTCAATGCTTAATGTAAGAGACAGAAACTCAAACTTGAAATGACTTTCAACAATAGAGATATTTAGGCACATAACTAGGAATGCAGAGGAGGGAAGCTCCAGAGTTGGTTCATCCAGTGGCTCAACAATGTCATCAGGGATCCAACTTGCTTCCCTCTTTCTGCTCACCATCCTCGGTGCATCCTGGCCAGACTAACTCTCCTCATGATCCCAATATAGCTGCCACAGCTCCAGGCGTCAACATGCAGGCATCAACAGGCACACGAGACAATGGCCCAGAAGGAGAAGAGGAGCTACCTTTTCTGCATCTATTTCTTGACTTAGACCATTCATGATTTACCCTGTGGAGCTGGACGTGGGGCCTCTCAGAGAACACGGAAGGTGAGCCAGCAGGAAGTATGGCCAGGACATGGGCAGCTTCCAAGAGTATCTGCTCCAAACTTTAAATTCGTGAGGGAAGTAGGGTTAACTAAATGAGACAACAGCTCTCCAGTCACTCCCTCGTAGAGTATTTAAGTGTCTCTCTTGCTGCTTCCTCCTTCCTCATTCTGAGGATGCCATAAGGAAAGGTGTTTGTTCACAGTCATGCTACGGAGCCCTCAGCAACTTGGAGAATATCTGTGAATCAAAGAGCTAAAAACCTAAGGTTTATCTTTACCTTTTGTTCCGGATGAAGTGCAGCAGTAACTGAAGTAGCATTCCCATCCAGTTGACACTCCTTGTCCTGAGAGCTGGCTGCTGATTATTATCAATGGAAAGATAGGAAGGCCTAGGGACGGGAAAGGGTGGGGAGGGATTTGCCATCCATCAAGCTATGAAGAGTGGCTGCCACTCATCTCTTGGAGCAGGGGGCTGGCAGGCCAAATCCATACCACCACTTTTTGTATCTAGTGCATGAGCTAAGAATGGTTTTCACATTTTTAAATGGCTGGAAAAAAGAATCAAACAAGAAAATTTTATGAAATTCACATTTCAGTTCCGTAGATGAAGTTCCTTTGGAACACAGCTGTGCTCATTCATTTACACATTGTCTGTGGCTGCTTTTCCACTTCAGCAGCAGAGTTAAAGTAGCTCTGACACACACCAGATGGATGGTCCATGAAACCTAACATATTTACTACCTGGCCCTTCGAAGTTTAAGTTGACTCTTGTCTTGCAGTAAAAGTCCTGCTGGGGCCTTCAGGCATTGGGCGGGGCCTGGAGCTTCAGGAGGAGCCAGCTCTCAGCCCCTTCCAGACAAGGCTCTTCTCCCATCTGAGCAAGAAAGGAACATTCTGTCCAATCCATTTACAACAGGGTTCTCAGGCTGCCTGCACACTAGAATCACCTGAGGAGCTTTTTTAAAATACCAGTCTTGGTCTCCACCCAGACCAATTAAAAGAAAATCTCCAGGGATGGGCCCAGGCATCTGTGTCTTTCAAAAGCTCCCAGGTGATTGCCCAGTACAGTCAAGTTTGAGAACCCCTGCTAGAGGCTTGTTTGCCAAAGTCAGGCCGGTTTCTGGAGCTTTCTCTAAGCAAACACCATCACCCACCCTCAGGCAGGTGTTTTGGGTACAGGGCATGAGCACCGTGCTAGGGTGGAGCAGGGCAAGAAGAGGTGGAAAGCCAGCTGTGGTTAACCCCTACCGTTCATTTTCACAGGTGTACAGTCAAATGACCTCACCTGTGTACAGGTGAGTGCCTGAGGTTTCCCAGGCTGAGTTCCTCATCACCAGAGCTCTCCCATATCTCCTGCCAACTGTTGACAGAGAAAACACAGTGTCTCACCCTAACTGCCTTGCACTGGCTTGCTTTCCTATACCTGAGATGTTGCAAACAGCACTCCGGTGTCTGCCTCACTCAGGGTTGGTGTAGACACCATCATCCTCCCCAGCACCAGAGATATCGCTTCTCCTTGGCATGTAGTTGAGAAAGGCAAAGCACAAGCTTTCTTTCCTTCAATCACTCACTCAGAGTATACTTACTAAGCACCAACACTACCACGCACTACAGACTTTAAGAATACAATGATAAGGGAGGGATAAATGAGGAGTTTGGGAGTAACATAACACTTTGGTCATGGTGATGGGTTAGTCACTAAGTTGTGTCTGACTCTTGAGACTCCACGGATTGTAGCCTACCAGGCTCCTCTAGGATTTTCCAAGCAAGAATACTGGAGTAGGTTGCCATTTCCTTCTCCATAACATAACATATTCAGTTCAGTTCAGTTCAGTCGCTCAGTCATGTCCAACTGTTTGTGACCCCATGAATCGCAGCATGCCAGGCCTCCCTGTCCATCACCAACTCCTGGAGTTCACTCAGACTCATGTCCATCGAGTCAGTGATGCCATCCAGCCATCTCATCCTCTGTCGTCCCCTTCTCCTCCTGCCCCCAATCCCTCCCAGCATCAGAGTCTTTTCCAATGAGTCAACTCTTCTCATGAGGTGGCCAAAGTACTGGAGTTTCAGCTTTAGCATCATTCCCTCCAAAGAAATCCCAGGGCTGATGTCCTTCAGAATGGACTGGTTGGATCTCCTTGCAGTCCAAGGGACTCTCAAGAGTCTTCTCCAACACCACACTTCAAAAGCATCAATTCTTTGGTGCTCAGCCTTCTTCACAGTCCAACTCTCTCATCCGTACATGACCACTGGAAAAACCATAGCCTTGACTAGGCGGACCTTTGTTGGCAAAGTAATGTCTCTGCTTTTGAATATGCTATCTTACTCCTTTCAAGGAGTAAGCGTCTTTTAATTTCATGGCTGCAGTCACCATCTGCAGTGATTTTGGAGCCCCCAAAAATAAAGTCTGACACTGTTTCCACTGTTTCTCCATCTATTTCCCATGAAGTGATGGGACCAGATGCCATGATCTTCGTTTTCTGAATGTTGAGCTTTAAGCCTAACTTTTTCACTCTCCACTTTCACTTTCAT
>NW_011495064.1:14784941-14810122 GCF_000754665.1 Bison bison bison
ATGATCTTCGTTTTCTGAATGTTGAGCTTTAAGCCAACTTTTTCACTCTCCACTTTCACTTTCATCAAGAGGCTTTTTAGTTCCTCTTCACTTTCTACCATAAGGGTGGTGTCATCTGCATATCTGAGGTTATTGATATTTCTCCCGGCAATCTTGATTCCAGCTTGTGCTTCTTCCCGTCCAGCGTTTCTCATGATGTACTCTGCATATAAGTTAAATAAGCAGGGTGACAATATACAGCCTTGACGTTCTCCTTTTCCTATTTGGAACCAGTCTGTTGTTCCATGTCCAGTTCTAACTGTTGCTTCCTGACCTGCATACAAATTTCTCAAGAGGCAGGTCAGGTGGTCTGGTATTCCCATCTCTTTCAGAATTTTCCACAGTTTGTTGTGATCCACACAGTCAAAGGCTTTGGCATAGTCAATAAAGCAGAAATAGATGTTTTTCTGGAACTCTCTTGCTTTTTCCATGATCCAGCGGATGCTGGCAATTTGATCTCTGGTTCCTCTGCCTTTTCTAAAACCAGCTTGAACATCTGGAAGTTCACGGTTCACATATTGCTGAAGTCGGGCTTGGAGAATTTTGAGCATTACTTTACTAGCATGTGAGATGATTGCAATTGTGTGGTAGTTTGAGCATTCTTTGACATTGCCTTTCTTTGGGATTGGAATGAAAACTGACTTTTTCCAGTCCTGTGGCCACTGCTGAGTTTTCCAAATTTGCTGGCATATTGAGTGCAGCACTTTCACAGCATCATCTTTCAGGATTCGAAATAGCTCAACTCCTGGAATTCCATCACCTCCACTAGCTTTGTTCGTAGTGATGCTTTCTAAGGCCCACTTGACTTCACATTCCAGGATGTCTGGTTCTAGGTCAGTGATCACATCATCATGATTATCTTGGTCGTAAAGATCTTTTTTGTATAGTTCTTCTGTGTATTCTTGCCACCTCTTCTTAATATCTTCTGCTTCTGTTAGGTTCATATCATTTCTGTCCTTTATAGAGCCCATCTTTGCATGAAACGTTCCCTTGGTATCTCTAATTTTCTTGAAGAGATCTCTCGTCTTTCCCATTCTGTTGTTTTCCTCTATTTCTTTGTATTGATTGCTGAGGAAGGCTTTCTTATCTCTTCTTGCTATTCTTTAGAATCTGCATTCAGATGTTTATATCTTTCCTTTTCTCCTTTGCTTTTTGCTTCTCTTCTCACAGCTATTTGTAAGGCCTCCCCAGACAGCCATTTTGCTTTTTTGCATTTCTTTTCCATGGGGATGGTCTTGATCCCTGTCTCCTGTACAATGTCATGAACCTCAGTCCATAGTTCACCAGGCACTCTTATCTATCAGATCTAGGCCCTTAAATCTATTTCTCACTTCCACTGTATAATCATAAGGGATTTGATTTAGGTCATACCTAAATGGTCTAGTGGTTTTCCCTACTTTTTTCAATTTAAGTCTGAATTTGGTAATAAGGAGTTCATGATCTGAGCCACAGTCAGCTCCTGGTCTTGTTTTTGCTGACTGTATAGAGCTTCTCCATCTTTGGCTGCAAAGAATATAATCAATCTGATTTCGGTGTTGACCATCTGGTGATGTCCATGTGTAGAGTCTTCTCTTGTGTTGTTGGAAGAGGGTGTTTGCTATGACCAGTGCATTTTCTTGGCAAAACTCTATTAGTCTTTGCCCTGCTTCATTCCATATTCCAAGGCCAAATTTGAATAACATATTACTATATATAAAATAGATAATCAACAAGGACCTACTGTATAGCACAGGGACTCTACTTACTACTCTATAATAACCTATATGGGAAAAGAATCTGAAAAAGAATGGATGTGTACATATGTACCTGAATCACTTGGCTGTATACCTTAAACTAACACAACTTTGTAAATCAACTACACTCCAACGTAAAATAAAAATTTTAGAAAAAATAATACAACAAAGAATTAGCACCCCAAAGGAGCCCATATACTGGGGAAAGTGAAAGTCGCTCAGTCATGTCCAACTCTTTGCGACCCCATGGACTATAAAGTCCAGGGAATTCTCCAGGCCAGAATACTGGAGTGGGTAGCCTTTCCCTTCTCCAGGGGATCTTCTGAATCTAGGGATTGAACCCAAGTCTTCCACACTGCAGGCAGATTATTTACCAACTGAGCCACAAGGGAAACCCATAGACTGGGGAAGAGGCAGCCAAATTAAGCCAGGGCCCTACAACACTCATGGAGAAGGCAATGGCAACCCACTCCAGTACTCTTGCCTGGAAAATCCCATGGGTGGAGGAGCCTGGTAGGCTGCAGCCCATGGGGTCGCTAAGAGTCGGACACGACTGAGTGACTTCATCTTCATTTTTCACTTTCATGCATTGGAAAAGGAAATGGCAACCCACTCCAGTGTTCTTGCCTGGAGAATCCCAGGGACAGGGGAGCCTGGTGGGCTGCTGTCTATGGGGTCGCACAGAGTCAGACATGACTGAAGTGACTTTGCAGCAGCAGCGGCTACAACACTCAAGGGCTGCTCTGCAAGAGGTCTCCAGGACTCTGAGTGCTAATCTTAGAGAATTCCTTCTCAGCTGATAGAAGGCATTTTGTGCAGAGGATGGAGCATTTATAAAGGTACAGTGACTGAAAAGAGAATAAGATGGATGTGATGAATCCGGAAGAGGGATGCCCAGGACAGGCAGGAGTGGAGGCTTAAGAAGGGAACTGGAGCCTCTTGGGAATGGTGGGTCACCAGGACCAGAGGAAACCATCAGGGCTTTTCAGGTGTACTTCAGAAGAAAGCCTTGGCTGGGTGTGATGCTGAATTCTAGAAGGAGGCAGGAACAAGGAGCACTGTTCAGAATGAGATGTGATATATGGGTTGTTATATATATGGGTTCTTCACAGAGGAGAAGCTAGATTCGAGAAAAACTTTAGAAATATAGGCTATAGAATTTAGACAGCAATGTCGTGGGTGGGGCCAGATAATCCCTGCTACAACCACCCCTATCCCTCAACAACTCCCCAAGGCTTCCATCTCTCCTGCCCTCCTCTGCCACTCTGCTCCCATCCCCAGCCAGGCCAGCCAGAGAGAACACCAGAAGGGGAAATAAAAATTGCTGTTGGGGAGGGGGGGTTGTTTTTGTTTATCTGTGTTCTTTTTAATACCTGTTATTGTGGGCTTCCCTGGTGCTTCAGACAGTAAAGAATCTGCCTGCAGTGCAGGAGACCTGGTTTAATTGCTGGGTTGTTAAGATCCCCTGGAGAAGGGAATGGCTACCCACTCCAGTATTCTTGCCTGGGAAATCCCATGGACAGAGGAGCCTGGCAGTCTGCGGTCCATGGGGTCTCAAAGAGTTGGACATGACTGAACTAATATTTTCACTTTCACATTTTCACTGCTGTTGAGTTCCCCCAAAAGTTCCCCTGGCTACCCCTCAAAGAGGATTTTCTGAAATTGGCCCCATGTGTGTCTCCTACCAGCCATGATTAGAGTATGAATCTCAGGGGTGCTGCTGACAGGCAGTGCTTGTGAGCCCGGGAGCCAGAAAGGTCTGAGTTTGAACCCTGGACCTGCCACTAAACAGCAGCAAAGCCTGGTCAAGTCATGTAACTTCTTGAAGTCAGTCTCCTCATCTGTTAAATGCATATGATAGCAGCTCCCACCTCATAGGGTTGTAGCGAGGATTTAATGCAAAAGAAAGAATGCACAGAGCCTGGCACATAAAAGAGGCTGATAGACTTGAATTGATATCATTACGATCTTTATTTGAGACCCCAACGCAATTCATATATTCACTCATTCAAATGAATCTTAATGAATATTTACTGAGAGCCTCCCATGCTCCAGTCATAATCCTGGATGTTGGGGAAAAACAGAAGTGAGCAGAAACTAAAGATCCTTGCCCACTTGGAGCATCTATTTTCGGAGAAGAGAAATGAACCCAAAACAAGTAAACAAAGCAATAAATACAATAAGTGGAGATTGAGAAAGGTGAAAACAGGAAGACATCAACAATGCACTAAGACCCTGACATGGTAACAATGGAATGTTCAAGAAGCTAAGAGAAGGGAATTCCCTGGTGGTCCTGTGGTTAAGAAGAGAACTCCCTGTCAGTCCAGTGGTTAAGACTCTGTGTTTTCACTGCAGGGAGCACGGTCCGATCTCTGGTAGGAGAACTAAGATTCCACTTGTGGCAAAAAAATTTTTTTTAATTGAACAAAAGTTTAAAAAAAAGTAAATTAAGGGACTTCCCTGGTAGTACAGTGGATAAGAGTCTGCCTTGCAATGCAAGGGACACTGGTTCAATCCCTGGTCTGGGAGGATTCCTCATGCCACTGGCAACAAAGCCGGTGAGCCACAACTACTAGAGCCTTCGTGCTCTAGGACCTATGAGCTGCGACTACTGAACCGCCGTGCCTCAACTACTGAAGCCCGTGTGCCTAGAGCCTGTGCTCTGCAACCAGAGAAGCCACCACAATGAGAGGCCCGTGCACCACAACTATACAATAGCCCCCGCTCAGTCCAACCAGAGAAAGCCCGTACACAGGCAGTGAAGACTCAGTACAACCAAAAATAAATTAGTCAATTTTTTAAAAAATGAACGAAGAGAAGAAAAGATGGATGTAGCAGCAGCATGGCGGTGGGGGTGGGGACATTGGTACAGGATACAGAATAGGAGAGGCTTGGCAGGCAGAGGTCAGTTGGTATCAGGTCTTACAGCCCCTACTGGACTTTGGATTTTATTCTAAGTCAATGGGAAAATATTAAGAGATTTCAGGAAGTGGAATGACATGATGATTTACACTAAAA
Organism: Bison bison bison; assembly: GCF_000754665.1. Lineage (NCBI taxonomy): Eukaryota > Metazoa > Chordata > Mammalia > Artiodactyla > Bovidae > Bison > Bison bison. The sequence goes on from NW_011495064.1 coordinate 14,789,732, forward strand.
AAAGTACTCTGACAGTTGTAAAAAGATTGAAGGAAAATAAGATTAGAAAATGCTAGTAGAAATCCACAGCAGATGTCCATGTGAGGGATGATGGCTAGACAAAGATGATGCAGGAGAGGCAGAGCTCAGGGCCGTACCTGAAACTGTGCCATAGATTTACTGACAGTTTATAGATAGAGGGATGCGGGGAAGGGAGGAATCCAGAATGATGCCTCGATTTTCAGCTTGAGCTGAAAGGAGGAAAAGTAGGAAACACTGGAGAAGACTCGGCTTGGGGAGGAGTCCTTCGTTCTGTTTGGGAAAGTTAACATTCTCTATGATTTATAGATATCTTGGTGAGGACATCTTTTATGTGTTTGTATATTTGAATCTAGAGTTCTGTGATGAGGTCAAAGCTGAAGACATAAATTAGGGAGCCAAGAGCCTATTGGTGTCAGTGGGTAATATGCGGATGAGACCAACGGGGCTGGGAAGGGATTGCCTGCAGGTTTGAAAGCACACCAATAGTGAGCAGATCTTGGAAAGCTAAAAGGGGCAACTGTTTCTAGCAGGAGGAGGGAGAATAAACTTGTTGGATGCTGATGAGCCATCCAATTAGAGAAGGACAGGGAAGTAGCCACGGCATTGGTAGCATAACCAACCACCCGAAACTTAGTATTTTAAAACATTTTTTAAAGAGATAAGAGGATTCTCTGGCAGTCCAGTGGTTAGGACTTCATGATTTCACTGCCATGGACCAGGTCGGGAAACTAAGATGCTGCAAGCCATGTGGAGCAGACAAAAATAAAAAAAGAAAATAGATTAACAGGGTCCTACTGTTTAGCATGGGAACCTATATTCAATATTCAGTAATAAACTATAATAAAGAAGAATAGATACAAGTATATGTATAATTAAATCTTTGCTGTATACCTGAAACTAATACAACATTGTTAATCAACTATGTCTTTGTGTGTGTGTGTGAAGTTGCTTCAGTTGTGTCCGACTTCACAATCCTGTGAACTGGAGCTCGCCAGGCTCCACTGTCCATTGGATTCTCCAGGCAAGGATACTGGAGTGGGTTGCCACGCCGTCCTCCGGAGATCGTCTTGACCAGGAGATCAAACCTGAACCTCATGTCTTATGTCTTCCGCACTGGCAGGTGGGTTCTTTACCACTAGAGCCACCTGGGAAGCCCTAATCAACTATACCCCAATATAAAAAGTTAAAAAAAAATACATATATATGTGTGTGTATAACTGAATCACTTTGCTGTACACCAAAAGCTAACATTACTACACTATAAATCAACTATACTTCAGTTAAATTAAAAAAATTTTTTTTTCCTAAAATATACATATATTTTACTTATTTTGCTCACAAGTCTGCAGCATGGGCAGAGTTCAGCAAAGAGCATTCTCTGCTCTACTCAGTGTCAGCTGCGATGGTCCAAAGCCCGAAGGCTGGGATAATCTGGAGGCGTGGCCACGCGCATGTCTGGCACTTGCCGCCAGCTGGGTCTTTCGCTGTGGCTGTGACCAGAGCACCTTGGGACCACGGCTTCTTCTGTGGCAGTTGGGCTTCCTCACAACTTGGTGGCTGGGTTCCCAGCAAGAGTATCCCGAGAAAGGCAGGAAAATCTATATCAATATTACGACTGACTTAGCCTTGGTAATCATATAGTCTCACTAGGTGGCTCCCTGGTATAGAATCTGCCTGCCATGCAGGAGACCTAGGTTTGATCTCTGAGTTGGGAAGATGCCCTGAAGAAGGAAAGGGCAACCCGGTTCAACCTTCCTGCTGGGAAAATCCCATGGACAGAGGAGCCTGGCTACAGTCCATGGGGTCGCAAAGAGTGGGACTTAGTGACTAAACACACCACCAGCCACCCTAGTCACAGGCCCACACAGACTCGAGGGGACGAAGCAGAGACCTCACCCCTCAATGGAGAAGTGTCAAGTTCACCTTATACTGGTGCTTACAAAGTGAAGCGGAATAGCGTAGTGCTCCCTCTGGAAAATATGATCTATTGTAGTGACTTCTATTTTTTTTTCTACTTTCACCTTGTAGTAGGATAGTGCCCAGTGAATTCAGACTTTAATGTACCCGTTTTTAATCAGAAACTTGATCATTTAAAAGCTATTAAATCTTCTCTGTTTGTAACAATGAAAACCACAAGAAATCTTCAAGCAGACATCCATTTGCAGAAGTCTTGAATGGCCTCTCTCTGTTCTGTAGCTATAAATCAAGAAGGCACACGTGGCTCTGGAGAGAAAAAGGACAAAGATTTTAATCTATTTGTACATCTGATTACTTTTATTTTTTGCTTAGCAAAGTTCTGGATTAATTCTATAAGCAGTTAGAATTAGGTTGACCATCCCCCAGTTCAGTTCAGTTGCTCAGTCATGTCTGACTCTTTGCGACCCCACGGACTACAGCACACCAGGCTTCCCTGTCCATCACCAGCTCCTGGAGCTTTCTCAAACTCATGTCCATTGAGTTGGTAATGCCATCCAACCATCTCATCCTCTGTCATACTCTTCTCCTCCTGCCCATGCCCATTTAGAAAGGAACTTAAAATTTATGAGAGATTAAATGGGCAAACTTGACGAAAGGTCAAGGAGCTTTCTGAAAAGAAGGATATCAATACCTTGACCATTTTCTTTTAACATTCAAAGTTAGGACAACAGTTTAATTGATTGGAGGGTCCCAGCTGCTAAGAGATGCCAACATGGTCACCTGCCCCATGAGGGAGAGAGGTGTGTGCACTGGTTCCTTGGGCACAAGACCAGAGCCAAGTCATCTGAGAAGATGGCTCGTGCTGAGAATAACCCAGGCTGCTGTTAGCATCCTTTCCCAGTGAGCTTGGTGCTTCGGACTTGCTTTGAGAAGAGAGCTTTGCGTCTGGGTGGGTGTTTATGGACTGAGTGTCTGTGCCACTAGTGAACGGGAACACTGGAAGCCCTGATGTGTGGAGGCAGTGCTCACAGTTGACACTGATCCTGAGAGACCAGCACCTTTCCCTCTCACAGTGCTGGGGACCACGGCCACACTAGCGTCATTAGTGGTAACTGTTCCCCACTGCTTTGACTTCCCATGTGTGTCATACATGAAAAGCAAAAATACAATTGAAGGTTCGAGGGCTTCCTACTTCATTTACTGAGTTACTGGTATTTCCATTTGCTTCATTTTTATCACTTTGTAACATTTAATGTATATTTACCTCTTTTTATGAGTTTTTATTATATAAAAAATTTAAGAATTTATCTTCATTTTTTTTGGACGGAAACTATCTTGGTGCCCAGCATTGGTTTATAATTTTTACTGTTCATTCATGGATGTTTTATTTACTACATTATATAATGAATACCCAGAGTACACCATCCAACTCTAAGATGTAAAACATTACCAATAACTTGTGTATACCTACATGCTCTTTCTCATCCCAAAACCCTGCCTCCCCTACCCTGCTCCCAAGAGCAAACACTAGTTTCAGTTTGTTTTTATCATCCTTTTATTGACATGTATATAATTTACCATAGAGCTGTGCTGTGCTTAGTCGCTCAGTCATGTCTGACTCTTGCGACCTCATGGACTGTAGCCCACAAGCTCCTCTGTCCATGGGGATTCTCCAGGCAAGAACACTGGAGTGGGTTGCCATGCCCTCCTCCAAGGGATCCTCCCAACCCAGGGATCGAACCCAGGTCTCCTGCATTGCAGGCAGATTCTTTACCATCTGAGCCACCAGGGAAGCCCAAGAATACTGGCATGGGTAACCTATCCCTTCTCCAGGGGATCTTCCTGACTCAGGAATCGAACTGAGGTCTCCTGCATTACAGGTGGATTCTTTAACAGCTGAGCTACTAGGGAAGCCTATCTTAGAGCTATTTAGACCAAAACAATATATTGTCTAATTTTGCTTACTCTTCACCTTTAGAATTGTGAGGAGTGCTTAGTCGCTCAGTCAAGTCTGACTCTATGCAGCCGCATGGACTGTAGCCTGCCAGGTTCCTCTAGCCATGGGATTTTCCAGGCAAGAATACTGAAGTGAATTGCCATTTCCTACTCCAGGGGATCTTATTGACGCAGAGACTGAACCAGCATCCCCTGTGTCTCCTGCATTGGTAGATGGATTCTTTACCACTAGTGCCACCTGGAAAACTCAGGAGGGTGGCAAAGGGCAGCAGAGGATGAGATGGTTGGATGGCATCACCGATTCAATGGACCTGAATTTGAGCAAACTCCAGGAGATGGTAAAGGACAGGGAAGCCTGGCATGCTGCAGTCCATGAGGCTGCAGAGTTGGACACGACTTAGCGACACAACAGCAAGACCTTGAGAAAAAACTCATATTGTATATAAAGTCTTCATGACTTTCTTTTTATCCCAACATATTTTACTAATATGTATACACGGGGACTGCAGTCCATCCATTTTCACTGCTGAGTGACAGCCCATCATGTGAACACAGCACTAATTATCTGCCCATTTTCTCCATGATGGTTGCCAGGTTGTCTCCAGTTCTTTGCTATCATAGCTAGTGCTGCTGTGAACTATCTTGTGCCTCCCAGTGACTATGTACCAAGAGTTTCTCTCAGATGTATGTCTGGAGGTGGAGCTGATGGGACATGCAAATATTCAGCTTTGCAAAAAAATGTCAAATAATTATTTTCCAATACTAGGCATTGTCAGATTTCTTAATTTTTGCCCATCTGCGTGCTAAGTCACTTCAGTCGTGTCTGACTCTGTGCGACACCATGGACTGTAGACTACCAGGCTCCTCTGTCCATGGGATTTTCCAGGCAAGAATACTGGGGTGGGTTGCCACACCCTTTTCCAGGGGCTCTTCCTGACCCAGGGAAGGAAACTGTGTCCCTTTAGTCTCCTGAATTGGCAGGCAGATTTTTTACCACTGGAGTCACCTGGGAAGCCCTCTTGGCCGTCTAGGTTCAAATCCATGGTAGAGTGGCTTTACATGTCCCCCGATACCGGTGATGCTGAGCCTTACTTTGTATTTATTAGTTATATGTATATTTCCTCTTCCGTGCGATAGCTGTGCATGTCTTCAGATACTGTGCTTTCACATTCCCTTTTCCTTAAATAAACCTTATTTCTTAGAATAGTTTTAGGCTTACAGAAAAATTGCAATGATAGTTCAAAGATTCCCCTATGCCCTCACCTAGTGCTCACTCAAAGAATTTTATGCTCCTTACAGACAAGTGTTTCCTTGTTCTCAGCAGAAGTCTCTCCTGCTTTAATTTCAACTTTCAGCCTGAGAGAGAGAGTGTGTGTTTTCCAAGTTTTCCAATGCCCAATTAGGTAGCAGGCAAGGAGGGTCACAAAGGCAGTGGTCCTCAAGGGAAGGGTGAAAAGGAAAAGAATCTTTGTCTTAGGATGAGACACACAGGCCTTTCATTTCCTGTGTGCCATTAGTTTGGTGTGAACATGCTTGTCACGTCAAGAACACATTTGTCAAGGAATGATGAGATCACAGTCCAGGCCCCAGGGGCTGAGGAGACAGCCTGAGGTTTAGGACAACCCTGGGTTTTAGTTTGGGCTATACCTCTTACTGCTGTGTGACCTTTGGCAAGTTAACTCTCTGGGTCCCATTTTTCTCATCTGTAGAATAGAGACTCCATCGATGTCACCAGTCATGTGAGGACCAGATGGAATCAATGCTTACACAGAACATGGCGGAGCACTAAAATCACTGCTGCTACTATTATTGTGGTGATTTTTGTCATTATTTGTTATTATCACTTAGTAAAATCAAAATAAGAGCACAGGCTCTGGAATAAGAGAAAGTTGGTTTCAAATCCCAGCTCCACCCCTACAACCCTGAGGCAAGTTATTTAACTTTTTTGTGCCTCAATTTCTCCATCTGCAAACTGGGGGATATCTCACAGGATTAGTAGGAAGATTAAAATTAAATACAATTTTAATCAGCTGATGTATATAAGGCATATGCATATAAAACATAGTGCTCAGCACATTGAATGAACTCAGTAATGTAAACTACTATTACCATATTCGTGTCATGTCCCCTACATCTCGTTATTCAACGTGCCTTGGTCCCCGGTTGGCCACAGTTCCTAAAGGCCTGTGAGCATAGCCTCAGGTCCTGAGCTGATTTAACCAGACCTGGGGTATATTGGGCTTCCCAGGTGGCTCAGTGGTAAAGAATCTGTCTGCCAGTGCAGGAACTACAGGAGATGCAATTTCGATCAGTGGGTCAGTAAGATCTGCTGGAGGAGGAGATGGCAACCCACTCCAGCATTCTTGCCTGGGAAATCCCATAGTCAGAAGAGCCTGGCGGGCTACAGTCCACGGGGTCACTGCAATCTTCCCTGTAATCTTCCCTCAGGCCAACAATCCACTTTCTGCTTTGGGTTTCTGAGTATCGCCTTGAGGAGGATAAAACAGAGCCCCAACACACATCACCTGGGCCCTGACTCCTTGCCTATCATGCACCACTCCCCGCCTTCAGGAGCCTGGCACATTCTGCCTTTACCCTCAGCTGCTGGTTCATGCCCTGCTTTTGTCTTCTGCACTCTAGAACTAAGCCCTAGAACTGGGGTTCTGCTCAGAAACCTCCATGGCCTCACCCGGTGGATACTGGCAGAGGCTGGCTCATACTGAAGGTCACTGTGCCCTCTAAGATACAGACATCCCAGACACCACCCACCTCTCCATTCCTCCAGCCTAGCCCATGCCTCCAGCTGATCCCTTGTCTGTCACTAGCCTGCTGGCTTCACAGCTGAGGCACTGGGGGTTAGCCATTACCTCGTTTTACCCCCACAGCAACTCTTGGACTGACTTATTTCAAAGATAAGTAGCCCCAGGGATGCTCAGAAATTTGCCTGGTGTAAGGTGACTAATAACTTCCAAAGAACTTGAGCTCCTCTGACCTCTAGTTCAGGGCCCGCTCAGTTTCCTGTGTCACAGATCCAAAGCTGAGGAAAGCCAGCTCCCTAATTTTCACTTTGGATAAAAACCCAACTTTAAAGTCTTGGCAGGTATCACTCTTCCTGACTCCCAGGCATTTGGCATCAGTTGGTATATGTTTCCAGAGATATTTTTCTGCCTGGAGGAGAAAAAGAAGGAACATATTTCTGTTTGACTAAGAAACATGTAATCCCAAGGACTCCACACATTTTAAGCCTTCAAATAGCACAGAGACCCGAGCAACTGGGAGAGACAGGATAGTACTGAGTTGGGTGGAAACATAAATTTCATTGCAAAGGAGCCCTTTAGGATATAAGTGCTGTTAATATGATCCCAAGAGGAGGGGAAAGGATTTTCCAAGGTTCTCCCACACTCAGTGGTGCTCTGTATTTCAGAGGATCTGGGAGCCTTTGGGGCTCAGAGATCAGAAGTTTTGCCCCGGAGTCCCACGTGTGCATAAGTAGGCACAATGGAATTAGCCCCAGTGGCCTTAAAAGCCACTTTCAACATTATCAGGAGTCTTTGTTATGTCTTCACAGCCCTCATCACCACTAGAAATGACCTTGTTCATTTGATTGTTGTAGGTACTTCCAGGTATGTTCACAAGGAATTGATTAATCATGGCTAGATTCCAGCTCCTACAGTAGTGTCCGGCATATGGCAGTTGATCAGTAAATATTCTTTGCATATATTATAATCTCCAGTTTGGACCTTCGAGTTAGCTACCAGCAAGGCAAAGGGCACTGTACTCTTATTGGTCATGGGGTGGGGAAAGCCAGATAGCTAGACTCAGTCAGCTAGACTGACCACTGGGCAGTCAGAGGTTATTGCCAGGTGTGGCCAGCATGGAGGTGGGCCGGGGGCGGGGAGTTCAAGGGCACCTCCTTACTCATATATCTACTAGTGTTTTTGATTTTCGTTTGGTCTTGGTTGTGGCATGCGAGATCTCCCACTGAAGCACACAGGACTCTCTAGTTGTGGCACACAGGTTCTGGAGCGTGGGGGCTCAGTTGTTATGGTATGTGGGCTTAACTGCCCTGGGACTTGTGGGCTCTTCTTATGGACTTCCCAGGTGGCACAGTGGTAGAGAACCTGCCTGCCAATGCAGTAGATACAGGAGAAGCAGGTTTGATCCCTAGGTCGGGAAGATCAGTAGATGCAGGAGAAGCAGATTCGATCCCTAGGTCAGGAAGATTCCCTGGAGGAAGAAATGGCAACCAGTCCAGTATTCTTGCCTAGAAAATTCCATGGACAGAGAAGCCTGGCAGTCTACAGTCCATGGGGTCACAGAGAGTTGGACATGACTGAGCAAAAGAACACACACACAGACAGACACGCTGGGATCTGAGTTCCCTGACCAGGGATCAAACCCTCATTCCCTGCATTGCAAGGCAGATTGTTAACCACTGGACCACCAGGGAAGTCCCTATTTGTTCACTTTTAGTAACAAGTATTAGGAAAGTGAAAGTGAAAGTCGCTCATTCATGTCCAACTCTGCAACCCCATGGACTATACAGTCCATGGAATTTTCTAGGCCAGAATACTGGAGTGGGTAGCCTTTCCCTTCTTCAGGGGATCTTCCCAACCCAGGTATCAAACCCAGGTCTCCCTCATCGCAGGTGGATTCTTGACCAACTGAGCTATCAGGGAAGCCCCCAATAAGTATTATAATGAATTTCTTTGCCAAATGGCCCATCTCATTAAATCTATCAAATATCTTTTTTATCCAAATCTTAGCTATAAGCAATAACAGTTACTATTGGCTGTATCATTTACTGATTGACCACCATGCATATGCCATGCATATATTGCATCATCAAGTTTTTAAAGTTTGTGTTAGATTTGGAGTATTATTCTTATTTTCTTGATGAAGGAACTGAGGCTTGAAGAAGCTGTGTGGCCTAGAGCATACAACTGTTAAGCAAGGGGCACAGATGTGAATCAGGTGTGCTAAAAGCTCCTGTTCTTGACCCCCAACTCATCCTGCCTCCACAAGCTCACAAAATAAGTGAACTGCTTTTTTTCCCTATTTCAAAACTCTACCAGGAAGACATCCAGCCCAAATTCTCCTGTCACTTCTGCATTGTTCAGTGATTTGCTAAAAAGCAACAAAACTGACTCTTTGAGTTGACTGGTTCACGGAGGTCCTCTTTTCCTGGTGTACAATCAGAGTCAGATCAGAACAACTAAAGTGGGGACCAGCCTTAGCAAACCTCAACCTGCCAAGAATAATGCAGGTAGAAGCAGCATAATGGGAGGAAATCATGTTTTTAATCAACTTGTGCTCATCCCTCTATGGGCCTGCCCTCCCCTTCTCTCATCTATCTTTGGAAGACATGAGCATAGGTGAAATAATTTTCAAGAGTGTTCCAGAGCTCTGGGAAGTACCATTTCTAAGGCCCCTGAGATAATCATTAATCATCTTAATGAAACTCTTATTGGGTCATGTGTCCATTACTCTACTCAGGAAGGATCAAGGCCCACCCAGATTTCTTCCTGATGATATTTTAAAAGACAGTGGTACCATAGCTCTTTCCATCTTTCAAAGAAATGGTTCTCCTGTACGGGTAAAAAGAAAATCTGCTGTCTGCCATTAGAAATCCAGTTTCCTATATTAGCTTGCAGGAAGCTGTTGCCCCATCCAGCCCCCCTCTCTTCCCTCAATCCTCAGACCTCACCAGGTCAACCATCACACTAACTCACTCCCAGAACAGTGCCATCCCTGCCCTGCTGGAGGGGAATGATCCTGTGGTTCCATCTAAAGGGGTCATGGTCCTGACTGAGTCACGAAGGAATGAGGCCTACCCGTGTCGATTTTCTAGAGAAGGGTTTTCTAGGCATCCAAATTCCACCCTCTCAGAAGAGCCTTCTCACACCATTTTCTGGTGGCTGCCTCAGTTCCCCGAGGCACGCAGTAGCCCTCCGCTTTCCCTCCGGGCTGACAGTCCCAAATCAGTCTCTCATCTGCTCCACTGGCAGTGCACTCCATTTTGGGTGCCAAGAAAGTGGTGCTTTAGCAGAGGGAGGTCAGGCGGAAAGGAAAAGATACATAACTGCAGCTGCACTGAGGCATGACGTCAGAGTCTGGAAACCGAAAAAGGCCTGAGATGGAGAGACGAGGGGAGGGATGTTTGTTTGGAAACCATCTCACACAGTCCAAATCAAACAAGCTGTTCTTTCAAGTCCACTTTCCATCTCTGCCCCATCTCTCTATTAATTCTTACCTCTTCTAAGAGCTCTCTCCCTCAACCCAAGGTCTCACTTCTATCAGAGTCTCGGGAATTCTTCCTGATCCTCCAGGGCTTGAAATACGCCCAGAGAAACCTGTATCACCTGTCCCACCTAAAAATACCAAGGACAGATCAAGGCCCACATCTTCTCTCTGAAGTCCTTCCTGAATATTGCAGCCACCTCAGATTTCTTTCCATCCTCACCAGTCTTGGAATTTACCGATTGATCACCTACATGAGAACTGGAGCCTCTATTCAGCCCCCCAAAAGACTATAGCTCTTACATCTTGACTGTTCTGATTGTTTCATGTAAGTATCTTATCCTCCCAGGAAAACTGTAAGCTCCTTGGAGTCTTGGACTGGGTCATGTAATCCTTTTGTATGTGGCTCTGTGTACCCTCATGGTTCTGAATACATAGGAAGTCTTTACATATATGAAGCTGCATTAACTAAAGAGAATTCAAGGAAGGCACACAGGAAAACAGAAAGCCACTAGGCACTCATGAGGAAAATGGTTAGTGGCCTCCGATTTCAGGTGAGTAATGCCTAGGATGAGCCCAAGGTATGTGCCACAATGACACACACAGGGTCCAGTACATGTTACAACAGGTAAGCTGACAAAGCACTCTGAGGTTGAACTGAGCAGCCCACACATGGAGAGCGGAAAGGGAGCAAGGTCCATACTTCCTTTGGATCAAGACGCAACACCAAACCATAGGCTAAGTCAGGCTACCAAAATGGTCAAAGCTACCCTAGAATAGGTGCCAAGTTCACAGGACTTGTATCTCATTAGTCCAGTTCTGCACAATTTTCATCCCCATGGTCATCTCATTTTCAAACAACATCTGATTTTACCTCAACCATTGCCTATGTTGAAGCAAAGAGGAATTCATCAACTTGCCTCATTGAAGAAAGCAAGTCAGAGGTGGCCCTGAGAATTTAACTTACAGCTCTAGAATTTCAGATCTAATCTCTGGAATCAAAACTGTTCTTCCTTGTTCACTCATGAGCACATGTGGACTCTAATTATGATGGCCTCCCCAGCAGATATTAGCAGGAATGCATTTTCTAGCCACTTTATGAATGAAAGCAATGGGCAACCTGAAAAGAGATAGAGCTCACTCCCATGACCAGTGTGAGGTAAATGGTGCACTCTTTGTAGTGCCTGGCAGAGCTGGGAGCAACTTCAGTTTTATGGGCCAGGAGTGCAAGGCCCTAGGAGACAGCATAAAACCAACAAGGTCACACAATTTGATCACCATTTTCCAGGAGCTGGTGCTTTAGTCTCCTAACTCTCAGTCCCAGATTTTCCCAGTAAACCAAGAGGAAAAGATTTCAAGGAATAAAATAGTGAAATACAAAGTCTATGGTAAGACTTGATGGGGGAGAAGGACAATATCCTTCAAATCCTCACTAAAAACTGCACACGTGCACACACACACACACAATGTCCATAGAACACCCAGGGTTAGTCAAGCAGCTCACACCTGCCAGAAGAATAAGGAGCACAAGACCCAGTGTATTGATTACTTGGTTGTTGTTCAGTCACTATGTCCAGCTCTTTTGAGACTCCATGGACTGTAGCCTGCCAGGCTTCTCTGGCATGGGATTCCCAGGTAACAATACTGGAGTGGGTTGCCATTTCCTGCTCCAGGGGATCTCCCCAAGCCCAGGATTGAACCCGTGTCACCAGCATTGGCAGGCAGATTCTTTACCTGGAAAGAATTGGTTTATAGGGCACCATAAATAACACCACCGACTGGGAGGCTTAAACAATGGAAACTATTTCCTCACAGTTCTGGGGGCTAGAAGTCTGAGACCAAGGTGTTAGAAGGCTGGCTTCTTTGAGGGCCTCTCCCCTTGACTTGTGGATGGCTGCCTTCTGTCCATGTCTTCCTGTGGCCCTCCCTCTGTGTGCCTTTATCCTAATCTTTTCTCATAAGGACACCAGTCATATCAGACTAGAACCCACCCCAATAGCCTTACTTCAATTTCATTCCCTCTTTTAAGTTCCTATCTCCAAATACAGTCTCATTGTGAGGTATTGGGAGCTATGACTTCAACATTTGAATTTGAGGGGGACATGATTCCATAATATGAACAAAAATCCATAACACCCACCACCATTTTATTCTGAAGATACAAGTGGAGCGTTGTTCAAATTTTCCTCCTCTTGCAGACCAGATTTGAGCAAGTCTGGTAGAACCTGGACCTAGAAGCTATGCTGAGGCTGGGGACCCTCAGTTCAGTCACCAGAGAAAGACAGAGAGACTCTCTGAAAAGGCACTCACCAACCTTTTAGGAGCTCCTGCTCTGAATCACTCCAATCACTCCGTCAGACACTCCCACTCCTGTCAGACTCTCCTCACCCATCTCCACATATCTCCACTTCAAATACAGAATTAACAGAAGACTTTCTGAAAGAAATGGGGTCCTGCCTCTAGTCCATTCACATGGAACAAAACTTTGGGGTTACAGAGTGAGAGGCAAATGCAAATGAGATGAAGACTGTGCTGTGGCCCTGGCCTGGGCCCAAACGAGCAGGGCTCTGCAGTCGCTCAGGCCGCAGCCAACACAGCCAGCCTGCATGGAGCAGGCAAGCGGGGTGGGGCCGCACCTCCCTCCTCTGGCTTCACACTTTCTTCATAGCCTTCCCACATCTGCAGCCACTTCCTGCAGGCAAATCTGTTGGTGCCTGCCTATGTTTGGAAAGCCACCAAAGCCAAGATCAAAACAGCAATCCAAACTGGTAAAAAATGCCGTTTCAAGTCTTGAAAATAGTTGGTCTTCTGATTCCTTAAGAAACTGGCCATAAAGATAGCACAGAAAAACTGTAGCACTCAGGGCAAAGTATGTGGTGATTGAAAAAAAAAAAAAAAAGCAGCAGTGGGAGCTATGCTATTAATTATACCCCATATTTGGGGCACTGGGACAACACAGTTCAAAGTGAAATCAAATGCTCCACTCACCTGGCCTGGACACACTTGACCTTTGCAAATAAGGTCTTGTGGACCTACAAATGTGCAAGTTGCTATGAATAAGAGGAAACTTTGGTTACTTGTACCTTGGCCCACATTTGTCAGAGGGACTAGATACTACTGGACACAAAGCAAAATGTCAAAACCCACCCACGTCCTTTGTGTTCACACTGCCTCGCCGTCACAGGGCTTTCCTTAACAAAGTTGGTGGGGCAGGCCGGTCACACAAGATGCCCTCCCATTTGTTAAGATGCCTCAGCAGAGCTTAATGCCCCCTTGCTTCCTGATAATGAGTCAGCATAAGCCAGTCCCTGGGACTTTTTACGGGCCTGGCACCAAGCACTGCCTTCATGGAAAGTGTGACATGTTCAAATGGTTCACCATGCTTGGCACCTTAAGTGTCTTTTGCTTCATAAAAAGCATTTTGCTTTTTCCCTCAATGTCCAACTGCAAATGAACTCCAAAGAGAGCTGATTAACCAGGTGCACAGTACATAGGAATTTATAAAGGAGAAAAGCCAGAGTTCAGGGACTTCCCTGGTGGCCCAGAGGTGAAGAACCCACTTCTCAGTGCAGGAGACGTGGGTGTGATCCCCAGTCACTAGCCACTAAGCCCTCAAACTGCAACTAAAGGAGAGCTTACGAGCTATACCAAAAGATCCTGCATGCTGCCATGAAGATTCCAAGCACTGCAACCAAGACCGAATGCAGCCAAAATAAATAAATAAATTTTGTTTTTAAAAAAGAAAGAATAAAAACCAGAGTTCATGTGTGAAAAACAAAACATAAATATATAAGCCAGAAATATTGTGCTCTCATTTGCAAAGACTCAGCAGGAGCACAGTAAAACGTGAGTGAATGAATGGTCCTGAGTAACTGGCCCCACACTGGTCCCCATCCTCAGTGGGAGGGAGGGATGCCCAAGGGGACTTTCTCTCCTTGCAGCTGGGTTCCTAGAGGCCACTCCACAGGCTGCCCAGGTGAGTGTTGGAAGTGAACCCCCTATTTCTTGAATGTGAGGGTTTTTTTCTGCTAGAATGTCAATAATAATAATTAATATCCACATTGCTTTAATTTTTTAAAAGTTAGCTTCTACTCCCTGCCCTCACATACAATCAAAATGAAATTTGGCACCAGAAGAGAGAATAAAAGGCACTCTTGTACATAAACATGATTAGACATCCCCGTGATACTGGTGGCTTTCATAGCCACAGAATGCTAATTGTTCTGCAAAAGAGAACAAGGCAGATAAGCAGTCTTTGGGGGTGACCTTACAGCTCATTTTTCATTCATTAAGGAAAGGCCACCCACTGGCCAAACACTGGTTTATCATCCTAATTAGGGAAAAGCTCCAACCCTGATACTCAGTGTGCTGTGCTGTGCTTAGTCGCTCAGTCATGTCTGACTCTTTGCGACCCTATGGACTGTAGCCCGCCAGGCCCCTCTGTCTATGGGGGTTCTCCAGGCAAGAACACTGGAGTGGGTTGTCATGCCCTCCTCCAGGGATGCTCAATAGCCTTAAGGAATAAACATGGCAGGATGAATCAACCCAACCTGCCAGGATAACAAATTGGAGAAGAGATCAGTGTGTAGGAGAGGTTTAAATGTAACCCCCACAGATGAGATGAGGATGGGAAGTCCCAGCCCTGTACTGGAACTGGCCAGCGGCAGGTGAGGAGAACATTCTAGCAGGGTGGCACTTCCTGCTGCACCCAGCCCAGGTGCCCAGAATATACAGAAGATGTAGACAGCACAGCTCCAGACCTGCCCTTGTGGAAGTGACAGTCCTGGGAAGAGGACACTAATATCCCTGGAACTATCAGAAAACAATTCAGATTGTGTTAAAGGAAGTACAGGCCCATGTATTCCACACAAGAAATGCTGAAAAGGGAGAACCTGGATGTCCGAGTGAGCCTGAGGAGGGGGAAGACTTAAGTTCGGTTCTTAAGGGATCAGATAGGGACTTCCTGTAGCAAGGAAGAGCATATAGAATCAGGGAAGGAGAAAAAAGGAGAGAAAAAGATTTTTCAGAAAATGGAGTCACTTTTAATGAGTGGGAAGGAGTTACTATGCCATCGGTTATTACTTCAAGAAATCTCTTGTGGCCATGACTTTCTCCCTCCCTCCCTGTCCCTCCTTCTCAAGTGCTCATGCAAGCACAAACATGTGCATGCACTGAGGTGGATTTTGTCCAGTTATGAAACCAGAAGGTATCATTCTGCAATCAGCACTTCCAGGAGAACAGAGACAGACTTTTGAGGTAGCTTGGAGTCATTTAAAATTTATCATTAGTCAATAAGGGAGACTGTCCTCATCTCTTCGTAGGCGGGAAGATCAGGTGGGAGAGGATGGTGATTCACCCTCCCTCACACCAAAACCAGGCTCCCTGTCAGATGGGACGCAGCCCCCGACTTCCCCAGAGCCATTGACCAAGACTTTCAGGTGGGTTTGATGGGCTTACTCAGCCCGCCCTCTCCTAGAGGCTCATGGGACTTACTGTAAAGGGTGCAGCTCAGGAAGGGAGTGCCCCGTCATCCCTGGGGAATTTGAGAATGAGGCATCAAGCCAGAATCCACGGTACCCTTCACCCACCTTCCACAGAGCTTCTTTCCCTGAGTGTCTCATAGTTTCAAAATGTAGGTCCCAGAAGGCTGGCCATACGAAGGGGCCTTATCACCTCACCTGCTTGTTTCAGAACATAAGTCCTGAGGAGTTGAGTGATCTGCCCAAGATGACAGAGCTAATGCCTATCAGACTGGAGAGAGGGGAAACAGAGAAAGAGCAGCTGGGGCCAACCAGGAAGCAGAAACATAACTTCCTCTTGGCCTCTTGAGAGAAATTACTCATCCTTGTTATCCTTTTCCCAGCAACCTTCTTCCCCAGGGCTGTCTGTCATGGGACTTTGTTCTCCAGAGCTCTGCCCCACTCAGGACAAAGGGCCTCCATTCAAATCCTGCCTTAGGAAGTCACAGGTGTCTGCTCTACTTCATCCAGTTGAGCAGGCCCCAAATGCACCATCACAATGTCAGATTGTTGGGTGACCAGCCATCCCAGTTTGAGATGATCCCAATTTTAGCAAGGAAAGTTCTGCATCCTGGAAAACCCCTCAGTCCCAAGCAAACCGGAATGCTTGATCACCCTCTCAGTATACAGTTCTCTAAACAGGAGCAATCTTCAAAGGGTTTTTTTTTGTCAAACCTCTAAAACCAAAGGTTTAATATGTGTGGGAGAGATGGTCTACTGTTGACTAGATAAAACACTGGAGTTAAAATTTTAAGACCTAGAATAGACTTTCAGCTCTGCCAGTTTCAGTTTCCTGATTTTGAACCAGTTATCCACAGTCTTCTGAGGACTCCTGCTGAGGGGTCTACACACTCCAACTTGCACAGAAGCCACATAAGAAAAGAGAAATCACTAGGGAATTGATCTGTGGTCAAGGGCCACTTGACATGTGCTTGAAATACATTTGGGGGCCCCATCTGCTTTTCAAGATGTCCCAATCCAGTCTGCTGTCTGGACTGGAAGTTGTTCCCCTTTTTCCTCCCCCAATTTTCCCTCTTCTCTGCTCCCATAGCTCTCTCTACATCGCTTGCATAGACTGTGTTGTGTTCATGGGCATATAATTATCAACTTGGCTTGTCTATCTGTCTCTAAGCCTTCTGCTCAGTACTGACTAATCCTGTTCAACACCATGTGCTTCCTGCCTGGAAACAGCATGCCAAAAAGAAGTCCTGGATGAGTGTCCATTGAAAAAGAAATGTAGTAGTTCAAGAGAAGGAGAAGGGCATTCTCATTAGACTTTAGGACACAATGAACGTTCTCTCTGAATAATTTTTTTCTCTTTTCTTTCTTTCTTCATTTTAGATAAATGGATGCATATGTGATCACTCAGAAGGACTCTGACTGTACAGTGGGTACACTTCTGAGTTTCTTTCCAGAGGTTGTTCCAGTATATTTTGATCTTTCTAGACTTTTAGGACTTGCTCCTTGGAAGAAAAGTTATGACCAACTAGACAGCATATTAAAACGCAGAGACATTACTTTGCCAACAAAGGTCCGTCTAGTCAAAGCTACGGTTTTTCCAGTAGTCATGTATGGATGTGAGAGTTGGACTATAAAGAAAGCTGAGCGCCGAAGAATGGATGCTTTTGAACTGCAGCATTGGAGAAGACTCTTGAGAGTCCTTTGGACAGCAAGGAGATCCAGTCAATCCACCCTAAAGGAAATCAGTCCTGAATATTCATTGGAAGGACTGATGCTAAAGCTGAAACTCCTATACTTTGGCCACCTGATGTGAAGAACTGACTCATTTGAAAAGACGCTGATGCTAGGAAAGATTGAAGGTGGAAGGAAAAGGGGATGACAGAGGATGAGATGGTTAGACGGCATCACCGACTCAATGAACATGAGTTTGAGTAAACTCCGGGAGTTGGTGATGGACAGGGAGGCCTGGCATGCTGCAGTCCATGGGGTTGCAAAGACTCGGACATGACTGAGTGACTGAACGAAACTGAGACTTTTAAGGTATCATTCCTCAGGACAGTTGGATAAGGAAAAGACATAAAAGTCCTCCAGATTGGAAAAGAAGAAGTAAAACTCTTACTTTTTGCAGATGACATGATCGTCTGCATAGAAAACCCTAAAGATGCCACAAAAAAACTGTAAGAACTAATAAATGCAGCAAGGTTGCAGGATATGAGAGGTACAAAAATCAATTGTATTTCTTTACACTTGCAATGAATAATATTAAAATTAAATTAAGAAAATAATCCCATTTACAAGTACAAAAAGAATAAAATTTAGGAATAAATTTAACAAAAGAATGCAAAACTTGGGACTTCCCTGGTGGTCCAGTGGTTAAGAATCCTTCTGCCAATGCAGGGGACATGGGTTCAGTCCCTGGTCTGTGGATTGGTAGACTTAACATTGGTAAGATGGCAAAACTCCCCAAACTGATCTACAGATTCAACAAAAAACCTATCAGAATCCCTGCTAGCTTCTTTAAAGAAACTGACCAGATAATTGTAAAAGTCATATGGAGTTTTATGGGATCAAAATAGCCAGAACAATCCTGAAAAAGAACAAAAGAGGACTCACACTTCCCCATTTCAAAATTTACTGCAAATCAACATGTTCATTGGAAGGACTGATGCTAAAGCTAAAACTCCAATACTTTGGCCTCCTGGTGGGAAGAACTGACTCATTGGAAAAGACCCTGATGCTGGGAAAGACTGAAGGTAGGAGGAGAAGGGGATGACAGAGGATGAGATGGTTGGATGGTATCACTGACTCGATGGACACGAGTTTGAGCAAGCTCTGGGAGTTATTGATGGACAGGGAAGCCTGGCATGCTGCAGTCCATGAGGTCACAAAGAGTCAGACATGACTGAGTGACTGAACTGAACTGAACATAATCAAGACAGTGTGATGCTAACACAAAGATAGACATACAGATTGATGGAATAAAATTAAGAGTCCCAGAAAAGAGCCCATGCATATATGGTCAATTATGGTCAACTGATTTTCAGCAAGAGTACCAAGACCATTCAATGGGGAACGAACAGTCTTTTCATCAAATGGTACTGGGTAACTATAAACAAAAGAACGAAGAGAAACTGTTACCCCACATTCTATGAGAAAATTAAATCAACTGGTCATTAAGAAAATTCAAATCCAATTACAATGAGATAACACTTCATAATCACATGATGGCTATAATCAAAAAAAAAAAAAAAGGAAAACCACAAGCCTTGTTAGGATGTGGGTAAATTGAAATTCTTGTGTATTACTGGTGGGAATATAAAATGATGCAGCTTCTGTGGAAAAAAAGTTTGGTAGTTTCTCAAGAAGATTACCACTTACCATCTGACTCATCAGTTTTACTTCTGGATATATACTCAAGAGAATTAAAAACATAAGTCCACATAGGAACTTGTACACGAATGTTTATGGCAGTCTTATTCATAACAGTCAAAAGGTAAAAACAAGCCATACGTCTGTAAACTGATGAGTGGGTAAACAAAAAGGTAGCATCCACATACAACAGAATATTATCCAACCATAAAAACAAATTAAATACTGATACATGCTACAACATAGATGTACCTGGAAAACATTATGCTAAATGAGAGAAGACCATCACAAAAGGCCGTGTATTACAAGATTCCATTAATATGAAAGTCCAGCATAGGAAGAGTTTCCCCCAGTGATCCGGCAATAAAGAATCTGCTGGAGAGGTGGATTCAATCCCTGGGTCAGGAAGATCCCCTGGAGAAGAAAATGGAAACCCAGTTCAGTATTGTTGTCTGGGAAATCCCATGGACAGAGGAACCTGGTGGTCTGGGTTGCTAAAGGATATGGATTTCTTCTTGAGATTATAAACTGTTCTAAAATTCACTGTGATGATGGTTGTACAACTGTGTGTATATAAAGACCAGTGAATGTACACCAGTAAACAGGTAAATTATATGTATGTGAATTTTTTCTCGATATTGCTCTTTTTTTAAAAATAAAAGACTCCATTACTCCTCCACACTTCATATACCCACACAAAGCCATGCTTTCTCCAGCTCTACACCTGGAACTTTTTAAAATTGGGCCAGTTCATTCCCTGACTGTGGTGAACTGACCCTTGTTCAAGCCTTCTGGGCCCTTTTGACAGTTTGAGGTAATTGGCCATTTACACACAAGGGCAGAGTAGTACTTGGATAATTACTAAAGCCACAGTCCTGAATCATGGGAGCTTAGAGTTTGGAAAAAAACACATCAACCAACCCCAACAGCCAGGATTTCATGAAAGGAGGCCTCTGCTTCTGATAAATTTCAAGCACATTCTTACCACACTCCACTCTTCTCCAGCTCCTCTTTTCCCATTTTGGCCAATTTCCTTGCCACCCCCAGAACCCCACTCCAACAAATTCTTCACTCTAGGAAAAGTGAGCACATCCCTGCCATTCCCTTCTCAACCAAACTCAACTGACTTCAGCCCCTCCGCTCACACAGAAGGACCAACAACCAAACTCTCTGATCTGAGTTAAAAGCTTTGTGTTTTGTGTGCTAACCAGCTAGGGGGAAGGGGTGCCTTTTTCCCTCCAGCTCAGATTACCTGGTTTTCAAGTAGGCCAACTCTGGGAGACCCCCTCCCAATCAATGCCTTCAGTTGGAAGTCTAAACGTCCATGCCTCTTACTCCAGCGGAATAAGAAACAGACCAGAGGAAAAACATGTTGCAACACAGTCATTACATTATTTCTTTATAACCA
>NW_011495064.1:14810222-14821659 GCF_000754665.1 Bison bison bison
GGTAGAGTGGGAGTTGAAAGACTTTTGTACTTAATGAATAAATGCCTTGTAGTCTTCTTTGGCTCCTCTTTAAAGAATTTTGAGCACCTTGCAAATGTTTTCCCAATTTCCCACGTGCCATGAGGAGAGAGTCAGAGAAGTAACACCCATTTCCCAGATTCAGAAGTGAAGGCAGCAGGTAACCTGGTAGGTAATTTTCCTGATCCCCAACCAAGCTACTCTTTTCACCATCAAATTTACACCCCACATTTTTGGAATGTTCCTCCTAGACTCCCGCTACTTGCTTTCCCAGGCCAAACCCTATCACCACTCAGACACCCTTCCATGATGTGACTACCAAAACCCAACCCACAGGACACTTGCTTCTCTGGAACACACAAAACCAAGTTAACTAATGATATTACATCATGCGGACGGAGTGTCTAAGCAGAGTGGTGCCCTGCCAGAGATGAAATTTGTGAGGTTTTTCTTTTGTTTGTTTTTCTTTTCTGTAGAGGGAGAATTTATCTTTTTCTTCAAGGTATGGAGCATGATGTCAGGTGAAACAGCCTAGAAAAATCTTATATAAAATAAACATAAGATGTTTAAAAGGAAGAGCATCTGCCGAGGTAAAACTAAGCAAAATTGAAACCCACATCAATGGAATTGGAAAAGAATTATCAATATAAAGTGTGGGGATAATTGGCTGGCTATTTGTAAAATAAATCAATTTAGATTTTGATAAGGACCTTACACCATGTATCAAAATCAATTCCAGAAAGACTAAAGAACTAAATGGAAAAAAAAAAAACCATACCTACCATGATGGTTAACTTGACTAGGCCCTGAGGTTCCCAGATATTTGGACAACATTATTATTATTTTTTCTTTTTTGCTGTGCCGGGTCTTTGTTGTGGCATACAGCCTTTCTCTAGTGGCAGCGAGTCAGGGCTGCACTCTAACTGCAGTTGGTGAGTTTCTCCTGGCAGTGGCTTCTCTTGTTACAGAGCATGAGCTCTATGCCTGCAGGCTTCAGCAGTTGCAGTGTGGAGGATCAGTCGTTTCAGCCCAAGGGCTCTAAAGTGTGGGCTCAGTAGTTGTGGCACACGGGCTTAGTTGCTCCGGAGCATGTGAGATCTTCCCAGACCAGGGATCAAACCTGTGTCTCCTGCGTTACCAGGCGGATTCTTAACCACTGGACCGCCAGAGAAGTCTACAAACATTATTGTTGGTGTTACTGTGAGGGTGTTTTGGAATAAGATTGACATTTAAATTGGCAGACTGAGTAAAGCAGATTGCTCTCCATAATGTGCATGCTGCTGCTGCTGCTAAGTCGCTTCAGTCGTGTCCGACTCCGTGCGACCCCATAGACGGCAGCCCACCAGGCTCCCCCGTCCCTGGGATTCTCCAGGCAAGAACACTGGAGTGGGTTGCCATTTCCTTCTCCAATGCATGAAAATGAAAAGGGAAAGTGAAATCGCTCAGTCATGTCCGACTCTTCGCGACCCCATGGACTGCAGCCTACCAGGCTCCTCCACCATGGGATTTTCCAGGCAAGAGTACTGGAGTGGGCATAGGCCATATCCAATCAGGTGAAGACCTGAATAGAACTGAAAGGTTGACCCTCCCCCAAGTAAAAAGGAATTCTCTAGCCCAGCAGATTTTTGAACTGGAACACTAGCTCTTCCTGGCTCTACAGAAATCTGTCAGCCTTCAAACTCAAACTGGAACACCAGTGCTAAAGACTTTGGATTCACCAGCCCCCATAATCATGTGAGCAACTCCTTATAATAAACCCCCTTCTCTCTCCCTCTCTTTCTCTCTATTATTCCATTCTAGCCACTCTTTCTCTGGAGAATCCTGGGTACAAAAGAATACACCTGAGGGAGAAAAGACAGGAGATTTATAAACCTTTGGTTTAGAAAAGTCTTTCCAGGCTCAAAAAAATGATGGTGTGAAGAACCTTATGGTAGAAATCTTAAGCCTCAGCCCAATCTGAATTAATCTGAATTAATCTGTGACAAGGCTAAAGCAATGGTATTTTTTTAGAGCTTCCCTGTGATTCTCATACACAGCCAGATTGAGAACCATGGCAATAAGGGAAAACATGAACATCTTTAACTACATAAAATAAAAGCTTAGAAGACTTTCAGATTTAAGTGAGTGGACTAAAGGCATTCCTTCCTCCAGAAATCATCTGAAAACAATGGGAATGAAAGACAAACTCCAATTATGATGCAATTAAGAGCCACCTATAACCTAGATGATAATAGAGTAAGTAGAAGGGAAAAAACTGCTGAGGCCAAGCAGAAGCATGAGTACCTGAAGAAAGAGTACCAATTAGAATCGAGATCTTTTCTAAGCAGAACTCCAAATGCTCAGAGATGGGAGGCAACTTGTACCACAGAACGAGGAATAAACGATGGCGCTATATCAGACAGAGTGATGGAAAGTCCATAAATGGAACCCTTTGAACCTGCACTGATCCCTTCCTTGAGTAAGCAAACAGATGACAACCCCTTTCCCACCTCCAGGAAGAGTAGTCTCTAGAGAAAGAGAACCGGATAAACTCCAAACCCCTGGAATCCGAAGAAAGGGGTGGTTGAAATACAGACCCAAACCAGCGGCTAAACCAAAGTCTGCACGTTGAGCCATAGTAAGAATCTTGGCCCCTGGCCCTTGCCCAACTGCCAGGGGGGATACAGCCTGATTTGTAACCCAAGGCAGGGAACTGACTGCTTGGTAAAGTGTCTAACTTGGGGTACTGAAGTGGGAAGAGCCACATGCTCTTTGATAGAAAAGTAATTCGGGAGAAAGACTAGCATGGGTACGACTTCTGCCTATGAAGACTTAGGAGTGGTAGGATGAACTCCTTTCCTTGCTTGACAAGAGGTTGCTGGGAGAGGGAGAAGCCTCCACCAAACTTACCGAGAAGAGATTTTATGCTGGAACAACTGTCAATGTAGACATAGGTGGCCTTAAGGGAAGAAAGTGAAAGTGAAAGTTGCTCAGTCGTGTCTGACTGTTTATGACCCCATGGACTATACAGTCCATGGAATTCTCCAGGCCAGAATACTGAAGTAGGTAGCCTTTCCCTTCTTCAAGGGATCTTCCCAAACCAGGGATTGAACCCAGGTCTAAAGCATTGCAGGTGGATTCTTTACCAGCTGAGCCACAAACACCTTCTTAAATGTTCTTGTGTCCAGGAAGGAAAATAAGGCATCAAAATGGCTCACTTTGGTCTTAGGATAAAGTAGTCAAACCTTGAAGCTCTTCCGTGCTCGGATCCTTCAGCCCACCTCTCACCCCAGGACCTCACAAACTCTAACACCAACCCAGCTGAAATCTTTTCAGGTCTTCCCACATACCAATCTCTCTCTTGCCTCTGGTCTTCAGCCCTTCTTCTCTGTCTCTGGAACTATCTCTCCATCCCCACTTCCTACTTGTTCAAAGTGGTCCAGAAGCAAGAACTATGGCTCCTGTGGTAGAAATGCAGAGAAGGTTTAAGCAACAGTTTTCAGAAAATAGAACTTTGCATGTATAATTTCTAAACACCTTGCAGGGCTCAGCCCCTGAGAAACTTTGTCTTTTCTCCCTCACCCCTCAGAGCACCTTCTCTGAGGTATCTCCTAGCAACTTCTCATCATGCAAGGAAAGGGTCTCCTCTCACTGCACCTGAGGCCCTCATGGGGGAGTTGTATGGGCTCTTGTCTTTATCCCTGAATTGTGAATACCTCTGTGCTCTAATGTACATGTATGAAGATGTCAGGAAATGGGAAAAGGACTTGAAGTGATGGCTCAGGCTCTGGAAGATGGAGTTATCCACCTCAGAGACTTCTGGGGCCTGCATTAGAAACGCTGGTAAAGGCCTCAAGACTGATTGCCCATCTCATTGAATGGATCCACAGAAGCCATTGCAAGGATGGGAGTGGCTCCATAACAGCAGCGGGGGAGAACTTCGGGTGTCTGGTTCACTGCAGGCCTCACTGTTAAGTCCTGGGATTCACTAAGACAAAAAGCAACAGACGGTAAGTTGCAGGCTCCAATCACCAAGAAACTCAATACTGAGAAAAAAAAAATTTACTGGGCTTCCCTGGTGGCTCAGTGATGAAGAACCTACCTACCAATGCAGGAGACAAGGATTCAATCCCTGATTTGGGAAGGTCCTATCTGCCTCAGAGCAGCTAAGCCCGTGGGCCACAATACAGCACAACTATTGAGCCTGTGCTCTGGAGCCTGGGAGCCGCAACTACTGAAGCCCGAGCACCCTAGAGCCCATGTTCTGCAACGAGACGACACTGCAATGAGAAGCCTGAGCACTGCAACTACAGAGTAGCCCCCTGCTTGCCGCAACTAAAGAAAAGCCTGTGCAGCAATACCCAGCACAGCCAAAATTGAATAAATAAATTAAATTGTTTAAAAAATTTTACCAATATAATTTTCATTTTCTCTATTTTACAACTCAGATGTTTTAAAAATATTTTCAACAAGTATTACTTTGATGGCAGTGATTTAAAAAAAGTTTTATTGTAGCAAAATACACATAGCATGAAATTTATGATTTTAACCATTTTATAAAGTCCAGGAGATGGTGATGAACAGGGAGGCCTGGTGTGCTGCAGTCCATGGGGTTGCAAAGAGTCTGACATGACTGAACGACTGAAGTGAACTGAACTGAACTGACTCATACAGCTTAGTAACATTTAATATATTCACAGTGTTGGGCATCACAACTATCTAATTCCAAAACATTTTCATTATCCTAAAGGAAATCTCACATTTATTAAGCAGGCACTTCTCATTCACCACTCCTCCTAGCCCTTGGCAATCACTCATCTGTTTTCTGTCTCTATAACTTTGCCTATTCTGGATTTAAATTAAATATGAATCGAATCATACAATATGTGAGCTTTTGTGTCTGGCTTCTTTCACTCAGCATGTTTTGTAGGTTCATCCACATTGCAGCTTAACCCTTTTTATGACCAAATAATATTCCATATTTGTGATCAGGAAAAAATAGTAAAGTTTTGGATTGTTGTTTGTTATGTTTTATTTGGATTACCCAATAGATTGATGGAAGTTCATGTTCTAGTTCTTTCTTCATCCACTAACCAAAGGCGAATGTCTTATTTTTTCAATTCTAAGGCTTCTAGATTTTGTTTGTTGTCTTGGTTTAGATTTTTTTTTAACATTTTGAAATGTTAATTCATCTAGTGATCTGTTTACTTTTATAGGGCTTCTTTTTCCTTTCTGTAAAGCTAGTGTATACTTCATCAATTTGAAAGCATCATCAATCACTACTTTTTTATGTACCATGATATAAAACAATAGCCATTCACCTATGAAAATGCGTTCAGTTCAGCTCAGTTCAGTCGTCCAGTCGTGTCCAACTCTTTGCAACCCCATGGACTGCAACACACCAGGCCTCCCTGTCCATCACCAACTCCTAGAGCTTACTCAAACTCATGTCCATTGAGTCGGTGATGCCATCTAACCATCTCATCCTCTGTCGTCCCCTTTTCGTCCCACCTTCAATCTTTCCCAGTATCAGGGTCTTTTCAAATGAGTCAGTTCTTCAAATCAGGTGGCCAAAGTATTGGAGCTTCAGCTTCAACATCAGTCCTTCCAATGAATACTCAGGACTGATTTCCCTTAGGATGGACTAGTTGGATTTCCTTGCTGTTCAAGGGACTCTCAAGAATCTTCTCCAACACCACAGTTCAAAAGCATCATTTCTTCGGCACCCAGCTTTCTTTATAGACCAACTCTCACATCAACACATGACTACTGGAAAAACCACAGCTTTGACTAGATGGACCTTTGTTGGCAAAGTAATGTCTCTGCTTTTCAATATGCTATCTAGGTTGGTCATTCTTCCAAGGAGCAAGCGTCTTTTAATTTCATGGCTACAGTCATCATATGTAGTGATTTTGGAGCCCCAAAAAGCAAAGTCTGTCACTGTTTCCATTGTTTCCCCATCTGTTTGCCATGAAGGGATGGGACCGGATGCCATGATCTTTGTTTTCTGAATGTTGAGTTTTAAGCCAACTTTTTCACTCTCCTCTTTCACTTTCATCAAGAGGCTCTTTAGTTCTTCTTCACTTTCTGCCATAAGGGTCTGCATATCTGAGGTTATTGATATTTCTTCTGGCAATCTTGATTCCAGCTTGTGCTTCATCCAACCCAGCATTTCTCATGATGTACTCTGCATATAAGTTAGATAAGCAGGGTGACAATATACAGCCTTGACGTACTCCTTTCCAGATTTGAAACCAGTCTGTTGTTCCATGTCCAGTTCTAACTGTTC
The DNA here is from genome assembly GCF_000754665.1 of Bison bison bison. Classification (NCBI taxonomy): domain Eukaryota; kingdom Metazoa; phylum Chordata; class Mammalia; order Artiodactyla; family Bovidae; genus Bison; species Bison bison. The sequence goes on from NW_011495064.1 coordinate 14,816,509, forward strand.
CTTCTTGACCTGCATACAGATTTCTCAGGAGGCAGGTCAGGTGGTCTGGTATTCCCATCTCTTCCAAAATTTTCCACAGTTTGTGTTGATCCACACAGTCAAAGGCTTTGGCATATCAATAAAGCAGAAGTAGATGTTTTTCTGGAACTCTCTTGCTTTTTCCATGATCCAATGGATGTTTGCTACCCCTCAATTAAAAATATTTTTTTAATCTCACAATCCATTAAATATGACTTTAATATGAGAACTTAGAATCAACTATTTTACCTGTATAATCTTGCTAAAAGGAAGAATGAGTAGAGCTAGGGAAAGAAATAGCTAAGCGTCCTGTGTGGACCTTTGCCTCTAGGTAATTAGAGAAGTTGTGGACATCAGAACTTCTGGAAAGGTTTTAAGAAACCATCTAAGCTATCCTTACTCTACAAATGAGGACCTGTGAGCCCCAGATCTTCAGCAGTTTGCTGCATCTCTCTCAACCAAGGAGATGTCCGGACATCGCATGGCACACATGTTCACACAGATGCACTACATATACAGTCCTAAAGGCTAAGTAAAATCCTATTACACATCACAGGGAAAATTGTAAAAGACTTCCAAATGATCAGAAAGGACTACTTGGTTATAATTGCGTTTCATTGTCTTTGAGCTATTCTACAATTGGTGGGCTACAGTCCATAGGGTCGAAAAGAGTCAGACACGACTGAGTGACTGAGCACCCAGCTATGTAAATTGTAGAAACTGATCATAGTGCAAATTCCCTCTATCCACAGAAATGCAAACAAACTGAATCCAGTGGGATGCGACTGATTATTGCCCTCTAGACAGGCCAGTTTTGTATCTATTCATAAATGTATTTCAGCATTCATTATGGTGCAGTTCTTTAAATTCCCCTTTGAACCAAGTGTAGCATCTTACTGTTCCCTCATTCATTAGTGATTTAAATAAAATCTTTGACACATGTTCACTTTATATTTGTATTAAAGTCATAAGTTTACCTTTGAAAAATTATTCATCAGCTATATGCAAAATAGACACACATTTGTGTTTAGTTGCTGTGTTTAGTCACTCAGTCATATCTGACTGTTTGCGACCCCATGAACTGTAGCCTACCAGGCTCCTCTGTCTATGGGGATTCTTCAAGCAAGAACACTGGAGTTGGTTGCCATGCCCTCCTCCAGGGGATCTTTCCAACCCAGAGATTGAACCCAGGTCTCCCATATTGCAGGCGAATTCTTCACTGTCTGAGCCACCAGGAAGGCCCTAGAAAACTGGAGTGGGCCTATGCCTTCTCTAGGGTATCTTCCTGACCCAGGAATTGAACTGAGGTCTCCTACATTGCAGGCAGATTTTTACCAGCTGACTATGATGGAAGCCCAAACCACTGCAGATGGTGACTGCTGCCACGAAATTAAAAGATGCTTGCTCCTTGGAAGAAAAGCTACGACAAACCTAGAAAGCATAGTAAAAAGCAGAGAGATTACTTTGCTGACAAAAGTCTGTATAGTCAAAGTTATGGTTTTTCCAGTAGTCATGTATAGATGTGAGAGTTGGACCATAAAGAAGGCTGAGTGCAGAAGAATGGACGCTTTTGAACTACGGTGTTGGAGAAGACTCTGAAGAGCCCCTTGGACTGCAAGGAGATCAAACCAGTCACTCCTAAAGGAAATCAACTCTGAATATACACTCGAAGGACTGATGCTGAACTTGAAGCTCGAATACTTTCACTATGTGATGCAAAGAGCCAGCTTATTAGAAAAGACCCTGATGCTGGGAAATAATTGAAGGCAGGAGGAGAAGGGGATGACAGAGGATGACATGCAACCATGGCATCACTGACTCAATGGACATGAGTTTGAGCAAGCTCCAGGAGATGGTGAAGGACAGGGGAGCCTGGTGTGCTGTAGTCCATGAAGTCGCAAAGAGTCAGACATGACTGAGCGACTGAACAACAGCGACATGCAAAATAGAATGTAGTCAGCCATTAAACATTAGATTCACTCTCAAAGTTCTAAAAACAGAACTACCACATGAGCCTGCAATTCCACTCCTGAGTATATATTCAAGACAAACAAAAACACTAATTTGAAAAGATATATGCACTCCAATGTTCATAATAGCGTTATTTACAATTGCCAAGATTGGAAGCAAACCAAGTGTCCATCAACAGGTGAATGGATAGAGAAGATGCGATACACACACAAATACACACACATGCAATGGAATACTACTGAGCCATAAAGGAGAAGGAAACTGTTCCATTTGCAACAATAAAGATGGACTTCTATTTTTCTAAATGAAATAAGTCAGACAGAGAAAGAAAAATACTGTATGATACCACTTATATGTGGAATCTAAAAAATAAAACAAACTAGTGAATATAATAAAAAAAAATAACAAAAACTCATAAAGAATAAACCAGTGGTTACCAATAGAGAGAGGGAAGAGAGGAGGGGCAAGGTGGGGTTGGGGGTTAAGAGATGTGACTATTAGTGTAAAATTAGCAAGCTACAAGGAAATATAGTCAATATTTTATAATACCTATAAATGGAATAAAACCTTTAAAAAATATGAATCATTATATTGTATACCTGTGACATATATTATACATCAACTATATATTTATGTAATATATATAAACTATATATTATACCTCAATAAAGTAAAAAAGAAATAAAGAAATAAAAATAATTCTGTTTACAAAGTTTTTTGCTTAAATTTTTGGTTAAATTTTTTGAAAATTGCTTAAGAAGTAGTGTCAGATGAAGAAAACAAGATACAATATTGAAAATTGAAAATATTGAAAAATGTTGAAAAATGACATCTACAATATATATGTCAAAAATATAAAGGAAATCAAATGGAAAGGAACAAGACAAAATAGTGATTGCCTGTAGGTGCTGAATATGAGTAGGGTTTTTTGGTTTCTGCATCTTTATATCATTCTGTACTTGGCTCATTTTTACAGTTAACGTGAATTGCTTTCATAGTCCAAAGAAAATCTTTGAAGAGGAAAGAATAAAAGATGTTCTATGCTCAAAACAAGACCTACGACATGGAGAAACAGGTAGAGCAGGGATTAGGAAACACACAGCCCTTGCAAGATAATAAGTGACCAAAGGCCTCCCCACAGGATACGGAACTGACAGCTTGCCAGGAGCTGAAGGGCCGCCTGCATTTCATGGATATTTTATATTTCCTTTTTACAATGAAAATATGCATGGCTCAGTGTTTGCACCTAAGAAAACAGCTTCTAGACAAATCAGTGTAAAATAAATAAAGATTTAAATTTAAATTATATGTATAGGCTAGAAAAACACCTACCCAGCCTTTAATCTCCACCAAGATGCTCATTAGTTGGTTCAGTGAATGCTTATTACCTGTCCTGTCAGAGATAGTACCAGGACCTTTTTTTAAATCGAGAGCCCTACCAGGACCTCATTCCAGAACTTTCCAGAATTACACAAACCAGAACAACATTCCAAAACTTTGGGCTTAACAGATGTCAGTCACTGACCCAAAAAGACAAGCCACATAAAAGATGAAGTTTAATACTCAAACAGGTAATCAGATGATTTCATCTGACTCGGGGAGCTTATAGTCCAGTGAGAAATCTGCACAGGCACAGAATTACACAACAAAATGATAATTGCCATAACTGAGAGGTACTGAAGGAGGCTGGGGATTGCAGAGGAAGACACTCATGACTTTACCTGGCAAAAGTCTTTTGGGAGTTGCAGACACCTAAGCTGAATCAACACAAATGGTTCTTCCACTCCCAGAAAAAGACAAGAACTTTCTAAGACAGGATATATCTTGAGCACTTGCTTGGAAGAAAAAGACCAAACTTGTGGACCCTGCAGCTCTGTATGGCTGAAGTATAAGAGGCAAATGGCCAAATAACCAGATGTGTGGCTGGAAAGAAAGGCAGGAGCCAGATCATCAGGTCACAGCCCCCAAAATTCAGGGGCTCCATCCCAGCTGCGGGCTTGGCACCATTCTGCATCTCAGTCATTCCCAACTGCCACCCACCACACACTACCTTCCTCCCCCATGGACATCCTCCTTCTCCTGTCGGACAGATTTGTGGCAGACAGTCCTGGGTTTTCTTCTCCATCTCCTACTCCTACTCCATTTCCCACCCTCTCCCTCAAAGACCCTTCTAGATGCCAAGATGTTCTGACCCTGAGCAGACCCTGATGATCCATTAGTCATCTCACTTTCCAGCCCTCACTGGCACTGTCAGCCTCTCTCTTTCACCCAGTCACCCTTCATCCCCAAGTAAGGGGAAATCTAGGCTCTGGGCACTGCAACTGCCTCTGTTAAAGGGACAGATTTAAATGAGTAGTGTTGAAAGAGGGAAAGTGCATGACCAGATACCCTAGAAGGAACCAACATGAGCCTTGAACGAAGAGAACCAGTCTTCTCAGGCAGGGGCTAACACCTGGATCCTGGGTTGTGCCAGCCAAAGCCTGGGAGCAAGAACTTAGCAAACTGAGTGTTGATCATTCTGCTCCAATAAAGTCGGGGCAGCCCAGTGAGTTTCTACTGGCAGGTTTAGGAGATGAAAAGTCTAGGATCAAAGGAAAGGGCAGTCAGTTCAATTCAGTTCAGTTCAGTCACTCAGTCGTGTCCGACTCTTTGCGACCCCATGAATTGCAGTACGCCAGGCCTCCATGTCCATCACCAACTCCCAGAGTTTACTCAAACTCATGTGCATCGAGTGGGTGATGCCATCCAGCCATCTCATCCTCTGTCATCCCCTTCTCCTGCCCCCAATCCCTCCCAGCATCAGGGTCTTTTCCAATGAGTCAACTCTTTGCATGAGATGGCCAAAGTATTGGAGGTTCAGCCTCAGCATGAGTACTTCCAATGAACATCTAGGACTGATCTCCTTTAGGATGGACTGGTTGGATCTCCTTGCAGTCCAAGGGACTCTCAAGAGTCTTCTTCAACACCACACTTCAAAAGCATCAATTCTTCGGCACTCAGCTTTCTTCACAGTCCAACTCTCACATCCATACATGACCAATGGAAAAACCATAGCCTTGACTAGACGGACCTCTGTTGGCAAAGTAATATCTCTGCTTTTTAATATGCTATCTAGGTTGGTCATCGGAGAAAGCAATGGCACCCCACTCCAGTACAGATGTG
>NW_011495064.1:14821759-14822280 GCF_000754665.1 Bison bison bison
AGAGTCGGACACAACTGAAGCGACTTAGCAGCAGCAGCAGGTTGGTCATAACTTTCCTTCCAGGAGTAAGCGTCTTTTAATCTCATGGCTGCAGTCACCATCTGCAGTGATTTTGGAGCCCAAAAAAATAAAATTTGACATTGTTTCCACTGTTTCCCCATCTATTTGCCATGAAGGGATGGGACCAGATGCCATGATCTTCATTTTCTGAATGTTGAGCTTTAAGCCAACTTTTTCACTCTCCTCTTTCACTTTCATCAAGAGGCTTCTTAGTTCCTCTTCACTTTCTGCATTGGGTGGTGTCATCTGCATATCTGAGGTTATTGATATTTCTCCCAGCAATCTTGATTCCAGCTTGTGCTTCTTCCCGTCCAGCATTTCTCATGATGCACTCTGCATATAAGTTAAACAAGCAGGGTGACAATATACAGCCTTGACATACTCATTTGCCTATTTGGAACCAGTCTGTTGTTCCATGTCCAGTTCTAACTGTTGCTTCCTGACCTGCATACAAATTTCTC
>NW_011495064.1:14822380-14822891 GCF_000754665.1 Bison bison bison
TCTTCTTCAACACCACACTTCAAAAGCATCAATTCTTCGGCACTCAGCTTTCTTCACAGTCCAACTCTCACATCCATACATGACCAATGGAAAAACCATAGCCTTGACTAGACGGACCTCTGTTGGCAAAGTAATATCTCTGCTTTTTAATATGCTATCTAGGTTGGTCATCGGAGAAAGCAATGGCACCCCACTCCAGTACTCTTGCCTGGAAAGTCCCATGGACGGAGAGTCGGACACGACTGAGCGACTTCACTTTCACTTTTCACTTTCATGCATTGGAGAAGGAAATGGCAACCCACTCCAGTGTTCTTGCCTGGAGAATCCCAGGGACGGGGGAGCCATGGGGCTGCCATCTATGGGGTCACACAGAGTCGGACACAACTGAAGCGACTTAGCAGCAGCAGCAGGTTGGTCATAACTTTCCTTCCAAGGAGTAAGCGTCTTTTAATCTCATGGCTGCAGTCACCATCTGCAGTGATTTTGGAGCCCAAAAAAATAAAATTTGACA
>NW_011495064.1:14822991-14838539 GCF_000754665.1 Bison bison bison
AGAGGCAGGTCAGGTGGTCTGGTATTCCCATCTCTTTCAGAATTTTCCACAGTTTGTTGTGATCCACACAGTCAAAGGCTTTGGCATAGTCAATAAAGCAGAAATAGATGTTTTTCTGGAACTCTCTTGCTTTTTCCATGATCCAGAGGATGTTGGCAATTTGATCTCTGGTTCCTCTGCCTTTTCTAAAACCAGCTTGAACATCTGGAAGTTCATGGTTCACATATTGCTGAAGCTTGGCTTGGAGAATTTTGAGCATCACTTTACTAGCATGTGAGATGAGTGCAATTGTGCGGTAGTTTGAGCATTCCTTGTCATTCCCTTTCTTTGGGATTGGAATGAAAACTGACCTTTTCCAGTCCTGTGGCCACTGCTGAGTTTTCCAAATTTGCTGGCATATTGTGTGTAGCACTTTCACAGTATCATCCTCCAGGATTTGAAAGAACTCCACTGGAATTCCATCACCTCCACTAACTTTGTTCGTAGTGATGCTTTCTAAGGCCCACTTGACTTCACATTCCAGGATGTCTGGCTCTAGGTCAGTGATCACACCATCGTGATTATCTTCGTTGTGAAGATCTTTTTTGTACAGTTCTTCTGTGTATTCTTGACACCTCTTCTTAATATCTTCTGTTTCTGTTAGGTCCAAACAATTTCTGTCCTTTATTGAGCCCATCTTTGCATGAAATGTTCCCTTGGTATCTCTAATTTTCTTGAAGAGATCTCTAGTCTTTCCCATTCTGTTGTTTTCCTCTATTTCTTTGCATTGATTGCTGAGGAAGGCTTTCTTATCTCTCCTTGCTATTCTTTGGAACTTTGCGTTCAGATGCTTATATCTTTCCTTTTCTTCTTTGCTTTTCACCTCTCTTCTTTTCACAGCTATTTGTAAGGCCTCCCCAGACAGCCATTTTGTCTTTTTGCATTTCTTTTCCATGGGGATGGTCTTGATCCCTGTCTCCTGTACAATGTCATAAACCTCCGTCCGTAGTTCATCAGGCACTCTGTCTATCAGATCTAGTCCCTTAAATCTATTTCTCACTTCCTCTGTATAATCATAAGGGATTTGATTTAGGTCATACCTGAATGGTCTAGTGGTTTGCCCTGCTTTCTTCAATTTAAGTCTGAATTTGGCATTCAGTGACCGTCAAAGATTCTGAAAACCTTTCTTCGTATGCATCCACTCTTCATGGATACCTGCGCCCCTGCGCATATGTGGACCCATTCATACCAAACCCACACCCTTTTCACCCCCAGCATCTTCTGGTTCAGCCCATCTCAAGATGCTAACTGTGCCCAGAAGCACATCCCTAGGATTTTTTAAGCCTCGTTTGCATTTCAAGAGAAAGTCAAGTTGCATTCCGTGACTTACTTTATATGTACCTCTTCCCCTGGCAGGTGCCAAAACTGCTACGACCTCTCCACAATAAGCCTCTCTTCTTTGAAACAGGAAATGCCGTTTGGCCCAGCCTGAAAGGAGTAATCCTTCTAGTCCCCTGGAGGAGAGCCACCTAGGATTGGCTCTGGTGCTGAAGGGGCTACAGGGTGGGATCTGGCAGTCCCCCGAGGAAACAGAAGTTGGGACCAGGAGAGTAACATTTGCTTAAAACTTCTCTGGAGCCAGAACTGACAGAGCTGGGTCATGTTTGCTGGGGAAGGGCCAGGGTCCTGGGCTCTATCACCTCTAGCCTAAAATAGATTAAATGTCCTCTGCAGAGCAAACCGGAGAAGTGGCTATGGGCTCATTGTGAGTGCTGCTGGCCTGGGAGGAGTAAGCTTGGAGTGGCGAGGGGCAGGAGGGCCCCATATCTCTTTGCCTTAATGACAGCAGGAGTTTACAGACCCATATCGGCAGCAGCTGGTCGAGACTCTTCCCTTGTCCCTGTCACTGCTCAGTTGCCAAAGGTACAGTCCAGGTTGGAGAAAGCTTTGCCCGGCTAGCCCGTCATGTGATGTGAAGGCAGGCCAAGGGCACTTTGTGAAATTCCAGGCTGGCCTGTGGTCACCATGTCCCCAGTCCTATGCTCCCTTCCTCTGACTACACCAGACTCAAATTCCCCTGAAGCGTGTAAAGCTCAGACTCCCCCAAACAATGGCAGGCTTTCCAGTGGGCACAGGGGCACAGGAGGGCCTCCCCTTTTTTCTTCCAGGACAACAGCTGCCTATTGCTAAGGGGGTTTATCTTGTTTGTGAAGCTCCCACTGCTCCTGGGTTGTAAGCGTGGCCAGAGAGCAGCTCTGTGTGGGAAGGGCCTGAGGCTGCGGTGCAGTGAGGCTCAGCCTGCCACCCTGGGGACAGGCAGGCAGGAAGCTCCACCCGCTTGGGGAAAACCTGTCCTTTATCTGGTCTACTCCATCTCACCTTCTCACCAGGCACAAAGCGCAAACAGGGAATCTGGATTTCAAGCAGGCAGTCTGAGACCACTATCAGGTTCGTGTCAGTGGGAATTAAACAGAGATGATATCACCAGTGCAGACACTCTGCTTCTGACCCCAGGGCTCCCACATACTTGCTTTGATCTTTGTGGTCAGTCTTTTCAGTAAAGGCCCAAGCCCTCTTTGCAACAGGATGTTACCTCTCCTCCTATTAAGAGATGGACTCTATGTCTCCATCCACGTGAACTTGGGCAGTCCTTGCAACAAAGTTTGGTCAACAGAATGTGGAAGAAGTGATGCTGTGTAAGTTTCAGAGCCTAGGCCTTAAATGACCTGGCAGCTTCCTACTTTGCTCTCATGAGATGATGTCCTCCAGTTGGTAGAGTTTACTCCTGGATGAGAGGAGGAGTAAACTCCTATACGGAGAACGGAGGCACCCCAGCTGACAGCCAGCACCCACTGTCACTGTGAATGAGACCGACGTGGCCCTTCCAGCTGCTGTAAGATGCCCTCTGACTGTTTACTGCACGAGTGATCCCAAGTGAGATCAAAGAAAAACTGCCTGGCAACTCACAAATCATCAGAAATAATAAACTGTTGTCTTAAGATACTCAGTCGTGGAGTTGTTTATCACCCCAAGCCTCTGCTGTCAAGATGCTAGGCCCAAATGCCCATCCCGAGTTTTCTCCCTTGCCCCAGTGTGCACCATTCCCCAAGCCTGGCCTGCCAGTCCCATTCTACTGATCCCACCTTGGTTTCATGGACCCTTCCTTGAGTCCTAAAGTCAAACTCACTAAATTATCCCTTGACAAGCCCACTCCCACTCATTAATCACCAAGACCACCTATCCCAGATTTCCTGCTATGAAAGCAGGAAGACAAGATGGATGGGTGGAAGGAAGGAAGAAAGGGAGGGCTCAGTAGGGCATTGTCTTCCATTATCTTCGCCCCTGGGTTTCCCAGGTGGTGCTAGTGGTAGAGAGCCCACCGTAAGAGAAGCAGATTTGATGCTTTGGTCAGGAAGATGTCCTGGAGGAGGGCATGGCAACCCACTCCAGTATTCTTGCTTGGAGAATCTCATGGACAGAGGAGCCTGGCAGGCTACACTCTGTAGGGTCACAGAGAGTCAGACATGACTGAAGCAATTGAGCATGCACACACACCTTCACCACCATCCACTTCTTCAAGTAATAATTTTTTATTATTAATATAATAGGTTAAGAGTTTAGGCATCGTCTATCTATTCCTGGTTTCACAATGATGCCCTGGGACATACATGCAAAGTTGGGCGCAAAGTAACTTGGCTAAAGTATAGAATATTTGGAAATAGTACAAGGTGAGGCATGGCTAGAGCCGAACTGAGAGGAAGAGATTCAGAGGGAGACCGTGAAGCTGTAGTCCCCATTGCTGTTAGTTTGCTCCTGGGAATCAATTTGACAGGAAAAGATCAGGGAGGTTAGCTTTGTTTCATCAAATAACCTGCTCGGTCAAAAGAGACTATTTCCCAAAGAATAGTCGAATTACATTTTCAGTGAACCTCCTAAGACCTATTCAGGCAGCCCAGTTTGCCTTCTGTCTTGGGGAAGAGAAGTAGTGCTCTATAAAAATTTAAGCTAATGAATTTTTCTCTTACACTATAGAGAAGACTAGAGAGCATGCTCAGCATAAAATAGTAGTTTTCAGTAACTGTCTTTGAAGTCACACAGACCTTGGATTTGAATCCAAGTCCTAGTCAATAGGACCCTCAGCTACTGAATTTCTATGAGCTTTAATTTCCTCATCTGTAAAATGATTTCACAGATGGTGAAATCACAGAGGCAGCACATGTCAAGCTGCTAACAGAGCACCTTGCCCAGAGTAACTCCTCAAAAACATCAGCTACCATTAGAAATAAAAACATAGTAAATATTAGCTACTACTATTGTAATCACAATCTGTTACAAAGAAGGAAGTTAAACTCTCATCAGGAAAATAAGATGCTTAATCCTTTCACCCATTTCTGCTTTATTGACTATGCTAAAGTCTTTGACTGTGTGGATCACAATGAACTGTGGAAAATTCTGAAAGAGATGGGAATACCAGACTACCTGACTGGCCTCTTGAGAAACCTATATGCAGGTCAGGAAGCAACAGTTAGAACTGGACGTGGAATAACAGACTGGTTCCAAATAGGAAAAGGAGTACTTCAAGGCTGTATATTGTCACCCTGCTTATTTAACTTATATGCAGAGTACATCATGAGACACAATGGGTTGGATGAAGCACAAGCTGAATCAAGGTTGCCAGGAGAAATATCAGTAGCCTCAGATATGCAGATGACACCACCCTTATGGCAGAAAGTGAAGAAGAACTAAAGAGCCTCTTGATGAAAGTGAAAGAGGAGAGTGAAAAAGTTGGCTTAAAGCTCAACATTCAGAAAACTAAGATCATGGCATCTGATCCCATCCCTTCATGGCAAATAGATGGGGAAACAGTGGAAACAGTGTCAGACTTTATTTTTTGGGGCTCCAAAATCACTGCAGATGGTGATTGTAGCCACGATATTAAAAGATACTTGCTCCTTGGAGGGAAAGTTATGACTAACCTAGACAGCATATTAAAAAGCAGAGACATTACTTTGCCAACAAAGGTCCCTGTAGTCAGGGCTATGGTTTTTCCAGTAGTTATGTGTGGAGGTGAGAATTGAACTTAAAGAAAGCTGAGCACTGAAGAATTGATGCTTTTGAACTGTGGTGTTGGAGAAGACTCTTGAGAGTCCCTTGGACTTCAAGGAGATCCAACCAGTCCATCCTAAAGGAAATGAACCCTGAATTTCATTGGAAGGACTGATGCTGAAGCTCCAATAACTTGGCCACCTGGTGTGAAGAGCCGAGTCATTGGAAAGGACCTTGATGCTGGCCATGGCAATGACAGGCTCAACACCTTGCTTGTCCATGAGTAATCACACAAAGGAAAGGGTGACAATGATCAAAGTGACACTGGAGAATTTTTATAGCAACCTTATTGCTCAACATGAAGAACAAGAAATGAGACAAAAGAAGTTAGAAAACGTGATGGAAGAAGAAGGCCTCAAGGCTGAAGAGAAACGACTCCGGAGATCAGCACATGCTTGGAAGGAAACAGAGTTTCTTACTTTGAAGAGAGCAAGATTTGGACTGGAAGATTTTGAGTCCTTAAAAGTAATAGGCAGAGGAGCCTTTGGTGAGGTGTGGCTTGTTCAGAAGAAAGATGCCGGGCATGTGTATGCAATGAAAATACTTCGTAAAGCAGATATACTTGAAAAAGAGCAGGTGGGACACAATCGCGCGGAGCGCGACATTCTAGTGCAGGCAGACAGTTTGTGGGTTGTGAAAATGTTCTATAGTTTTCAGGATAAGCTAAACCTCTACCTAATCATGGAGTTCCTGCCTGGAGGGGACATGATGACCCTGTTGATAAAAAAAGACAGGCCGAGAGAAGAAGAGACTCAGTTTTACGTAGCAGAAACCGTGTTAGCCTTAGACTCTATTCACCAACTTGGGTTCATCCACAGAGACGTCAAACAAGACAACCTTCTCCTGGACCGCAAGGGCCATGTGAAGCTTTCTGACTTTGGCCTTTACACAGGACTGAAAAAAGCACATAGGACAGAATTTTATAGGAATCTGAACCACAGCCTCCCCAGTGATTTCACTTTTCAGAGCATGAATTCCAAAAGGAAAGCAGAAACCTGGAAAAGAAATAGACGTTAGCTGGCCTTCTCCAGGGTAGGCACAGACTGGGTACAACAAGCTCTGTGATTGGTGGTCTCTGGGGGTGATCATGTGTGAAATGCTCATTGGCTACCCACCTTTCTGTTCTGAGACCCCTCCAGAGACATACAAGAAGGTGATGAACTGGAAAGAAACTTTGACTTTTCCTCCAGAGGTTCCTATTTCTGAGAAAGCCAAGGATCTAATTTTGAGATTCTGCTGTGAATGGGAACATAGAATTGGAGCCCCTGGAGTTGAGGAAATAAAAAATAATTCTTTTTTTGAAGGTGTTGACTGGGAACATATCAGAGAGAGACCTGCTGCAATATCTATTGAAATCAAAAGCATTGATGATACCTCAAACTTTCATGAGTTTCCAGAATCTGATATTCTTAAGCCAACAGTGGCAACAAGTAATCACCCTGAGACAGACTGCAAGAACAAAGACTGGGTCTTCATCAATTACACTTACAAGCACTTCGAGGGCCTGACTGCACGGGGGAGCGATCCCTTCCTACATGAAAGCAGCAAAATCGTTTTCCTTGAAATGGGATCCTAAATCGAGTTCTTTGTACAACATCATGGTTTTCTTCTCATAAACTCTTTTGGAAAGAGTTTCCAGGAAGTTCACAGAACCCACCAACGTGGTGAACATGGTGATAGTAAGTGGATTCTCTTCCATAACACAGCTGATGACTGGTAGAACAAAGACAACAGTTTCTACCATGTTGGGCACGAAAGGCTGTCCTGCTTCTTTAGAAGCATCATGAGCCAATCTGGTGTTTTAAAAAAACCTCAAATTTTCCTAAGTTCATCAAAACGAAGGGGGAAAAACAGCCATCATCCAGCTTTAACACTGTAACATAAACTTATTATCAGCCAATTCTGTGTTTCTGTGACATGCTTCCTGTCAAGCCCACCAAGTATTTTTTTTTTTCTTTATGGCTAAAAGTTCGTAGTACTAAAGGAAATAAAGCAAAAAAGAGCATCGGCAGCCAGCATTCTGGCTGAAGAAAATGATCCGCCATTCTGAATGGATGGTTATGGTGGTTTCTCCCCAGACCTCAGCCTCTGGCAAGTGGCTTTTCATAGCCTCCGTTCTTTTCAAAAAAAGAATTATTTTTTATTTCCTCAACTCCAGGGGCTCCAATTCTATGTTCCCATTCACAACAGAATCTCAAAATTAGGTTGAGGCTAATTTTGGTGCACTTTATTTATGGTCCTGGAATAAAGACCCTCAATCCATTTTGATTTATTTGCTCCTGCCCATCTAAAATACTCATGCTGCTCTTCTGAGTGCTGATGGACGAGGCCGGCTTGATCCATCATTGCTCTTAGAAGACCCAAAGGCTGCTGGGCATTGCCAAGGAGTCTCGGATCACGTGGAAAATCCTCACCTTCTCTTCACGACTGTATCAGAAAATCCCTTTGGATATTGCCTTGGACCAGCAATACCCACAACTGCTGCCAACAGGACCTCGGCTCCTTCCTGGGAACACAGCAAGGAGAGCCTGGGCGGAAGCAGGTGGCCTGGAACACTCTTGGCGAAGGTGCTGCTCCTGTTCTGTCTCAAGGACCTGCCTGCCAGCGGTGAGGGAACCAGCCCAGGACACAGTGCAGAGCCTGCCTGCAGATCCTTACGCAGTTCACTCCTCAGTCCCTGGTGCAACCGTTATTTGTATTCTCAAGTGTTTCTCCTCTCCCAACTTTAAGTAACCGTTTTGCCTTGGAATCATGATTACAAATTTTTCCTTTGCAGATGCCTTCCTGGGGGATGGTCCTCTCCACCCTAAAGGGTCACCTGCAGGCCTGGGCTGACCAGGCCTCTCTGCTCGGGTGGTCTCTGAAGAGAGACCCTCTGAATTTTAGCATGAAGTGCATTTTCTTTCACAGCTGCCACCACCTTTAGAGAACTTTTGCTGCATCAGAAAAATGTGGAGGCTCCATATCAATGCATTATTGCTTTAAAAAATTTTGATGACTCTTACAGCATCATTTGCACCTATGTGGTAACTTTGCGTATTGCAGAGTGTGTGGCCAAGTCACAACTGGGATACTGCTTTCTGCCAGTCTTGAGGTTGTAAACATCAGCTATGAAAAGGAAGTATGTCCCAGCTTAGCCATTCAGGAAAAAAAAAGGAATATCAAAGTGATAGTAGCAAGTGAAGCTGCTTTGGGTCTTAATGACTTAGAGGAAGGAAAAAGAATTTTAGGGAAATATTAACTCTGGATGAAGATCATGTGTTTGACCCTTATTCTTTCATTCATGGTTTGCTGGTGAAAAGGAAGTGAGAGTCTTTTGTGTAACTATATAGTTTCTTTGGATTACCAAATAGTTGGGGTCTTGACCCCCGTGTGTTTTGCAAGAGTATGTGGTAAGCATGTTTAATGAGGAGGGTGATAGTCTGTATGTTGGAAAGTGGCATGGGATGATTTGGGTGGGGGGGTGGATGCCCACATTTTATCTTCTAAACTTTTGAATAAACTGTGTGAAAACAAACAAACAAACAAAAAATAATAAAGGAGATCAGTCCTGGGTGTTCATTGGAAGGACTGATGTTGAAGCTGAAACTCCAATACTTTGGCCACCTGATGCAAAGAGCTGACTCATTTGAAAAGACCCGGATGCTGGGAAAGATTGAGGGTGGGAGGAGAAGGGGATGACAGAGGATGAGATGGTTGGATGGCATCACTGACTCAATGGACATGAGTTTGAGTAAGCTCTGGGAGTTGGTGATGGACAGGGAGGCCTGGCGTGCTGCAGTCCATGGGGTCACAAAGAGTCAGACATGACTGAGTGACTGAACTGAACTGAACTGAATCCTTCCACCCAGACAAACTAGGAGCTCTGGTGCTAAACAAGTTGCCGCTTTAGGTTCTCCCAGGGAACCTCTTAGGGAGAGTTAGCAACCAAAGGAATGGGCAAAGGTGGGGAGATTCTGAGTTTGAGGCAGTCAGATGGATACCATGGGAACCAGATGAACTTAAAAGGTTCCAAGTAAAAGGTGGGAGAAGGAGACTAAGGAAATGCAAGAGCCCGAAAGGAAGGCTGCAGCTCTGCCTTTCTGGGCGCTGGCGGCCTCATGTTAACTGTGGCCAGGAATCCCAAAGGACACCTCCAAGACCTGGCTGTCTTCCCTATCTTTCTCCAACTCAGTGTGGTACTGGGAAACGTTCAATAACCAGTTTGAATGAGGTGGCCTGCTTGCATATACATTTTACTGATAGAAACGATGGGTAGTACACAATTTACAAATAGTAATAAAATACTCTTTATTGTAAAGTCTGTGTAGCCAATTAATCAGTAAGTCAAGAAGGCTTTCACTGAGTTTTAGCAACCTCTTGTATGGATAGGTAGCAATTATCAGATGAGTATAGTTCTGAGTGTTGGATGATATTTCATTTATAGCTGACTTTCTCATTATAATACTAGAAGAATATTTTAAAATTTTTATTCTATTCACAATGTAACACCCACAGATACGGTACACATGTAAGTTCATCTCAATTATTAATATTTCCTCCATCACTTTAGCTTAGTCAACATATTTTTTTTAATTTTAAAAAATTAAAAAATAATATAAAGCAAGCCCTGATCTGTAGCCTTTGCTAGTTTCTGTGAGATAAATATTAACACCAAATAAATACCAACACCTTAGTCAGTTTTCAAGTTACTAACATTAAGTCGCTACACAATGAGTTGGAAAGATTTTCAGTAGTATATGTCTATGTAGTATTTCCACCATACAGAAAAGCAAAAGTAAATACCCTCAAAAACATGGTATAGTAAAAAAAATAAGAAAATAAGTAAGTGATGTGTTTGTGCTTATTATAGTTATATAATTTATTAATTGCAAATTTATATAAATTTATATTTAATAATGCCTATGTGTGAGTATGAGTGAACTCTGGGAGTTGGTGATGGATAGGGAGGCCTGGCGTGCTGCGATTCATGGGGTCACAAAGAGTTGGACACGACTGAGCGACTGATCTGGTCTGATGTTTAATAACCAGTTCACAAAATTCCTGAGAATTTAAGAACTGGCTCTTGTAAGTCAATTTGAGCCATTCCTGGGTGGTAGTAGCAATACTCATTAGCTTCCAGATGGTACTAGTGGTAAAGATTCCACCTGTCAGTGCAGGAGCATAAAAGACACAGGTTCAATCCCTGGGTCAGGAAGATCCCCTGGAGGAAGAAATGGCAACCCACTCCAGTATTCTTGCCAGGAAAATTCCATGGACAGAGGAGACTAGCAGGCTTCAGTCCATGGGATCACAAAGTTTTGGACAAGACTGAGAGTCTGAGCACATAATAGCAATACTCATACTATTAGCTCTTCCTAATTCAAGAGATGGTGATTGCAGTCATGAAATTAAAAGATGCTTACTCCTTGGGAGGAAAGTTATGACCAACCTAGATAGCATATTCAAAAGCAGAGACGTTACTTTGCCAAAAAAGGTCCATCTAGTTAAGGCTATGGTTTTTCCAGTGGTCATGTATGGATGTGAGAGTTGGACTGTGAAGAAAGCTGAGTGCTGAAGAATTGATGCTTTTGAAGTGTGGTGTTGGAGAAGACTCTTGAGAGTCCCTTGGACTGCAAGGAGATCCAACCAGTCCATTCTGAAGGAGATCAGTCCTGGGTGTTCTTTGGAAGGAATGATGCTAAAGCTGAAATTTTGGCCACCTCATGTGGAGGTGGAAAAGACCCTGATGCTGGGAAAGATTGAGGGCAAGAGGAGAAGGGGACGACAGAGGATGAGATGGCTGGATGGCATCACTGACTCGATAGACGTGAGTTTGAGTGAACTCCGGGAGTTGGTGATGGACAGGGAGGCCCGGTGTGCTGCAATTCATGGGGTTGCAAAGAGTCGGACACGATTGAGTGACTGAACTGAACTGAGATCAAGGATTTTCAACTCTGACGATAGATCAGAATTCCCCAGAGCAGGGGATATTTTTTGTTTTGTTTCATTTAACCTGAATGCCTAGGCCACATCCAAGACCAAGAAAATCCAAATCTCTGGAGGTAGCACCAGGCATCAGTATTTTTCAAACCTCAAACCTCCCAGATAATTTCAGCATGCAGCCAAGGTTGAGAATCACTGGCACAGAACCTCGCTACTCAAAATGAGGTCCTGATACCAGCAACTCAGGTAACATGCAAAAGCCCTCTAGAAATGCAGAATCTTGGGCCCCACTCCAAAGCAAGATGTCCAAGAGATTGGAACTCAAGTTGAAGTCCTGAGCGCTGCACCCACCTCACATCAGCTGCCTAACTCATACTCACCCCTTCACTCCTGCTTTTTCACTGAAGCCTTCCCTAACAGTCCATTGATTCATCAAGTCCCAGAGTGCTTCCATCGCACCCTGTACCTCTTCCTGGCTTTTATCATCATTGAGTTTCAGTCATTATGTATTGATTCTGCTGATGTCTAAATCTCCAAGCAAAGTGAAGAGGTAATAGGGGAAGCTCACTTGCTGTGTAGAAGAGCTCTGGTGATGTGAGAAGCCACTTGGCAGCCCCTGGAGATTGAAAATCTCAGTGATAAGCAGGTGGGCCAGAGTCTGAAGAACATGAGTACTGTAAGGGATACAATGTACCACTTGGATGAGGGCAACCTCCTCTGGCAGGATAGAGGTGGGTATAGGAGAAAAGAGATGAAATCTGGAAAGCTCAGGGTGTTCAATGATCAAATGAGGATGCAGCACAGACAGATAGCCGGGGATGTTAGGTGGGTTGGACTCCCTTCTCAGTAGATTTATTAAGCTCAGAATTTTATTCTCTTTTTCTCCCTCTCTGTCTCTGTCTGTCACACACACACACATACACGTCCTCAACTCTCTCAGAAGAAAATGTTCCAGTTTTAGCAAATCCTCAGTCCAACTGCAGAAGCACACAACCGTGGGCCAGAGAAGACACTTCTCTGTAGTGAAGAACTGGAAGGGGCACGCCGCTGCTCTCAGTCCATACGGAGGACCGAGCTCCTCAGCCCGGAGGCCCCTGCTCCTTGGATGCTGGCAAAGTGGTGGGTGCAGGGACTGAGCCAAAGTATAACCGAAAGTGGGGTCCAGCTGCTCACTGCTCAAAAGCCAGTAAAGAGACAGGATTGGTGAAAAGGAAAGTTTGCTTAATTTTCTATGCCAGCAACCGGGGTGGGAGTGAAGGGGGGGGACACCTGTCCAAAGACCTACTCTCCCTCACTGGCAATCAGTGGGCAAGAGCTTTTATAGACAGACAGGGGGGGCTACATGCAGAAACAGCGCAGTCAGCTCTGACAGTCATCTTGAAGTTGGTCATGTCGTGGTCTGACCAGCATCATCTTGATTGTTTTGAGTACATTACAAGTGTACTAAATATACATTTAGTACATTTAGTTTTGAGCACAGTTTCAGGGTTGGTTTGTTTCCATCTCCTTGAGGCCAGTTCTTGGAACTGTTACAGCACTCTGGCCATCATGTAATTAACTTCTTCCCAGGACTCAGAGTCTAGCAGTGATGGGTTTTAGACATTACTAAGAAAAACCATAAATCACATGGCTCAGGGATCAAGAGGCCCAAGCTGTCTCTTTTCAAATAAAGTTTTAGGTTTTTCCCTTTATAAAATTATGTGTGTTTTTTTAATTTTAAAATACAGAAAAAGAGGAGAGAGAGAAGCACCTATTGTCAAATGACAAGCAGACTACCATATCTATATAGACATATGACATTTTGGTTTATATATATAGCTGTGATCATACTTTATGCACAAATATAGTTTATTTTTCACTTACTATTATTATATCATACTGTACATTTTCCTTGTTTTTTTCTAAATTTTAATGAACTTCAACCCAATATGCCATAGAATTTGTTGTTGTTTGGTTGCTTAGTTGTTTACAACCCCATGGACTGCAGCACATCAAGCTTCCCTGTCTTTCGCTATCTCTCAGAATTTGTTCAAACTCATGTCCATTGAGTCAATGATGCCATCCAACCATCTCATATTCTGTCACCCCTTTCTCATCCTGCCCTCAATCTTTCCCAGCATCAGGGTCTTTTCCAATGAGTCGGCTCTTCACATCAGGTGGCCAAAGTATTGGGGCTTCGACTTCAGCATCAATCCTTCCAATGAATATTCAGGGTTGATTTCCTTTAGGATGGACTGGTTGGATCTCCTTGCTGTCCAAGGGACTCTCAAGGGTCTTTTCCAGCACCACATTTTGAAAGCATCAATTTTTAGGCACCCAGCCATCTTTATGGTCCAACTTTCACATCCATACCTGACTACTGGAAAAACCATAGCTTTGACTATTGAATGTACATATTTTATTTAGCCATCCTTTGAGTACAAGGCATTTTGCCCATTTCAAGTTATCAGTATCATATATATGACTTAAAAAACATCTTTGTGCAAAAAAAATAAACTTAGTTTAGATTTCCAGAATTGGGGTTTTGGGCCCAGGGTAGGAAGAAGGGAAAGGAAATGTGTATTCTTCCTGACACTGTTGTTCAGTCGCTAAGTTGTGTCCAGGTCTTTGTGACCGCAAGGACTGCAGCACACCAGGCTTTCCTGTCCTTCACTATTGGTAGACAATTTTTCCACAGATGTTGGGGTAGGTGGGTGGAGGTGGGGGGTGGGTGGGGTTACAGGATGATTGAAGCAAATTACATATTATGCCACTGTTGATCTGACCGGAGGTGGCACTTGGGAGGTAATGAGAGTGATAGAGGGTGGCTGTAAATGCAGATGAAACCTCAGTAGCTTGCCTGCTGCTCACCTCCTGCTGTGCAGGCTGGATTTCTAACAGGGGGCTGGGGACCCCTAGGCTGAGCTATCTCTCCTGAGAACCAAATGATAGGAAGGTACACCTCGAATTAAATTTGGATTTTATCCCTTTCATTTCCCATTGCCAGGAACAACAGTGTAGTTAACCTATCAATGGTTTGAAGGATGTTTCTTTGTTGGCTTATTAAGCAACATTATCCTGTATGCTATTGGCTTGTAAAATTATTATAATTCCTACAGTGAATCTATGTTAAATAAAATATTGGGGGACTTCCCTGGTGGTCCAGGGATGGAGTCCACCTTTCAGTGGAGGGGATGTGGGTTTGAGCCCTGGTTGGAAAACTAAGATCCCACATGTAGCAGGGCAACTAGCCCGTGACCACAACTAGAGAGCCTGTGTGCCGCAATGGACAATCCTGCTGCCAACCCTGCATGCTGCAACTAAGACTGGATGCAGCCAAAAATAAATAAATAAAATAAAATGTTGGCCAAGACGATCTCAGTCTCAAAAAATAATTCACCTGGAAACAAAACAGTAGCCCAGCTCTATTACCTGCCCTGTGTTCTGGTAGATACCACCTACTTCCTCCCCAACCCCCAAATAAATCCAGTTTATCACTTGATCTGGCTTGAGTAGATCTCTGTTGTTTTCAACAAAAAGATCATGGATTCAATGAACAGAATTTCAGTACCTCTTAGAGTCAGAGAATATCAGGACTGAAAGGGTCCCGGCACAAACAGACCCCTCCTCTGCTCAGCCATGGCCACAAGGACTTGAGGCTGAGCCCCTCCCCAGCGGCAGGAGTGCAGTGCAAGCCGATCAGGGGAACTCACTCACCTCCCCACAGCAATAGGCTGTCCTGCCTCCTAACACTGATGGTGCCCGAAATGGGCATTGGACTTAAGCCATCAGAGCAGAGTCATCTATATGGCTTGTGGCTATTTTAACAACAACAAGGAGGAAAAAGAGGAGAATAAGAAAAACAGTACTCCTTTCAATAGTATGAAAGTAGCATGTGTTTCCTGAGGAAAAATTTAAATACAGGAAAGGATGAATACATAAATAAAAATAGCCTCCCTTGAGATCAGGGAAATGCCAAAGAAAACCAATGAGACATCATATTCATTAGACTGGCAATATTTTTCCTTATGATCAAGTGTTAACAAAGTTGTGGGAAAGGAATTCTTTCATACTGCTATGGGCATGTCAATTATTACAGCTCCTATTGAGGGCAAGTTGCCAGTATCTATTAAAATTTAAAATCTTAGGACCCACTGTTCCTCTCTATCTGCCTTGAGGAGACCTTTGTACACATGTCCAGCTAACTGGGATCAAAGATGTTGACTAAAGCATTGCTTGCATTACTGCAAAATCAAAAACAACCTAAATGTCTATGAAAAAGGGAAGAGCTAAATCAATCTAATAAAGCCATACTAGAGTTCCAAAGAATAGCAAGAAGAGATAAGAAAGCCTTCCTCAGCAATCAATGCAAAGAAATAGAGGAAAACAACAAAATGGGCAAGACTAGAGATCTCTTCAAGAAAATTAGAGATACCAAGGGAACATTTCATGCAAAGATGGGCTCGATAAAGGACAGAAATGATATGGACCTAACAGAAGCAGAAGATATCAAGAAGAGGTGGCAAGAATACACAGAAGAACTGTACAAAAAAGATCTT
>NW_011495064.1:14839281-14839668 GCF_000754665.1 Bison bison bison
GAAACAGTGTCAGACTTTATTTTTGGGGGCTCCAAAATCACTGCAGATAGTGATTGCAGCCATGAAATTAAAAGACGCTTACTCCTTGGAAGGAAAGTTATGATCAACCTAGATGGCATATTCAAAAGCAGAGACATTACTTTGCCAACAAGCCGTCTAGTCAAGGCTATGGTTTTTCCTGTGGTCATGTATGGATGTGAGAGTTGGACTGTGAAGAAAGCTGAGTGCCGAAAAATTGATGCTTTTGAAGTGTGGTGTTGGAGAAGACTCTTGAGAGTCCCTTGGACTGCAAGGAGATCCAACCAGTCCATTCTGAAGGAGATCAACCCTGGGATTTCTTTGGAAGGAATGATGCTAAAGCTGAAACTCCAGTACTTTGGCCACCTC
>NW_011495064.1:14839768-14843876 GCF_000754665.1 Bison bison bison
TGATGCTAAAGCTGAAACTCCAGTACTTTGGCCACCTCATGCAAAGAGTTGGCTCATTGGAAAAGACTCTGATGCTGGGAGGGATTGGGGGCAAGAGGAGAAGGGGACGACAGAGGATGAGATGGCTGGATGGCATCACTGACTCGATGGGTGTGAGTCTGGGTGAACTCCGGGAGCTGGTGATGGACAGCGAGGCCTGGCGTGGTGCGATTCATGGGGTCGCAAAGAGTCGGACACGACTGAGCAACTGAACTGAACTGAACTGAACTAAACTGATAAACTAGCATGCTGCAGTCAGAAGAGTGAAAAAGATCAATGTGTCATAATATCCAACAAGACATGCTGTTGAGTGAAAGATCCAAGTTGAAGAAAGAAAGGTACAGTCCAATGTCATTTCAGTTTTTTGAAAGCCACACAAAACAATCAGATTGTCATCTGTGTGTTTCTATATATTTGTGTACGAATGCAGAGAAAAAAAAACACTCCAAAAGTAGTGAAGGTCATTCTTACTATAAATCATAATTATGCTCAGGAAGAACTCAATAACATACTGTGTGATCTTACTTTAACAAAATTGTTTTCAAATATACATATACACAGGAGAAAATTTAGAGAATACACAAAGAATAAAGACACAAATAAAATAACCTCTAATCCCACCTCAACTGCTCACCCTCTAGAATCCTTTGGGAAAGAGTCAGGGTTCTACTCAGGGGCTCAGGCATGACCATCAGGCTCTCGCTGCCCTTCTGCCCACAAGGGAGTCTGGCACCATTCAACCCAGAAAAGCTCCTAATCTAAATAGCACCCTAAACTCTGCAAAGGTCATGGTGTTCACCCACCATTTGTGATTCTAAACAAAGTTCTGAATTTTCCCAGGACTACTTCAGTGCTTCTTTAAAGCAATGAATATCAAATCTTTTCAAACAAGTGCTCCCCCCTCCCTTTCTTTGTCTGGGTGTATGTTTTGTTTTGCTTTATTCCATCAGGGTTTTTTGTGTCCCTGCTTCTTGGTGCCCTAAACCCACATGCAATCTGCCTGTTGACCAATCCTGCACTGCTCCTCTCCCCACCACTACCCCACCCCCCAGAAGGCTGTGTTTTCAGACACACCCCAGGGTGCCTGCCCCTACCCCACCCCACATCTATGCCTCCTGTTTCAGGCTTGCCATTGTGTCCCAGGCAAGCTGCCTAACAATGAATTCTTAGCAGATGATGGTATTGCCCTGTCTCCACGTTCTGAGCCAACCCCAGTTATGCCTGGCATTCGGGAGTCAGCAATTTGTAAGCTTCTGTGACATTTGAGAGCTCACATCCCACTTCTCCCAGCATTTGGAAAAAAGAAAGAAGGACAGAGAACTGCTCTTGTCACCACCAATGAGCTCATCCTTCTCAGAGAGGCCATAAGAAAGCTAAATCTCACCCCATGAATCAGGAAGCCTGAACTCACAAAAAAGCATGCATTCCTCAGCTGCCTGACCCACCCGGCTGACCTTTCTATAAAAAGGAGAATTACACTGAAGCCTCCTCCCTAGAATGAGTTAACTAATTAAACGAAGACAGACATCTTTTAGGGAAACAAGTCCTTCGCACCATCCACCGGAACCCTTTGATTTCTACACATCTTTTCCTTCAGGCCTCCTGTGACTGAAGTCACACACGTTTGGGAGCCACGCCCAGCTTGAACACTTGGGACAGTTTTACCAGGAGCAGGTCACTTAACCTCTCTCGGTTTCAGTTTCTCAGTCTGCAAACTGGAAATACTAATTCTTATCTTTTTCCTATTGTGATTCTAGGACAGTATGCCCTTGGGCATGACTCACAGCCTCAAAACAGTGGTGCCGTGGGATTCAGTTTGCCTTCTCATCCATATTCACACCAGACCAAAGCCATCTCCAGACTTACAGGACACTGGCCTGATTCTCCTACCTCTGGCTCCTCAGAATGCAGAAGTCTCTGTGTAGTTAGCCATGTGGTCTTTCCAACTCAGCCAACCTTCCAGTCAATTTCCTCTGTATCTTCCAACTATGGGGCCAGTCCGCCTCATAGACCTCATAGGGGCCCTTGTTCTCCCTCAGAACTACTGCTTTACCTTTATCCTTAAGCACATTTCTTTCTTTTTACTTCCCTCCATGGAAATTTTGCAGACTTCCGCACCAGTCTTCAGAGATTTTCTTCCTCCCTGAGCTGGCAGCTATGGTCCTTCCCTCTCTGCAAGGTATCCGATTCACCTTTTCACTCTCTAGTCTTTTGTGAGTCTGCCATAAAGATTATGCACTGATTCAGAATCTGAGTTTGGTTTAGGCTTAGAGTTTGCTCACCTGAGTGCAACAGTGTCTTCACATCTTTGTAATAAATAGTATCTGTTGTAAAGCATATTACACATTAGTTCTAAATTATCCTATAGTGCTTGTATGGGCTGGTGGTGATTATTCTAGATTTCCTTTAGGATTGACTGGTTTGATCTCCTTGCAGTCCAAGGGACTCTTAAGAGTCTTCTCCAACACCACAGTTCAAAGGCATCAATTCTTCGGTGCTCAGCTCTCACATCCATACATGACTACTGGAAAAAACCATAGGTTTGACTAGACAGACCTTTGTTGGCAAAACAATATCTCTACTGTTTAATATGCTGTCTAGGTTGGTCATAGGTTGCTGTCTAGGTTGCTTCCAAGGAGCAAGCATCTTTTAATTTCATGGCTGCAGTCACCATCTGCAATGATTTTGGAGCCCAAGAAAATAAAGCCTGTCACTGTTTCCATTGTTTTCCCATCTATTTGCCATAAGTGATGGGACTGGATGCCATGATCTTAGTTTTCTGAATGTGGTTTTAAGCCAGCTTTTTCACTCTCTTCTTTCACTTTCATTCAGAGGCTCTTCAGTTCCTCTTCACTTTCTGCCATAAGGGTGGTGTCATCTGCATATGTGAGGTTTTTGGTATTTCTCCCAGCAATCTTGTTTCCAGCTGTGAACACTTTAGACAGGTGAATTCGATGGTATGTGAATTATATCTCACTTAATAAAGCTGATATGCTTTTGTGTGCTGACCTGCCGGTGGCCTTGTTTCCTCCCACTCTTAGAACCAGCTTCAGAGGCTTCTGTACCTGTTCCTCATAGAGGCACTGGCCCTGCTTGTGCTTCTTGCCGTGCTGATCCCAGTCCTGGGGCCCTCTACCACATTCACCCCACCAGATCCAGAGAGAAAGGGAGATTAAAAACAAAGCAAAAACAAAAAAGTGGCATGCACCTACTGAAGGCCATTTAGATTGTTTCCACTTTCTCCCTTAGCAAAGGAACTGCAGTGGCCATTTTTACTCACATTGACTTGTGCACTTACTGTGGGTTTTTCTAGAGGATACACTAGAGTGAAATTGCTGGGTCATAAGTCATATATTCATCTCCCCCAAGACTTTGACCAATTATTCTTCAAAACAGTTGAAACACTTTACATTCCTACCGGCAATGTGGGAGAGTTCCCATTTACCAGCTGCTCTCCAGCTCTCAGCCTATCAGAGTTGATTATTTTTTTCTTTTTCAGCATGTCCATTGTAGAATGTTGTCTTGTTTTAGTGGGCATTTCTCTGATTACCAATTGAGCATCCATTAGTTTATGAATACTCAGTTTGTTCTCTGTGAGTCACTGATTTTTATCCAAACAGCAATTTTCTACTGGGTTATTTGTTTTTTATTTCTTGGTGTGTATTCTGGGTACTAATTATTATATACATGGTAGATATCTTCACTCAGTCTGTTAGCTTGTCTTTTCACTTTGGTTATGATTTGTTTTAGTATTTGCAAGGTTTTAATTTTTATGGCAACAGAGAATGAGATGGTTGGATGGCATTGCTGACTTGATGGACACGAGTTTAAGCAAGCTCTGGGAGTTGGTGATGGACAGGGAAACTGGTGTGCTGCAATCCATGGGGTCACAAAGAGTCGGACACAACTGAGCAACTGAACTGAACTGACTGAATTTTAATGTTGTCTAATTTTCCTCTATGGGCTTCCCTGGTGGCTCAGTGGTAAAGAATCCACCAGCCAACGTGGGAGTTGCAAATTTGATCCCTGAGTCAGGAAGATCCCTTGGAGAAGGAAATGGCAACTCACT
>NW_011495064.1:14843976-14849209 GCF_000754665.1 Bison bison bison
GGCAACTCACTCCAGGGTTCTTGCCTGGGAAATCCCATGGATGGAGGACCCTGGTAGACCATAGTCCACAGGGTGGCAAAGAGTTGGGCACAGCAACAACACAATTTTCCTCAATAGTTCATAGGAGCTTTTTGTTTTGTTTCAGAAATCTCTCTCTACTCCATAAAAATAATGTTTGTTTTAACGCTTTTCTTTCACAGTTGGCCTTTAATCTAACTGAGACTTCTTTTCTGTGTGATGTGAGGTGGGGATTTTATTTTTCTCACAGAGAGCCAGCAAATTTATGGAATAGTTTACCTCTCCCTATAATCCACAGTGCCTCTGCCATTAAATTCAAGTCCCCATAACAAATGGAGACCTCAGAAATTCATACGTCTGCAAAATTCAGTTGTAACGTCTACAGTTTTATGATGTCTTAATAACTTAAAGGAAAATACTCTCAACACATTCTTCAAAATTGTCTTAGCTCTTCTTGACCCTTTACCCTTTTTGTGTTGACAACAACAACAAAAAAAATGCACAGTATGAGAATTGCAAGTTAAATTTATTTGCGGCGAAATAAGGACTGCATTTCAGATAACTCTGAGAAACTGCTCCAAAGAGGCAGGGAGCAGTTGTGGGGAGGTCAGTATATATGAGATTTTGGTGAAGGGGAGATACAGGCAATCAAGCATATATTTTTTTAGGCAGGTTTCTGCTAGTCATGAGGACCAGTCATCACTATGAAGGATTTTAGTGCTTTGAGGAGATACAAACAAGAATTGGATTCATACAATCAGCTCCTGGGATTTCCCTGGTGGCGCAGAGGATAAGAATCTGCCTGCCAAAGCAGGAGACACGGATTCTATCCCTGGTCTGGGAAGATTCCACATGCTGCAGAGCAACTAAGCCCCTGTCGGGTTCTAGAGCCTGGGAGCTCCAAATACCGAGCCTGTATCCCAACTACTGGAGCCCCTGCGCCCAGCGTTTGTGCTCCGCAACAAGAGAAGCCACCACAATGAGAGGCTCGCGCGTGCCAACGAGGAGTCCCTGCTCACTGCAGCCAGAGAAAGCCCTCACAAAGCAACCATGACCTAGCACAGCCATAACAAAATGAACAAGATTTTTTTAAAATCGGCTCCTAGGGGCTTCCCTGGTGGTCCAATGATTAAACACTCACCTTGCAATGCAGGGGACACCAGTTCAATCTCTGGTCTGGGAGGATCCCACGTGCCGCGGGGCAACTAAGCCCAAGCCATGCACCGTGTGTCACAGCTGCTGAAGCCCACTCGCCTCGAAGAGCAGCAGGAGAAGCCACCGCAATGAGAAGCCACAACTGGAGAAAGCCCGTGCGTAGCAATGGAGACCCACAACGGTCAACAAATACATAGATAAATCCAACAAAATCAAAACAGGGCTCTTTGAGTGGACTGTCCAGCAACTGTTCTGTTATGGACTAGTCCTGATTTCCAAATCACAAGAGGACTAACCAAGATGCTTATAAGCAATTCTGTGTACCATAATCTTAATATTTCTGAAATAAAAAGTTAAACAAAAAATCAGCTCCTGAAAATATCTAACTATTGGAAGACCTGTTTTGTCAGTTCCCTTCTCCTCCCGACCCCCACCCATTTCCACCCCCTCCACCCCACTCCCATCCCCCTACCCCACCTCTGACCTCAAGCACAGAGTGTCTCATTTCTGCTGTTCACCCTGAACTCCTTTCAAGGGGCATTAAAAATCAGCAGCTGCAGAAGCACATGATTTAATCCTTGTAGAGGGGTAGATGGCAAGTGACTATGGTAAGTGTCAATTTGTAGTTGACACCTTTAATATTAGTTTTGTTAAATTCCATGAAAATCCTTCTCAAAGTTTCACCTTGTCAGGAAGGAAGACATTTTCCTTTACCCTCTAGGTTATTCTGGCTGGTCTAAGAATTAAATTGACAAGAGGCAGATTAATAGGAGGAAATCACACAAAAGTTTAATAACATGTACACATGGAAGAGGCCCAGAAAAACTGAGTAACAAGCCAAAATGGCTGAAACCTTAGTTTAAATACTCCCTTCAGCTAAAGACAAAAGAGAATATTGAGGGTGGTGATTTGGGACTTCAGAAGGGAGGAAGGCCATTGACATAGAGATGGAAAAGCAAATGTTTGGTAAATAAATGTTTGCTGGGCCATGCAGAGACAGTGGGACACAGAGGAATTTTCGCAAAAGAGACTTTGCTAGATTCCTCCCTGTGCACAAGTGTACATATGTGCTTGGTTGTGTCTGACTCTTTGCCCCTCCATGGACTGTAGCCCACCAGGCTCCTCTGTCCATGGCATTATCCAGGCAAGCATACTGGAGTGGGTTGCCATTTCCTTCTGTAGGGGATCTTCCCAACCCAGGGATCAAACCCACATCTCTTGTGTCTCCCGCATTTCTCTATCTATACACCTAATTCATACTATAGTTATCTATGGTGATAACTTCTTTCTTGGGATATATTCTCTGTCTGCATTCTTTTAGACAGTTAGGGAGAAGGTCAAAGCTTTTTCGTGAGTCTTTTGGGCCTTGATTGTTTCCAGCCCAAAATAATCTGCATGCAAAGAGACATTTTGGAGTGGCAAGATTTGATCCCCTACAACTTAAATTACATTAAATTTATAATTTTTTTATTTGGGAACTGGCATCACCAGTTTCTTGCAAAAGGGGAGCCAGTGGCAGGGCTAAGGAGTGAGTGAGCAAGGCTCAAACCTTCCCTCTAAAATCTCATCAACACCCCATTCTCACTACTGCTCCCTACAAGCCTCCTCATAAAATGCCGAGTCTCCAGCAAAACCCTGCAGTGGCAGTTTCAAGGAAAGCTGAACCTAAGTCTTCTCAACCTTCTTCCAACCAGACCTCACTGCCCCTACACACCCTGTGGTATAAAAAGTCTGGAGTCTCCACTAAGAGGGAAAAGCAGGGGAATGGAGGCAATGGATAAAGTTGTTACTGAATTGGTCAACCAGACCCATGCCTGGGTCCTGGCCTGGGCCAAGACCTCTTGTCCCAGCCAGGAAGTTCTTTTCCCAGTCAGATTCATAGCCAATAACAAAACCAGTGATGAGACTGGAACAATACAAGCTTTATTCAATGGCCAAAGCATGGAGAAGCAGGCACCTAGTTCACAAATCAACTTTTCAACCCAGTTTGGGTGGATACACCAAATACATAGAAGGGTTGAGGTAAAGGGGACAGAATTAGAAAGGGTGGGAGGAATGAATATTCATCAGTGATCTGATAACAGGGGTGTGGTTTGAATCCAGAAC
This sequence comes from Bison bison bison, assembly GCF_000754665.1. Classification (NCBI taxonomy): domain Eukaryota; kingdom Metazoa; phylum Chordata; class Mammalia; order Artiodactyla; family Bovidae; genus Bison; species Bison bison. The sequence goes on from NW_011495064.1 coordinate 14,847,256, forward strand.
TGATGCAACTCTTTTTTTCAGTCTTGGTATAGGCTTTTCCAGTTGTTGTCATGGCAATTATCAACTGTCGTGGCAGCGGTGGGTCATTTAGCATGCTAAAATATTATAATGAGTGTGTAGCGAGGTTCAAGGTCTGCTGGAAGTCAAGTCTTCTGGTATCTTGGGCCTAGTTGGTTCTAAGCAGTTTTTGTTCTTTTTTCTATTTTCAGCTTCCTCTTGAAACTTAGGTAAGAGTAATTGTTTTCTATTCAAGAGAAGGGCCGGGGTTTGGTTCTAGGGAAACAGTCTTGGTAACAAAAGGCCAGGTCCCAGGCATTATCCTATTCTGATTCCTGTTCTAAAGGGCCTTGAGCCCCCCAAATAGACTAGAAGACCTAGTCATCATCTGTTCATTACAAGCATCCTTGGGCTTCTTCAGGGTTTTAGGGCCTGTGGGGGAAATGGAGGAGAGGCAGGGAGAATGAGGGGCCTGCATGATTGCTTACAAAGCCTCCTTCTTCTACCCTCACAGCCCCAAGTTCCCTGGGGAAGGGCCTCAGGGAAGCAACATCTGAAAGGCTCACTGGGACTCCTAAAGCTGGGCAAGACTTTCATAAAACTACAACCAGGGCACAAATGACTCAAGAAAGAGTGAGGTGAAAAGAAAGGGCACACCCAGCAGCGAGTTAATTGAGGAGAATGAGATCAAGAGGCTTTATTTTCTTGGGCTCCAAAATCACTGCAGTTGGTGACTGAAACCATGAAATTAAAAGACGCTTGCTCATTGGAAGAAAAGCTATGACAAACCTAGAGAGCATATTAAAAAGCAAAGACATTACTTTGCTGACAAATGTCCATCTAGTCAAAGCTATGGTTTTTCCAGTAATCATGTATGGATGTGAGACTTGGACTGTAAAGAAAGCTGAGCATCAAAGAATCGATGTTTCTGAACTGTGGTGTTGGAGAAGACTCTTGAGAGTCCCTTGGACTGCAAGAAGATCAAACCAGTCAATCCAAAAGGAAATCAGCCCTGAACATTCATTGGATGGACTGATGCTAAAGCTGAAATTCCAATACTTTGGCTACCTGATGCAAAGTACTGACTCATTGGAAAAGACCCTGGTGCTGGGAAAGATTGAAGGCAGGAGGAGAAGGGGACAACAAAGGATGAGATGGTTGGATGGCATCACCGACTCAATGGACATGAATTTGGGTAAACTCTAGGAGTTGGTGATGGACAGGGAGGCCTGGCATGCTGCAGTCCATGGGGTCACAAAGAGTCGAACATGACTAAGTGACTGAACTGAACTGACTGAGATAAAGTGTTGAGTTATAGCAATGTGGACAGGCTTCAGTTCAGTTCAGCCGCTCAGTCGTGTCCGACTCTTTGCGACCCCATGAACTGCAGCACGTCAGGCCTCCCTGTCCATCACCAACTCCCGGAGTTCACCCAAACTCATGTGCATCGAGTCAGTGACGCCATCCAACCATCTCATCCTCTGTCATCCCCTTCTCCTCCTGCCCCCAATCCCTCTCAGCATCAGAGTCTTTTTCAATGAGTCAACTCTTCGCATGAGGTGGCCAAAGTATTGGAGTTTCAGCTTAAGCATCAGTCCTTCCAAAGAACACCCAGGACTGATCTTTGGAACGGACTGGCTGGATCTCCTTGCAGTCCAAGGGACTCTCAAGAGTCTTCTCCAACACCACACTTCAAAAGCATCAATTCTTCGGTGCTCAGCTTTCTTCACAGTCCAACTTACACATCCATACATGACCACTGGAAAAACCATAGCCTTGACTGTACGGACCTTTGTTGGCAAAGTAATGTTTCTGCTTTTGAATATGCTATCTAAGTTGGTCATAACTTTCCTTCCAAGGAGTAAGTGTCTTTTAATTTCATGGCCGCAATCACCATCTGCAATGATTTTGGAGCCCAGAAAAATAAAGTCTGACACTGTTTCCACTGTTTCCCCTT
>NW_011495064.1:14849798-14850305 GCF_000754665.1 Bison bison bison
AGACGTCTCCTTTTCCTATCTGGAACCAGTCTGTTGTTCCATGTCCAGTTCTAACTGTTGCTCCCTGACCTGCATATAGGTTTCTCAAGAGGCAGGTCAGGTGGTCTGGTATTCCCATCTCTTTCAGAATTTTCCACAGTTTACTGTGATCCACACAGTCAAAGGCTTTGGCATAGTCAATAAAGCAGAAATAGATGTTTTTCGGGAACTCTCTTGTTTTTTCGATGATCCAGCAGATGTTGGCAATTTGGTCTGTGGTTCCTCTGCCTTTTCTAAAACCAGCTTGAACATCAGGAAGTTCACCATTCATGTATTGCTGAAGCCTGGCTTGGAGAATTTTGAGCATTACTTTACTAGTTAGGTACATAAATCAAGGCAAATCGGAAGTGGTCAAACAGGAGATGGAAGAGTGAACGTTGACATTTTAGGAATCAGCGAACTAAAATGGACTGGAATGAGTGAATTTAACTCAGATGACCATTATATCTACTACTGTGGGCAGGAATC
>NW_011495064.1:14850487-14868258 GCF_000754665.1 Bison bison bison
TCAACAAAAACAAGACAGGGAGCTGACTGTGGCTCAGATCATGAACTCCTTATTGCCAAATTCAGACTTAAATTGAAGAAAGCAGGGAAAACCACTAGACCATTCAGGTATGACCTAAATCAAATCCCTTATGATTATACAGTGGAAGTGAGAAATAGATTTAAGGGACTAGATCTGATAGACAGAGTGCCTGATGAACTATGGACTGAGGTTCGTGACACTGTACAGGAGACAGGGATCAAGACCATCCCCATGGAAAAGAAATGCAAAAAAGCAAAATGGCTGTCTTAGAAGGCCTTACAAATAGCTCTGAAAAGAAGAGAAGTGAAAAGCAAAGGAGAAGAGGAAAGATATTCCCATTTGAATGCAGAGTTCCAAAGAATAGCAAGGAGAGATAAGAAAGTCTTCCTCAGCGATCAATGCAAAGAAATAGAGGAAAACAACAGAATGGGAAAGACTAGCGATCTCTTCAAGAAAATTAGAGATACCAAGGGAACATTTCATGCAAAGATGGGCTCGATAAAGGACAGAAATGGTATGGACCTAACAGAAGCAGAAGATATTAAGAAGAGGTGTCAAGAATACACAGAAGAACTGTACAAAAAAGATCTTCACAACCAAGATAATCAGGATGGTGTGATCACTCACCTAGAGCTGGACAAGCTTAAGGGAAAGCAACAATTCTGCATAGTATCTGTGAAGCAATCATAGGGAGCTCTTACTATCTCTAGAACTAGAGGAGAATGGGGGAAATGGTCACTGTAACCCAAAGAGACCCATAGATATGAAAAAGAACTGTCCAAGAGCATGGCCTTCAATAGAGAGAGGCAGCCACTACCAGCCTATGGCCCAGACAGTCCCATTTAGCATTTAGCTCTCTGCTCCTAAAGTAGAGGCCCATTGATTGAGGTGAACAAAGCACAAATCACTAAGTAGTCCTCTGCTTCTTGTCCCTAGCCTTTGGCCCTAGCGTTGGTTGGGTATTCCTTACAGGTAGGGACATCAGCAGGCTGGTATTTTTCGGTTCACAGAGCTCTTTCAGCTGCATGTCCTGAGGAAGGCAAGAAAGAGCTAAGCTAGGTCTAAGCTTAGTGCTCCTGGATCAGGTAAGAGACGCCACCAAAATCCACCCCCATCACAGACACCCACACACATACACACACCCCACATGTAAATATATAGTAAAAGCTACAGAGTACTCCACAATTGTTGGTTATTTTATTAAAAAGGATGCTCTTAGCAGGTAACCTGGTCTTCAGACACAGAGAGAAGACTTTGAAGTTCCTGAAAGCAATCTGAGGAGGAAAGATGAGGAAGAAAAAAGGAAAAAAAATCAAGGAAAGAGGACACTAGAAAATAACTTTAGACTACGATTTGTTCTCTGAGCTGCAGGACTGACCTGGAACCAGCACACCCCTCTTTTCCTCATGGCCATACTCCTTTCATGCTTAGATGAAGCAAGAAACTCACCAAGGAAGAGGTTGCTGCTGCTGCTGCTAAGTCGCTTCAGTCGTGTCCAACTCTGTGCGACCCCATAGACGGCAGCCCACCAGGCTCCCCCATCCCTGGGATTCTCCAGGCAAGAACACTGGAGTGGGTTGCCATTTCCTTCTCCAATGCATGAAAGTGAAAAGTGAAAAGTGACAGTGAAGTCGCTCAGTCGTGCCTGACTCTTTGTGACCCCATGGACTGCAGCCCACCAGGTTCCTCCATCCATGGGATTTTCCAGGCAAGAGTACTGGAGTGGGGTGCCATCGCCTTCTCCGAAGGAAGAGGTTAGAGCCTGCAAATAGGGATACTTCCTATTTCACACACTGTTGGAAAAGGATAAAGTAATTTCATTGAAAACACTTTATACAGAATAGGTCCTAAATATGTGTGAGCTGAAGCTAAACAGACCTTTCATTCCTCCCCAAGGGGCTGATGGATTCTTCTCAAGCCATTTACCCCTTCTCACTTCTTACTCTGGAAGCAGAGGCAACTTGAACTAGCTCACTCCTTCTCCCTAAACCTCAACCTCTTCTTTGTTTCAAGTTTTTTTCTCTTAGAAAAAATGGCCACCTTCCAAGCCTCATCACTTGGTCTGGAATTAGACTCCACTCCTCTCTGGACCAGAATGTATCAGTTACTCCTCTTCAGTCTGGTTTCCCTTCCCCTGTCTCCTTTCCTTCCCTTCCCTATATACGTGTTTAGTCGTGGCCAAGATTTTTTAAAAACAGTTCTTGGACCTGTCCCCCTCTCCAGTTTCCACCCTTTTATTCCTTCCTCCCATCACTACTAAACTCCTGTAATACCCTGCCCAGCTGGCTTCCCCCAAACGTCATCATAAAAGTCACCAACAACCTCCATGTTGCCAAATCTGATGGTGTCTTCAGTCTTGATTTTGCTGCCATACTTGACCCTCAGGCCCACTCCCTCTTCCTGAAAACTCTATCCCAGCCCCTGCCACCATTCTCACCAGGTTTTCCTCCTACATCGGACTATAGATCACCTTCTTAGTCTCTTCTCACTGTATACACACTTCCTGGACAGGCTTACTTACTAACTCATCTTCAATATTCTTCCAAATAACCACCATTCCAGTCTCTGAGCACTGCAGGCATGGAGCCAGCCACAGTTTATTGGGAACTGCAGGTTCTGTGGAGGCGCTACAGATGGCACTCTCCTTTCCCAAAGCTTGGGAAAACTTACTTCTGCCTGGTGACCCACAGGCACTTTATGCCTAGCTGTCACAGCAGATCCCTGTACAAGGCCTTCTGCTAGGCAAAGGGATGGGGAATGGGGAGGGCACACAGGCATAAAGCCCTAAAATTTGTCACCAGCCCTCCTCGTCCTACAATATCCACATGACCACACACACACACATGCACACATCCCTGCCAGCATGATCTATGCAACAGAAAGAATGACCAATTCAGAAAGGATGAGCTGCTCCACCTTAGCCAACACCCAAATTCCTTTTTCTCTCTTTCCATCATCCCACCCATGACTCCACCCAATTTCTCATAGTGAAATGGAGCCAATGCCACATCACAAGAATGCCCTCTAGAGGACGATTGTCCAAACTGCAATGGTGCCCTCTAAGAGGGTGTGGTAGATTGCATTTTCCGCAGATGGCAGAGTCTCCCATCTCAATTGCTCTGCCTACAATATGGCACTCCACGCAACACTAAACTCCATCTTGATGGACTTAGGGACTTCCCTGGTGGTCCAGTAGTTAAGAATCTGCTTTCCAAGTCAAGAGATGCAGGTTCTATCCTGGTCAGGGAACCAAAACCAAAACCCCACATGTGGCGTGGTAGCTAAGCACACTGCAATTACTGAGCCCTTGCACTGCAACTAAGACCCAATGCATAAATAAATATTTTTTTTAAAAGAGGTGGTGTTTATGTTATATATCCTTCTGTTGGAGAAGAATATCAATGTATTCTATTGCGATTATGGAGGAAGTCATGCTAGATGACTTTCAAGGCCGTTTTTTTTGTTTTCAGCTTTAAAGCCCTCAGCCACGTGTAACCAATTCAAGTACCCTCAGGCTGCCATGCTGTGAGGAAGCACAAACTAGCCCATGTAGAGACTACAGGGAGAGATTACATGAGAGACAGTGATTCAGGCCCACACCATGCCAGCCTCATCCACTAACAACCACTTACAGACCTAACAGCAGCCATGCTGAAAGTGAAAGTGAAGTCGCTCAGTAGTGTCTGACCCTTTGCGACCCAGTGGACTGTAGCCCACCATGCTCCTCTGTCCATGGGATTTTCCAGGCAAGAATACTGGAGTGGGTTGCCATTTCCTTCTCCAGAGGATCTTCCCCACCCAGACCTAACAGCAGCCATGCTGAGCCCTTCCCAAATTCCTGCCCCACAGAACACTTGGGAGATAATAAAATGATTTTTGCTATTTTTAGACACGATGTTTAGGGTAATGTGTTATGCAGTAATAGATAACTAGAATAGTGGGTCATGAATTCAATCTAGTATAGCATGACCAGTATTTTTTTTTAAAACTAAGTAGAACAGAACAGAATGGAATGAAATATAAATTAATGAGGGTATAAGAACTGTCGGGAAACTTTTTTCAATAAAATATGTATGTTTGTGTATGTTATACTAGATCAAGAAATTAACTGTATTTGCTCCCTGAATAATATAACTTTTTAAGTTTTGAGAAGCTAAACTATTATTGCAATTCCAGAAGTTACCAAAGCCCTCTGAGGCCGATATCATTGCTATGAGTCCAGGAAACTAGGAAATCTAGTACCTTGCCAATATGTTATAGATGGGCCCATTTGGCTTTATCGTCTAGACTAGAAAGAGGATTAGAAGTACCTTCTGCTTATAAGAACAATAAAGAAGGTGATTCCTAGGAAAGAAGCAATCTAGGTGGTTCTTGTACATTTTTACTATAACACTCAGTACCTTGATTTCCTTAGTAAATACTCTGTTGTATTAATGACATTTCTGAGACAGTTTGATGGCATGTTTTTTCATGAAATTCCTGCATCAAAATTACTTGAGGGTTCATAAAAATGTAAGATCCCTGGATCTCTCTTCAATCCTTCAGTATCAGAGGCATGGAGCCCAAGGCCCAGCTTCCCAGAGAACCATCAGAAGACTAAAGTTTGAGATCTACTGAGTCTCAGAAAGGACTTCAAATTTGGGATTCAAACTCCCCTAGAAAGTGAAGGCTAACTCTATCATGCAAAGGCCTTTAGCTGGTTGGAACACTGAGTGGTTTCATTGCACCATGGATGTAGCTGGAAATAGCCCTGATTATCAAGAAACTTCATTCAGGACTCTTTTAAAGAGAGGGCATGGCTGGAGCACCTCCACATTTCTGAAAAGAGATTGCATTGAGGAGGAGTACTGTGTATCTTTGTGTATATCTGTGTCTGTCTGAGTGCATGTCTGTTTTATATGTATATATTAAATTATATCATTTTCTGTATATTATTATATTTTGACATCTTAAAAAACCTTTCCTGCTGAGGAGAGACAGCCCCTCCCTTCGTTGTTGTTCAGTTGCTAAGTTGTGTCTGATTCTGTGACCCCATCGACTGCAGCACGCCAGGCTGCCCTGTCCCTCACCATCTCCCTGAGTTTGCTCAAACTCATGTCCATTGAGTCGGTGATGCCATCCAACCATCTCATCCTCTGTTGTCCCGTTTTCCTCCTGCCTTCAATTCTTCCCAGCATCAGGTTCTTTTCTAATGAGTTGGCTCTTCACATCAGGTGGCCAAAGTGCTGGAGCTTTAGCTTCAGCATCAGTCCTTCCAATGAATATTCAGGACTGATTTCCTTTAGGATGGACTGGTTTGATCTCCTTGCAGTCCAAGGGACTCTCAAGAGTCTTCTCCAGCACCACAGTTCAAAAGCATCAATTCTTCGATACTCAGCCTTCTTCAGGTCCAGCTTTCACATCTGCACATACTATTGGAAAAACCATAGCTTTAACTAGATGGACCTTTGTTGGCAAAGTACTGTCTCTGCTTTGCAATACACTGTCTAGGTTTGCCATAGCTTTTCTTCCAAGAATCAAGTGTCTTTTCATTTCATGGTTGCAGTCACTGTCCACAGTGATTTTGGAGCCCAAGAAAAAGAGTCTGTCACTCTTTCCATTGTTTCTCCATCTATTTGCCATGAAGTGTTGGGACTGGATACCATGATCTTAGTTTTCTGAATGTTGAGTTTCAAGCCAGCTTTTTCACTCTCCTCTTTCACCTTCATCAAGAGGCTCTTTAGTTCCTCTTCGTTTTCTGCCATAAAGGTAGTGCCATCTGCATATCTGAGGATAGCAAAGGATCCAGCCAGGATGCAAACCAAACATTCCGGAGCCAGGTCACATCTGCTTTATCTGACCTGGAGGCAATATTCCTATGCCTTAATCCTCTGGGCCAGATACTCCAAAAATCGTCCACCCCCTGCACTGAGTAAGTGCAGATTTGGATTGATAAACAGCAAAGGGTTCCCTGGAGCTCACTTCTGGATGACCAGGTCTTACGAGTTTGATAGGGGTGCCCAGCCTGCTCCAGTGACTTGGAACCAACTTTAAAGCCCACTGAAACTATTCAAACTGACCAGTTCTAAAATGCTCACCCTGCCTTGCCTTGCTGTTTCCATGGAAGCCCCGAGAAAACCCATGGCTTAAGGGCTCCCTTCACTCCTGCCTCCTCACAGTCCTGGTGTCTCTCTCGGCTCTGCACAACACCCTGTGTCTCTGGAACTCATGAGGGCAATAAACTTTGCTTTCCTGAGCCCCTCCTCTGTCTCGTCTCATGCCTGCACCTGACTAAAACCTTCTTATAAAGGAATGTCTGCGTGTGTTTCTCTAGTCCCGTCTATGTCTGAGTGTGTTTCTGAGTACATTTCTGTTTGTGTCTGTGTGTATGTGTCTGTCTCTCTGTGTCCAGGTGGCCTTGGAGGCAGTCCCTTCGGTAAGCTGTTTCCTGACAAGCTCTGGGAGTAGCCCTTATCCATTCCGGTTACTCCAAGTCTTCCTGTTCCTGAGTGTTTTTCCTTCACATACACTATGCACCCAGGTGTACACACACATGCACACACTTTGCTTTGATTGGTAGATCCCTAAGTTCCTACTGAATGGGGTCTCTGAACTTTTTTTCTTCTTTCATTCCCTGAATTATATCCACATGAATATAGATGAAAAGAGATGGGAATACCAGACCACCTGACCTGCCTCTTGAGAAACCTATATGCAGGTCAGGAAGCAAAAGTTAGAACTGGACATGGAACAAAGACTGGTTCCAAATAGGAAAAGGAGTACGTCAAGGTTGTATATTGTCACCCTGCTTATTTAAGTGGCATACAGAGTACATCATGAGAAACTCTGGGCTGGAAGAAGCACAAGCTGGAATCAAGATTGCCAGGAGAAGTATCAATAACATCAGATATGCAGATGACACCACCCTTATGGCAGAAAGTGGAGAGGAACTAAAGAGCCTCTTGATGAAAGTGAAAGAGGAGAGTGAAAAAGTTGGCTTAAAGCTCAACATTCAGAAAACGAAGATCATGGCATCTGGTCCCATCACTTCATGGCAAATAGATGGGGAAAGAGTGGAAACAGTGTCAGACTTTATTTCTTGGGGGGCTCCAAAATCACTGCAGATGGTGATTGCAGCCATGAAATTAAAAGACACTTACTCCTTGGAAGGAAAGTTAGGACCAACCTAGATAGCATATTCAAAAGCAGAGACATTACTTTGCCAACAAAGGTCTGTCTAGTCAAGGCTATGGTTTTTCCAGTAGTCATGTATGGATGTGAGAATTGGACTGTGAAGAAAGCTGAGTGCTGAAGAATTGATGCTTTTGAAGTGTGGTGTTGGAGAAGACTCTTGAGAGTCCCTTGGACTGCAAGGAGATCAACCAGTCCATCCTAAAGGAGATCAGTCCTGGGTGTTCTTTGAAAGGACTGATGCTAAAGCTGAAACTCCAATACATTGGCCACCTCATGCGAAGAGTTGACTCATCGGAAAAGACTCTGATGCTAGGAGGGATTGGGGGCAGGAAGAGAAGGGGACGACAGAGGATGAGATGGCTGGATGGCATCACCGACTTGATGGACATGAGTTTGAGTGAACTCTGGGAGTTGGTGATAGACAGGGAGGCCTGGAGTGCTGCAGTTCATGGGGTCACAGAGAGTTGGACACGACTGAGCGACTGAACTGAACTGAATATAGATTCCCTGATCTAAAAGTAAATAAACAGATCTTACAACAAGTGTGCTTAAGAAATTTGAGAAGTAATTTTTTTTAAAAATCATCATCTGTTGACAGAATGTGAGTGGAATCACTTGGATTCAACTAATCAGCCAAAACAGTCTAACAAGGGAGTTAGATGCTACACAAAATGATCCCAAGTATATTCATATGTTGGAGTGAAAATACTAAGAAAAACACAACTATTTTTATTGCATGAAGAACAAAAAGCACAAACCATGATAAAATTGGACAATAATTATGAGACAGAAAGCCTCACATGGAGCAGTGATCATCACATGGACAATGGGTCTGGACCCCACCATCACCATCATAATCACTGCTCATCTGTGCAGCACGTCTCCACCTTGTATGCCTAGGCCGGGCTCACCATCCCTTAAAGATAGTTTTTTACATAATAAGCATTACCATATATGTGTGTTTCTATTTTATTACATGTTTTTAAATATGTTTAAGAAAAAAATACCATCTGTATTATTTTGAGAGTTTGGTTGGTTTTAGGATTTCAGAATCACCTCTTAGAAGAAAAATTTAGAAACATGGATCCAATCCCATTTTCAGTTGGATAAACTGAGTCCCAGAAGAGTAAATGACCTGACCAGGATGGTAAAGGTTTTGTTTCACAATCTCAGGAGGAAAAAAGATTTGGAGAAGATTCACAGGCATGCTAAGTATACGATCACCTCTCTGACCTTGAGAGGACTCTGGGGCCCACACGGACTGGCAGGCTACTCGGAGTCATGGGGAGGGTGAGAAGAGCTGGAGCTATTGCTGGAACTTGCAACATGTTAAGTATTTAAAACAGAGATCTTATCTTTGGGCCTTATTTTGAGATTTTATTATTTTCTTACTATGCATAACAATTGAGTGAGTTTATAAATAACTTGCAGTCTAATTGGGTGGGTCTAATCTGTGTCCTTAGTCTCAGCAAAACTTGGGGAGTGGGAGATGATGCTAGCAGAAGCCGCGATAAAGTCAAATCCATTCAGCTCCCCTGTGCACATAGTTAAACAGACCCCATGGGACAAACAACTGGTGCTAAGCTGCCTGATTTCCCTGGTTACTCACACCAGGAGGCTGGTTGAAAAGCTGCCACATGGTTATAACCTTTCGTGCAGTGACCCCTGCTGCTGAGACCTGAGATACACATGAAAACGATAATGCCTGCTTGGGAGAGGCTCTGGCCCCTCTGTTCATCCTGAACCCACAAATCTGGCCCAAGGCCCTCACTCACCCACAGCAAAGCCCACAACTGAGTCAGATGTTCATGAGGGTTCCAGCTGTGAATTAATTAGGGGGGCACAATGAGAGAAGCCTGGGAAGCAGGGGACGGCTGAGAGGCATCAAGGTGAGCACGGGAAAGGGGAGTCCCCAGCAGAGGGAGTGGGCTTGGGCAGAACAACCTAGGGCAGTTATGTTCACATTTGAGAAATGCATGGACTTCTTTTGAGGAAAGTTCCAGGCCTGAGACTGATTTTGAAGATTTTCCCACTAGCCTATTCAAGGCTATGATCAGAGAAAATACTTTCATTTCTTCTTTTTAAGTATTTATTTGGATATACCGAGTCGTAGCTGCAGCATGTGGGATCTAGTTCCTTGACCAAGGATCGAACTGGACCTCCTGGATTGGGAGTGTGGAGTCCCAGGACCACCAGGTAAGTCCCAATACTTCAATTTATAAATTTAAAAACTTATCACTTTGGGGAATCACTTTAGAGCCAATGTGACAGTAATCAAAGATGCAAACATGAAAACATGAACCCTGAATTATACAGAAGAATCTATTCACAATTTGGTCAGCTGGATAGTATAAAGCATTACTTTATATTTGATATAAATATGTTTAAATATTTTATATATTTATATTATTTTCTCTAAGAGTATCAATAAAATGAAAATATGAAAAACTTGTACAGGATGCACAACCTCTGAGAATACACTGAGGCCCCCAGCAGTTCCCCAGTTGGAGAAACATTGGGTGGACTGTACTTGGATAGATGGGTATGATCCAGAGTTTCAAGGTGGGTGTGCAAGGCTCAGAGAGCAATTTGTTTCTGGTGTGAAAAAATTACCTCCTACCTCCAAATATGAGCAGGTTTGGATTGGAAAACAATGAGATCTCTGGACCTCAACTCCGGATGACTAGGCCTTATGAGTTTGACAGACTGCCCCACTTGCTCCATCTGCCACTGAGGCGTGGGGCTGGGGGTGGATATAGCTAAAGGGAAGGCTTAAAGGCCCACACACCTGCTTGTATTGGAAAAAGAGGGGGCCAAGGGGCAGAAGAGCAGCTGCCCATCCTTGAATGAACTCAGAAGGACTGTGGGGTCAGGGAGGTCTGTGATCTGCCACCTCTTAGGCTGTGACCTGACCCAGGGTAGGGCAACCTGCTCATGGTGAAGGTCTCCACGTGGGGCAGAAGCGCAGACATGAGGACCTCAGCCATCAGCCCCGGGAGCTCTGGGGTTCAAGGCTCTCTTTTTTCTCATGATGTTCACATTTATAAAAGTTATGCGTTGTTCTTAAAGAAAATTTGGCAAAATACTGAAAAGTAGAAAGAAAAACACAATTTCACCTGTTTCTGCCTTCAAAAAAAACTCTGCAAATGTGTCAGTATACCTCAAACTGTTATAAAACTTGTAAATTTGAGGGAAATTTCTTTATTAACTTTATTTCTTTATTAACTCATTCTTTAGGACTGATGATGCAGCTGAAGCTCCAATCCTTCAGCCACCTGATGTGAAAAGCCGACTCAATGGAAAAAGCCCTGATGCTGGGAAGGACTGAGGGCAAGAGGAGGAGGGGACGACAGAGGATGAGATGGTTAGATGGCACCACCGACTCAGGGGACATGAGTTTGAGCAAACTCCAGGAGATAGAGAAGGACAGGGAAGCCTGGCGTGCTGCAGTGCATGGGGTCACAAAGAGTCAGACACAACTGAACTTGTTCCGACTGAACAACAAGTTTCATCAAATATGTTTTGTGGTCCTAAAAGTCACACGGTGAGGTCAGACAATATTGCACTTAGGAACCAAAGTGGTTATTAATGTGCCTGGCACATACCAGGAGTCACTTCTCGCTGCAGTGGTCTGCAAGCAGCAAAGAAGACAAGGCAGGACCTGCTCCATTGATTGGGAGGCTTAAGCTCTGGTCACAAATCTCTCTTGAAGAGCAAAAGCTATTCCAATGTCTGTCCTTAATCTTTTCTGTTCCACTTCACCGTGTTCAGCAGAATCAAAGCAAAAAGTCAGCCATAATCATCCCTGATAATAAAGTAACTAATAATTATAGAACATCTTGTATACCCTATGTGTGAGTGCATACATATATATGGAGAGATTAACCAGAGATCCTCATGATTAACTACTACCAGGATGCCTCTTCTAACAGAAGCACTCTGCATTCTCCAGCAACCCATCAGAACAGAAGTCAAAGCTCCAGCGTGCCCCACCTGTCCTCTGTTCTCCAGCTCACGTGCACATATCTGCTTTCCTAAAGCTACAGACAGAGGAGAGATGATTCTGTTAACACTTAAAGTGATTCATACGAGCAGAATAGAAGGAGACATTGAGTAGGAGGGTGTTTTGTTTGAGTTGAAGGAGGTATGAAGGGAAAAAAAAATCTCATTACAATAATTAGATTGTTGGTACACAGACAGAGTGACTTAAGGCAGGTCCCCAGCAAGGAGGCACTGACCAAGGCTGGGCCATGTCCACTGGAATTAGAACAGCATTCGGTGTATCTTCACACTTCTAAGATACACATCGCTCAGAAAACCAAGTGAGGAGAGCCTGTCATTAAGGCAATCTGGGCAGAGCTGTGACTACAGATGAAATCGAGATGGAAACCCAATCCACAGCATCAGTTCCCTGCTGGGGGCCAGAGCTTTCTCAGGCTGCCTTGTTGTCCACCTACTTCATCTGAGCAGTAAGTGGCCTTAAGGTTTTGTGGGGAAGGCGCCTGATAGAAAAAAATGATAATAATTTTAAAGTATTGCTGATATGGAATATTATTCAGCTATTAAAAGGGATGCATTTGAGTTGGTTCTAATGAGGTGGATGAACCTAGTGTGTATTATACAGAGAGAAGTAAATCAGAAAGACAAATATCATATATTAACGCATAGATATGAACCTAGAAAGGTAGTACTGATGATCCTGCTAACAGGGCAGCAAAGGAGACACAGACAAAAAGAATAGACTTTTGGACACAGTGGGGGAAGGAGAGGGTGGGGTGATTTGAGAGAATGGCATTGAGACATATATATTACCATATGTAAAATAAATAGCCAGTGGAGGTTTGCTGTATGATGCAAGGAACCCGAAGTCGGAGATATGTGACAACCTAGAGGGGTGGGATGGGGAGGTAGGAGCAGGGATTCAAGAGGGAAGGAACATGTATATACCTATGGCTGAATCACGTTGATGCATGGAGGAAACCATCACAATATTGCCAAGTAATTATCCTCTGATTAAAAATTAAAATTAAAGGGAAAGTGTTGCTGTTGAGTGAGTTGCACTATTACATGAGAAAATCAGTCCTAACTCTCAGTTCAGTTCAGTTTAGTCACAGTCAACTCTTTGCAACCCTAAGAGTCCTAACTCTCTTGCTCATTAATTATGGTGGAATGCTCTAACTTGAAATAATTATTATATAACCAAGGCAGATGTATGTGTTGAAGAAAATGTAAACATGTTGAAGAAAATGTAAACATATAGAAGAAAATAATTTCACCACCCACAGGTAACAAACCTTAATACATTTTATTGTGTTCACTACCCACAGGTAACAAACCTTAATACATTTTATTGTGTAACCCTCCAAACTTTCTTCTATGCATATAAACCTGTTCGTTTCTTATAAATATAAAATCCTTATGCACAGAATATTTTCTTATTTGACTTCTCAACTAACTCAATCAATCAAATATGCATTTTTCCACATCAATAGGAACTGCTCCCTCGGCATCATTCTTTATGTCTGCAGGGTACTCCATTACATAGTACATTCATTAGTTATTAATCAGTTTTCTATGTTTACACATTTAGTTGCTTCCAAATATGGAATATTATAACTGCTAAACATCCTTGTTCACATATCTTTCCAAACATGTCTGATTATTTCCTTAGGTTTTTCTTTTTAGAAGAATTGTTGGGTCTAGAAGTTTTCACGTATTTATGGTTTTAATATATACTGCCAAATGGCCTTCCTTTGGGTAAGTTGTACCCTTTACATCCACTATTATTGTATAAATGTTCCTTTTTTCCTTTCATCTTTGCTGAGAGTTGATTTTATCCTGCCACCGCCTCACAAGTTGAACGGTGGTGTAAAAAACAGTACTTTGTTTTCTTTTTGATTTCTTAAATTTCTAGTGAAACTGAATATTATTTCACAGTACATTGGTTTCCTAGGGCTATTGTAACGAACTATGATGAACTGGGTGGGTTAACACCACAGAAATGTACTGTTTCAGGGTTATGGAGGCTGGAAGCCCAGGGTCAAGGTGTTGGTGGCCATGGGCCCACTCCCTCTGAAGGTTCTAGGGGAGGATCTGTTCCAGGCCTCTCTCCCAGCTTCTGGGAGCCTTCCTTGGGAGACTTGAGCTATGTTTCTTCGCATGATCCTCTCACTGTGCATGTCTGTCTCTGGGTCTAAATTTCTCCTTTTTATAAGGATACCAGTCATATTTGGGGCTTCCCAGGTGGCACTAGTGGTAAGGAATGTACCTGCCAATGCAGGAGACATAAGAGATGCAGGTTCAGTCCCTGGGTCTGAAAGATGACCTGGAGGAGGTCACAGCAACCCACTCGAGTATTCTTGCCTGGAGAATCCCATGGACGGAAGATCCTGGTGGGCTACAGTCCATAGGGTCACAAAGAGTCGGACTCAGCTGAAGTGACTTAGCACAGTCCTATTGAATTAGGACCCACCCTAATGACCTTGCGTTAACCCGTTACTTCTGGAAAGACCCTATTTCCAGATAAGGAGGAATCCAAGGTTCTAGGGGTTGGGACTTCAATGTATCTCTTTTGTTACAATTCAAATCAGAACAGCATGTGTACAGACCATGTGTATTTCTTTTCCCTGTGGTGAACTGCTCACTTTCCTATTGAGTTGTCTTTTTCTTTGATCGGTAGGGCCCTTTATATAAACGCTTTATCTATCACATATGCTCCTAATGTTTCCCTTGTATGCATGCACAGTTGCTTTAGTCATGTTGGATTCTTTGTGACCCCATGGACTGTAGCCCACCTGAATCCTCTGTCCATGGGATTTTCCCAGCAATAACACTGGAGTGGGTTGTCATGCCCTCCCCCAGGGGAGCTTCCCGACTCAGGGATTGAACTCACATCTCCTGCATCACAGGTGGATTCTTTACCACTGAGCCATCTGGGAAGTCCAACATAAAAAAGCCAAAACAGCCAAAAATAAAAAAATAAAATAAATATGTTTTTTAAAAACATCACACAATGAATGTAAAAGTGCAATCACAATAGGTGTGAGAAAGAAAAAGGTCACAACACTCTGTGTATGGTCCATGTACCAGCAGTAAGGCCTTTACCAGGAAGCTTACTAGAGAACAGAAACTCCAGTCCCTCCAGGCCTCCCCAGTCAGGATCTATATCTTAACATATATCTTAACAGAATCTCAAACATTACAGCTTGAAGAGCACAAGAGTAGGAAAGATTTCACTGTTTAGAGAGGTAAGGAAAGATTTATATGTATACATACACACACACACATATCACACATATATATACATGCATACACACATATATATCACACATATATACACATGCACACACACATATCACACACATATATACATGCATACACACATATATATATCACACATATATACGCATGCACACACACATGTACACACATCACACACATCACACATATATACACATGCACACACACATCACACATATATACACATGCACACACACATACACACATCACACATATATACACATGCACACACACACATATATCACACATACATACACACATCACACATATACACACACATCACACATATATACACATGCACACACACACACATATATATATCACACATATATACACACACACACATCACACATATATACACATGCACACACACACACACACATATATGTGGTACACTTGGTCTTTGTCTCTGTGCGGGCCTTTCCCTCTTTGCCTAGTTGCGGTGCACGGTCTTCTCATTGCAGTGTTCTGTCTTGGTGCGGATCACAGGCTCTAGGGCATGCGGGCTTCAGTAGTTGTGGCTCCTGGGCTCTATAGCACCAGCTCAATAGTTGTGGCGCAGGGGCTAACTGGCTCCACAGCAAGTGGGATTTTCCCAGATCAGGGATGGAACCCGTGTCTCCTGCACTGGCGGATGAATTCTTTACCATGAGTCACCAGAGAAGCCTAGGAAAGATTTCTTGAGGAAGCAAAGACTATACTTAGACCTGAAAAAGGAGAAGGCATTAACTAAGCCTAAATGAGAAGGAAGAGTGTTGTGGGTGGGGGGAACAGCACCTGCAAATGTGATGTGATGAAAGCTGGAACAAATGAAAAAGGAAACAGGCCCATAGGGCTGGATCACAGCACAGCAAGGAGAGGTGGGATGGGGGTGGGATGGGGTGGGACAAGACTATAGAGAGAGGCCTGGCTGTGTACTGATATACGGGCCTGATATACTGGACTAACATTAAATGTGTTAGGAAGCCAAGATTGTGTTTTAAGCATGAGCACAACTTGATTATATTTGAACTAAGTGAAACAATCATTTGATCACTTTTGCTGCCTTTAACCTGTGGGTGTGATGAAATGAACAATATACACCAACAGATCTTTTATATTGAACTATATCAGCATTCCTCAAGCAAACCTTACCTGAACACAACCTTTATTCTTTAAATATACTCCTACACTAGGCTGCGGCCACTGCAGACTGGACTCCCTTAGCCTCACTCCACTTTCTCAAGCGGCCGTGTCTGATACACCCAGTATGACTGAGACTGAGAAATTCGACAAGTAGAAATGGAAGAAAACAGAAACACAACAGGAAAATCCACTGCCTTCAAAAGAAACAATTGAACAAGAGAAGCCAGCAGGTGAGTCGTAACCAAAGTGCATTGTACATGCCACAAGCCTTGCTTTTTTATTTTACTTCTTTAACTGTTCAACTCTGTAGATGCACAGAGGTTGGTGCAAGTTTAAATGACTGGGCTGCCCCCTTTCCACATCAAAGACTGGAGAACTGCTGACAAAAGCTTGGGCCTGCCCCTCCCATCTGCCTGTCCACCTGGCAGGGAAGGAAGAGAACTTGGTTGTTGGTAAAGGAAGAAGCTGGGTGGGAAAACAGAAATCTAAAATCTAAAGCAAGCTGGTGGGAAAAAAAAAAAAAAAAGCAAGTTGGCCCAGGGTGTCCTGCAGGCTGTAAAATGCTGATTAATCAGAGTGCCTTTTTGTTGCTGTTCAAATTTGGGGGCTTCCCTAGTGGCTCAGAAAGTAAAGAATCCACCTGCAATGTGGGAGACCTGGGTTCTATCCCTGGAGAAGGGAATGGCTATCCACTCCAGTATTCTTGCCTGGAGAATTCCAAGGACAGAGGAGACTGGTGGGCTATAGTCCATAGGGTCCCAAGGGTCAGACACAGTTGAGTGACTTTCACTTTCAAATGATTTGAATTACTGTAATGCACAATTTTTAATTAAAAATAAAAACTTTAAAACCTGAAATAGTCAAATAATATACTCCTAGATTTTATTCAGAAGTAGTCCCCTTAGTTTTTGCATTCATGTTCATTCACCAGTCTATAAGGCCTTTTTGTTTGTTTGTTTGCTGGTGGGGGATCTTTCATTCTCTACTTGTCTCTTCAGATCATAAAATTCCCTGCTATCCAACCCTTTACATATCATGAGAATTCTTTTCTTAGAAGACTCGAAAGAACTCCCCTATGCATAAAGTTTCTTGAACATATATTGATAATTTATATTATTCTAAAAAAGAATTTTATCAAGGTTTTAAAACATATTAGCATAGCAATTTGCATAATATTTTAATAATTATAGTTCTCCATGATTATCTTAGTTCAGGTCCATTTTTTGATAACTTACTTTAATTATCTTTATTGAACTAGCTATGGTATGTATATTATTGTTGACTTGTTTTTCATACCAATATGTTGAATTTGTTTATTTATGTTAGTGGCTATTTTTAAAAACTCTATCCATCAACTCCTTTCCCATACCTTATCTGATCAGAGACCCGCAGTCTTGACCATCAGGTACACATGTATGAGGCTGAGTCCATCTTAGTGCCTGAGCCACCTCATGACAGCAACTGGACCAAGATTTAGTTGATACTCAAACTAGGACAATCAGAGTTCTTTCCCAGGATTCCTTTTTTTTTTTTTTTGGCCACACTATGCATCATGTAGGATCCTGGTTCCCAGACCAAGGATTGAACCCACACCCCCTGCAGTGGAGGCTCAGGGTCTTAGCACTGGACCACCAGGGAAGTCCCTTTCAGGATTTTTCCTATTAGAACTAGCAGGTCCTCCTTTTCCTTTCTGGTCATGTCTGGAAAGATACAAACCTTCACTTCAGTTCAATTCAGTCACTCAGTCGTGTCTGACTCTTTGTGATCCCATGGACTGCAGCACGCCAGGCCTCCCTGTCCATCACCAACTCCCAGAGTTTACTCAAACTCTTGTCCATTGAGTCGGTGATGCCATCTAACCATCTCATCCTCTGTCGTCCCCTTCTCCTCCCACCTTCAATCTTTCCCAGCATCAGGGTCTTTTCAAATGAGTCAGTTCTTCACATCAGATGACCAAAGTATTGGAGTTTCAGCTTCAGCATCAGTCCTTCCAATGAGTATTCAGGACTGATTTCCTTTAGGATGGACTGGTTGGATCTCCATGCTGTCCAAGGGCCTCTCAGGAGTCTTCTCCAGCACCACAGTTCCTGTGCAGACAACCTGTCTGTATTCCAGGCAGCTCTTTGGATACCCGCTAGCTAGTTCCTTTCCCT
>NW_011495064.1:14868358-14871366 GCF_000754665.1 Bison bison bison
ACCCTCCCCCCACCACATTCAGACATCCCACCCTTGTGTGTTTGTCCAGGAGGTGTAATATCTTCTTCACATCTCCCTATCAAATACATCTGAGCTTTTTTATCCTTGTGCACAGTTTGGACTGCATCCTATGCTTCCTTCCTGAGAGGGTTGTACCATTCCCCTTTGGGTAGCTTGGGGTCGTCTTGGGCTAGCCTAGGTGAACCAAGGGCATTCTTCCCATCTCTTGTCCTTCTAGTAAGAATGTGCTCACCTGGCCCCTTGCTAAGCAACTCACCATGCCTCTACCAGGGAAGAGAGAGTCTCACTGATTATCTGTCTCATTAATACCAACATCACCTCATATTGGGAGCATAAATGTATCCCACCCTATTTGGTACTCTTGATGGGGCCATCATGCAAGTCTGCTAAGAGTTTAGCTGGAACCCAAGGGTCCTGCCTCCCCACCTTGTGTTCATGGCCAGGAGCCATGGGCAGCAACTGGAGGCCCCAAAACCTAGTGGATGACAGCCCTTCCCTTCCTTCCTTCAGCCTCTCTCATTCACCTCCATACTGACTTCCTGAATGGCAACCTCCCTTCCCAGCCCACAATCATTCCCCTGTACTGTCTAAGGTATGGTGATGTAATGACACAAGTAAGCATGCAGACCTTATTTTTAAATGTTGAAGGCAACCTTTCTATTTCTTCAGGATTCAGTGACTCACGGTGGTTCAAGGTCAGAAGAAGAAGAAGCTGCTTGTGCCTGCCATGCTCTTGGACCTGAGATGTCTAGACTTCTTGTGAGGTTCACTGACATTCTTATATCCCCAAGAGAAACTTAATCTAGGCTATTTGCATACTCTTCTTCTTTTTTTCTTTCTTCTTACTGACTCAGGAAAATGTATTTGCAGCCCAAAAGGAAAACTGCTGTTGTATTTACAGTCATTCACGGACATTTTCATGTGGCCAGTACTTGAACCACCCAACACACACACACATTCATACCTAGAGTCAGTCCAATCTATTGCATACTCTTCTTGTTGAACTCAAGTATATCTTTAAACTGGCACTGCCTGGGGTTTACAGCAGCTAAAGTAGTCTGTGTTTATAGCAGATGAAGTCAGTCTTTGGTAACTCCCTGAATTCTACCTTGAAGCTTCTCTCCTGTCCCTGGTCTCCTCGGGAGACTATTGTCGTTATGAAAAAGTGAAAGTGAAAGTTGCTCAGTTGTGTCCTACTCATTACGACCCCATACATCCATGGAATTCTCCAGGCCAGAATACTGGAGTGGGTAGCTTTTCCCTTCTCCAGGGGATCTTCCCAACCCAGGGACTGAACCCAGGTCTGCATTGCAGGTGGATTCTTCACCAGCTGAGCCACAAGGGAAGCCCAAGAACACTGGAGTGGGTAGCCTATCCCTTCTCCAGGGGATCTTCCTGACCCAGGAATTGAATCAGGGTCTCCTGCATTGCAGGTGGATTCTTTACCAACTGAGCTATCAGGGAAGCCAGTTGTCATCTTAATGCCCTTTAACTGCCACCATTTTCACCACTTATCCCCTCCATCCCTACCACCTCCCCCCAGTCTTGACAAGGTCTCAGAACAGATCTCTCCTCCACTCTTACTCTTCAAAACTTGGCTGCCAGCTATGTTTCCCAATTAGCAAGAGACTCTTCATCTGTTGGTAAAGGGTGTCACAGGGAGTAAAGTTGATGAGAACCATAGAGATGGTCTAATCCAATCCCACTCATGTTATAGATAAAGAGAAAGGAAGGCTTAAGGCTTAAGGCCATCACAGACAAAGACTTCAACCAAAGTTCCTTCAATGTCATGAGAACCAGAGCCCCTTGGGTTAAGAACATGTGTGACCAGCCTCAGGTCTCCTCCTGCAGAGTGCACTGAACAATGCCCCATAAGAGGTCTTCTTATGGGGGCTCATCAGTCCTTCTGCCCCCAAAGCCTGACCCACAGCAGGCTCCACAAATTATTATTATTATCATTATTATTGCTAATCATGCTAATTGATATCAACTCTAATAATGATATTAGCACTATCATTGTTGTTTCCACTATGACTATCATAGTAATAACAGTAGGAGAGAGAGAAATACAAGATTCCCAACAACAATAATAACTATTTACCTCACACCTCAAAGACACTAAATCATGGCCTGCCATGGCACCCCTGAGAGATAGCAGGATTGTCCACAATTTTTAGAGAGGAGAAGGAAAGAAAAGAAAAGGGAAGTGTGTCAGTAGATTAATCCAAAGATAGATGTCAGAAATAAGTGAAGAAGACTGAAGACTTTGATGTTCAGCCATAGACTGGATCTGTAAACCTGTGTTTTCAACAGAACCTAGACCCCTGCCCAACATGACATTCCAGTGCAGGCCTTTCCAAACACTTTTTTTTTTTTTTTAAGGTTTTGAATTAATTTATTATGCTACTTTTGCAAGTATCTTTGGATTCACTTAGATCTAGAGTAATTATTTCAGTTATTTTAAAACTATGGCTGGAATTTGAATTGAAGAACTGGTATTAGCCTAATTACAGAAATTTAAAGGTGCTTTTTGATAATATAAAATCCAAGTCCATCTTTTAAGCTGCATCTGGTTTCCAGAATGTACTTTAAATGATTCTATCAGCAATGCTGATGCCTGGTTTTTCCTTGTAAATTCACTGAATAATTGTATATGGATTAAATGGACAACACTGAAAGCAGAGTGTGATGCAGCTTCTTCTCAGACATGCCCGTGTTGTTACATCACATTAGAATGACGAGGACGCGTCAGTCTTACGTGGCATGATGCCCTGGTCCACTAGTTGCTCTCTCGTCCTCCTTTGTTGCAGCCTCAGCTGGAGCACTGTAAAAAGGAAATAATCACCATTGGAGTTTACATGCAACCGTAGGGTCCAGAGGAGGTATAATTAAGCTTAATTAATCTTCTATTTCAGAATTGAATAGGGATATTACCTGGCACCATTCAACCCGTCAAAAAACAAAAACAAAAAACCCGTTTGTGATTT
>NW_011495064.1:14871658-14886955 GCF_000754665.1 Bison bison bison
TTTAAAGAAGGCCAACTTCATAATAAAAATTAGACTTATAAGATACTACTAATGATCCAAGGGAAAATTTCTGAATTAAGACCTTTAAGTTTAATAATCTGTGTACAAACATAACAGTGTACTTCATTCTAGAAGTTCTAAGAAAGCCATAAATCAACTGATACCTAATCATTTTAATTAAAAGAGTAAATGAATCACTAAATGTGTAGAAAACAAGGTACATATCACAAAATGGGGAAATCCTGTTGGCCAAATTTAATAAAATATATATATTTTTTTCCGGGAGATTTCTCAGGCAGATTCCTTTCATAGCATCTCTGTTTCTATCCGGAAAGTGAACTGATTTCAAAAAAGAGTAACAAATGAAGTAACTATGAAAAACATTTTCCTTGGTTTACCCTACATTCAATTTTAAGTTTCCACATTTAATTTTTATTTCAGACCATGGGTGAAAACCAAGGTTAGGATTATTAAGGGCACACTTTAGGGGTGTCAATATGCAAAAAAAGAAAAAAATTACCTGTGTGTATTTCTTAAACGGTAGGGAAGGAAGACAGTTTTTTTTTTTTTTTAAAAAGCAAGTGTGTGATGAGCCTGTTTGGACCAGGCTCAAATGAAATGCCCATAATGGTTCCGACTTGCAGTTAACCCCAAGGCCTGATCTGTGGGAGCTGCAGCCCTCACGTCACAGCCTTGCTTTTTGCTTGTGCTGAACTGCAGAGCACAGCCCACTCTTACATATACTTCAAAAAGGGATGTGACTGTAAAATGGCTTTTAAATATATTTTTGTATTCATTGCTAAATATAAATGTCATTCTTTACTCAATACCAAA
Source organism: Bison bison bison (assembly GCF_000754665.1). Lineage (NCBI taxonomy): Eukaryota > Metazoa > Chordata > Mammalia > Artiodactyla > Bovidae > Bison > Bison bison. The sequence continues at coordinate 14,872,493 of NW_011495064.1, forward strand.
AAAAATTTTTTATCTACTTTTGGGGGCCATAGGACCACAAAACTTCACTGACATCTCATTTAGAACTGAAGCAATTGAGATAAGGTTCTATTACACACAGCAAAGAAAAAATTAATGAGTCAAAAAATATATGCACATGGTTCTTATATTAGAATGTTTTGCAATTCTCTGAATCAATTATGCTCTAACGTGAAGATCTTTTCCCTGATAACTCACAGTTTATTGAGAATAGTATGTTCCCACTGTACCTCACTAGGAACAAAAATAACCAGAGAGATGACCTGTGGATCTGAAAGCACCCAAATGTCTGCATACTCTGACATTCTTTTGTGAATGACGAAGTTAATGCTTGTCTGAAATCAGGGTGGTCATATTCAAGAGGCAGAATCCCAAGAAAAGAATACTGAGAAGAGAAAAGGGTCAGAACACTCTCTAGTTCAAAGGCTGACACTTCTGGAACATGGTGGTCCATGTCTGTTGGAGAGTCCCCAGCAGTAGGATTTTTCCTTCCTCGTAGGGGGGTCTTCAAAGAAAGGAGTAAAATAGAAAGGGTAAAGAAAACATCAACAGCCCCCTTGTTTGGTTTAAAACAAACAAACAAACAAAGCATCATACTAGTGAGACAAATGTGTCAAACATGATACATATTTTTAGGCAAATGGCATCTTGGAATGAGGGTGGACATGCATACTTTATTAAATATATCCCTATTATTGATCACGTAGGTTGTCCAAACACTTTTGACCATTAACCCCAGTAAAAATTGTGATTTTACATTTATATATATAACAGAAATAAAAGTTCCCATAAAAGTGCTGTTAACCCTTACCATGTGCCATGCATTCGGATATTTTTTCTTTCATTCTAAATCTATTCTATTTTGTTCTTTAAACTGCCAGTTACAATCCCCTAAGTGTACTTCACTACACACTAGTGACTTAACACCCACAGTTTGAAAAATGTATCTTCAGAGGGAAGATAAAAGAGTACTACTAAAGGAGAAGGGCTAGATGAGATTCTTCTCCAAGAAAGCAAGAAAGAAATGGCATTAGGGATAAAAGTAGAAGAAAATGAATATAGAGTCACAGTTGTGAGATTATAAGGAATAATAGCAGAAGTAGACAGCATCACTTATATAGAATTTTTGCCCAAAATGTTTAACCTAAATCTAATCATGCAAGTGGGCTTATCAGGTGGCTTGTGGTAAAGAATCTGCCTGCCAATGCAGGAGATGCCAGTTCCATCCCTGAGTCAAGAATATCCCATGGAGGAGGAAATGGCAACCTACTACAGTATTCTTGCCTGGGAAATCCAATGGACAGAGGATCCTGGAGGGCTACAGTCCCTGGAGTGGCAAAAAGAGTTGGACATAACTGTGCAACTAAAAACAACAACACACATATATGTATACATATATGATGGTTTAGTTGCTAAGTCGTGTCCAACTCTTTCGAACCCGTGGACTGTAGCCCACCAGGCTCCTCTGTCCATGGGATTTGCCAGGCAAGAATACTGGAGTGGGTTGCCATTTCCTTCTCCAGGGGATCTTCCCTACCCAGGAATCGAACCCAGGTCTCCTGCATTACAGGCAGATTTCTTTACCAACTGAGCTACGAGGGAAGTCACCTGTATACATACATATACATATATATATACATACATATATATATATTCTTTTTCAGATTCTTTTCCATTATAGATTTTTCTAGTAAGATATTGAAAAAAGTTCCCCATGCTATTCAGTAGGTCATTGTTGTTTATCCATTTTACATATAGTACTGTATATGTGTTAATCCCAAATTCCCAATTTATCACTCCCTGCTTTCCCTTTTAATAACCTTGTTTGTTTTCTATGTCTGCAAGTCTATTTCTTTTTTCTAAATAAGTTCTTTTGCATCATCTTCTTTAGATTCCACATGTAAGTGATATCATACTGTATTACTTCACCTAGTATTGTTAGGGGAAGCACACTGATTGAAACCACCCACCCTGGCCAGGAACCATACTAACCATTTGCATGAGTTGCTTTACGACAGGAGGTCCTGGTAAGGAACACAGAACTAATAAGCTACCACCAGAAGAATTCAGGCAAGGTCAAAAGGAGATACTACATGTCCTTCCACCTCCCAGAATCCTTCTTGCTGGCAACAATCTTGGCTGAGCAATGCATGCACCACCAGGAGGGACCCTGAGTCATAATGATTGGCCAAAGACAACCTGGAAACTAATCCCATCACCATAACACTCGAGACTGCAAGCCACACAGCAGAGCAGTTCTCCTGGTTTCCCTTACCCTGCTGCTCTCTGCCCAAGTGCCTCTCCCCAGTAAAGTATCTTGTTTTGTCAGCATATGTGTCTCCTCGGCTAATTCATTTCTGAGTGTTAGACAAGAGCCCATTCTTGGGCCCTGGAAGGAGTTCTCCTTTCTGCAACAGTATGATAATCTCTAGGTCCATCCGTGTTGCTGCAAACGGCGTTATTTCATTCTTTTTTATGGCCGAGTACTACTTCATAGGCTTCCCAGGTGGTGCTAGTGGTAAAGAACCTGGCTGCCAATGCAAGAGATGTAAGAGATGCAGGTTCAGTCCTTGGGTTGGGAAGATCCCCTGGAGGAGGGCATGACAACCCACTCCAGTATTCTTGCCTGAAGAATCCCATGGACAGAGGAGCACGGTCACCACAGTTCATGGGGTTGCAAAGAGTCAGACATGGCTGAAGTGACTTAGCATGCACGCACAGGTTTCAATTGCATAATGAACCACATCTTCTTTATCCATTCATCTGTCACTGGACATTTAGGTTGCTTCCATATCTTGGTTATTGTAAATAGCACTGCAATGAATATTGGGTACATGTGTCTTTTTGAATTAGAGTTTCTGCCTTTTCCAGATATATACAGAGGAATGGGATTGCTGGATCATATGGTAACACTATTTTTAGTTTTTTAAGAAGCTTTCATCAGTTTAGTTCAGTTCAGTCACTCAGTCGTGTCCGACTCTTTGCGACCCCATGAATCGCAGCACACCAGGCCTCCCTGTCCATCACCAACTCCCGGAGTTCACTCAAACTCATGTCCATCGAGTCAGTGATGCCATCCAGCCATCTCATCCTCTGTTGTCCCCTTCTCCTCCTGCCCCCAATCCCTCCCAGCATCAGGGTCTTTTCCAATGAGTCAGCTCTTCGCATGAGGTGGCCAAAGTATTGAAGTTTCAGCTTTAGCATCAGTCCTTCCAATGAACACCCAGGGCTGATCTCCTTTAGAATGGACTGGTTGGATCTCCTTGCAGTCCAAGGGACTCTCAAGAGTCTTCTCCAACACCACACTTCAAAAGCATCAATTCTTCGGCGGTCGTGGCACCCCACTCCAGTACTCTTGCCTGAAAAATCCCATGGACGCAGGAGCCTGGTGGGCTACAGTCCATGGGGTCGTGAAGAGTCAGACACGACTGAGCGACTACCCTTTCACTTTTCACTGTCATGCATTGGAGAAGGAAATGGCAACCCACTCCAGTGTTCTTGCCTGGAGAATCCCAGGGACGGCGGAGCCTGGTGGGCTGCCATCTATGGGGTCGCACAGAGTCGGACACGACTGACGCGACTTAGCAGCAGCAGCAGCTTTCTTCACAGTCCAACTCTCATAACCATACATGACCACTGGAAAAACCATAGCCTTGACTAGACAGACCTTTGTTGGCAAAGTAATGTCTCTGCTTTTGAATATGCTCTCTAGGTGGGTCATAACTTTTCTTCTGAGCCTTCATACTGCTCTCCATAGTGGCTGCACCAATTTACATTCTTAACAGTGTAGGAAGATCCCCTTTTCTCCACATCCTCTCCAGCATTTATGGTTTGTAAACTTTTTGATGCTAGCCATTCTGACCTGTCAGTGGTGGTATGTCATTGTAGCTTTAATTTGCATTTCTCTAATAATTAATGCTGTTAAACATCTTTTCACGTGTCTGTTGGCCATCTGTATGTCTTTTGGGGGGAAATGTCTATTTAGATCTTCTGCACATTTTTAAATTGGGTTGTTTGTTTTTTGATACCAAGCTGTATAAGCTGTTTGTATATTTTAGAAATTATGCCCTTGTTGGTCACATCATTTGTAAATGTTTTCTCCCATTCTTTAAGGTATCTTTTTGTTTTTTTTTTCTTTTGTTTCCTTTGGTATGGTTTTTTTTTTTTTTTTTGCTGTGCAAAGATTTTAAGTTTAATGAGGTCCCATTTGTTTATTTTTGCTTTTGTTTGCATTACTCTAGAAGATGGAGCCAAAAAAATATTGCTGAAATTTACATCATGTCAAAGAGGGTTCTGGCTATGTCCAGTTTTCCCAGCACCACTTGTTAAAGAGATTATTTTTTTCTCCATTGTATATTCTTGCCTCCTTTGTCATAGCTTAATTGAATATAGGTATGTGGGTTTATTTCTGGGTTTTCCTGTTCCATTGATCTGTATTTCTATATTTTGTGCTAGTATCATAGTACTTTCATTACTATGGCTTTGTAATATAGTATGAAGTCAGGAAGCATGATTCCTCCAGCTCCATTCTTCTTTCTCAAGATTATTTTGGCTATTCTGGGTCTCTTGTGTTTCCATATAATTTTTTTTTGTTCCAGTTGTATATAAAATGCCATTGGTAATTTGATAGGAATTGCACTGAATTCATGGATTGCCTTGGGTAGTATAGAAACCATTCACCTCAAATTGGGACTTGAACCCATGTGCTGGGACTCAAACCCGGCCAAAACCCACAGTCTTCCAACTGAGATCACACACTGATTTCAGGGCCCAGTGAAGCTCAGGTTCTTGATGTCTCACCACAGAAAGAATTCAATGAGAGACAACGTGATACATAAGAAATGGATTTATTTAGAGTGAAATACACTCCACAGGCAGAGTGTGGACCATCTCAGAAGGAAAGAGCAGGCTCAAAATGTGGTGTGGTTAGCTTTTATGGGCTGGGGAATTTCATAGGCTAATGAGAGGGAGGATTATTCCAACTATTTGAGGGAAGGAGCAGAGATTTCCAGGAATTCGGTCACTGCCCCAAGTTTTGGTCTTTGATGGTTGACCCTAGAACTGTCGTGATGCCTGTGGGTGTGCCATTTAGCTTGCTGATGTGTTACAGTGAGCATATACTGAGGCTCAAGGTCTAGTGGAAGCTGAGTCATCCACCACCTTGGACCTATTGGGCTCTAATCAGTTTATGTTGTGTCCAGGGGCTATATCATTCTTTTAAAGGTTATACCCTGCCCCCTTCCCTCTTGTTTCAGTGTTGACAGTATTGATTCTTTAAATACAAGAAAATAGAATGTCTCTCCTGTTTCCGTGGTCTTACGATTTCTTTCATTAACATCTAACAGTATTGGGAGTAAGCATATTTTAAAAGATTTAATAGCAGTGAATCCACTACTTACTCCAACCCACACTGAAACAGGAGAGAATTGGGCAGGGCACAACCTTTAAAAAAAATAACAGCCACAGGACATGACAAAAACTGGTTAGGACTAACTATAGCCAAGATAGTGGGGAGATTCAACTTTCAGTAGACCTTGAGCTTCAGTATATGATCATTGTAACACCTCAGGATGCTAAATGACACACCCACAGGTACAACGACAGTTCCAAGGACAACCAGAAAGGTCAGAAAGTGGGCAGTAGCCCAACACTTGGAAATTCGCACCTCTTTCCCCAAAAAAGCAGAGACATTACTTTGCCAACAAAGGTCCGTCTAGTCAAAGCTATGGTTTTTCCAGTAGTCACATATGAATGTGAGAGTTGGACTGTAAAGAAAGCTGAGCACCGAAGAATTGATGCCTTTGAGCTGTGGTGTTAGAAAAGACTCTTGAGAGTCCCTTGGACTGCAAAGAGATCCAACCAGTCCATCCTAAAGGAAATCAGTCCTGAATATTCATTGGAAGGACTGATGCTGAAGCTGAAACTCCAATACTTTGGCCACCTGATGTGAAGAACTGACTGATTTGAAAAGACCCTGATGCTGGGGAAAATTGAAGGTGGGAGGAGAAGGGGACGACAGAGGAAGAGATGGTTGGATGGTATCACTGACTCAACGGAATGAACTGAATGAGTGGAGGAATTCAGTTCAGTTCAGTTTAGTTCAGTTGTTCACAACCTCACGGACTATAGCACACCAGGCCTCCCTATCCATCACCAACTCCAGAATTTACTCAAACTCATGTCCATTTGTAACAGGAGGGAAAGGGGCATGGCATAACTTTCAAAACAATGACATAGCCCAAAGACAACATAAACTGATTAGAATCAAATGGGACCAAGATGGCAGACAAGACTAGACCTTGATCCTGAATCAGCAAATGAAATGACACACCCAGAGGTGCCATGACAGTTCCAAGGCACTGTTAAAAGACCAAGGAGTGGGCAGTGGCCCAAATCCAAGAAACCTCCACCCTCTTCCCCAAAATAATTGGAATAGTCCTCCCACTCATTAGCATATGAAGTTACCAGCCTATAAAAACTAGCCATGCCACATTTCACGGCCACCGCATTCACCCTCTGCAATGGCCCACACTCTGTCTGTGGAGTGTGCTTCTCTCTGTAGCTGAATAAATCCACTTCTTACCTATCACTTTGTCTCACTGAACTCTTTCTGTGATGAGACATGAAGAATCTGAGATTAATTAGGTCCTGAAACCAGGTACTGGGGGTTTTGGCTGGGTTCAAGTCCAAGCCACGTGGGTTCAAGTCCCAAACTGGGTTTTGGCTGGGTTCAAGTCCCAGCAATGTGGGTTTGAGTCCTTATCTGTGGTAAATGGTTTTACACTGAGTCAGTGATGCCATGAAACCATCTCATCCTCTGTCGTCCCCTTCTCCTCCCACCTTTAATCTTCCCCAGCATCAGGGTCTTTTCAAATGAGTCAGTTTTTTTGCATGACGTGGCCAAAGTATTGGAGTTTCAGCTTCAGCATCAGTCCTTCCAATGAATATTCAGGACTGATTTCCTTTAGGATGGGCTGGTTGGATCTCCTTGCTATCCAAGGGACTCTGAAGAGTCTTCTCCAGCACCACACTTCAAAGCATCAATTCTTTGGTGCTCAGCTTTCTTTATAGTCCAACTCTCATATCCATATGTGACTACTGGAAAAACCATAGCTTTGAATAGACAAATCTTTGTTGGCAATATCTCTGCTTTTTAATATGCTGTCTAGGTTGGTCATAACTTTTCTTCCAAGGAGCAAGCATCTTTTAATTTCATGGCTACAGTCATCATCTGCAGTGATTTTGGAGCCCCCCCAAAATAAAGTCTTTCAGTGTTTCCATCGTTTCCCCTTCTATTTGCCTTGAAGGGATGGGACTGGATGCCATGATCTTAGTTTACTGAATGTTGAGTTTTAAGCCAACTTTTTCACTCTCCTCTTTCACTTTCATCAAGAGGCTCTTTAGTTCTTCTTTGTTTTCTGCCATAAGGGTGGTGTCATTTGCATATCAGATTATTGATATTTCTCCCAGCAATCTTGATTCCAGCTTGTGCTTCATCCAGTCCAGCATTTCTCATGATGTACTCTGCACATAAGTTAAATAAGCAGAGTGCATATAAGTTAAATAAGTTCATCAAATAAGCCTTGATGAACTCCTTTCCCGATTTGGAACCAGTCTGTTGTTCCATGTACAGTTATAACTGTTGCTTCCTGACCTGCATATAGATTTCTCAGGAGGGAGGTCAGGTGGTCTGGTATTCCCACCTCTTTAAGAATTTTCCACAATTTGGTGTGACCTACACAGTCAAAGGCTTTAGCATTCTCAATAAAGCAGAAGTACATGTTTTTCTGGAATTCTCTCAGTTTTTTGATGATCCAATGGATGTTGGCAATTTAATCTCTGGTTCCTCTGCCTTTTCTAAATCCAGCTTGAATGTCTGGAAGTTCACAGCTCATGTACTGTTGAAGCCTGGCCTGGAGAATCTTGAGCATTACTTTACTAGCGTGTGAGATGAGTGCAATTGTGCAGTAGTTTGAGCATTCTTTGGCATTGCCTTTCTTTGGGATTGGAATGAAACTGACCTTTTCCAGAAAACTAAGATCATGGCATCTGGTCCCATCACTTCATGGGAAATAGATGGGGAAACAGTGGAAACAGTGTCAGACTTTATTTTGGGGGGCTTCAAAATCACTGCAGATGGTGACTTCAGCCATGAAATTAAAAGAGGCTTACTCCTTGGAAGGAAAGTTATGACCAGCATATTAAAAAGCAGAGATATTACTTTGCCAACAAAGGTCCGTCTAGTCAAGGCTATGGTTTTTCCAGTGGTTATGTATGGATGTGAGAGTTGGATTGTGAAGAAAGCTGAGTGCTGAAGAATTGATGCTTTTGAAGTGTGGTGTTGGAGAAGACTCTTAAGAGTCCCTTGGACTGCAAGGAGATCCAACCAGTCTATCCTAAAGGAGATCAGTCCTGGGTGTTCATTGGAAGGACTGATGCTAAAGCTGGAACTTCAATACTTTGGCCACGTCATGCAAAGAGCTGACTCATTGGAAAAGACCCTGATGCTGGGAGGGATTGGGGTCAGGAGAAGGGGACGACAGAGCATGAGATGGCTGGATGGCATCACTGACTCGATGGACATGAGTTTGAGTGAACTCCGGGAGTTGGTGATGGACAGGGAGGCCTGGTGTGCTGCGATTCATGGGGTCGCAAAGAGTCGGACACGACTGAGCGACTGAACTGAACTAAATGGAACTGAACTGCTGGCATATTGAGTGCAACACTTTCACAGCATCATATTTTAGAATTTGAAATATCTCAAAAAAAAAAAAAAAAAGAAAGAAAGAAAGAAAGAAGTATCTCAACTGGAATTCCATCACCTCCAGTAGCTTTGTTTGTAGTGATGCTTCCTAAGGCCCACTTGACTTCAAATTCCCGGATATCTGGCTCTAGGTGAGTGATCACACCATCATGATTATCTGGGTCATGAAGATCTTTTTTGTACAGTTCTTCTGTGTATTCTTGCCACCTCTTCTTAATATCTTCTGCTTCTGTTAGGTCCATGCCATTGTGCCCATCTTTGTACGAAATGTTCCCTTGGTATCTCTAATTTTCTTGAAGAGATCTCTAGTCTTTCCCATTCTATTGTTGCCCTCTATTTCTTTGCAGTGATCACTGAGGAAGGCTTTCTTATCTCTCCTTACTATTCTTTGGAACTCTGCATACAAATGGGTATATCTTTGCTTTTCTCCTTTGCCTTTCACTTCTCTTCTTTTCACAGCTATTTGTAAGGCCTCTTCAGACAACCATTTTGCCTTTTTGAATTTCTTTTTCTTGGGGATGATCTTGATCACTGCCTCCTGTACAATGTCACGAACCTCCATCCATAATTCATCAGGCACTCTATCAGATCTAAGTCCTTGAATCTATTTGTCACTTCTGCTGTATAAACATAAGGGTTTAGATCATACCTGAATGGTCTAGTGGTTTTCCCGACTTTCTTCAATTTAAGTCTGAATGTGACAATAAGGAGTTCATGATATGAGCCACAGTCAGCTCCCTGTCTTGTTTTTGCTGACTGTATAGCGCTTCTCCATTTTTGGCTGCAAAGAATATAATCAATCTGATTTCGGTGTTCTCCATCTAGTGATGTCCATGTGTAGAGTAGTCTCTTGCGTTATTGGAAGAGGGTGTTTGCTATGACCAGTGCTTTTTCTTGGCAAAACTCTATTAGCCTTTGCCCTGCTTCATTCTGTACTCCAAGGCCATATTTGCCTAATACTCCAGGTGTTTCTTGACTTCCTACTTTTGCATTCCAGTCCCCTATAATGAAAAGGACATCTTTTTGGGTGTTAGTTCTAAAAGGTCTTGTAGGTCTTCATAAAACCATTCAACTTCAGCTTCTTCAGCATTACTGGTCAGGGCATCGACTTGGATTACCGTGATATTGAATGGTTTGCCTTGGAAACAGAGATCATTCTGTCATTTTTGAGATTGCATCCAAGTACTGCATTTCAGACTCTTTTGTTGACTATGATGGCTACTCCATTTCTTCTAAGGGATTCTTGCCCACAGTAGTAGATATAATGGTGATCTGAGTTAAATTCACCCATTCCAGTCCATTTAGTTCAGTTCAGTCGCTCAGTCATGTCTGACTCTTTGCGACCCCATGAATCGCAGCACACCAGGCCTCCCTGTCCAGCACCAACTCCCGGAGTTCACTCAGACACATCCATCAAGTCAGTGATGCCATACAGCCATGTCATCCTCTGTCGTCCCCTTCTCCTCCTGCCCACAATCCCTCCCAGCATCAGAGTCTTTTCCAATGAATCAACTCTTCACATGAGGTGGCCAAAGTACTGGAGTTTCAGCTTTAGCATCATTCCTTCCAAAGAACACCCAGGGCTGATCTCCTTTAGAATGGACTGGTTGGATCTCCTTGCAGTCCAAGGGACTCTCAAGAGTCTTCTCCAACACCACACTTCAAAAGCATCAATTCTTTGGTGCTCACATTTGTTCACTGATTCCTGAAATGTTGATGTTCACTCTTGCCATCTCCTGTTTGACCACTTCCTGTTTGCCCTGATTCATGGACATAACATTCCCGGTTCCTATGCAATATTGCTCTTTACAGCATCGGACTTTACTTCCATCACCAGTCACATCCACAACTGGGTGGTGTTTTTGCTTTGGCTCCGTCTCTTCATTCTCTCTGAAGTTATTTCTCCACTCTTTTCCAGTAGCATATTGGGCACCTACCAACCTGGTGAATTCATCTTTCAGTGTCCTATCTTTTTGCCTTTTCATACTGTTCATGGGGTTCTTAAGGGAAGAATACTGAAGTGGTTTGCCATTCCATTCTCCTGTGAACTATGTTTTGTCATAACTCTTCACCATGACCCGTCTGTCTACATGGCATAGCTCGTGGTTTCATTGAGTTAGACAAGGCTGTGGTCCATGTGACCAGATTGGCCACTCATTAGCCTATGACATTACCCATCCCTATAAAAACTGACAACCTCCATACCCAAATGCCTCTTGCCTTCTGAAAGGACCCACACTCTGTGGAGTGTTTCACTGTACAGAAATTCACTCCTCACACTTTTCTCTCCTGAATTCTCTCTGTGATGATACATAAAGAACTTGAGTTTCGTTAAGTTCTGAGATCAGGTGTGTGACCCCAATTAAAAGACCTTGGGTTGAAGTCTCAATTTGAGTTGCACAGTTTCACCATCATCACTGGAAAATGGGACAGTTCTGTGCAATAAGAATCTATCAGGTACACCTGACCAGGACACCACCTAGTGATATGAGAAATGCTCCAATTGATAAACCCATTTATACAATTTTAGACTAGGAGTTGACAACTACAAATGGGCACTTGTCAGTGACTGAACAACAACAAAAAGGGCATTTGCCATCTGCCATCTGAATCCTATGATGTTGAGTTGTTGACCTTCAACATGCCCTAAAGGAAGTTCAGTTGGAGAGTGAGGCACCTTAGCTCCAGGGAAACTGGTGGAACAGATCTATAGATAGATATTTTCAGAAACTGATTTCAAGATCCCAATCCTTGCATCTCTCCATGTCTCAGTTCAGTTCAGTTCAGTTCAGCCGCTCAGTCGTGTCCGACTCTTTGCGACCCCATGAATCGCAGCACATCAGGCCTCCCTGTCCAGCACCAACTCCCGGAGTTCACTCAGACACATCCATCAAGTCAGTGATGCCATACAGCCATGTCATCCTCTGTCGTCCCCTTCTCCTCCTGCCCACAATCCCTCCCAGCATCAGAGTCTTTTCCAATGAGTCAACTCTTTGCATGAGGTGGCCAAAGTTACTGGAGTTTCAGCTTCAGCATCATTCCTTCCAAAGAAATCCCAGGGCTGATCTCCTTCAGAATGGACTGGTTGGATCTCCTTGCAGTCCAAGGGACTCTCAAGAGTCTTCTCCAACACCACACTTCAAAAGCATCAATTCTTCGGCACTCAGCCTTCTTCACAGTCCAACCCTCACACCCATACATGACCACAGGAAAAACCATAGCCTTGACTCAACGGACTTTTGTTGGCAAAGTAATGTCTCTGCTTTTGAATATGCTATCTAGGTTGGTCATAACTTTCCTTTCAAGGGGTAAGCGTCTTTTAATCTCATGGCTGCAGTCACCTTCTGCAGTGATTTTGGAGCCTAAAAAAATAAAGTCTGACACTGTTTCCACTGTTTCCCCATCTATTTCCCATGAGGTGATGGGACCAGATGCCATGATCTTCGTTTTCTGAATGTTGAGCTTTAAGCCAACTTTTTCGCTCTCCACTTCCACTGTCATCAAGAGGCTTTTTAGTTCCTCTTCACTTTCTGCCATAAGGGTGGTGTCATCTGCATATCTGAGGTTATTGATATTTCTCCCAGCAATCTTGATTCCAGCTTGTGCTTCTTCCAATCTAGCATTTCTCATGATGTACTCTGCATAGAAATTAAATAAGCAGGGTGACAATATACAGCCTTGGGTACTCCTTTTCCTATTTGGAACCAGTCTGTTGTTCCATGTCCAGTTCTAACTGTTGCTTCCTGATCTGCATACAGATTTCTCAAGAGGCAGGTCAGGTGGTCTGGTATTCCCGTCTCTTTCAGAGTTTTCTACAGTTTATTGTGGTCCACATGGTCAAAGGCTTTGGCATAGCTAATAAAGCAGAAATAAAGCAGAACTCTCTTGCTTTTTCCATGATCCATCAGATGTTGGCAATTTGATATCTGGTTCCTCTGCCTTTTCTAAAACCAGCTTGAACATAGGAAGTTCACGGTTCACATGTTGCTGAAGCCTGGCTTGGAGAATTTTCAGCATTACTTTACTAGCATGTGAGATGAGTGCAATTGTGCGGTAGTTTGAGCATTCTTTGGCATTGCCTTTCTTTGGGATTGGAATGAAAACTGACCTTTTCCAGTCCTGTGGCCACTGCTGAGTTTTCCAAATTTGCTGGCATATTGAGTGCAGCACTTTCACAGCATCATCTTTCAGGATTTGGAATAGCTCCACTGGAATTCCATCACCTCCACTAGCTTTGTTCGTAGTGATGCTTTCTAAGGCCCACTTGACTCCACATTCCAGGACGTCTGGCTCTAGGTCAGTGATCACATCGTCGTGATTATCTGGGTCATGAAGATCTTCTTTGTACAGGTCTTCTGTGTATTCTTGCCACCTCTTCTTAGTATCTTCTGCTTCTGTTAGGTCCATATCATTTCTGTCCTTTATCGAGCCCATCTTGCATGAAATGTTCCCTTGGTATCTCTAATTTCTTGAAGAGATCTCTAGTCTTTCCCATTTGGTTGTTTTCCTCTATATCTTTGCATTGATCCTTGAGGAAGGCTTTCTTATCTCTTCTTGCTATTCTTTGGAACTCTGCATTCAGATGCTTATATCTTTCCTTTTCTACTTTGCTTTTCACTTCTCTTCTTTCACAGCTATTTGTAAGGCCTCCCTAGACAGCTATTTTGCTTTTTTGCATTTCTTTTCCATGGGGATGGTCTTGATCCCTGTCTCCTGTACAATATCACGAACTTCATTCCATAGCTCATCAGGCACTCTTATCTATCAGATCTAGGCCCTTAAATCTATTTCTCACTTCCACTGTATAATCATAAGGGATTTGATTTAGGTCATACCTGAATGGTCTAGTGGTTTTCTGTACTTTCTTCAATTTAAGTCTGAATTTGGTAATCAGGAGTTCATGATCTGAGCCACAGTCAGCTCCTGGCGGCTGCTGTGACTGGCACACTAAGCATGGCGGAAGAGGAGCTACCCCACGTCCGAGGTCAGGGGCAGAAGCTGGGAGGACCCCATGCCCGAAGGGTGGCAGCCAAGAGGAGTTATCCCACGTCCGAGGTCAGGGGCAGCGGCCGAGAGTGCCAGGCTGCGACGGCACAGGAACGGCCGAGAAGAACTACCCAAGTCTGAGGTCAGGGGCAGCGGCCGGGAGTAGCTATCCCACGTCCGAGGTTAGGAGCAGCAGCTGAGAGGAGCTACCCCGCGTCTGTGGTCACGGGCAGTGGCCGAGAGGAGCTAGCCCACGCCCCATGTCTGAGGCCAGGGGCAGCGGCTGGGAGGACCAGCCCCACATCCAAGGAGCGGTGGCTGCGCGGGTGCAGGAGGGCCTAGAGAAGCTATCCCACGTTGAAGGTCAGGAAGGGCGGCGGTGAGGAGATACCCATTGTCCAAGGTAAGGAGCAGCAGCTGCGCTTTGCTGGAGCAGCCATGAAGAGATACCCCATGCCCAAGGTAAGAGAAACCCAAGTAAGACAGTAGGTGTTGCAAGAGGGAATCAGAGGGCAAAGACACTGAAACCATACTCACAGAAAACTAGTCAGTATAATCACACTAGGACCACAGCCTTGTCCAACTCAAGGAAACTAAGCCATGCCGTGGGGCAACCCAAGATGGGGGGGTCATGGTGGAGAGATCTGACAGACTGTGGTCCACTGGAGAAGGGAATGGCAAACCACTTCAGTATT
>NW_011495064.1:14887055-14890604 GCF_000754665.1 Bison bison bison
ATGAACAGTATGAAAAGGCAAAATGATAGGATACTGAAAGAGAAACTCCCCAGGTCAGTAGGTGCCCAATATGCTACTAGAAAAGAGTGGAGAAATAACTCCAGAAAGAATGAAGGGATGGAGCCAAAGCAAAAAGAATACCCAGCTGTGGATGTGACTGGTGATAGAAGCAAGGTCTGATGCTGTAAAGAGCAATATTGCATAGGAACCTGGAATGTCAGGTCCATGAATCAAGGCAAATTGGAAGTGGTCAAACAAGAGATGGCAAGAATGAATGTCGACATTCTAGGAGTCAGCAAACTGAAATGGACTGGAATGGGTGAATTTAACTCAGATGACCATTATATCTACTACTGCGGGCAGGAATCCATTGGAAGAAATGGAGTAGCCATCATAGTCAACAAAAGAGTCTGAAATGCAGTACTTGGATGCAATCTCAAAAACGACAGGATGATCTCTGTTCATTTCCAAGGCAAACGATTCAATATCACAGTAATCCAAGTCTATGCCCCAACCAGTAACACTGGAGAAGCTGAATTTGAACAGTTCTATGAAGACCTACAAGACCTTTTAGAACTAACACCCAAACAAGATGTTCTTTTCATTATAGGGGACTGGAATACAAAAGTAGGAAGTCAAGAAACACCTGGAGTAACAGGCAAATTTGGCCTTGGAATACGGAATGAAGCAGGGCAAAGACTAATAGAGTTTTGCCAAGAAAAAGCACTGGTCATAGCAAACACCCTCTTCCAACAACACAAGAGAAGATTCTATACATGGACATCACCAGATGGTCAACACCGAAATCAGATTGATTATATTCTTTGCAGCCAAAGATGGAGAAGCTCTTCATGTCTAAGAGCACTAAATCCCTTCATGATGACATCAGCTCCTTGTGACTAGCAGAAAACCTTATGTCAAATAAGTGCTTGATTGCATTGAACTCCACCTTCACCAAAATCACATATATTGACATTCCTCCACTACTTTTTTGGAGCAGTTTCTCAGAACTCTGAAGCACTGTCTCCCAGCCTGCAGTCCTCATTTTGCCCAGATGAAAGTTAACTCACAACTCTCACATCGTGCATCCTTTTTAAGTTGACAGTGGTAGTGTTTTAGTCGCTAAGTCATATCCAACTCTTGGGACCCCATGGATTGTAGCCCACCAGGCTCCTCTGTCCATGGGATTTTTAAGGCAAGAAAACTGGACTAGATTGCCATTTCCTTCTCCAGGAGAATCTTCCCGACCCAGGGACTGAACCCCAGTCTCCTGCATTGCATGCAGATTCTTTACCAACTGAGCTATGAGGGAAGCCCTTAGTTGACAGAGTACAATGTGGTTTTGGAGTCCATCAGATCTTATCTGAGTCTCATTTAGGCAGTGTTTTAGCTCTGTGACCTTAACCAATTTGCTTGACTTCTAAACCCGCTTCCTGGACAGTATGGAATTTAACCTGAGGCCAGTGAATATTAAGAAATCCTCACACCTTTTGTGTTCCAAAAATACCTCACTGCAAGGACCCACCCCTCCCCACAAGACTCTGTAAGGGTGCAGATGCCTTCCTTGTTTACTTATTTGGAGGTCACACAGTCTCCAAATTCTTATTTGTTGTTTTACAAATACATAGCTGAACTGCTTGTCCTTATTGTTCAATCAGAATAAGACTTGTTATTGTTAACCAAATTTTCTGTTAAGCTTTTCTCCCCTCTCCAGAGCCCTGAACTCCTGTCCACCCTCAGCCTGAATCAGCATATAGCCCCTTAAAGGATCCTTCTCAGAAAAATAAACTAACCTCAGGGTAAAACAATCTCTGATCCACTATCTAATCTCACCATCCTTTCGTCCCGCTTCCTTGCACCCGGGTCTCTCTAGCTTTGTTTACTGCTCTGTGAAAGGAAAACCCTTTGTGCCTAACTCTGAAGAAATTTGCAGGTCTTTCAGTCAACTCGTGCTCCCTATTGCAATAGTTACCTGCCTCTTTAAAGCAGTCTTCCTCCCCCATTACAATAAGTGTTTTGAACTAAAATTTCTCCTTATTAAGTCTGTTAGGGGAAGCACACTGACTGAAACCGCCCACCCTGACCAGGCACCACAGTAACCATTTGCATGAGTTGTTTTACGACAGGAGGTCCTGGTAAGGAAAACGGAACTAATAAGCCACTACCAACCAGAAGAGTTCAGGAAAGGTCAAAAGGACACAACACATGTCCGACCACCTCCCAGAATCCTTCTCTCTGGCATCCATCTTGGCTGAACACGGCGTGCACCACCAGGAAGGACTCTGAGTCAGAATGATTAGCTAAAGACAGCCCAGAAACTGATCCCAGACTGAGCCACGTGGCAGAGCTGTTCTCCTGGGTTCCCTTACTCTACTGCTCTCCACCCGGTGCCCTTTCCCAACAAAATCTCTTGCTTTGTCAGCACATGTGTCTCCTCAGACAATTCATTTCCGAGTGTTAGACAAGAGCCCAGTTTAAGGCCCTAGAAGGGGTCCCCCTTCCTGCAACAAGTCTGTATTCATTCTTTATTTGACACTCCTTTGCTGAATGAGGGTCATGGTGGAGATATTTGACAGAATGTGGTCCGTTGGAGAAGGGAATGGCAAACCACTTCAGTATTCTTGCCTTGAGAACCCCATGAACAGTACGAAAAGGCAAAATGATAGGATACTGAAAGAGAAACTCCCCAGGTCAGTAGGTGCCCAATATGCTACTGGAGATCAGTGGAGAAATAACTCCAGAAAGAATGAAGGGATGGAGCCAAAGCAAAAAGAATACCCAGCTGTGGATGTGACTGGTGATACAAGCAAGATCTGATGCTGTAAAGAGCAACATTGCATAGGAACCTGGAATGTCAGGTCCATGAATCAAGGCAAATTGGAAGTGGTCAAACAAGAGTTGGCAAGAGTGAATGTCGACATTCTAGGAATGTCTAGGAATGCTGATTCTAGGAATCAGCAAACTCAAATGGACTGGAATGGGTGAATTTAATTCAGATGACCATTATATCTACTACTGTGGGCAGGAATCCCTCGGAAGAAATGGAGTAGCCATCATACTCAACAAAAGAGTCTGAAATGCAGTACTTGGATGCAATCTCAAAAACAACAGAATGACCTTTGTTCCTTTCCAAGGCAAACCATTCAATATCACAGTAATCCAAGTCTATGCCCCAACCAGTAGCGCTGGGAGAAGCTGAAGTTGAATGGTTCTATGAAGACCTACAAGACCTTTTAGAACTAACACCCAAACAAGATGTCCTTTTCATTACAGGGGACTGGAATGCAAAAGTAGGAAGTCAAGAAACACCTGAAGTAACAGGCAAATTTGGCCTTGGAATACAGAATGAAGCAGGGCAAAGACTAATAGAGTTTTGCCAAGAAAAAGCACTGGTCATAGCAAACACCCTCTTCCAACAACACAAGAGAAGACTCTATACATGGAAATCACCAGATGGTCAACACCAAAATCAGATTGATTGTATTCTTTGCAGCCAAAGATGGAGAAGCTCTATACAGTCAGCAAAAACAAGACCAGGAGCTGACTGTG
>NW_011495064.1:14890704-14891144 GCF_000754665.1 Bison bison bison
TTCAGCGATCAATGCAAAGAAATAGAGGAAAACAACAGAATGGGAAAGACTAGAGATCTCTTCAAGAAAATCAGAGATACCAAAGGAACATTTCATGCAAAGATGGGCTCGATAAAGGACAGAAATGATATGGACTTAACAGAAGCAAAAGATATTAAGAAGAGGTGGCAAGAATACACAGAAGAACTGTACGAAAAAGATCTTCACGACCCAGAGAATCACGACGGTGTGATCACTGACCTAGAGCCAGACATCCTGGAATGTGAAGTCAAGTGGGCCTTAGAAAGCATCACTACAAACAAAGCTAGTGGAGGTGATAGAATTCCAGTTGAGCTATTCCAAATCCTGAAAGATGATGCTGTGAAAGTGCTGCTGTCAATATGCCAGCAAATTTGGAAAACTCAGCAGTGGCCACAGGACTGGAAAATGTCAGTTTTCAT
>NW_011495064.1:14891244-14891654 GCF_000754665.1 Bison bison bison
AGCCAAAGATGGAGAAGCTCTATACAGTCAGCAAAAACAAGACCAGGAGCTGACTGTGGCTCAAACCATGAACTGCTTATTGCCAAATTCAGACTGAAATTGAAGAAAGTAGGGAAAACCACTAGACCATTCAGGTATGACTTAATCAAATCTCTTATGATTATACAGTGGAAGTGAGAAATAGATTTAAAGGCCTAGATCTGACAGATAGAGTGCCTGATGAGCTATGGAATGAGGTTCGTGACATTGTACAGGAGACAGGGATCAAGACCATCCCCAAGGAAAAGAAATGCAAAAAAGCAAAATGGCTGTCTGGGGAGGCCTTACAAATAGCTGTGAAAAGAAGAGAAGTGAAAAGCAAAGGAGAAAAGGAAAGATATAAACATCTGAATGCAGAGTTCCAAAGAATA
>NW_011495064.1:14892389-14892825 GCF_000754665.1 Bison bison bison
CATGAAATTAAAAGACGCTTGCTCCTTGGAAGGAAAGTTATGACCAACCTAGATAGCATATTCAAAAGCAGAGACATTACTTTGCCAACAAAGGTTTGTCTAGTCAAGGCTATGGTTTTTCCTGTGCTCATGTATGGATGAGAGGGTTGGACTGTGAAGAAGGCTGAGTGCCGAAGAATTGATGCTTTTGAAGTGTGGTGTTGGAGAAGACTCTTGAGAGTCCCTTGGACTGCAAGGAGATCCAACCAGGCCATTCTGAAGGAGATCAGCCCTGGGATTTCTTTGGAAGGAATGATGCTAAAGCTGAAACTCCAGTACTTTGGCTACCTCATGCGAAGAGTTGACTCGTTGGAAAAGACGCTGATGCTGGGAGGGATTGGGGGCAAGAGGAGAAGGGGACGACAGAGGAAGAGATGGCTGGATGGCATCACTGACT
>NW_011495064.1:14892925-14899799 GCF_000754665.1 Bison bison bison
GATGCTGGGAGGGATTGGGGGCAAGAGGAGAAGGGGACGACAGAGGAAGAGATGGCTGGATGGCATCACTGACTCGATGGATATGAGTCGAGTGAACTCCGGGAGCTGGTGATGGACAGGGAGGCCTGGCGTGCTGCGATTCATGGGGTCGAAAAGAGTCGGACACGACTGAGCAACTGATCTGATCTGATCATGTTGAATGAGGATAATAGTATATCTGGCACACAACATGTGCTCAATAAATGGAAGCTGCCATTGTTATCACCAAAGATAACATCCCAAGTCAGAAAGGGTGAGGCCAAGCTCAGTTCCCAGCTCAGGTCCAGCTCCAGAGCCTACCTTTTCTGCCACCAAGGCCCCAAAGACCAGGGCCCGGATGATGGGGGAAGCCATGTTTGGACCCTATCGTTTCAACAGTGTATGAAAAACACTGAACTGAGTCAGAAAAATCTATTTCTACTCCCCTTTTGATAATCACCTACTGTGTGACCATGTGGAATCCCTTTGTCTTTTTAGGACCCAGTTTCATGAGAACTTTGATTTGGATCAAGAGTTTTCAAACTGTGCCCCGCAGTAGCCTAGGGCTCCACAAGAGAGGCCCGAGTATTTCACACATCTCAAAATTCTAATTTGCAAAATATATTTAAATACTTTCTGAGCTATCCTTCAAAAAACACCTGCTCAAATAAGTTCTTTGCCCTATTTTAACCCACAAGACATCATTAGTTATTTTGCCACTGGGTTAACTAACTCTGGTCTGGGCTCCAACTAAAGCTTCTTCTGCCGCCTTTGCTTAATGGAAGGCCATCCTGAGACTGAAAAAAAAGAGCTGTTGGAAAGGACCACAGTGTGTAACTACTCATCCAGTGAAATCAAGGTTGTCTAGAGTCTGCGCAAGTAAAGTCAAACCAAGATGTTCACTGGATCTGAGACTGCTATAGGGATATAGGAACATCATTCACAACCCTGAGCAAAACAGCCTCATTGTTCTAAAGCTGTGCTGTTCAATAGAACTTTCTGCGATGGAGGAAATGCTCTGTGTCTATATACTGTAGTCAAGTTTGCCTAGTGAACACTTGAACTGTGGCTCATGAGACTAAGGAGCTGAATTGTTTTTATTTACATTTAATTTGAATTCAAATAACTAATAACTTGGCCAGTGGCTATCTGGATAGTCTTTAAACAATTCTTTGACATTTGAACTTGGAAAGTTAATTTAGACTGTTAAAATAACATCTTCATCTGTTCTTCATACTGGAGTTTTCCCCAGTTGTCACATTTGAAAACAAATGATTCTTCTAAAAATTTTGCAAAAGCAAACAGATCTCTAGGAACCCTTTAAACTCTATGATTCTTGACCAGAGACACAGATTGTTATCGACCTGGGCCCTAGGACTCTCTAATCAATAGAAATTGATAAGAGACCAGACAAGAATTTCAGGCAAGACTTTATTGCAGTTTGTGCTGCAGCAAGAGGGAGAGAAGACAAGAACTGGGTCCCCGAGGAGAGCTGCTTGGGTCATTAAATGAGGTTAACAGTGGGGTTGGGGGGAGGGTAGTGAGGATCCATGGGCTGGGCAGGGGGCATTGCTAGGTGGTCTGCCCGCCCCCTTGGTAATACTGAGTGCAGGACCTTTCGCAGTACCTCACTTTTGCCCCAGGCACCACAGAAATATCCGTTGGTTTATGTCCTTTTTGTATCCTATTGTTCACAATGCATGCAGTTATTTCCAATCACCTACAGTTCCTTTGTTTTCTTTGGCTCAAGGAGACATTTGTCCAGGTGCAAGCACTTCAGTAAGAGGGTCCCAGGTTCGGCTATATTTCACCCACAGAAGAGACTCCTCCTGGGATACTTTGCTCTGTAAGTATAAAGATGTCTATAATTACATGAAGAAAGGACTATACTAGTTTTGCCTGGCCTGAGTGGAGGCAGACATTATCCAGGGGCAAAAGTCACAGAACAACCACATGGTGAGGTAGTCAAGTATTAAATAACTTGTCTAGGGCTTTCCTGGTGGCTCAGTGGTGAAGAATCTGCCTGCCAATGCAGGAGACACGAGTTCGATCCCTGGTCTAGGAAGATCATACATGTCTCGGCACAACTAAGCCCACGCACCACAACTATTGAGCCTGTGCTCTAGAGCCCGGAAGCCAAACCACAGAAGCCCGAATGCCTTAGAGCCCATGCTCCTCAACAAGAGAAGCCATTGCAGCGAGCAGCCTGCGCACCGCAACTAGAGAGCAGCCCTGCTCACAGGATCTAGAGAAAAGCCCTCACAGCAACAAAGACCCAGCACAGCCCCCAATAAACAAATAACTTGTCTAAGATGACATCACTGGTAAGAGGCAAAGTAGAAATCAAATCCAGATCTGTCAAGTTGTCAAACACTGGGCTGACTTCCTACTGACCACAGCACTCACGGCTATATTGTTTAACAGAGAAAATATATAAGACGGATGCTTCCAGAACCACGTGCTTGCCAATCTGCATTATCTCCCTGGAACTGGGCTTTAAACGTCTCCAAGGAAGGTGAGCCTCTGACCCACGAGGGTTGCAGGCAGGTAAGGGTGAGAGAAGTCGCTGCTTTAGGTGAAAACACCTCAAATCTCCTCAGTCTTGTCATAAACTCACCATAAAACATCCCACATCTCATCTTGTTCTCTCCAGTGACCAGTAAGCTCACTGTTCAATGATTTGATTCTTAATAATAATTCTTAGTAATATTCTTTAAATTTCTCCATAATAATTCTTTGTATTAAAAAGAGATTTTCCTCTGCAAACCTAAAAGTACTCTATTCTATGTACTTTCCTGAAACCAGCCAATGAATATAAATTTGCTTCCCTCTTTTTTTATTTTTTTTTCTTTTCATCATATTAGGAAACTGAGGCTCAGATAGATGTAGGCTGAGGGACTAGGGGGTTGGTAGGACTAGGGACAACCTCTAGCCAGGTCCCAACCAGATTTCTCCCATCCCTTGCCCAGTGTCCACACCCCCTAGGGTTTTAGAGTTATTTCTCCCAAAGGGGCTTGGTTTTGCTCCATCTTATCCAAAAGCCCCTCACCAAGTCGCCCAGAATCTTTCCAAGTACACAGAGTGGGCCAGAAGCCACACCACCCATCAGGCAAACTTGAAAGTGGAGAAAATTTACAGAAAGATAAGCTATCACCTTCTCACTCATTACTGTCTTCAGCAAAATTTCCCTGATTATGTGTGTGTATTGTACTGTTATTAGTGCTAAGGAAAATGGAAAGAACAACACGACGTTCTCAAAAGGCTCACGAGCTAGCAAGGGTAATGAAAAGGAAAGGAAGCAGTTTAATCACTTGACGAAAGCACCTGAAGAATCAGGTTTACCTTGTGTTGTATGGCCATGTTGTTTAAGGGGAAACACTGAAAATGTTCTTTGGTCTACCACAGTCCCCATCACTCTGCCCACACAGGTACTGACCCCAGACCAGCTTCACTCACTGGTGCTGCCTCTCTCTAGGACCCAAAATGCTGGTGAGTTTGAGACCCCTGCTTTGTAAAAAAGACACTGTGATAGGAAAAAGGCAGAAAACATAAAGCACTACAGGAGCATTCAGGATAAGACACCAATTGTGTAGCATCTAAACTAAGTCTTCAGTAGGAGCTCACAAGCTGAAGAAGAGAGGTGGGGAAGGGCACCTCGGACAAGGGGCACAGCTGGTGGTCTGGGGACCTGGGAAGGGGTGCTGACATGTTTGGGGACTGTCAGTGGTTGGGCTGGAGATGGCAATGACACCCCACTCCAGTACTCTTGCCTGGAAAATCCCATGGATGGAGGAGCCTGGTAGGCTGCAGTCCATGGGGTCGCTAAGAGTTGGACATGACCGAGTGACTTCACTTTCTCTTTTCACTTTATGCATTGGAGAAGGAAATGGCAACCCACTCCAGTGTTCTTGCCTGGAGAATCCCAGGGACCGCAGAGCCTGGTGGGCTGCCATCTGTGGGGTCGCACAGACTTGGACATGACTGAAGCGACTTAGCAGCAGCAGCAGCAGTGGTTGGGCATAGCTGACATATGGTAATGAGTGGAGAGACTGGTGTTGGAAAGGTAGGTTCCAGCAGATTCTGAAGGGCCTGGTAGTCCATCTCTAAGGCATTAGAACTTTCCTCTGTAGACCTGCAGACCTTGAGCAGACATTGGATTGGGAGAACTAGAAATAATTCCAGATTAGTAAGATAGATAACTCACTAAAGTTTGGAAGTAGCCTGTAACAGGAAGGGTTGGAAGCATGCATGCCTGCACGCATGGTCACTCAGTCCTGTCCCACTCTGTGCAACCCCACGGACTGTAGCTGTCCAGGTTCCTCTAGCCATGGGATTTCCCAGGCAAGAATACTGGAGTATGTTGCCATTTCCTCTGCCAGGGGATCTTCCCAACCCAGGGACTGAACCATATCTCCTGAGGCTCCTGCATTGGCGGGTGGATTCTTTACTGCTGAGCCACCAGGGAAGTCCTAATAAATGAATGCATAGGAGGTGGGGGAAGGGATTTTCCAGACAGAACTGTTCCAGAAGCTCCGAAACAGCTCACTGCTGCTGACACATAAATGCTTCCTTGTCAATTGAATATCTATAGCTCCCCCATTGTGCCTGTGAAGCTAACAATTTCTTATTAGAAATGAAGGCATAAATATATCTACCAACAATCCAATGATTCCACTTCTAGCTATTTATTTGCCCAAGAGAAATTGAAATTTATGTCTACAAAAGATTTGCTCAGTGATGTTCACAGTCACCACTTTATTCAGAATAACTGGGAAGGGCCCAAATGCCCATCAACAGGGGAATGGAAAAATAAATTGCTGTACTTCCATTAAATAGAATACTACAGAATAATACAGCAAAAAGAACTGAAGATAAGGCTCAGCCTCCAAAGTGTTATGTTAGGTGAAGGGAACCAGACCCCCCCAAAAGTACATAGGAATGAATGATTTATATATAAATACATATATTATATTCTAGAAAAGAAAAGGAAATCTGTAGTGAAAGAGCAGATCAGTGGTTGCTTGGGGTCAGGAGCAATAGGGGGAAAAAGGGCAGAGGTTGAAAGGGAAAGGTCAAGGCCTGTTAAAACTCATCAAGCTGTTTACATCTAAGATCTGCACACCTATCTTTTACATGAATCATATTAAATTTTTTTTTCACTTTGCTGTACAGCAGAGATTGGCACACTGTAAATCAAGTATCAGTTAAGTTGTGTCCAACTCTTTGCAGCATGCCATGCCTCCCTGTCCATCACCAACTCCCAGAGCTTACTCAAACTGTCCACTGAGTTGGTGATGCCATCCAATCATCTCATCCTCTGCCGTCCCCTTCTCCTCCCACCTTCAATCTTTCCCAGCATCAGGGTCTTTTCAAATGAGTCAGTTCTTCGCATCAGATGACCAAAATACTGGAGTTTCAGCTTCAGCATCAGTCCTTCCAATGAATATTCAGGACTGATTTCCTTTAGGATGGACTGGTTTGATCTCTTTGCAGTCCAAGGGACTCTCAAGAGTCTTCTCCAACTCCACAGTTCAAAAGCATCAATTCTTTGGTGCTCAGCTTTCTTTATAGTCCAACTCTCACATCCATACATGACTACTGGAAAACCATAGCTTTGACCAGACAGACCTTTGTTGGCAAAGTAATGTCTCTGTTTTTTTAATATGCTGTCTAGATTGGTCATAGCTTTTCTTCCAAGGAGCAAGTGTCTTTTAATTTCATGGCTACAGTCACTATCAGCAGTGATTTTGGAGCCCAAGAAAATAAAGTCTGTCACTGTTTCCATTGTTTCCCATCTATTTGCCATGAAGGGATGGGACTGGATACCATGATCTTCGTTTTCTGAATGTTGAGTTTTAAGCCAACTTTTTCACTCTCCTCTTTTACTTTCATCAAGAGGCTCTTTATTTCTTCTTTGCTTTCTGCCATAAGGGTGGTGTCATCTGCATATCTGAGGTTATTGATATTTTTTCCCAGCAATTTTGATTCCAGCTTGTGCTTCTTCCAGCCCAGCATTCCTTATGATGTACTCTGCATGTAATTTAAATAAGCGGAGTGACAATATACAGCCTTGATGTATTCCTTTCCTGACTCGGAACCAGTCTGTTGTTCCATGTACAGTTATAACTCTTGCTTCTTGACCTGCATACAGATTTCTCAGGAGGCAGGTCAGGTGGTCTGGTATTTCCCATCTCTTTAAGAATTTTCCACAGTTTGTTTTGATCCACACAGTCAAAGGCTTTGGCAAAGTCAATAAAGCAGAAATAGATGTTTTTCTGAAATTCTCTTGCTTTTTCTATGATCCAGCGTATGTTGGCAATTTGATCTCTGGTTCCCCTGCCTTTTCTAAATCCGGCTTGAACATCTGGAAGTTCACGGTTCACGTACTGTTGAAGCCTGGCTTGGAGAATTTTGAGCATTACTTACTTCAGTTTCTTATAAATAAACAAAAATGAATTTAAAGAACTTTAAGTAAGAGAGGGGAGCAGGGACCCAGACAGGTAAGGAGAAAAAGAACTGTTTGGCACTAGCCGAGGTGCGCAGACCTGGTAAAGAATCCCGGGGGGTGGGCGGGGACGCCAGGGGCGGGACCCCGGAGCGCCGCGGGAGCGGGCCGCCAGGAGTGCAGTTACTCCTCTCGGACGCTAGGGGGCGGCGTGGGCAGGGGAAGGGCGCGCCGCGGTGACCCGGGAAGTGGCGGCGAGGGGGCGGGCCCGTGCGCGGGAGGCCATGTGGGCGCTGGCGCAGCCGGGAACCGCGCGGGTCGCCATGGCGGAGCTGCAGCAGCTCCGGGTGCAGGAGGCGGTGGACTCCATGGTGAAGAGTCTGGAGAGGGAAAATATCTGGAAGATGCAGG
>NW_011495064.1:14899899-14917744 GCF_000754665.1 Bison bison bison
GCGGGGCGGGAGCCGACCCGGGGTTGGGGGGAGCGACTACGGTCCGGAATTTTCTTTCCCTTGCCGCAGCCGCCTCAGGATCCTTACGCACTACTGCCTCCCAGCCTGCAGACCCGGGTCGGGGTGTCCCTGGGGTCGTCGCTGCGTCCTTGGAAGCACTGTTCACTCTTAGAACTGGGGCTTCGGCTGAGCGAATGAAATCTGTGCGCCCTCGGCACGCGCAAGGCCGTTTGCCCGCCCCCCATCCCCCAGGCCAGGCGGGGTAGGGGGTGTCCCCTCGCCAGGGTTGAGAAGCCCCCTGGAGTAAGGTTTCAGCCTCCCTCACCTTCCCGTCTTGTGCGGCCGCTTCGCAAGTGAGCAGCCAGAGCCCGCCCAAAGAGCACCGCCAAGGTGAAAGACCGGAAAGCCGACGGTGCCCGGCCTCCTCAATGGCCTGCTCATACTCGGCTCACGCAGCGATGTCTCATATGCTGTTCCGCTTTGATCCCCTGAATGTTGTGCGGCTGTTGATCCCACGCTTGTCAAGGTGTCCCTGGAGTCAGTGGACCAGTTGCCCCTTGGTGGATGGTTACTAGATCGCTGACCTCTGAACCCTGTGGTTTAGGCACCTGGTTTTCAGAACTTGGCCCAGTCTCATCCTCCACCACCCTCCCCGTCCATCCAGCCTTCGGTTCAACAACTGTCAGTGAGCTAGCGGCAATGAAACACTCTGCTAGGCACCGAGGATAATATTTCCATTCGTGGTTTTAAGCTCTTGGTGTCTATTCTAAGGAGAGGTGCAGGTGCGACGTGCCCCCTAGCCTCTGCTGCACTCGGTGGTGGTCATTTCTGCACGAAGGCTTTCCTGCCTCACCCGTCTCTGCCCTCCCCCCACAGGGCCTTATGTTCCGGTGCAGCGCTGCCTGTTGTGAGGAAAGCCAGGCGTCCATGCAGCAAGTGCACCAGTGCATTGAGCGCTGCCATGCACCTCTGGCTCAAGCTCAGGCCCTGGTGACCAGCGAGTTGGAGAAGTTCCAGGTGAGGAATACCCCAGCCAGACCACTCCAGCTCTAGATGTTGCTCTTTTGCAGATGACAAGCGTTGGTTCAGAATTCTTGGCTTTAGTGTCTTGTTTTTGTGTTAACATCTGTGACAGTCCTATGTCCGGCTAGTCTTTACAGGGTTTAAAATTCTGGAAAAGGTCCTAGAGGTTGAGTGCTGTAAGAATTTCCCATAGAAACAATGCAAAAGGGAGTTCATGACCAAGAGCCTTATGCTTTTTTTTTTCATAGACATCAAATATATGTCTACTGTACTGTATGAAGCTTTGTAAAATATGTTAGTTCATTCTTACAATAGCAGAATCCCCAGGAAAGTGGAATAAGCCAGTCTTTAAAAGGTACAGATTAGAGCAAGATCCTACCATCATTTCGTGGGTTTTCCCACCCAGGATGCCCCTACTTACTGTACCCAGAGGGCAGCTCCTGTGTCACTAAAGAGCAGTCATTTACATGAAGCATTATTTTGGTTGACTTATTGATGCCTGACTCATAAGCCTCTCTGAGGTCACTAAGAGCCTCCTCTCCCCCTGCCCTGCCCCATATTTCTTTCTGGAGCAGCAAAGGGTGTCCCCAGCTTCCTTTTACTCCCTTCCTCTGGGTATACTTTCCTGAAACTTGGGTGGAAGAGGGCCCACTTCTGAATCAGTATTTCATAGCCTGGGATTGTTTTCATGTGGACAAATTTATATCCAATGTGAAACATTTTTATATTCTATGTAAAATTCTTCACCATGACTGGCACTGTAAAAGGATAACTTCTCCAAGGTCATGAAACTCCAAAGGGTTTCTCTGTGTTTGACACTTTATTTTACAAGTCTTTCCAAGTTTGCTTCTTGAATTACTGTACAACGTTCTCTTCCATTCACTGTTCAGTCCTGCAATCAGACTTACTTTTCCATTGCACCAGAACCACTCTTTCCACTCCCTTCCATGGGGCTAAATCCAATGGTCATTTCTCATTCCTCATCTTACTCAGTCTGCCTGCATCACTGACACAGTGGATCACTCTCCCCCTTGTTTAAAAATCTTTATTCATTTGGCCACCAGGATAGGATAGCTCACTGTCCTGGTCACCCCCTGCCCTGCCCCTGCTCCTTTCTTGTTCTCATTTACTGTCTTTTTTACTCTCTCCAATCTCTGAAGAGCACTGGAGTGCCCAGGGTTATGCTTGGACCTCAATCTAGTTCTGTAGTCTCATAGCAAATATCTATATACTGACAACTCCTGCATTCATATCTTTAGACCAGCTTCACTCCTTATCCAGATTCATATATCCAGCTGTTTCCCCAATGTCTTCACTTACTTGTTTGTCCATCTCCCTCCACTGGAGTATCAGTTCAGTGAAAGAAAGAGCTTTATCTGTTTTACTCATCGCTGTATTCCCCAACAATAGGGTCCCTAGCACCTAGTAGAAGCTCAATAAATATTTGCTGAATTGAGTATTTTTCTGTAGTGATGCCAGACCTTATAAAATCAGGGTGTTTGAAAGTCTGTAGTTGAGTAACAGTAGCCTCTAGTTCCTTCTTACTTCCTGGAAGGCACTTCTTACAACTTATTCGGTCATTCAGCTGCTTTCTAGGAATGCTTTGTCTGGGCCCTCATGGTGCCACCGTCTGTTTTAATCAGGACAGTCTTGGTCAGTTCCACTATAGTGTCCCTTTAATTGATCAAGATAATACACGTCAAGCCAAAACACGTAGTACAGAACGTGGCACAGGATCAGCACTTGGTAAATGAAGGTCAGCCTTTCCGCTTCTCTACCCTTTCCCTTCTTGCCGCAGGACCGCCTGGCCCGGTGCACCATGTACTGCAATGACAAGGCCAAAGATTCAATAGACGCAGGGAGTAAGGAGCTTCACGTGAAGCGGCAGCTGGAGACCTGCGTGACCAAGTGTGTGGATGACCACATGAACCTCATCCCAACCATGACCAGGAAGATGAAGGAGTCTCTCTCTTCCATTGGGAAGTAGCTGTCTGCTAGTGGCCATCAGGGCTGAGGGCAGGAATCAATTTAAAAAGACGAATGGGGATTTGGGTCTCCTTAATAAGGAGAGTTGATGAATGAGGAAATTAAGAATGGCAACAAGTCTAAGGCCTGTGTTTCTTTCCTCTGGACGCTGGTTCCTTTGTGTTTCAATCCTAGAAAGTGAAATGGAGAAAGAGCGGTGCTAAAATTTGGGTCACAGATAGCACAGGAGGTTTGTTGTGAGCCTGAATTTCATGTGGCAAGTACTTCTACCAATAGGGAGTCTCCCTTGTACCAAACCAGGGCCCTCCAAGGTACCAGATCCTCTTACTGCACAGATACCAAGAGGCTGGCAGGTTCACGTAACCAGCTTATGGTCTAATGGAGTATGAAAGGTGTTCTATTTGGTGTCCACCTGCTGTTTACCAGAAGGATCACTACAACATTTTCCACAAACTAATAAAATCCATGCAGTCACTAATGTAGAAGGGGGCAGGGGGCTTCCGGGGGTTGGTTTTGCTTGTTTTTCTTTTATAGACAAGGGCATGACATTAAAATGTAAAGTTGGGAGAGGCAGTTTGGATAAAAACTTTGAAAGGGTCCCTGCAGGTACTCATTTCTGACCATCAAGATGTGGATGTGTGTTTCTTAAAATTCTCACACATTACATCATTCAGCCGGGAGACCCTGCAAAAACGTAAGAGACCTCACACTGGTAAGGGAAGCAGGTGCTCTCCCTCTCCCTGGCAGCCGTGGCGGGCCCTGAGGCTGCCTGCGGCAGAGTCAGCCAAGCAGCCAGACAATCTTACAGTGACACACAGCCTTGAGGGGAACGGGATTTTGACAGTATAATATGCTCATATTCAGGAATGAACAGTGAAAGAGGAACTATCGGCTGCTTAATTAAGAGGGCTGTGAAGGACGGGCTTTGGAAAAATCTGTCATGAAACAGGATGAAAGCCTAAGCCCAGTGTTGCTTACTTTGCCTCCTGAAATAACAGAGCTTTGTTGAGACAATCCCCTGGCAACAAAAAAAGTCGAGGGAGGAAAAGTAAGCAACTCAGGGATGAACTGTGGCCCCTTTAGAGCGATAAAGGGACCGCCCTCCATCACCAAATACCACTTTTGCCAGGGCCTTGGCTACATGCGTTCTTGCCCCAGTTCTGGCCCCTTATCATTTTGATAAGGACCTTGTCTTTTTACCAACTTACTTGAAATATTGTCTGCTGTTTCAAGACTGTGATATATTTTCCTAGTGGTTTGGTTTTTGAAATAAATAAGACTTAATTTTCTTCCACTATTGTGTTTTTTCCCTTATATCTGGACAGCGAATATATAACTTTGTCAGGATACTTCTCTTTGTAATGTGTGAAATAAATTTAAGATGTCCCAGGGAGTGAAAAGTAGTTACGTGTTTTAGTCCGGGTGCTTATAAATGAGAACTTTGAGGACATAACTAGAGCACTGTGAATGTTAGTCTGTTAATGTAAAAAGACAAACTGGAACGCTGAAGAATTCAGTATCCACATCAGGTCTCTAGC
Organism: Bison bison bison; assembly: GCF_000754665.1. NCBI lineage: Eukaryota > Metazoa > Chordata > Mammalia > Artiodactyla > Bovidae > Bison > Bison bison. Next base: position 14,904,447 of record NW_011495064.1, read on the forward strand.
TTCCACCGTGGAACTAGGCAGGTGGCCCTGCGCTTCCCACACCCCTCCGTCAGTTGTCTGTGTTTGCCTTGTTCTCATTCAGAGGCTGTTACTTGACCCAAGAGCTCGCACGCATATCATAAGACATGGTTACGCCCCAGGAGAAAGGCTGGCTGTTCTCAGTGCTCCTTGCAGGTCGTCTCTGGCCTCCAGGGTTCATCCTTTCCATTTCCTCTGCCTGAAGAGCCCTCTGGCCAGGCCCAGCATATGTAACTTCTACCCATCAGAGGCAGGCAGGATAAGAGCTCTCCAAAGATGTGCTCGTCCTAATCCCTGGATCCTGTAAATACACTCCCTTGCAAGGCACAAGGTTACAGATGTTAATTAGGTTACAGACCTGAAAATGGGTTGATGAGCCTGGATTACCTAAGTGGGCCTGATCCAATCAGTTTCCCTAGCTGAGGTCAGAAGAGATGAGGCAGAAGTTCCAAAGCATGAGAAGATTCAACCCCCACTGCTGGGGGGTGGATATGGGGCACATGGAAAGTGTGAGGAGGGATGGGAGTGGCTGCTAGGAGCAAAAACCCCCAGCTTCCAGCCGGCAAGGAATCAGGACCTCAGTCCTGCCACAACAAGGAACTGAATCCAGCTGACAACTTGAATAAACTTGGAAGCAGATGCATTTAAAGAGCCTCCAGAAAGGAACACAGCCCCACCAACACCTTAACTGTGACCCCGTGCAACTAAGCAAAGGACCCTGCAGCGCCACAGACTTACAGAGCTGTGTGATCACAGTGCTCTTGGCAACTCCAGTATGTGGTACAGTATGATTAACTATTGTCACCACGCTGTAAATTACCAAGTGTAGTTTTAACACACTAAATTTGTGGTAATTTGTTATGGAAGCAGTAGGAAACTAACATACCATCCTTTAGCACCATCATTCAGTACAAATGCCACTCCATGAAGCCTCTGGTTTCTCCATCTATTGGTGTGTCCCCTGTTAAGTCTCAAAGCATTCTGCCCCCAAGCCTCTTCGGCCATTGCCACGGTCCACCTGGGTTATATAATTACAGTTATTGACATACATCATGTTTCTCCTACTAGATGATGTGATACTCAGGGCAGTCACTTCAGTCCTGTCCGACTCCTTGTGACTCTATGGATGACCCCGCCAGGTTCTTCTGCCCATGGGATTCTCCAGGCAAGAATACTGGAGTGGGTTGCCATGCCTTCCTCCAGGGGATCTTCCCAACCCAGGGATTGAACCCACATCTTTTACGTCTCTGGCATTGACAGGTGGGTTCTTTACCACCAGTGCCACCTGGGAAGCCCACTCAGGACAGCATCTGAACCTTATTCATCTTTTATTTTCCTTCCAGGGCGTAGCACATATATGTAGACTGCTAGATTTTTCTTGGAAGGATGTTTCACAGCTTGTATGGCTGGTTATTGTTTAATAAGATGAATTGCTGTGACAATGAAGAATTGAAAAATGGACCTAGAAATATTTGTGACTATATAAAGGAAGGGCTGATTGATGATGGAGACTGACAGCATAAGAAAATTAGAAGGGACAACAGTCAGGTAGACGAATCTGGGGATGGGGACGACAGAGGGGGAGATGGTTAGATGGCATCACCAAGTCAATGGACATGAGTTTGAGTAAATTCCAGGAGTTGGTGATGGACAGGGAGGCCTGGCATGCTGCATTCCATGGGGTTGCAAAGAGTCAGACACGACTAAGTGACTGAACTGAACTGAATCAGCATGAACAAGCAGAAGGTTATGTCACTGATGAAGGGACAAGATAAAGCCCCAGAAAAACAACTGAAGTGGAGATAGGCAGCCTTCTAGAAAAAGAACTCAGAATACTGATAGTGAAGATGATTCAGTATCTTGGAAAAAGAATGGAGGCAAAGATTGAGAAGATGCAAGAAATATTTACCAAAGACCTAGAAGAACTAAAGAACAGAGATACGCTAGAAGGAATCAATAGCAGAATAACTGAGGCAGAAGAACGGACAAATGACATGGAGAACAGAATGGTGGAAATCACTGCCACAGAACCGAACATAGAAAAAAAAAAGGAGCAGAAATGGAAGACAACCTAAGAGCCTCTGGGACATTAAATGCATCAACATTTGCATCATAGGGGTCCCAGAAGGAGAAGGGAGAAAGGACCTGAGGACATATTTGAAGAGATAATAGCTGTAAATTTCCCTAACTGGGAAAGGAAATAGTCAACCAAGTCCAGGAAGCACAGAGAGTCCCAGGCAGGGTAAACCCAAGGAGGAACACACTGAAACACATAGTAAGTAAACTGACAAAAATTAAAGACAGAAATAAAATATTTAAAAGCAACAAGGGAAAAATGACAATATTCAAGGGAACTCCCATCAGGCTATCAGCTGATTTCTCAACAGAAACTCTACAAGCTGAATGGCATGATATATTTAAAGTGATGAAAGGGAATAACCTACAACCAAGAATACCCTACCCAACAAGACTCATTCAGATTTGATGGAGCAATCAAAAGCTTTCCAGACAAGCTAAAGTTAAGAGAATTCAGCACCACCAAACCAGCTGTACAACAAATGCTAAAGGAACTTCTCTAGGCAGGAAACGAGAAGGAAAAGAGCTACCTACAGAAAATCCAGAACAATTAAGGAAACAGTAATAAGATCATATATAAAAATGTAAATGGTTAAATGCACCAACCAAAGGACATAGACCAGCTGAGCAGGTGAAAACGTGTGCATGTCTGCACTTCACTCGTCACATCAGTCTGCTTGACCCCCCAAACTGTATGTAATTATTTTATATTGTTAGGTTAATCATGTTTCCATTATGGCTTGCAATTGTAGTTATCTTTTACTTTTTGTCTGACTGTTGATTGTGAAAACTGATAAACATCTTTTACTATTGTGATTATATAGCTATTACTCACTTAAAACCATTGTATCACGATTGGTCAACAGAAAAATAATAGAATTCTATATCACCAAAACTACCATTTAACAGAAAAACCTGTAATCACTTTTTAAAACCCAAATGCAAATCAGAATTATCTTGGAATTTTTTGAAAAATACTGATGCCCAGGTGTTGCTTTTTTCCTCCGGAGCTCCAGAGATGTTTCTAATGAGCAGCTCTGTTTAAAAACAACTGGCCCATGTGAGGGTTGTTTACTTTTATCTACTTTGCATCACTTCTTCTATCTCACATTCAGTGCTCCTAGTTCACGTTTTCCAATTTCTTCATCTCTTCTTTTTTTTTTGATGTTTTCTCATGTCTTTATCAAGCATAGTAGAAAAGCTCTTGTATACATATGTAAATTATATGTATAATATATATATTTTAGAAAACATGACTTTTTGCCTAACTAAAAAATTTATGACATTTTGATTCCACTTGTTTGACTTAATGTGAATAGGATGCAAGATTTCTAATTTAAAAATAATTTCAAAAATAACATATGGTGTATGTATAACTGAATCACAAAAAAAAATTATACTTTTTGAAATTTAGTGAGAGTCCCTTGGACTGCAAGGAGATCCAACCAGTCCATTCTGAAGGAGATCAGCACTGGGATTTCTTTGGAAGGAATGATGCCAAAACTGAAACTTCAGTACTTTGGCCACCTCATGCGAAGAGTTGACTCATTGGAAAAGACACTGATGCTGGGAGGGATTGGGGGCAGGAGAATAAGGGGACGACAGAGGATGAGATGGCTGGATGGCATCACTGACTCGATGGACGTGAGTTTGAGTGAACTCCAGGAGATGGTGATAGACAGGGAGGCCTGGCATGCTGCGATTCATGGGGTCGCAAAAAGTCAGACACGACTGAGCGACTGAACCGAACTGAATGTTTATATTATTTCCAGTTTTTCTAAATGTCCTGTGGACATTTGATAACAACATATGAGATACAAAACTTTAAGTATATTTATGTAGGATGTAAGATTAATATAAATTAATCTAAGTAGAAATATATTAATTTAAATTATTAATGCATCATTCAATATGCTCATATTATTTTTTATACACTTGATAAAATATTCTCAGAGAAATGTTAATATGTCTCACTATGATTGTATTTTTTTCTATTTCTTCTGATTTTTGCTTTATGTATCTCTGTTTCTTTGTTGTTAGGTGTCAAATGGTTTTACGATTTCTATATTCTTTGTGAATTGTACCTTTTATCATTAAAAATATTCATCTTTGCCTCATTTAAAAATAAATTTAATTTTTAAAAAAGAGGCAAATAGTAATAGAATGGAGCACACGTCCATCTCCTCCTCCAGCCCCACAGTCGCCCTCTACTGCCCTCTACTGGCAGACTGTAGCAGAGGGAGCAGACAGAGCAAGAATGCCTTACACGGTTTCGCCCCAGCTTTATTGAGCAGATAGAAGAGATATTGTGGAGCCGAAGGAGTTGCTTAATAACTGGAACAAATATAAAGTAATGGGAATATCTATATTTAAATAAATAAGAGAACCATCTTAAATTTCAAATATCTGTTATGGGAAAAGAGTTTCACAGGCAGATAGATAACCAAATACTTATTTTAAATAGAAACCATTTTATTCTTCTTGAATAAGGGAACAAATGAATGGCTAAATGAGTGGATGAAGCGGGGTGGATGAATAATAGACAAATCCCTCCTTGAGGTTTCCATCAGCCCATCATAGGAACTTATTTTCACAGAGTTTACACATAGAGTTTGTCTTGGTAAGATGTTAATGATCAATCTAGATTCTCAAATGCTTTAATCACCACAAGTAATTTCTATACACAGTATTTAGTTCTGGTTGCAGTCATGGAAAAGAAGAGCTATTTCATGAAAAGTGTTTTGGATATATCTGTGTTTTTCTCACAGAATCATAGGATGATACCTTGGTCTGGTCTATTAGTCATGTTTCGAGGGTTGTGTTTTTAATCAGATACACTTTTGTGTAATTGTCTCAATACATAGAAATGCTTTAAGAAACTATAGCATGAGATAATTATATTGGTTTGATAAAGGACTGGAAGCAGGTATTAAAGTTGAGTACCTTTTGGCAAAACTAATGCAATTATGTAAAGTTTAAAAATAAAATAAAACTTAAAAAAAAAAAAAGAGCTTAAAATTATTAAAAAAAAAAAAAGTTGAGTACCTTCATTTATAATTTTGTTGCAGGAAGGGCAATTTCCCATGCTGAGATAGATACCTCATGGGTGTCCATTTGGAAACAATAATTTCTTGCAGGAGTGGTATGATTATCCAAGCTTATTTTACAGATGAAAAGATGAAGGTTCAGAGGAGCTAACTGGCCCGCCCACCCTCAATTCCTAAACAGCCAAGTGCTGCCTCAGGCATGTTGGTGCCACTGCCCAGGACAGGTGCTCAGTCCAGCCTCCCCCCAGCACAGCACACAGCTAGGAGGACCCCAGGGAATACACATCTCATGTGAAGAACACTGGGCACACGCATGGGTCAGTTCAATGCTGTTGATGACTAAAACAACTGGCTGCACAGAGGAAGGGCCCTGGTCTCCACTCCAGCTAGGCTCTGATGGGGGGAGGCAGGGGGAGAGGGCAGCAAGCCACAGGCTGCCCGGATTTTCAGAAACACACTCTGTGCTCCTAGGCTGATGTTCTGAGCACATCAGAGTAAGCAGAGAAGCCTGCACACTGCTGCCCCTAAGCCTCCTCCCCCAACATTCAGGGCTCACTCTCAGGGAAGATTTCTGAGTGAGAGATTCCAGATATCGGGTGCCAGCCATCACAGAGGCACAGTGGAGAGCCCTGCCACGTTCTCCCTGGTGAAAGATCTGTGTTGGGAGTGAGGAGTGTGGTAGTGGAGGTCAGGCTGGAACAGAGGAGGCAGGCAGGGATGTGTGAGCATTTCTCATAGCCACTGGAGCAAGTTGATTCTGGGCATAAAATGGTCCCTCCCTCTGTTGGGATTACATCTCCCCATCCAGGCAGTCCTCACGGGTGGCTCCCTCCAGTGTGGCCACAACTGGTATCCTTGCCCGAACACTGGAGGATGTGTAACTCGCTCTCACCCCCTTCTTCTTGCTGCTCTGTGCCTCGGGCTGATCCAACCACAGCCACTCAAGCAGCTCTCAGGATTGGGTCTCTGAGTGTACCCCGTGAAGCTCCCCTCTCCTGGCCGAGTGAGGGGAAACCCTGCCTCATACACAATCTTCCTCTCTTTCCTCCTTCTTCCCTCCTTCCCTTCTCTTCAACAGAGAGGACATACATCTTGCCCTCTTCAAAGATCTTCAGACATCCTCTCCCTCCAGTCTCTCAAACTCTCTATTTCTTTATTCCCTGAGGTAGGTCATGAGCTAAAAGCGGCAAAGTCAGTTTCAGCCGTCCCTCCTGCAAGGCTCGGATAGGTGACTTAGCCCTCATTTGGAACAAGGGGATGTTCCACAGTTATTGTTTGGTCTCACCTGGAGGGCTTCAGAAGGATTCCCATTGCAGCATCCTATCCTAGAGCACAGATGAGTGAGGTATTCCTGGGCTCCAAGCTCGCCCTATCTTCTTCCCACCCACATGACTAGATTTCTAGCATGTCCCCCACAATCTGAGGTTGCCTAAGAGAAGGCTTGCTCCACCAGTGGGTGTACAATTTAGTTTAAAGCACCTGGACCAGGATTCAGGCAGTCTTGTCATAAGCCTGTCTCTCTCACTAAAGGGCTGTGGGGCCCTAGACAAGTTAGTTACCCTCTCAGGGTTTATGATTCTCGGCTCTTAAACAAAAAGTTTGAGTCTGATGGTTCCCAGGGCCTTTCCAGTTCTAGGATGCAAATCAGTCTAGAGGACTACGCAGGGTCAAGGCCAGGCCTGTTCTAGGACAGAGATGAGGCCCAAACCCTCTGGGTAGTTCCTGACATTTCCATTCCCTCTGGTGGGCTGCTTTGTTATCAGGTGACACGATTGTCCCGGGATCCATCTCCTGCCTTGGGATCATGCTCTCCCGCAGTCCAGAACAGAGACAAGGGCAAGTCCCTGAGCCTGGGGGGCCCCACAGTGACTTCAAGCCTCAGCAGATCAAGGAAGCTGTGTGTTCCAAAGAGCTTTGTCCCAGGACCTAAAACAGGCAGCGGTAGGAATGGTCTAAGCTCCCCCTCCGCTAAAGATAAAAACACCATGGGCTCACGGATGTTCCCAGTTGTAAATCAATCAGCTAGGACAATTTCTGCCCTTATCCCTTGCCCAGGGTTCCTCCTACAACCTCCATCCATCCTATCCTCCTGTCCTGGCTTCCCAGCCACCTTAACTGGAGTAGAAGGAAGTTTTCAGCTGCCTCTGACAACAGTCCACAACTTGGCCAAGTCATTGTGAGAATCCTAAGCCGCCCAAAGCACAGGCGAATAGATAGGCATTCAGGGGCCTCCACCAACCTCTGGGAGCCTGGGTAGCATGGGTCCACTCCGACAAGCAGACTGACGCCCAGCATACACCAGGTTTCCCCACCCGCATGGCCCAGTCGCAGCCTGTTTTCCAGGAGTCAATGCCCATGAGTAATCCCTCTGCACAGCTATGGGTAGGATTTCTTTCTCATGTTGTTACAGAGATTAAAGTGCTACCTCCTAAGGCCACTGGGATGATTAAATGAGATTTCATTAGTAAAAGGGCTTCCCAGGTGGTTCAGAGGTAAAGGATCCACCTACCAATTCAGAAATGCAGGAGACTCAGGTTCAATTCTGGGTCCAGATGATCCCCTGTTGCAGGAAATGGCAACCCACTCCAGTACTCTTGCCTGGAAAATCCCACCGCAGAGAGGAGCCTGGTGGGCTGCAGTCCACGGGGTCACAAAGAATCAGACACAACTGAGCACACACATACAAGTAAAACGTGAAAACCGGCACCGCACAAGCTGCAGATACTAAGAAAGTAAGACCTGCCTTCCCCCGCCAGCTGTTTATCTGAAGCTCAGACTCCCACAGCTGATCCCCGTCTTCTGAGCTCCTTTGAGATTTTTTTGTCAGTCTGAAACCCTAAGTCAGCTTCAAATCCGGCTCTTAAAGAGAACTTTGAAGGTGTCGGGTCTACAAACTCCGAGACACTAAATAAGCTGCCTAGAATCTAACCCATAGCAGATGGCCATGCTGCTGGGCCCGCTGCAGAGGACGGTCTCACGTCTGTGCTTCCACCGCCCCCTGCCGGCTTCAGTGTGATACTGCAGGCAATGCTGGCATCCCAAGCCCAAGGACCCTCAAGTTGAAGCAGTCTACAGAGGAAGACAGCAAGCCAAGGCCAGGTGTCTGAGGAGGGCAACAGCTTGGAACTGCACAGTGACTTATGGCTCACAGAGCACTTGCTTGTTTGATTTTCACGACCACCCTGCCTTGACTCTGTTCCTAAGCTCAGAAGGGAATTCACAGTCATTGTTCAGCCCTGATAGCCTCACTATTAACAGCTGACCTGTCTCAGCTTCAGGCCATGTCCTATACCCTAACCATACCCTAATAGAATATTCCAGAAAATCAATGAAACAGACCTGTGCAGATCTCAATGCAAATACTGGTGTTATTTCTAAAGCGCTTCAGTTTTAACCATGCTGTAAACAATCCAGAATATTCTGAGGAAATGCATCTGTGTATGTGTGTGCACCTGTGAGTTTGGTGTGTGGATTCCCTAGCAATGCAGACTGGTTAATATATGGCAGATGTCAGCATTTGTCATGATTATGATGATTAATAAGCATTTCTCACGTGCCAACCAGCTGACAGTTTCATTTATTAGTAACATCAAGAACCGGGGTCAAATGCATGGTTTCCACAGTCCTTCCGGGCCAGAACCGTGGACCCCATCCAATAGAATTTGGATATTTACACAGTGAAGGCACATGACCTGGCGACACTGTCCACCAGCACCAGATAGTGATGAGATCTCCCGTCAGAGCCAGCAGAGGGAATACCTGCCTTTCTCCAGTTCTCTTTTCAACTGGGGGGAATCTAAACCCAGACAGCACTCCTCATAGTAAAGGAGTCATGTCTTTGAGCCCTGAAGATCTCTTAAATAACTGGAGTTTTCAGGTCATATATTTATAGACTTTCAGATCCAAAGAAGACCTTAAGAGAGTATTCTAGTCCAATCCTTTCATTTTGCACTAAAATGAAGCACAGAATAGGGAAGTGACAGTCTAAGGTCACAGAGAAACAGCTGGGATGAGAACTCAGGGTCCTTGGCTGTTTTTTCTCCAGCTGACCTTAATTCGAGTAGCCTCATTTCTAGATGGGAATTACTGGCTTCAATTGAAGATTTTTAAGCCCGATCTTTTCTTAATGCACAGAGGAAGAGGAAGAAACTGGCACATTGTAGGTACTGAGTAATTGCGTTCGTTGGCTTTTGCTTTTATGGATTAATCTTACTTCATGCAACTTAAGAAGGTTAAACTCATGGGACTTCCCTGGTGGTCCAGTGGCTAAGACTGCACTCTCAATGCAGGGAACCTGGGTTCGATCCCCGGTCAGGGAACTAGAGCCCACACACAGCAACTAAAAGATCCTGTGTATCACAACTAAGACTCAGCGCAGCCAAATAAGTAAATTAAAAAAAAAATTTTTTTTAAAGAAGACAATTCAAGTAATGAATTTCTCTCTTTATTCTCTCCAATGAGGTGATCAGAGGTTTGAATTGTACCCCACTGTCCCATTGCAAATCTAAGTGTGCATCTGAGGTTATAATATGATGTTTATTGAATCAAAGGAAAGGCTTTTTGAGGAAGACACCCAGGCTTAGAGTAACTCTGTTTTAAGCTTCTGGAGGCATGTTAGAATCTTCTTTGAAGGAGAGACGCTATTAGCACTTGAGCGAATACAAGCTGTTCAGGGAGTTAGGACATAGCACGAATACTTCCTACACCTATTTCAAATACGTGATTAAAACAGACATGAAATGATGCTAATTGCCTATTAGCCATTCAGGCCTAGTAGTTTTGAATTTGCTTATCATCATGATTATAAATCATATTTTTATCAAAATCTTCCAATCCATTCAATGTTCTTCCAACCATCATCCTGAAGAATAACACCTCTGTCATCCTGAAACTTTCAGAGATTCATGTTCTGCAGGGCAAGTTCCATCTTCCACGGAATCCCCAGGGTAGCATAAGAAGACTCCTATGGGGCTTCTTCTTCAGACCCTCAGAGACCAGGGTTTACAGTTTCCTGGTGCACCAGTGATACACTAGGAAGGAACGACAGAGAACTGGTTGAAGGGTCTTCCTCCAGCTCAGGACGCTGCGCCACATCCCCGCACCGCCAACCACCACCCCCAGACCAAACACCACTCTGCAGTCCCAGCTGCGGGGATGCCTCCGGGGCAGGACCCCATCCCATCCTGGCCATTCGTTAATTTTCACTGTGCATGCCCCATGTGTCAAGCACTGCGGCAGACTCTGGAGATACTGGGATGACCAGATACAGAAGTGGTCCTTTCTCACATGGCGCTCACAGCTTTTCAAAAGCCCAGCTGGCTCATGGATCAGCTGCTCGTGAAAATCCATAGCAGGGATTTTTAAATCACTTCTGTGTTGCAGCATAGCCAAGGCACTTGGGTTAGAATCTTTGCTTGAGTCCGGGGCCTCAGAGGGAGGGACTCATCAGATGACTGACTTCTGCATTAGATCACTGACTTCTACATCAGACGGTTTGCACGGAGCTAATTTACAATCTCTGTGAGCTTACTGGGAGCCAGGCAGCAGCTCTGCTCTCAGAGAAGGTGGGTTTGGATTACTGTCAGCCCTGAGGCCATGGTGGGAAGGTTCTGGGCTACAGCGAGGTTGCTGTACATTTGTAGGCATCCTTGCTGCCTGGGAGCCCTGCACGTGGTCTGTGTGTGTTTCACCCTGAGGCTAAAGCTATTGCAAAACTTGAAGGGCCGCCTGACTGGAGACCCATCTGCCTCCCTCACCCTCTGTGCTGACTGCAGATCTGCCTGTCTCCAGGGCCTCTCCTGTACCTTCCCCTTCTGAAGCCCAAAATGTCTATCAAATTTCCTATCAAATACCCAGGAGGAGATATGACTTGGGTATCAGGAAGAATCTGGTTCTGCTAACTCAAAAGAGGCTGCAACAGCCTTTGGAGAGTGAGTGCAAGGCCCACTCGGCCCAACTCAGAGACTGGGCTGCTTCTGAGGCTCCGACAGTGGACGAATCTGTCCTGGCATGGTCTCCTTTCACCAGGCATTGTTCCCCACAAGTATCACACAGGGACTTCCCCAAATGATTCCAGAGACCATGGAGTTCTCTGCTACACACACCTCCAAGGCAGTAACCAGTCACCACACAGGGCAATCAGCTGGTGTCTGAAAAGGCTGCGATGCCTTCCAGGGCACCTACGCATCCCGGGAATCAGCATGGCACAGGGTGACCACAGGACAAATGTGCTCCGTCTCACAGATTCATTTTTTTCCCTGTCTCCTTAGTACCTCACACAGTGTCTTTAACAAAGAAGGGTCTCAAAAATGCTACTGCTGGACACTAAAGATCAGGCTCTTCTGGAGTTTTATCCATTACCCTCATCTTTATGCAAATAATGGAATCAGTGGGTGATAAAAGCATCACACAGCCCTCCTTCCTCTCAGGAGACCCAGCCCAAGCTGCAGCTTTAAGGGGATTCTTGTTATCTTCCTGCACGTTGGAGGCGGTGCCTCATGGCAGAAGGCGGTGTGGACCCATGGCTTCCCAGCCAAAAATACAGGAAGGCTGAGAGACAGCCTAACATCTCAGCCCTCCCTCTGCAGCAGAACTTTCCCCAGCCTGTGGCCCCACCTCCCTGGACTGTGGGGCCCTCGTACCAGAGTGGTGAACTTGTCCACGCAGGCATTGCGGATCTTCTCCGGGGTGGCAGGGCTATCTAGCCGGAAGAGCTCCTTCGTGTTATTATTTGTGTGCTGAGCTCGAGCCGCGCGGATGGCATCCTTGATGGCAAAGAAGACGGAGGCGCCCAGGAAGAGGGGCGGCTCCCCGACCGCCTGAGTGGACAAGAGCAGAGCACAGACAGGGAATCAGGGGAGGGCCAACCTCCACAGCTGCAGGGCTGGAGACCCCAGGGACCCCAGAGCAAGGCAGGAGCTCAAAACTAAACAGGGGCCGAGAACAAGCAGTCTAATAAAAGACTTGTGGGCACATGTCTTTTAAATTTCACTGTGTGATTTTCTCTGATGACACCATGCGAATATAATGGACCATTAAAAGTTGTATAAAGCATTATATTTTACAGACACACACAAAAAATCTGATCCTTTCCTCATAGCAATAAACCTCAGGGAATAATCTACCTGCAATTCTGTCACCAATATTTACAGTCACCATAATTATACTTACAAGTTGCTGAGGTATCATGCAACAGAGGTATCATGACCAACAGGGTGGAAACTATTTTCTAGCAAAGGCCGTTTCATCCCCCAAAGCATAGATCAGAGACTGCGCATAACAGAGTCAGCAGGGAGACTTGTTAAAAATGCAGGCCTGGGCTTCCCTCGTGGTCCAGTGGTTAAGAATCCACCCACCAATGCAGGGGACATGGGTTCCATCCCTGATCTGGGAAGATCACATATGCTGTGGGGCAACTAAGCCCATGCAACACAGTCACTGAGCCTGTCCTCTAGAGCCCGGGCACTGCAGGTAGAGAGCAGCCCTCATTCTCCGCAAAGAGAGAAAGCCCACGCAGAAACGAAGACCCAGGGAAGCCAAATATAAATAAATATATTTTTTTTAAATGCAGGTTTAAGGACCCTACCCCACACCTACTGAATCAAAATTTCTAAGGGTGAGTCCCATGGAGCTACCTTTTTACCCTGAGCCCCCAGTGACCCGACGCACGCTAAACTGTGAGAGCCGACGGCAAGGACCACAGTGTTCCAGGCCCTCCCAACTGGAAAGTAAACTGAGATGTGTTTCATTGACGACAAGTAATTATCTGTCTTCCTTCTTAGACCAACAACTGTGTCAATCAGTTTAATGAATTTTATTAACTGTTTTTCATACTTATTGGGGACACGGAGGAAACCGAGGGTAGTTATAACCATCCAGGCATGCTGATCAAGCCTCAAGGTCTAGTGGCGGTCATTGAAGGAGGTGAAAGTGTGTGCACAGGGGAATGGGCTGATTCTCAAGAGACGACAGGGGTGCAGGACCTGCGAGAGCATCTCTGGGACCAAGCCTCAAGGATGCACACCTGAGACATGGGTGTAGGTCAGGACTTGACCTATAAGACTGACCTAAGGAATCCCTCTGAGTACACCCCGAAAGCTGGCTTAAATGACAGGGAGGTGGTGTCATCCTCAACCCAGTGCCCTGTGCTCCCAGGCG
>NW_011495064.1:14917844-14957269 GCF_000754665.1 Bison bison bison
CCCCTCAACGCACCTCCAGCCCTGCCCGCCCATCATCTGCCCCAGGCTCCTGCCAGGCCCTTCTCTCTCTCTTCCATGCGAGCTCCCTGCAGACCCCCATGGCGGGTGGTTTCCCACAATGCAGACCGGAAGGCAGCACAGACCCAGGGCAATAGTACCTTGGAGGCATAGATGGCCTTCTTGTTGGGGCAGTCGCGAAGCAAGGACACCCTGAACTCTGTGGGGATGCTGCCAAACGCGGGGATCTTGTAGGTGCTGGGGCCGCGGGTGTACAGGCTCCCCTCAGGGGAATAGTGTAGCTCCTCCAGGGTGAAGAGGCCCAGGCCCTGGACAAACGCCCCTTCCACCTGCAGGACAGACAGAAACCACGGCTACCCTGCCTCCCACCCCCCATCCAAAGACAGGTGCTGCTTTCCACAGCAGGCACCAAGCCCACCTGCCCAGGCGAACCGGAGAGAAGCTGCAAACAGCCCCCTACTGCTTCCTTCCCCGGCTCCTGCCCCAGCCTGGGATAACCCATCTGGGCCTTTGCCAGCATTGGTGTAGGCAGAGCAAAGGCAGGGACACTGAAATCGGTTTCAGAACTTGTCAGCGGTTCCAGGAGCGGGACAGGCAGTGGTAGGCGTAATTTCCTATGAAACCTACTTCAGGGCCGATGCAGATGTTCCTTCCATGATGCCACAGGAGAAACGGCACCCCCGAGCTGAGAAGTGAGCTCGTGGGGTGATGGTGGCTGAGGGTGTCCCTCAGGGAACCACTACCCCCCGTGTACTGAGAGGGACCATGCACTTTGGGGCAGTCCCACAAGACAGGCTCGATCTCTGGGTTGCGAAGATCCCCTGGGGGAGGCCATGGCAACTCATTCCAGTGTTCTTGTCTAGAGAATCCCATGGACAGAGGAGCCTGGCGGGCTACAGTCCACAGGGCTGCACAGAGGGGGACATAAATGAGCGACTAAGCACGCAGCACAAGACAGGACTTTTGTGGTTAGTAGATTCCAGGCTTTTTGAACTCCCAGTCCTGCCTGCCCTCTGGGAGAAGACGGTCCCTGCTGCAGCTCACAGATCTCTTGAAGGGCACACACCACGCTCTGCTGGCCCACGTGTCTGCTCTCCCAGCCTCACTGCTCAGAATCATGGTATGTGGCACCATCACGGCTAAACAAGTGTGTTCAGAGGGAGACCAGACGCTGAGCATCTCTGCGTCTGCTATGCCAAGCTCAGTGCCTGCCCATAGGAGGGGCTCCCCACACCGCTGTTCAATGACTTAAGAAACAGTTTTATGACTAAGTTTCTATATACTCAGTGATTGTCCAGTTTTGGGAAATACAATGAACCTTTTCTACCGCATGTTCGATACGTCGGTTCTTGATTTCTCCCCCTGACTCTGTTCTACCTGCTCTGCTCAATATTCTCATATTTTCCCAAAGTGACTTTCTTCCAGCCATCCCTTTATTCCTCTTGCTGGAACCTGGGGTGGACTCTCCACAACCTCAGGCTTGGTAGCATTTACTTGCTAGAGTACAACAGCCATCATCAGTGGAAGAGGAATAAAGAGGGAGAAGATGCCTCTGCCCTGAGACCCCACTGCCTGCACACTGAACTCAAACTCGATCTTCACTCCCCTCGGTGCCACGTGTGTGTCTGAATATTCAGTGTTCCCACTGCCCATCATCTTGCTTTCTGCCGTGTGAATGCCCTTTTCAAGTTTATCCATGTGGATCTGTCTTCTGCCTCAGGAATTGGGTGGACTCTCATCCACTAAATTCCACTCTCAGGGGGACTCACTTGGCACCATGCTCAGACCTCCTTAAAAATAACAGCGGGGGAGACACTGTGGCCAGGGATCCTAGGAGGCAGTGGGGCACATCGGTGGCCAAGTCCCTCACCACCCTGATCCCCCAGGAGCCTTACCTGTCCAATATCGATGGCAGGGTTCAGACTGGAGCCAACATCCATGACAATGTCTGTGCGGAGGTTCTAGAGTGGATAGCACAACAAAAGCAGTTTGAGAAGAAAGGGATGTATGGAATAATAGATGGGTCAGGGCAACCCTTAGGTTATTAAGAGCAATAGGAATAGTTCTTTCCCAAGCAGAGAGCTCCAGGCACCCTCAGACAGCAGTGTGAGTAGGAGGGGCAGGCACCCAGCTTCCTGGGGCTTTGAACCTGAGTCCAGGTCAGTCATGTAAGAAAGGCAGTGACAAATACATCCTATGGGCTGAAAGCAGCCCGTCCTCTGCTTCTGTGGAACTTGTGAGCTAATAATGGTTTTCACGGTTTTAAATGACTGACAAAAATAATAAGAATATGTTGTGACATGAAAACGATATGAAAATCACATTCCAGGTGCATAAATTACATTTTGTGGGAACACATTCATGCTCATCTCTTTGCATACATTCATATCTATTTTCCTACTACAAGACAGAGTGGAATAACTGAGGCAGAGTCTCAGAAAATCTAAAATATTTAGTTTTGGGTTCTTTTCAGGAAGTTTGCCAAGCCACGACTTGGCACACTGTTTTCCCAACCAGGAAGCTCATTCCTCCGCTCTTTGTATTACAGTTTTAGAGTTTCTCTTTTCCCCTTTCATTCTAACGTTTTGCAAACTTCTCACCTTATGATCCCCTGTCAAACAGTCAATTTCCACTTCTGAGCAAGCCACCCCATAGGTGAAATAGTGGAAGGCATTCCCTGAGTTGGTCTCAAAGCTGTAGCCAAGGTTGGGTGTCCTGGGGAGAAGAGAAAATATCGCGTATGAATAAGATGGACATGTCCCCCCTCCCAACTCATACACATACAAAGAGTTTGTCCCATAAAATCTTAAGACCCTAAAGGCTTTATTTTTTATTCAGCTGTTCTTTAAAAAGTCTGTGAGTTCTGAGCACTTTGAACCTGTCCGTGAAACCCCTGCACGGCTGAGCATCTTGCCCCTTGTCTCTGCTCCATTTTGCCAATGGCCTTCATATGAATCATTCTGCAGAGCTGAGCGGTGCAGGGTCCCAGCACGCCGGCCTCTATGTGGTAGACACAGAGGTGACAAGTTTGCCTGAGCTCATGGAGGACGTGCAAGTCATGCTCCAAAGGATCTACTGAATTAGAATTCAAGAGCTCAGAACCAAAGGTTCCTTCTGGGCTGGCTCCTGGGCTGTTCATACAAGCTCACCCGGGGCTGCTCACCTTTCTCAAGGTGAAAGGTAACAAGATCAGTAACCCGTACCAACATGGGTGCAGCCACCTGGTATTACTCTTCATCTACGGACCCCTCCTAAGTTTCAAGAGATGATTTGAGCAAAGCGCTGTTAAAAAAAAGCAGATGTTCTTTTTTACATTTTTTCTTTTTTTTCTATTCCTTTTTAAAAATTTACTAGCAAGTTTATTCTAGCATTTGGTGTTAGGTTTTAGACTTGGTTCATTTCTTTTTTTTTTTAATTTCTTTATTTTGATTGAAGGATAATTGCTTTACAGAATTTTGTTCTCTGCCAAATATCAACATGACTTTTTTTTTTTAATCCTGACTATCTTATATTATGATTCCAATTTTGCATGAGCTACATTAGTTGTGTGTATGTATTCTCTGTTTATAGCACTCTGTACCTGAGCTATTCTATACCTTACACAGAAAGAATAATGTGAGCTGATGTGATAAGAATTTGCATGAAAACAAAACCAATACAGGGCTGAGGGAAAAGTCTTTTCCCAAGAGATGGCCATGTTCTTTGACCTCTAACCTTATCAAGTTCATCTGGGTGTTCCCTGATAAAACTCCAGTTCTATCAACTCTAACAATGAAATAGGAACTTATAAGAAAATCTTCATTAGTTTGTGTTTGTGTAAGTCAAATATTACATAACCAGGGAGCACTGGCAAAACATTGCTTTGCCCTAAAAAATACATATGTGTATTTATTTTATGTATATAGTGTATATATTTATAAATTTTCACACAAGACCTTTTAAAGTAAACATCCAACTATTTTGCACATCCACTGATCCGTGGAAGAAAAGGTCTTAGTTAGATTTCCCAGAGAAAGCTAAAACATTATGGCTAACAGTAAATATGATCATTTCTTTTCACAGCTTCTAGATCAGACAGGCAAGGCCTCTGCTGAAACAGGGTCTCACTGAATTTTCAAGTTTCAGAAGATGCTTTTTTCTAAATCCCAGTTTATGTTCCACTCTACATTTTGTAACAAGACCACGTGCTCTAGATCCTCCTCTCATTCTTTTGCAGGAGAGCCTGCTTAAAGCAATCTGACGCAAAGCACAAATAATACACACGGGTGACCCTCAGAACACCAGACGCCCCTGGTTCTTACAGGAGAATGCTGAGGGGCATGGCTGGTGACCGACCCATTATGTCATAAAAGAGGAGACAGGTTCAGAGAGGGACCAGTGACCCCCCAATGGAATGGTACACTTTAAGACCAGAACTAGAACAGAGGTCTTTCGATATGATAGCTCATGCTTTTGGCACATAGTTTGGTAAGCTCACGTATTTCAGGGCCCCTTCAATACACTGAAGTTAGTGGCAGTCCATTGGAGAGAGAAGCATTTTGGTGGACCTGCTGTCTCCTGACCAAAGGCTGATAGAGTGCAGCGCTGGAGGGGCCTGCAGAGGTCAGGATGACAACTCATTGTGAGAGGGGCAAGGTCAGCACCTTACTTACCTGTAAAACCCAGTGGTAGATAAGCTCACTCTATCCTGGTAGGCAGCCATGACCTGAGGAGAGGGAATGGCATCAGGAAGGGGGAAGCATGGCTTCCAGAAACCCTGGCCCGGCACCAAGCTTTCATGAGCTCCTCCTCCTCACCTGGAAGCTGATCAGCTTTTTTTCAATAGTGACTCTCGCTTCCACATGGCACCTCCTGCTCTTCACCACCACCCCCTGCACTAGGCCCTGGTCATCTGAAGCCTGGAGCACCACAGTAGCCTCTTAACTGGTCTTCCAGCCTCAAGTCGCCTCCCGCCCTGCCATGTAGCCCAGTCCAGTCAGAGGGATCATCTTAACACACCACACAGTCCTTGTCACTTACCTACTCTAGAGCTTTCCATGATTCTGCATTGTGTACAGAGCCACTGAGCAAATGCCTGACAGTACGGATTCCAGTCTTCTCCATGGCTTCCAGTAATCCACACATCATTGCTACTCAAATCAAAACTCCAGCGTTAACTCTCTCCCAATCCTTCTCATCCCTACACTTCTGCACCTTCATTTATGTGGTTCCTCTGCTGTATCTGTCAAAATCCTTTGCTTCATCAACAATCAGCTCAAGCTTGCCTCTTCATTCACCTCTCCTGTGATGACTCCCTACTCTGGCCATTATAACAGCAACTCTGTACAATGCTCATTCCTTACTTAACATATTAGACTTGTGTTCTATTAATAAAGTTGTCCACCTCTCCATCCATTCTATCTCTTTAGTCACTGCAGACAGTGACTTCAGCCATGAAATTAAAAGATGCTTGCCCCTTGGAAGAAAGCTATGACAAACCTAGACAGTGTATCAAAAGGCAGAGACATTACTCTGCCGACAAAGGTGTGTATAGTCAAAGCTATGGTTTTTCCAGTAGTTGTGTACAGATGTGAGAGGCCATAAAGAAGGCTGAGCATTGAAGAATTGATGCTTCTGAACTGGGTGCTGGAGAAGACTCTCACCGAGAGTCCCTTGGACTGCAAGGAGCTCAAACCAGTCACTTCTAAAGGAAATCAATCCTGAACATTCACTGGAAGGACTGATGCTGAAACTGAACTTCAATACTTTGGCCACTTGATGTAAAGAGCTGACTCACTGGAAAAGACCCTGATGCTGGGAAAGATTGAGGGCAGAAGGAGAAGGGGATAATAGAGGATGAGATAATTGGATGGCATCACTGACTCAATGGACATGAGTTTGAGCAAACTCCAGGAGACGGTGAAGGCCAGGGAAGCCTGGTGTGCTGCAGTTCATGGGGTTGCAAAGAGTCAGACACGACTTAGCAACCGAACAACAACTACATAATAAATTTTTATTTTATTCTTCCTTCCTTTCTTTATTCCTTCTCTCTCTTTCAATATTCACAGTTCTAAATTTAATTTGTTGTTGATGTAGCTTGCATCATGATCATTGTCAACTTCCAAGGACTTTACTATATAAAAGATGCTATTGAGTCCTTTGCAGACACTGCCTTACTTAGTGTTCAGTACAACCCTGTAAGATCAGTACTATTATTACATTCATTTTACAGATGAGAAAACTAAAGTTTACAGAAAGAATTTCTCTAGGGTCTTTGCTATATGACATCAGATATATACATAGATAGTAGTGGTGGCAGTAATAGCTTGCCTTTTTCAATACAGTACAGACACTAAAAAGCTTTGATGCCTGTCATGTCCCAATCACACTCTTCTGATAAAACCCTTTTGGAGGGTTACCTGCTTATAAGGAACACTGGACTACATGGCCAGTAGATGAAGACAATGCCCAGGTCAACAGATTGTAGAGACTGTTGTTGAAAACGTTGACATTGTCTTACAAATCCATGCTAAAACCCACACTACCAAAATCAACCCACATTCACGTGGTATCTGTGAGTGTGGACAGGGAAGGACAGGTTGTGCGAGGCACAGTAAGATGAGTAGGTCTAGGAGAAACAGCTTATTTTCTTTGACTGTTTTGAGGGAGACTTGTACAATCTGAGTTGGTTCATGTGTGGTCACATTTTATGGGTTACTATTGTATCCAGTCGTTTCATTGGAACATGAGGGGAAGGTCAAGTGGGGCCACCATCGCATGTTTGCTTGTGGGCGGAGCTGAGTCTCCCATCTGAGAGACACTTCCTGGCAGTTTCCCTCTGAGGGTTTCTGACATGCAGGCTTCTAAACCAGAAATCAGAGAACTGGGCTCATTCCTCTCATGAGTGCTCGTATCACTCCTAAAATCACAGGCATGATATAAATTTGTGGGGAACATCTTTTGGAGTTTCCCAGGTGGCTCAGTGGTAAAGAATCTTCCTCCCAAGCAGGAAACACGGGTTCAATCCCTGGGTCAAGAAGATCCCCTGGAGGAGGGCGTGGCAACACACTCCAGTAGTCTTGCCTGGGAAATCCCACACAGAGGCGCCTGGCGGGCTATAGTCCACGGGGTCCCCAAGAGTCGGACACAACTGAAGTGACTGAGCATGGACACAATGTCTTTTTCCCTGTTCCCTCACAGACAAGAGTCTCTGTGGACCCAGACTCCAGAGCTGGGTAATGCAGGAGGCTCCTGGGGCAGCCCTCTCAGAAATGGAGGTTTGAAGAAATTGAGACTCTTTAAGACTGCAGATGAATGGGACATGGGATGACCTCTGAGAGAATTCTCAGTAAGGCAGGAGTAGCAGTCACCCCCATCTTATGATGCTCAGGGCAGGTGAACCCCCAATTCCCTCAGGGCTGTCAAGATCTTGGATCAAAAATTCTCAAGTGACTTCCCTCAACTATGAACGCTGTAGAGAAGGGGGTCAGCAAGGCTGAACATTTGCTTCTCCTGTGAAAGCATACAGACACCTCAACTTCTCTTTGCCTTTGTGACTAGATCCTGACCTCCTCTTCCTGCCCAGGGTCGGGGACACAACCCTGCTCTTAATTTCTCTTTTGTCTGCAAACTTACCCAGTCTTCCCAGGAGCCATCAGGATTCTTTTTCTTGAAGGGTTCCAACCTTTTCAGGATGGTCTGGCAAGCTTCCTAAAGAAGACAGCCCACATGGCAGACACATCAGTCCTCTGCATTCCCCAACTCAAGCAAAATCCTGAGGTTCTCCAAGCAGTGCTGTGCCCAGAGTGCCACTCAGACAGCCATGCCACCCTCTCAGGAATGTTCCAGGCCCTGGGTAGGAGCCACTTGCCCTTGTGCAGAGAGCACTTCACGACTCAGTCCTGAAGTTGACACGAGGGGGAAATGCTGAAGGATCCCTAAGGAGGTGCCTTCTCCCTTCAAACTCCTTTGTCTGATGACATTACCCACCTTGAGGTGGGGGAAGCACGGGGATGACCTGGCTGACCCCCAATCAAGGTTCAATTTCGATCCATTGTCTCCTGCTCAGTTCTACCACCAGGGTGTGTGTCCTCCCAGAATCCCCTGCATTCCTCCAACTCCCCTCCCCCTCTACGCTCATCCTTCCAGGCCTTGATGGAAGTGGTAATGGTTCCTGGGCCCCTCTTTTAGCCTGGTGTCCTCCTGGTGAAGAGAACCAGAGGCACGGCCATCGCCACAAGCCCGCAAGGGAGCCATTGCAGCTCCTATCCGGGGACTCTCCCGAACCCCTGCCTGGGGCTGGCCCTCAGTTCGGCAGCCCCCGAGGCTCCTTACATAGATGGCCTGTCCGTAGATGTCGGTACTGACGGAGGCGGCCGTGGGAGAGGAGTTGGGCACCGTGTTAGTGCTCGTCTCGCTGATATAGATCTTAGAGATGGGGATCTTCAGAGCTTTGCTGGCCACCTGCGAACAAAGAGGACACTACCTTCTAGGGAAGGCCCTGGCAGGGCTTGGCTGCCTTCTCCCCAAGGTGGGATTCAGATTCACTCTTAACAGGCAAGAAAATAATTTCATAAACCACAATTCTACTGAGGCTGGGATGTTCTCACATCAGTCTGAATCTGAAGTAACACTTTATGGAGTGGTTTGGTTGGATTCAAAATATTCAGAAACCTGATGGTGATGAACAATGCCTTTTTAAAACTAACCCTGGCTTTAAAAAAGATTCAGCTTGGCCAGTGCCCACAAGCCAAGCAGGTGTGACAACTCTAATCCAGCTCCACTGAGAGGAGTCTCATATGTGTGAGGGAAGCCAGTTACCTTTAACACACATCTTACACACGGGCACAGAGCCCTTAAGTGCTGGTGATGGAAGTGGCCCGAATCATCACCAACACCTTTGCATAGATGGGGAAACTGAGGCCAAGAGGAGGAGCAGGCTTGCCCAAGGTCACATGTAAATAAGCAGCTGGGCAAGGGCCAGAACCTGGGCCTGCCTCTGCTTCTGGGATGTGGCAATGCTCACTTTTTCACAGCATCATACTTCCCCCAGACATCACGGTGCTGGGGAGGATGGACACTGTCTCCAGACTGCTCACCTGCACCATCTTGGTGTGAAGGCCTTGGCCCATCTCTGTGCCCCCGTGGCTCACCAGCACGGAGCCATCTGTGTATACGTGGATCAGGGCTCCTGCCTAAGGGAAGAGAAGAATGCCAAACACAAAATTCAGCAAATCCTAACTCAGTTTAAGGCCCGGGACCAAAAGTACTGGAGCCCGGGAAAAAGAAAACCAGCAGTAGCATTTTGAATAGAAACCTCAGACAAAAATATCAAAGTAGTATACATCTCATGATTTAATAATATAGACCTTCAGTAGTTTGCAAAACTTTAAAAAAAAATCTCTCTCTCTGTCACCCATCCTCAGAGGGAGGGCAGTCATATATGTTTGTCCCGCTTCTCTAGACAAAGAGATGGGATTAGAAAGGCAGAGCAGCTGTCCATAGTCCAATAGTCAGGAAAATAATAACTAGGCATTGACCCCAGGTCCAATAGGGATGTACAGATTAAACAGCAGAGAGTTCCTCTGGTCAGCCCTGCTCCCATGACAATATGTTCTTGTTGTGTCGTGCTCAGTCATATCTGACTCTTTGCAACCCCATGGACTGTAGCCTGCCAGGCTCCTCTGTCCATGGAATCTTCCAGACAAGAACACTGGAGTGGGTTGCCATTTCCTACTACAGGGGATCTTCCCTGATCCAGGGATCAAATCTGCATCGCTTGTGTCTCCTGCATTGGCAGGCAGATCATTATTACCACTGTGCCACTTGGGAAGTCTTGCAACAGTGCAAACAAGGGGAATGGGACCCCAGGGCAGTGAAGATGGACAAAATTATACAAAGCAATTACCTGATTTAGAAAAGGAACTGTGAAGCTTATTCCAAATTTGGTAGGAATTATGCACAATCCTCTCTTTTTCCAACAATTCTCCCTAGAGGAAAGAAAAAAAATCTCATAGTAACTTCTCCACCATATTCATGTCAGATTGGACATGTTTCATGCAATATCTTTGTAAAATTGGAACAAGGCGTCCTTGGAAGTGCCCACTCAGTCTTGGTCATAACTGAATTGTGCTTCGATTGGGCAGACAAAGTGAGAACAGTGGGCATTTGGGTTCTGGATCCTCCAGTGGAGCTGGAACAAGGTCCACCCTTGAAAGTCTCGACCTTAAAGAGTCATCACTCTGCTTCCCTGAGAGGGATCAGGATTGGGTCAGAGCGCTCTGGTGGTCTTGGACTGTGATGACGCCAGGAAATAACTGTGGCTTGTTGCTGATAATACTTCCTCTGTGCTGTATATTTGCTTATCCAAGTAACTCTGTGAGAGAGAGGCCAGCACAATTATCCCTACTCTCCAGATAATGAAGCTGAGACCCAAGAAGATGGAGTGACTACCAAGGTCACATTTATAGATTGGTGTCAGAGGCAGGCACATAATTATGGTGTTCTTAGTCCTGGGCCAAAGCATCGTCTGCCCAGAAGGCAGACAAAAGTGCGAAAATGTACCACACTGCTATGATCCTGAGTGCTGTGACCCGGGGTCCCCTGGGCTGCAGAACATATCAGGATCTCAAAGAGATGGCCATGGATGAGTCAGCAAACACAGCAGCCTTCTCCGTTATCTGTTGCTGCTGCTGCTAAGTCGCTTCAGTCGTGCCCGACTCTGTGCGACCCCAGAGACTGCAGCCCACCAGGCTCCCCCGTCCCTGGGATTCTCCAGGCAAGAACACTGGAGTGGGTTGCCATTTCCTTCTCCAATGCATGAAAGTGAAAAGTGAAAGTGAAGTTGCTCAGTCGTGTCCGACTCCTAGCGACCCCGTGGACTGCAACCTACCAGGCTCCTCTATCCATGGGATTTTCCAGGCAAGAGTACTGGAGTGGGGTGCCATTGCCTTCTCCGTCTCAGTTATCTACTACGTTATTATTCTTATTTTGAGTTCAGCGAAAGGGCTATAAAATCTGAAACCCTAGAGAACCCCAGAACGTCAGGCTCCTCCCCCACGGCGCTTACTTGTTGAACTTGTCGACCTCACTCTTCCGAGCGTAATACTGAGAGCTCTTCAGGCACTCATCCCAGCACCTGGGCACGCTGAACCCCTCAAGCTTCTGGTTGAAGTGGGTCAGGTCCCCTTCTTTGTACATGTTCTTCCACCGCACCTTCCCAAGCAGAGAGACGCTGAGGCCATGGCCGTGGCAAGAGACCAGCGGGGCGTAACCGGAAGTGGAGTTTCCCGCCCCTCCCAGGCGCCTGCCCATTGTCTACCCCAACGGAGATGTCCAAAATCCAAAGTAGGCTAAGCCCCTCTGACTTGTTCCTTCAAATTCCCAGCTTACTTCCTCTGCAGGCAGCCCACAGGTCACTGCAACTTCGCTCATCCAGTTCTCGGCAATGAACAGAGCCTGGGGCCCCCCAAAGCCCCGGAAGGCCGTGTTGGAGGACAGGTTGGTCTTGCACAGCCGCCCAGTGCCCCGGATGTTGGGGATTTTATAGCAGTTGTCCATGTGGAATAGAGCTCGTTCCATTATCTGAAGCACACACAAGAAACCAGATTGGGAGAGAACAGTGCATGTATCTCATTGGCTCCTCAAAAAAGGAGGCGAGCTTTCAACGTCTGCAGCCACCCCTGCCTTTGCCAGCCCCACAGTCAACCGCTCTTCTTTGGGCCCACAGTGTTGTTTTCCTGGGATATCACAACACTTTCCTTAGTGCACTCCTGGCCTGCGTCTCTTCCCTCTAATCTATGCTTCATACTAAAAGGTAAGATCATAGCAAGTCAAGCACTTGCTTCAGAGTGCCACTTGTTAACACCAGAATAAAGTCTGTATATCTTTAAGTGTGGAATTCAGGACACTTTCTGACCTTTCCCCAGTATATCTTTTATCCTCTTTTCTGATAGCCTGTTACTCTCACCTTAAAGCCCCTCCCCACCATATCCACCTGCTAAAATTCCCATTACGGCTCCCACATGAGGAAGCCCCTCCCAGATCCTCTAGTTGGAATTGATATTTGCCTCTTTTAAAAAAGTCGGTGATTTTATTCCCATTAAACTTGTACTACAAATAGTTCTAAGAATCTAATACTTTCGTAAGACATGTAATGCAAACCAGCAGCCCCTCCTTCCACTCCCCAGAAGCAACCACTTACTCTGCCAGTCGTTTACATTGTCTTCCACGTCTCTAAATAATGTGTTTACATTTCCATTTCTTGTTCAGTTTTAGACTTTTATACTGTTTTCCCATCATGGGATAGGAGGATTTAGTCCTCTCTCCCCCACCCCCGCCCCAACCCTCTTTCTCTTTGTACACACCGGCCTCCTGTCTCCCACCATCCCTATATAGTTATATATTGATCTGATTAACCGTCCATGTAATAATTCTGTAAACATCACTTACAGTTGAACCCTGGAGTTATGCTAGAATTACTAATCTCTTTATTGATAATATTTCCCACTTCGAGCTAATAATTATCTTTACTTTTTACCTTGGCTTTGTTTTCTATGCACATATTTCTAAAAAACTGTTTTCAATATGTTCAAACATATTTGATTTTCTATCAAGTCTCATCTTTTTTAAGACATTGTTTCTGGAGCCTTCTGACCAACTTTCACTTAAATTGGCTGCCCCAGGCTTCTGTGGTGGTGCTTCCCTGGTGGCTCAGATGGTAAAGAGTCTGCCTGCAGTGCAGGAGACCCGGGTTTGATCCCTGGGTTGGGAAGATCCCCTGGAGAAGGAAATGGTATTTTTCCAGTATTCTTGCCTCGAGAACTCCATGGACAAGAGCCTGGCATGCTACAGTCTGACGCGTCTGTTCAGCTGTCACTCACGGGTTTTCCCCTCAAATTCATCCCAATGATTCCTTCTGCCTCTCTCCACATTGCATTTCCTCTTTCTAGATTCCATGTCTTCCCCTTTCTTAGTTTTACACCTTCATATTATTGGAGTACAACCTTCAATCTTTCCAAAAAGAGTATATAGAGAGGTGCCTTTTTGAGAACTTGCATGTCTGAAATGTCTTTATTCTGCTTTCAGTTTTAATTCATGATTTGGCTGTATATAGAATTCCAGGTTGGAAATAAATTTCTCATTTACCCTCAGCATTTTGAAATCATTAGCTCACCAGTACTGAGAAATCTTATCAATACCTTTTCAATTCTTGAAATGAGTCCTGGTTTTGTCCTCTCTGAAAATTGTGAAATCTCCTTTGTCCCCAGGTTTTTGAAATTTCACAATAATGTAAATTAGCATAAGTCTATTTTCTTTTTTTTAATTTTTAAAAATATTTAAAAATTTTATTTATTTACTCTATTGGAGGATAATTACTTTACAATATTGTGAAGGCTTTTGCCATACATCAACATGCATCGGTCAAACTGATGCAACCACTATGGAGAACAGTATGAAGATTCCTTAAAAAACTAGGAAAAGAACTACCATAAGTCTATTTTCCTTTATTGTGCTGGTTCCTGGATGGGCTCTTTTAATCTCAAAATGTATGCCCACCAGTTTGGGGAAATTTCTTGAATTCCTTCTTAACAGTTTTCCTCCTCACTCTTCTTTCTATTCTTTCTTTCTGAAGCTTCTATTATTTGGCTCTCCTGGATGGGTCCTCAGATTTTCTTGTATTTTCTCTACTATTTTCTGCATTGTTTCCTCCTTTTTAAGAGTGTGTCTTCAGTTTCTTTCAACCCTTTCACTTTCACAGTTTTAATTCACAAGACTTCAGTTTTATTCTTGGACTGCTCAATTTTAATAGCATTCTGTTCTTTCTTTAAAGTGTAATGTCTCATCTCTTTGATGAGCTAAGTGATAGCTTTTATTTGTTTGTTTCATTTTGACTTTAGTTTACTTCCCCATTTGTAGTCTCTTTCCCACAGGTTACTTTTCAGTCTTAGTCATCTTAGATGATTTTCATGTGTCTCAATTCCATTTTTTGCTTTCCTTAGTACTTTCAATTGTACTTCTATTTCATTTTGTCTTTTATTATCTGTCTCCACCATATTGTAACCTTCTTGAGGGTGGAAACAATGTCATATTCTTTATGTCACCACCCTAGGGGTTCAATAAATATTTGCTGGATTGAATTTTAACACTTGTAAAATCTTTGGGAATAAGCCCTGTATCTTTCTCAACCTGATTTTCCTATAACATCAAGAAGCAAGCTTTATAGTTAGTAAGACTACTAGAAATGTTTTCTTTTCTGAACAGTTTCTTACCCTAGATCTGAAGTATAAAGCTTCTAAATTGAGCCAATTAGAGAAGCCCTTAGCATGTCCAAAGTGGGAATAATAGAGAATTTCTGTTTTTCTGAAATTTCTTTTTTACAGGAATCTATAAAACCCCATGGACGGAGGAGCCTGGTAGGCTGCAGTCCATGGGGTCATGAAGAGTCGGACATAACTGAGCGACTTCACTTTCACTTTTCACTTTTCACTTTCATACATTGGAGAAAGAAATGGCAACCCACTCCAGTGTTCTTGCCTGGAGAATCCCAGGGACAGAGACGCCTGGTGGGCTGCCATCTATGGTGTCGTACAGAGTCGGACACAACTGAAGCAACTTAGCAGCAGCAGCAGCATACATATATAACTAATATAGTCATAAAGCTAAGATTTAAAAATCTTAAAGATAGTACCATCAAGGTAACTTTGTTAGTTTTCAAAATGACAAAAATCTGTGTCATATGAGAAGATTCAAAGCAGCATTGTCCATAAAAACTAAAGAGTTGAAACAGCCCAATTGTCCATCTAGTGGTGAATGGGAAACAAAATATGGTCCTTTCATACAATGGAATATTCTTCATCAATAAAAAGGAATAAAGGAATGATCCATGCTATAACATGGACTTCCCAGTCACCCCAGGATGCAGGGGCAGGTCTGACATACACTGTGAGAGAGGTCCCGGCTGTTCCCGGCATTGCTGTAGTGATCCACCTCCAGAGCCACAATCTTCCCTGACTTCATGAAGCCAACCTGGTAAAAAGGAGAGTGAGCTCTCAGTAATTCCCTTCCTTTGTCTGTCTCTAATCATCTCCTCCCACTTAAGCTACCTGGAAAAAAACAGAAAGAATAAGACACCACACCATGAAATAAAGGAGAACTTAAGAGATCCGCAGACTTCACAGGCAAAGAAGAAAGGAACTAACATCTCCCATTGATGGACCCTTCTCTCTGTACTCGTCCTTTTTCCTCTCTGCTCCTGGCTTCTGTTCTACCAGCAGAAGTGAGGAGGTAGAAAAGAGACCATTGGTCATGACAGGTCAGGGAGGGAAATGTTGGGAAGAGAAACTAGGAGAGGAACCAGAGACCCCCCCCCCCCCCATAGCTTTTGGGCAACAGATAGCAGAAGTTACACTTTGCACAAGCATGAACATGCTTTCACTTCCCCAACCTCTTGTGAACTAGACACACAAACCCTGACAGGCCATTTCTTGAGCAAGGAGCCTGAAACCTTAAAAGACCAAGTTACTTGCTTGGAGCCCATAAGAATTTGGGAATGAGCAAAACAGTTTCTTTTGGTAAGTTAAGTCATGGAATGAAGTCAGAAGAGGCCAAAGAGGAGGGCTCCCAGGATTATAGCACATTAACATTAGACCACTTTGCAGAATGGATTTACCCCAGGTCTGCTGATAAATTGTGTTTGAGCCTGAGTGGACAAAGACCAGATTTGGACCACAGCAATTTCACAGAAGTTGTGCATAACAACCCGGGGCATCTCCTGGGAGCTGGCCTGCATTACCCTCCTATGTTGCTGTTGGCTTATTTGAATTTCTCTCTTTGCTATTTCTTCTTTGAACTTTGTCGGTTATCATGACAAAAGTCAGAGTGTATCCCAGGATCCCTGAATCTTCATCCCCAGTTTCCTAAGCAGATGACACTGCCCACCCGGCACAACCCCTGACATCTATAACCTTGTATCTGGCCAAGAAGGGGTGTCTGCCGCCAGTTATCAGCATATCCTCATTACGATCCAGCATGCAGCGCACTGGGTGTCCGGTCCTGAGGGAGACACAAGAGGGTGAGAAATCTCTGCAACAACCGAGCCTGGTGAGTCTCAGGGATAAAAACTGCAAGGAAGCCTTCTTTCTCCACCAGAACACTATGCTGGACAAGGTAGAGATATACAGGTGTGGGTTATGGGATGTGGGCTGTGTCCTTGCCATCAAGGTACTCACAGCCAGATAGAGGAGATAAGACATGGACACAATGAGCCAGGGGATATTGCCTTCACCCCTATATTCAAGAGTTCTATAAACAGAGGGCTGTGCAAATTCCAAGCAAAAGGTATCTACTTTCCAACAAAGGAAACCCAGGAAGTCTTCCCAGCAGAGGCAGCCTTATTTTTCTCCCCAGAGCCCATTGGAACTCACTTGTATGCAGCCAGGGCCACAGCCACAGACACCAGGGTGCTCCGGGTCTCCTTCCCTCCAAAGCCTCCTCCCATTCTCTTCACTCGGACCAAAATCCGGTTTACTGGAACCCCCAACATTTTTGCAACAAAGGACTGTGGGCAAAAGAACAAAATACTCCCAGTGAATGCATCACAGGACTTTCTTCATGCTTGACCCAGAGCCTACCTGACACACAGAAGCCTAATTATTGCTGTGAATTCTGAAATTCCTTGATTCAAGAATCCCCTTCCTGTCCCAGGGCACCCCTTGGGTAGTGGTGCCAGGGTCCGGCACACATCAGTTACTGCACACTGAGTTCACATACTTGTTTAGTTGTTTTATTCAGAGGGGTAAGCAGCTGTTCACAGCATACTATCAGGGTCAAAACCCATTCCATTTAGCCAAGAACTGGTGGGTCATGAGGGTAAGACCAGTTGCCAAAAACACTGGCAACCACTGTCATGTTACACACAATAGAGAAATGAGGACTAGCTGAGCCACTGCAGATCATCTCGTGGTCCCCGTGGCTCTCATTAAGCTCAACTCCTTCATTTAACAGATGAGGAAACTGAGGTCAGATATGATCTGACCAAAGCAATACAGCATTGGAATGACAACAGCTAACACTTTCTAGGCTCTATCCAAGTTTTAAAACTCATCTAACCATTACAACATCCATGCCAGGCCCTATTTTATAGATGAAAAAGGTTATATAACAAGTTCAGTCATACCAACTTGTTGGAGACAGGGCCTGGCTTCAGACTACAACCCTCACGTCCCCTCCTGGACCAGCCCACATCTCCCTCTCCCCTGGCCCCTTGTTGACCTGCTGGATTCCTACCTGGGTTTTCATGGCATTCTGTGTGGACACAAAGAGCTCCATCTCCCCTTCCTCGCCTTTCGGGATAGCAATGGTGCAGTGAGTCTCCAGGTAGAAGTGGTCTTGGCCACCAATGTACAGCTCACCTGGGGAAGCAACAACACTGCCCACAGTGAACCCAATGCTGCAGAGGTTGTGAGTTTGCTTAAGGAGAGAATGTACTTGTCCAGGGCCCTGGGCAGTACCAACGGTCCACAAGGAACCTTTCAGTTCCCTAACCAGGGTGGGCAAGAGTCTCAAAGTCTAATCCATCTGGCAGCCAAACCCCAACAAAGAAACCAGGACAACACTGAAATACGTCAGATGTGAAGCTTTCTTCTCATTGCAGCCAATGGAAATCAAAGATTTTTAAACTACCATTGTGAAGTGAAGTGAAGTCGCTCAGTCATGTCCGACTCTTTTCGACGCCATGGACTGTAGCCTACTATGCTCCTGTCCATGGGATTTTCCAGGCAAGAGTACTGGAGTGGGTTGCCATTTCCTTCTCCAGAGGATCTTCCTGACCCAGGGATCGAATCCAGGTCTCCCGCACTGTAGGCAGATGCTTTACCATCTGAGCCACCAGGGAAGTCCTTTTGTAAACCTTTTAAACCATTATAAACCTTTTAAAAAAATAGAAAAAGAGTTAATGAATGTGACTGAGAAGAAAATAAACTACATCTTCCAGAGCTGAGGTTGTCAGGCCAATTGGAGAGTTGGCTTATTAGTTACAGCAATGCACAGAAACTGATGTAAAAAACAAACCCCAAAGGGGTCTGATCAGTAGCCTTGCCCTAGGATGTGAGCTCTAGACCTAATTGCACAGTGGGAGGAGGAAGAGGTGGGGAGAGGAGAGAGCACTAGCTGTCAATGGGTGAGGACTGCCTTCATGCAGATGGGGAGGACAAGGATTCTGTGCAGCTTGGAGCCTGGTGGACCCAAGGCTGGCTAGACATCTGTGATTCTTATCTTCTCTAGGCAGTCTTCCAAATCCAACATGCCTAGAATCACTTAGGTATGTCTGGTCTAGAGACAGGAGAGTGGAGACTAAGATGCTAACGTTCCATCTTTCCTAGCCACCTGTCTAGTATTTTTTACAAACATCAGAGAGACTCTTTTGTTAAGAAATGTCAGGAAATCACTTCCTTGCTGCAGGGCTCAGGTACATCTCTTAAATTTCACTCAGAAACCAGGGCCACCCCATTCCTACCGTTGCATGGTGCAGCCATACCTGAAACCACATTATCTGCTTCTGAAAACCCCTTCTTGAGGTCTCCTTTCTCAATCTTCAGCTCAGATCCATAAAAGGAATTATTTTTTATAGCATCCTGAGGATTAAAAAGAAGTTTCAATGACTTGACTTTAAAGGATGGAAGGTGAGTTTAAGGGGCTGGGGAAAAGAAGCTCCTGAATGATTACTTCTTTCTCCTCGTGTAAATCACACAGGCATCTCTATCAGTATTTTACGCAGACTAAAAGTAAGCTCAGTTGTAACCCAGGGTGTCTTGTTTCTCTGTTTCCTCAGATATAGACACACAACCCTGGTTCTTGGGGAAAAGCAAAGAAC
The DNA here is from genome assembly GCF_000754665.1 of Bison bison bison. NCBI lineage: Eukaryota > Metazoa > Chordata > Mammalia > Artiodactyla > Bovidae > Bison > Bison bison. The sequence continues at coordinate 14,936,713 of NW_011495064.1, forward strand.
CTCTCAAGAAACCAGTTAAAATTGAAATTGGAAAGGAAGAACTCAGTTTGGCCATTAGTGGACTGAGTCTAGGATCACGATGGGGGAGGATTCACAGGATCACATAATCATAGGACTGGAGGAGATTTAAAAGCCTATCTGGGAAAATCCCACCCGCACCTCACATCTCCTCTAGAGTATCTTAATAAAGGTGCCTCCAGGAACAGAAAGCGTTCCCCTCTCCAGCCAGCCCATCATCCCCCAGTTACCTCAATTGTGATAATGGCAGGAAGATCCTCATAGGTGACTTTCACTGCATGGGCAGCTCTCTCTGCATGTTCTGGGGTGTCAGCGACCACAACACCAATGATGTGACCAACACAAGTCACCTAGGAGCAGAGTCAGACCGTTAAAGAACATAACACATTCCTCATGAAGCAAATTATTTTGGATTGTTCAAAACAACAAAGGAAGTCCCGCCCCCGTAGTTTTCTAAGGTACATTTAAGGAATGTCCTGGGACTGTTTCATGTTCTTATCTTATTACTGGAGCTTATGTGCTTCTTCCTAAGTGTTTTGAATTAGCAGAATTGGAGTAGGACTTGGAGATAACTAGTCTCAGAATAGCAAACTTGATTCATCTCCAGGGCCAATTCTGAGTGCAACCTGTTGAGAAGCTGCTCAGGATAAAGTGTGGTGATTGATTAGTGATTTTGCCATGAGCAGCAGAAGGAAAGCATGGCACCATGAAGTGTATCTGTCCACTCAGAGCCACACAACACCCTTGTTCTTCATATGAAGAGATGGAAACCAAGACAGAAAGATCTAAATTGGCTCATTTCTGGACCATAACTAAATCTTAATCCCTGACTTGTAGTATTATTTTCTTTCTACCACTCCACTCTTTTTTATCTTCTCTTTCTCAGATTTATACTAAAAGTTTCTCAAAGGCAGCAATCATGTCCCATAGTTCATCTAGATGCCCCAACGCGGTAGTTCTCAAATACTGGTTCTTAGTCATGATAGTCTACAAGTCAGTTTTTTTGGTTATTAGACTTATAAACTAATTAATAATTATTATTTTCTCTTCATTGAATGAACTCAGTTTCTATTTTAAAAACTTTATGTATCTCCTTCAGGGATGTTTTCCAATATCATCCCCAACAACAAAAATTGTCCAGCTCATCACTTTGGAACATAATATTTTTTGACAATAGGAACCAATATTTAACATGTCTGTCTCTCATAATTACCTCTTTAGGACTCAATTAAGCTCTTGACTTAGCTGGTTAGCATAGAGGATTTCCAACCTGGACAACTCTCACTAACCATAATTATGGTCTTAGAGGCTCTTGAAGTTCGTAAAGCAATTTGTCTTCTATCAAATGCTCTCCTTTAGTTCTAATGACTCAGGGTTGTAGTTTTGAATTCTCTCCTTCATGTTTACCTCAGTAATAAGTTGAATTTGTCCTTAAGCAACACCTACTCACTGTCAACTTGCAATATTTGATCTGTACTGGAATTATAAAATGACTATCTGAGAACTATCCTATAAGTATACAGGTTTTTGTAGCACCTGCCTTGAATGCTTAAATTTTTTTTTTTTTTTTGGCAGAACTCCATATATGGTTGAACTCAATAGTTAAACGCTCATGTAAGTAAATTATCAGTTCACATAGTAGTGGTAGTATAATTATAATTTTTATTCTGTTTACTTTCTGCTTAATGTATAGATTAATGTATGTAATACATTCTGCTTAATTTACTTTTATTTCCTTTTAATAAAGGAGCTTAATATTGTACCCTAAGAACCTGATTTTTAGTTAAAATACAGTCACCAGCCTTTTTTTTAATACCACTCTGGCATGGAGTCATCCTACCATGTCTGATACTCAAAGCAGCAGCCATCAATTAAATAAGTAAGTACATCTTAAGTTAACAGTGCTGCCAGGCATATTTCTCCCTTTACTGATTGTCCCAAATACTGCCCAGTTGGATGATGGCCACAGTATGTGCAAATGCATAATCTTTTCAAGATTAGGGGTTTGAAGAAATGAACACAAATTAAAGCTTAGATACTCATTCCACTGACTTCATATTTAAAAAAAAAAAATCCAAGATATACCGTATCCTTCGCAAAGACTGTCTCATCATTAAAGAGTCCGGTTTCATTACTCCCAGGAATATCATCAGCAGAGAGAAAGCAAACAAATCCTGGCACTTTCTGAGCTTCTGAAACATCAATGGACCTGCAAGAAGGAGTGTGAGGAGTCAGGAAGGAAAACTGAAGCGGAAGACCTGTCACCTGATAAAGTGCCAAACTATGCCACACCTCAACCTTGTGTATCAGTCATTTTTTCCCCAAAGATTGTATAGTAGAGAAAGTCTCTGAAATACCTTCAACTGTATTTTGATACCTTATAAGTCTTGCTCTTTGTAGTTCCCCATCCAATACCATCCATCCCTTTGCAGGAAGAACAGATACTATCATTTAGAAGAGAGATCTATATCCTCGAAGGGTCCACTGATAGAATTCAAGGATCCATGAAGTTAAATGGCAAAACATTTTCCTCTTAAAAAAAAGATGACGCATTAACCAATCAGATAACCTTATCTTCTTTTCGACAGGCTTTCCTTCACCCTAATTCTTCCTCTTGCTCCCTCCTATCCTATCCTATTTGGCAAATGCTGCTTAGATACTTACCATGTGGAGGCCATGAGCTGAGTGCTAGCGGGGATATAAGATGAATAGGACAAGTCTGTCCCCATAGGCCCTGTTCTGGTCTCCACATACAAGGGAACCAAACAGCATTTACTCTGGAGAGCTCCAACTAACACCCACATCATAGTTAATAACCATCCAGAATCAGCACGTTAGGGCTCTTGCTGTACCACTCAGTTTCCTTACCTGGAACATGGGGATAATAATAAGACCTGCCTATAGGGCTGTGGAGAGGAATAGATTAAACATTATGTATAAAATGCTTAAACCAGGCTGCAGCAAACATTAAGTGTGATATGAGTATCTATTCTTTATTATCATCATCGTCTTAGAGGTGGCAATTCTTGCCATTTGGGCTTTCAAAATTTAATAAACAAGTACAAGTGACTGTTCTCTACTGAGTCCTTTGTGGACACTATCATTTTAAATATGCTATTATACATGGGGAAAATGAGAGCTTAAGCACAAGGTCAAGGTCAACTTGCTAGGCACTGGAACAGGAAGTCAATGCCAGCTATGCTAAGGCCTCCTTCTTCCCTTTAGTGCTGACTCAAGTTTTCTGAAGATTTGTACTGAAGTTTAGCCTATTATGGAGAAGGCAATGGCACCCCACTCCAGTACTCTTGCCTGGAAAATCCCATGGACGGAGGAGCCTGGTAGGCTGCAGTCCATGGGGTCTCGAAGAATCGGACATGACTGAGCGACTTCACTTTCACTTTTCACTTTTCATGCATTGGAGAAGGAAATGGCAGCCCACTCCAGTGTTCTTGCCTGGAGAATCCCAGGGGCAGGAGAGCCTGGTGGGCTGACGTCTGTGGGGTCACACAGAGTCGGACACGACTGAAGCGACTTAGCAGTAGCAGCAGTTAGCCCATTATCCACAGTGCAGATCTAAGAAAGGTCTTTCAGCAGCTCCTCATCACTTTTTGGGCCAAGTGTAACATCCCTGGTCAGCACCCCTAAGGCTTTCCTGGTCTGAGCCCTGACTATGTCTCCATTATCATCACCCCACCCTCCCAGGCACCACTGAGCCCCTCTTGTATCCTGCTCCTCTCCTGTCTGGGTTTAACACAAGTCACTGTGCTCCTCTCTGGACCAGGAGGCCCTGGAGAAGGCTCATTGTCGTGGCATCTCCAGTGCCTGGCGGATGCTCCCAGCGCCCTCCTCCCCAAGTGTTTTCACTGCACGCACTTGATCTTGGCGTGGGCCCGGGTGCTGGTGACCAGCCGGAGGAACAGCTCATTCTCGTAGCGAGGGATGTCGTCACAGTATACGGCCTCCCCAGAGGCTTGCATGGCCGCAGCCAGGTGGGGCAGGGGCCGGCCCACTGTGTCCTCCTTGGACTGACCATTGGGCACCTCCTGGAACAACATGGTCACAGGTTTCAGAGGACACTGTTCCTCTATAGGCCCTGGGGAACCGTGGAGAGCTTCAGGCCAAGGCAAATGTGAGGAGTGAGAATGGAGGAGGCAGGAGAGCACAGGGGCAAAGAAACAGTAGGCAGGTAAGAAGTCACTTGAAGAGTGGTCACAGTATCACTGTACAGTCATCAGCAGTGTCTGTGGGGGACTGGGTCCAGGTCACCCCCCGGAGAGCAAATCTACAGGTGCTCAAGTCCCTTCTATAAAGTGGTGCGGTACAGTCGGCCCTCTGTATCCATGGATTCCACATACACAGATGAGGGCTAACTGTATACAGGAACAAACAAAACAAGGAGCCTAAAGGTCCATTTGTTGAAGGTTGGGTAAATAAACTAGGCTATGCTCACAGGATGGAAAATACACAATTGCTAAGAGAGATTTTTGAAGAATTTTAATTAGAAGGAAATGCTCATGTTAAGTGTAAAAACAGGACATACACTATTGTATGTGTACATGTAATGATTCAAATTCTGTGGGAAAAACATGGTAAAATGCAAGTATGTCCATATACACATAGGAAAAAAATGGAGAGAAGTACACAGACATATGGGCTTCCCTGATAGTTCAGGTGGTAAAGAATCTGCCTGCAGTGTAGGAGACTCATATTCGATCCCTGGGTCAGGAAGATCCTCTAGAGAATGGCAACCCACTCCAGTATTCTTGCCCAGAGAATCCCATGGACAGAGGAGCCTGGTGGGCTACAGTTCATGGGGTCACAAAGCGTTGGACACAACTGAGCAACTAACTCTCTCACTGTCTCACACAAACATAATAATAATTTTCTCTGGAGGTAATAAGCTTCCCTGGTGGCTCAGAGGGTAAAGCATCTGCCTGCAAGGTGGAAGACCTGGGTTCCACCCCTGGGTCAGGAACATCGCCTGGAGAAGGAAATGGCAACACACTCCAGTACTGTTGCCTGGAAAATCCCATGGACAGAAGAGCCTGGTGCAGGCTACAAGTCCATGGGGTCACAAAGAGTCGGATATGACTGAGTGACTTCACTTTCACTTTAACTTGGAGGTAAGGTTTGGTGTGATTTCTATTTTCTTCTTTATGTTTTTCTATATTTTTCAAAATGTTCTAAAGTGTATTCAGTTTAAAATAAAATTCCGTTTTATGTGTTTTTTTTCAAAGTAATAATAATGATGGCTAGTATTTATTTAGAGTTTACTATATACTGGAATTATCTGAGTTATTTACTTTTATTAACAAATTGAATCCTCAAAACTGTGCTGTGAAACAGGGACCCACCTTACCCACATCTGCAGCTGGGTATAATTATCTTGCCCAAGAGGCACAGAGAGAAAGTCACTTGTCCAGGTGTACAGTTACATGATGGCAGAGTTTGGATTCAAGTCCTGGCAGTCAGGCCCAGAGTTCATGCTTTGGATTGTTACACTCAGGAGCAGAGGTCTTCAAATTGTGGACAATGGCCAAATCTGGCCCACTCTCCGCTTTTGTAAAGTTTCAGTGGTGCAGTCACGCACATTCATTTATATATTGCCTCTGGCCCCTTTTGTGTTGCAGTGACGAAGTTGAGGAATTGTAGCAGAACCTACGTGGCCCACAAAATCCAAAAAGTTGATCCTTTACCTAGTGCCTCTCAAAAAATTGCTGTTAATAGAAATTTTTTAAAAAAAATTTTGTTTACTTGGTATGCTCAAGAGAATGCCTAGCTTTGCACATTAGCCCATGGAGGAACCAGAAAAAAAAACAAAATGGAAAAAAAAAAAATTAAGAAACAGATGAAGGTGAGAGTAAGCCCAAGAGAGAAATGAGGTGAGCAAGAGGGGAAATAGCTTCATTCACATTGATATAATTCCTGTTTCCCTCACTAGACATTTATGCACAATGGTAAGGAGATTTAGGCACTGACATACAATGTAAATCAGCCACTCACCAATGGTCAGCATCTCTGAAGTGAAGTCACTCAGTTGTGTCCGATTCTTTGTGACCCCATGGACTATAGCCTACCAGGCTCCTCAGTCCGTGGAATTTTCCAGGCAAGAATACTGGAGTGGGTTACCATTTCCTTCTCCAGGGGATCTTCCCGACCCAGGGACTGAACCCGGGTCTCCCACATTGCAGGTAGACACTTTATCATTTCAGCCACCAGGGAAGCTACAGGGCCCCTGATAATAGCCACATAAAGCATGTACTCACTTGGAAGAGCTGGATGTTGGCTGGAGGGTCTTTCTGAAAGAGTAAAGTGGCGCTGGTGTCGGTGGGGTCCAGTTTACCACACTTCTGTGGAGACAAGGTGACAGGTGATCATGACTATTTCTATCACTGGTCCCAACCTTGGTTGCTCCCAAGTGGTAAAAGTAACAGCTTTCTCATCTCCTCATCTGCACTCCTTCTGATACTGGCTGGATCTATCTCAACATTTTAATGTGGGCTCTGTCAGCGTCTCTTCTCCCATTCCTGCACCCTATTTCCTCTGACATACCCAACCAAGGGTTCCCTGCTTCCTGCACTGATGTGTGCTGCTCTGTTGGGAATATCTTTCTCCCCCAGCCTTCCTGGAAAAGTCATTATTTTCCCCCTCAATTTTGTGGGAAATATTTAATATAGGGGAATTATTCATAATATAATCTCAACAAAATTCAGTGGCATGTGAAACTCTGTATGCAGCATGATACCAAATCTGTTTAGAAAATAATATATCCAGATCAAAAGACAGGAAGATGATAGGTTTCTAGGTAGACAGATGGAAGGGAGACAGAGAGACGGGGCAGACAAAAAGGATTACACACAGATTGGACAGATAGACATGGGGAAAAGATCAGAGGAATAAGCAAAATACTAGCAGTGGTTTTATCTAAGATCTGAGAGTAATTTTAAATTTTTCTTTATACATTTTTGTATTTCTAAAGTTTTCCACAAGTTTTTTACTTCCATAATCAGAAAAATTATTATAAATGTTTATAAAAGAGGTATCTCTGCTGTCCCCACAGATGTGAAGCCTTTTCTCCTTGGTGTTCCCCCCTCCCAACTCCCTCGCCTCAGTAGTCACACCAGGCTGGCCTTTATTGATCCTATTCTCTCCCACACTTAGCCACCCACCATGTGCAGTACAATCTTACGACATAAAAAGTACGAAATAAATGCTTGCTGGCAAACCCACCTCAGGAGCTGGGCTCCACTTCAACTAACACCCTGTTCTGAATGCACAACAATCCCACCCACCCTGGCTGCAGCAGCCCCACCTCACATTCTTATCACACTACACTCCCATTCAAAGTACATAATCACAGTTGTATCAGCTACGCTGCAGAAGGCTCATCAGGTCTACCCACCCCCAGATTTTACAGCTAATGCTTAGCAAGAGTGGTGACCTATTCAAGTTCTCATCTGAGGTAATGACACAGCCAGGACAAGAACCCACATCCCTGACTCCCAGCCCAGTGCTCTGTCTCTCAACCACCAAGTTGGCTTATTTCCATGTGACTCTCTAGGCTGGGTCCCTGGTCCCTACTCCTCTGTCCTTAGACATCCAGAGGAGAGGAGCATTTGCCACCTTGTCCACAGCCCGTTCCCACCTCAGTCAGCTTCCCAGATCCCAAAACACAAGTGCTCCAGGAGCACACAAGTGCTCGGCCTCGCCAGGCTCCACACTCACATCTTTCGAGTCCTTGCCCAGTTTCTTCAGTACTGTCAGGTAGAACTTGAAGAAGAAGCTGAGGGTGAGGGTGCGTCGGAATTCAATCATGCCTCCAGGGGCGTCTGGGGATAAGGACAGTTCTTCCGCCAGGCCTGCACACACATCCTGTAGCAGCTTCTCATTCCAGAACCTGCCAGAGAGCAGGTCATGGGAGAGTGTTCCCAACCAGCTCTCAGAATCACTTGTGTGAGTGGAGTCATGAACCTCAGCTCAAAAATGTGACTCAGATACTTATAGTTATGTGACTTTACCTAGTGCTTCAGATAGTAAAGAATCTGTCTGCAATGCAGAGACCTGAATCTGATCCCTGAGTCAGGAAGATCTCCTGGAGAAGGCAATGGCAACCCACTCCAATATTCTTGCCTAGGAAATTCCATGGACAGAGGAGCCTGGGGGGCTACAGTCCATGGGGTCACAAAGAGTCAGACTCGACTGAGCAACTTTCACTTTCACTTCACACAAGTTACTTAACCTCCTTAAGGCTCCATTTCCTCTTCTTTAAGATTAAATACAAATTTTAAAAGATCACACAAAAAAATAATAGTTAAATCTATTGAGTTCCTACCACACACTGAGCAATGTCCTAAGTGCTTCATACATTACTTTTAATGTAAATTAAAAGGTACAGTAGGGAAAATTGTTATACTCACTTTACCGTGAGAAAACTGAGATATGGGAGAATTAAGTAACTTGACTTATATTACCCATCTGTTAAGTGTTCAAGCCAGGAATTGGAACCAAGGAGCCTAACTCCAAAGTTAAGCTTTATCAAGACATATGGTTATTGTAAGGATTACATAGAACAGTGCCAGCAAAGTGCTTGCTACAATTGCTACCATATGATAGCCTTAGTAATAGCAGTTGCTGTACTAATAGTGTAGCAGCAGTAACAGTAGTAGTAACAACAGCAATAGTAGTAGCAGCAGTACTAGTACTAGTAATGCTAGCAGTGACAGAAGCATTAATAGTAGTAGTGGAAGCAATAGTAATAGCAGTAGAAGCAGAAGTAATAGTAGAAATAAGAGAAGCGCCAGTAGTAATAGCAACAGTACAAGCAATACTACTAGTAGGAGAAGTAACAGCACCAGCAATAGGGATACTTCTATTAGCAGTAATAGTGGCAGCAGCAGTGCTAGCTGCAACAGTAATAGTTATTGTAGCTGTAAAGTAGTAGTAATAGCATTAATAATAGCTTCTGTAACAGAAACATCAGTAGCAGTAACACTAGGAGTAGCAACAACAATAATATTAGCAGCAGAAGAGACACACAGTAGTAGCAACTGTAAGAGTAGCAGTAGCCACAATAGTAGTATTAGTCATAGTAGTGATAGCAGTAGGAATAGCAGTAATGATAATAGTAGAACAGTAGTAACAGTAGTAGAAGAAATGAGATGAGTAGCACCAGCAGTAGTAATTGGAGTAATAAAAGCAGCAGCAGCAGTAGTAATAGTAGTTGTGGCTGTAGAAATAAGTAGTAATAGTACTAATAGTAGCAGCAGCAGTAGTAATGCTAACAGTAGTACAGCAGCAGCAATACTACTAATAGTAATACCACTAGTGGCAGCTGTAATCATAGTAGTGGTAGCAGCTCTGGTAGTAGCAGTAGTAATAGCAATAGTTGCAGCAATGGTAGCACTACTGGTAATCACAGTAGCAGGAGCAGCAGGAGCTTTGTTACAGTTTTAGCTCTTACTTTGACAGCTGCTTCTGCGTGGTCTTGAGGGCTGAGATGGTTCTGTCCGCCATTCCGCCATAGCAGAGGGCTAGCTCCTTTACCTGCGTGCTTCCTGGCTGGAACAGGACTCTCATGCCGCAGGTCACCTTGGCTATGTCATCTTCTCTCCGGTTTGCCTGCTTGAATGCTGAGAAAAACTCATCCTAAAAATAACAGAAAAATACCTCTTTCCCACCTTGCTTTGCAAAGGCTGCAAACAATGAGTCTGAAGCAGGAAGGGTGCGGTGAAGTCAGAAGACCATCACAGAGCAGCCAGGAGCTGGTGGTAGGGGTCAAAGATAAGGACATAACTACCGCCTTTCCCAGAGGATTTCCAGGTAACATTCCCAGAAACTGGGAAAGGGTCAGGATTTCTGACCATTGGTCAGGAAAACAGAAGTCCAGGGACACAGCCAGGCACTGTGCCAAAGCCTGTATCAACATGACTGCCTCTCAAGCAGATACAATGAGATGCCAAAGGGTGTTGAAACCCAGTGTCAGCTTGGGGCCTCCATAGATGCTCTCCCTGACTTGTCTCTTCCACCAGTCTACTGGCTTCAGTTAGAATTCTCTTTTCCTGAAAGGAAGACTCACGCTATGAAACAGTAGCTTTCTTTGTGTTTTGAGCATACATTTCCCCTGGGTCCAAGCCAAGCTCTTTCTTTGGAGATGGGAGGAGAGTGTGAGTAGTTTCTAGGTAAAGACCCATCTGTGTCAGGTTCTGCACAAGGTTTGAACTGTCCCTGGCACCAAGTTCTGATGAACATCAGTGGTGGGAGGTTTAAGGGAAAGTGTATTGGAGAAACACTGTTGAGGTTCAAAATGACCCCGGGCTTTTGCTGAAGAAGCCAAGGAGAGCCCTCCTGATGAGATTTCTGATGTCTAACATAGCACTGGGGCTATGAGCCCAGAGCTGAACTTGATTCTGGAACACAGGTTCCAACCACTTCCAGGACTGTGCTAGCCCAAAGCAACATTTTCCCCACGGTTCATGCAGGGTCAGAGTCAGGCCATCGGCTGTTCTTTCTTGAGAAAGACTTCCAAATTCTTGGTGTGAAAATCTTTCATTTATGAAATGTTTTTTGTTTATGTCTCTACCCAGGAGAATACAAACTGGACCGTTTCCTCCTTCTTTCCCCATCTCATAAGTTTTTTTAAAAAAATATATTGATCTGTGAAATACAAAAACTCTGGGAATCACTGTTCAAAATAGCCCATAAAGACAAGCTGGAAAATCATTAAGAAACACCACAGGGACATAACTGCTTTAATTTAATCAGCATTCTCATTAAGGAGGTCAAAATCAGCAAGGGCAAGCATGCCTTGTAACACTTGCTAGAGCACCAGCTCTGTAAACCCTTAATGCTCTCCTTTACTGCTGGTGCCCGGCCTTTCCCAGATCACTCTTCTAAATGCCCATGGAATGTGTAGGACAAAACTACGCCAGGTCAGGATACCACAGGCCCCAAGGAACACAAGCAAGGTGGCCAGAGGATCCCAGACCTGCACCACCAGGCCAGAAAATCCTCCCATGAAGCAGAAACCCATCCAAGGGAACCCAGGGCATGATCAGTGAAAAAGCACCTGGTCGAGCCCAGGTTTAACAGATGAGGACCTGACTCACATTGGAGGTGCCACTCCATCTGGCACGCACATTGCATACCTCATCATATGAAAACTGGGGCAGAGATTTACCACAGCTGGGTATATTCTTGGAATTGTGTCGTTAGCACCAGCTGCTGATTCCCACCGACTCCCAGACACCCGCCAGGAACCTTATGAATCCTTTCTTTCCGGTCCTCGCAATAATCTGCACAGTCAGTAAATATGGGCCCGTTTTACAGATGAGGATTTGGGGCTCAGAAAGATGAATGACTTGTTCAGAACCATACATCTACCTGTCTGGTTTCCTTGTCTGTGCCCTGTGCCCAATACCCTGAAACTCCTCATTTTCCAGAAAGGAATATGGTTTGTTAATAAAGGCCAGGCTCAGAGACAAGAACATCAGTGTTAAAGTGGAGAGATGCTAAGCGTGGTCCTTGAGGCAGACTCTGATCTCTTCGTCTGGAGCCTGGCAGGAGCAGGGCTGATTCGGGTTGTTCTGACAGCATCTCACCTCCCTGCTGTAGGGGATCTCAATGGAGAGCAGTATCTCCTCTGGACCCAGCAGGGTCTTTCTGTAGCTGGGGAAGAAGGTGTGGTCCATTGGAACTGTTCTTCTGGTGCCTGTACAGAGGCAAGACAGAGAGGGACCGGTGTGAGAAAGCACGGGACAGATCACCAGGGGAATTCTCCTTCCTGGCCCCTGATGCCCATAGTCAGAGGGAGTGGCTGGCATGGCAGGGACCCAGGTGCTCCATCCGAAACCCTTAAGCATTGATGTGCTGGTGACAGTTTAACAATCAGTTCTTTAAGAAAAAGCCCTGACTCAGCATTCACAAGCTTCTGTGGTATAAATACTTCTACAACGGCCAATGTCAAGCTACCAGAGCAGCATAGCTCAGTGTGAAGTTGAAAAGAGGGTAGCAAAGAGTTGACACAGCAGGCCTACCACCCTCTGAGAGGTCTGCTTACAAGGCTGGCCACTGGCTGTCCTCTGGGACCTTAGCTTTCAGGAGAGTTCCCACCATTCCCTGATAAGAACAGCTCACAATGCCTAAAATGTTTGTATAAATCATATGGTTTATGGTCAACACCTGACTTTCCTTCTGGAAGTCTGGACTTCTGGTACGTGCCAGGCAGAGCTACATGACCAGCCCCACTAAAAGCCCAGGGTGCTGAGTCTCTAATGAGCGTTCCCAGTAGACAATCCTTCATGTGTGTTGTCACAGCTCAAATTATTCCTGGGGAGAATGAGAGTGTCCTGTGTGACTCCCCTGGGAGGAGGCCCTGGAAGCTTGTGCCTGGTTTCTTCTGCCCCATGCTTCTTTTCCCTTTGCTGATTTTGCTCTCTATTCTCCTTCTGTAATAAGTCATAGCCATGAGCGGACTCAACACTGACTCCTGTGAGTCTTCCTTGTCCTCCTGAAAGTCATTAAACCTAGAGGTGGTCTTGGGGAAACCCTTGAGCAAGGAAAGAGGCACAGGAGTAAACTATTACATAGCATTTCTAGTCTACAAATGGAATAAATGGAAATAACCTCAAAGATATAGACAGCTGTAACAAGAAGGAAAATAATGAAGAAATGGTGAATTTTGAGTATTTATTACCTTTGTTTTTAATATAATTTATTTCATTGTGAGGGTATATAGTTTACTGTTTAATAATAGCCATGCTTAACAAATGCTCAGACTCCCTGAAAACCCAGCCATCAGCTATGCTGAGTGGCATACTCTGGCCCCAGCACACACCACTGAGTATGGCTCAGTGGTGTGACCTGGGTGACAGGTCCTATTGTGAATTCTTAATAAAGTGATGGTCCAGCCCTCCTGGCCCCCAGCCTGGGTGCATCTCCTTAAAAGGAGTTTCCAGGGATCCAAGCTTTAGGAAAGCTGCATTATTGAACTTTGGGTTCTGCTTCTGCATTAAGTGACTTATCCTGTGAGACTCCACTCCAGCCCTGGCCCTCTTTCCTGACCTCTGCATGAGGCAGCTCACCTCTGGACACGATGGTCAGCTTGGTCCCACTGGCCATGAACACAGGGTTGAGGTCAGAGATGGGGCTGGCTGTGATGATGTTCCCTCCAAGGGACTAGGACAAGCAAGGAGAACGTGTGAGAGCCCACCCCAGCAAAGTCCAGCTCACACATCTGGCTCCCAAATGCAGAAGGTGGGGGACATCTGCTGAAGGGAGAGCTCTGAGATCCTCCACCCACTGTAGACACCAGACCAGCACAGTAAGAACCCGGGCATTTGGGCAACATGCAAAACTTGAGATTCCAATGCCTGGGGTTGGGTCCCAGCTCTGAAGTTTACCTATATGTAAACCAGGATCAGCTCCTTTACATTTGTTTGTTTGATTGATTTCACCCAACCTTTTTCTGAAAGGGCTGAGACGGTTTATCACTGAGGCTGTAGAGAGTTAGTGAAAGAGAAATAAAAGACAAAGATCAAGGAAAGAGAATAGGAAGCCTTAAGGATGAACAATGTGTTCTAACTGAGCCTCCTTGGCAAAGGATATAAGGAGAATCAGACACAGAGTTCCCATTATTAGAAAAGGGGAAGAAAACCAGTTGCTCCAGGGAGGAAAAAAAAATCCTTCCCACAAATAGATTTCATCTGAACTGGGGAACTTAGAGTTTTCTGGGTTTGCATCTCCTTATCTGTAATTGGAAGAGGTGCTTGAGGTAGGGCGAGGGGAATGGGAGTAGGTTGTTTTGCTTTGTTTTTTGTTCTAATTTAAAACAACAGCTACAACAGTAGAACGGAAGGGTCAGCTTTCCTCCCAACCCCATCAACAGCTGTGAGACTCAAATGGCGCCAAGTATGAGAACGCCGTCTGCAAACCCTGGATTTGGGGGCTCGTCTGAAGGCTGATTGCAGTCAACGCATGGGCCTCTCTCTCCTCTCAAGGGGCTTTACCTCTGGTTCTACCCCTGACTCTGAAAGGCAGTCCGCCTTTCTGTTTTGGCTTCTCCCTAACTTATCTCTCATCCACCTGCTGGCAGCCTCGGCTAAGTTCAGAAATAGATGGGCAGGCGGCCCCATCTCTCCAGCCTCAGGGGTGAAGATGGAGTCACAGCACGCGTGCCCCCAGGGTGGCCCTCGGGTCACATCAGAAGCACCCGTGGGGCTCGTTAAAGCCTGACCCCTGCGCCCCAACCCAGATCTGCAGTCAGGTTCTCTGAGAGCGGGGTCCAGGAGTCTGCATTTTCAACAAGCCCCCAGGAAATCCTAAACACAAGTTTGAGGCCTATTCGGGCTGTAATAGAACCCAGACTGGCCCCCTCGCCTTGTGGGGAAAGTGCCCATCCTGGGCCCCTAACTAGGGACTCACCGCCACAGACTTGACCTGCTTCCCAGCGAACCAGCGCAGCTGCTCCAGGACTCCTCTGAACACCTCCGTTTTCTGGGTGGGAAGCTTGGCAACGGCCTCGAGCAGGGTCTTTTCCACAGAGCTCAGGGCACAAGCAGCTCCAAAGGAGATCCCTGGGAACACATGCTCGGAATGACAGCCATCCACCTCACAGCTCAAGAAGCACTTCCACATACAGCTCCTAGGAAGCTTCATAGCAACTGAGTAAGGATGAACCAGGATGCACGTCCTTATATGGGTGAAGAAATTAAGGCCCAGAGAGGTCTGGTGACCTGCCCAATGCCACACAGTTAATAAAAGAGCCAGAACTCAAGCCCAGGCCTAAAACCAGAGTGCTTTTCTCTCTAAACCAGTGACTCGCAATAAAATCAGATCTCTGAGGGTGAACTCTTGGCATTTCTTTTTAACAAAGCACCCCAACCCCCCTCCCCACCTACCCCCTATTCTCATGAATGAGTCTGTGTGCAGCCAGGATTGAGAATGATCACTGAAAATATCAAGCCCCGAGCCCATTGGTACCCGACCACGGATGCTCAGTGGAGGAGAGCAGTGAGGGTGTCCGCTTCCCCCGTGCAGGGTGAGTCTTGAAAAAGCGGGTGCAGCAGGATCGCCACCATCCTCTGCACAACCCACCCCCAGGATGCCAGCCCCTCTGTGGGCTCAGGCAGGCCCCCCCTTACCCTCAGGTCCGTGCTCCACTGCATTCAGCTCAGGGATCCAGGCTGGGCAGATGATCATAGGAAATAGCTGATTCTTAAACTTCATCTCAATGCCTCGAGAGAAATGAAAAGCCCCAAGTTGCAGGGCTCCCACCTCTGCAGACAGCACGGATTTCACATGCTCGGTGGGTGTCTCGGGACTTGGAGGTGCAATGGACAAGACATGGGATAAAGTGCAGTTTCCACATGATCAGCCAGGAAGCTATGTCTTTTTCTCTCTCATCAGAACTCAAATAAGATGAACTTGACTTCATGTGTGTCTATGTGCATGTGTGTTTATTCACAATATTAGAAAAAGGGCATGAAAATAAGTCAGAAACCCTTCTAAACACTTTACATAACTCATTTAATCCTCATAATAACCCTATGAAATACTGTGATTTTCTCTGTTCATAGATAAGAAGGGTTTCCTGGTGGCTCAACGGTAAAGAATCTGCATGCAATTCAGGAGACATGGGTTTGATCCCTGGGTCGGGAACATCCCCTGGAGAAGGAAATGCCAACCCACTCTAGTATTCTTGTCTGGAAAACCCCATGGACAGAGGAACCTGGTGGGCTACTGTCCATGGGGTCGCCAAGAGTCAGACACGACTGAGCCACTAAACAACAATAGATAGGAAACTGGAGCACAAGGAGGTTAAGTTTCTTTCCTAAATTATACAGCTAAGAATGGGCACATTTCAGTACCAGGGCAATTATTAGAGTTGGGATATAATAGTAATATACTGTGAAGGTCTAACTTTCAGACAAAAAGGAAAAATGACTGAGAGAAAAATTCAAATCAACTCCTAGTTCCCAATATCTGTCTGAGTTCTTACGGTGCATGGCTTGATGAGACCGAATGTTTGTGTTTGATTTCTGTCCTTCCAGTGAACCAAGAAACCTCTCTGAACAGACCTGCCTCTATTCCTCAGACCCAGTCAGCACAGCACCCCTCCCAGCCCCACCCACAGGGTTGCAAATAGAAAAGGTTAAAAAGGAATATCTGTGCATTGTTCGCATTGTGCTGCGAAGGGTCTCTGAAGGGTGGAGCAGGCTTTGAGAAGCCTGGTCTGTTTGAATATCAGCTCATAGAATAAAGAAAGGAGAGGGCAATAAGTGGTTCATCTTGATAAGGTTTTCTCGATGCCCAGCTTCCCCCAACATCACGGCAGTAGATGGTTACCCTGGGGGAGGTAGGGTGTGGGAGGGAGGAGGAGTAGAGCTGTGGAGTGATCTTAGGCAATTCTTTCTAATTTGGAGCTTGTAGTATCTTTGTGAATACATTTCCTCTTAGAATCTAACTAAGTCCAAGACATTGTGTGATTCTTGGTAAGGAATATGCCATACCTCCAAGGGCCCCAAAGATTCTTCCAGCCAGTCATTCTCCACCTTAGCTCTGTGACCCCGGGCCCTCGGGTCATGGCCGCACAGGCCGTCACGATCCTATCCCCTGAAGCACGTCTCACCCTGCCATCCAGTGAGTCCCGGTGTTGCAGCGGGGGACTCCATATGGCACGTGTGCTCACAAGCATGGCTCAGTTCTGCACTTCGCCAGTACACACCTGAGCCGGGCCCTCCTCTCTGCAGCTGCAGAACCAACCAGAACCCAGGGCTTGGGGTGGGGGGGTTCTTCCAGAGCCAGAGATAGGAGCCCCGACAGGCTAGAATGGGCTGCTCTGAGACGGCCCTGGCCTCTGAGGGTCCTCTGAGACCATCCTGACCTGTGCCTCCATCCTCTCCCCGGATCCTCACTGGGCTTGGGGACCCAGCCAAGGGGAAACGGGCCACACCAGGTGTAGGAATGGACTGAGCCTAGCAGGGGCTGGGGCATCTCTGCTCCTGAGTCTTCAAGCACCAGGGCTGAGAACGGCACCTCTGGAGCCTCCTTGGCCTGTTTACATTCTGTGAGGCTCATGTCTGGGGGGTGGCACCACAGGGCAGGTGGCCACAGACATGGGCAACACAGCAAGCACACTTGGGCCTTTCCTCTCCCTTGCCTTACCACATCACCTCCAGAAAAAGGGGGCAGGAGAGTGACATTCATGGAACCCCTAGGGTCTGTCAGGTACTGGCCCAGACGCTTGACTCATGTTGCTCCCTTACCCTCAGACTGGGAGACCCTCAAGGGAAGGAGTCTGGTCTAGGTGATCTGGGTACCCCTGGCTCCCCCAGAATACCTGGCATAGGGCCAGGTCTCTGTCAATGTTTATGGAGAACAATCAGCAAGGATCTCAGTTAATACTCAGAGCAACCCTTGAAAAGTGAGTGTTAGTCGCTCAATTGTGTCCAACTCTTGGTGACCCCACAGACTGTGGCCCACCAGGCACCTCTGTCCATGGAATTCTAAAAGCAAGAATATTGGAGTGGGAAGCCATTTCCTTCTCCAGGGGATCTTTCCGACCCAGGGATCAAACCCAGGTCTCCCACACTACAGGCAGATTCTTTCCTGTCTGAGCCACCAGGGAAGCCCCTTAGAGGAGGCACTATCACCTCCACCTATGAAGTGGGGAAATGAAGGCAGAGTAGGACACACAGAGCCACAAGGGGCTGAACTGGACAGACTGACCCAGAGCTGCCCCACACCCTTACCGATCTCTGTGTTCCCCACCACCAGCTTGGCCTCGGGATGCTGAGCTTTGAGGTCCAGCAACTCCTTCAAGGTGGAGGCTTGGATCCAGGTCACACGCTCCCCTTCAAAACGCAGCTGCTTTGGTGGAACGTCTTTCAGCCTCTGGAAAATGCCATTTTCTTACCGTGTGACCTCCTCCTCCCCACTGTGATTCCCAGGGCCATTGCTTTCAGTTTGCAAGAGGATCAACTATGGATTTGCTTCGTACTGAATTCAGAGGGAAAGTGCATGTCAGGGAAGAAGCGAGGGGAAACACTTGGTACTGAGGCAGGACTTGGGTCGCGGCTCTTTCACATACGTTATTTCATTTCGTCTTTAGAAGAGCTCGGGGAAGAAGGTGCTGTTAGTCTCTTCTTTTGCAGGAAAGGAGAAGCCTGAGGATCAAGGTTACGGGACCTGCTGAAGGTCGCCGCCACAAGGTGACTTCAACTGTCCCACACTGTCTCCAGGAGGTGAGAGGGGGGGACAGGGTGGCAGGAGCAGGGCTATCAGAAGGGAACATAATGGAAGGCCGCTTCTAGTGCGTGAGGGGCGATGCAGAGTCAGGAGGGAAAATCCCCGAATCAAACTGATGGTTTTTTAAAGTTTCATGATCCAGAGAAAGATATTCTGGTGGTCTGCTACAAAGCCATTCTTTCTGGCCCAGTGAACTCTTAAAGTCATCTTCATATGTTCACCACCCCTAGAAAAGTCTGCACCTGAGAATCTTTGAGAGTGGCTTGAGTTTTTTCTGTTTGCCGTAAACGTTGGTGTGGAGGAGCAAGATCATCAAGGTGAGAAAATGGGCATGAGAGGTCCTTAAGACAGGGCTGCAGATCATGGATTGTGTCCTTTGAACACGGCTTTTTTTTTTTTCCTTTGTTTGTTTTGTAAATAAATGGACAGCTTACAGAAAGGAAAATGCATTGCTTTGGGGCTTAGACAAAAGATTTAGGCAGAATGTAAGCAAACACTTCTGGAGCTCCTACTACTGTACGCGGCATGACAGACAGATCCACTTCTCACATGTGAGCAACACGTGTGAAGAGGAGAAGTGTGGGTCCCTGTGGGAACATGCGGCACAGGGACCTGGAGTAAGAGAAACAAAGGAAAATTCAGGCTGAAACCCAGAGGAGAAAGAGGACACAAAGACCCCAGTGGGTGCTAGTGGGACTCAGCAGGTCTCCAGGGGCTCAGGGGGCATCACCTACCAGCAACTCTGGAGGGAAGATGGGTTCCTGGGTGGGATCCAGGGGCATGAACTCCTCTGGGTTGAATAAAGATGGTGAGAGAGTAACCTGCTAGAAAGGGGAGAAGATAAGGGATACACTGTCCCCTGCATTAAAATGCCCCATAGGGCTGGCCCAGCCCTCTGTCCAAGTGAGCTCATCCACAGCCCCCAGGCAGGCTGGTTGGGGTGGGGGTTGGGTTGGGGGAGAGGTAGCTCCCAGGAAGCAGGGACAAAGAGGTTTTGCCAGAGGATCCAGGGCTAAGGTGTACATTCACCAACTTCACAGTTTGAACATAATGGTTTCCTCTTCCAGCTGCCACAGCCCAGAGTGTGGAGATAGCCCACTGGCTCCTTTGACCTGAGGTTGGCCCTCAGGCTTCCAAGCCAAAAAAGACCCACTTACCGTGTGGTCTTTCTTCTGGTTCATGCAGCAGTTTGGGTTGTTCCCATTTCCTCCACAGCATCCACCATTCTAGAGAAATGATCACAAATGTCACACAAAGATATTTGCAGAGTTTTCACAGAAGCTAAAGAACCTAGATTATTCCTGTCAAATGAAACCTGGGTTTGAAGCCCACCCCAGCATCTAGAGGAGCAGCAGATACTGCACCCCCACAGCCCACTTGCCTCTGCCCATAGGGAGGGCCTCTGCTTTAGCTACTTTCTCTCATTTGATAAATATAGATTAAATAACTTGAGGATATGTAAACAGGATCTCTCCTGGAAGTAACAGAGAAATTTAATTTTAAGAAAATTTCTCCATAAAACCTAGGTCCTATTTTATCAAAACATCTTTTTGTGCTCGCTTTCCTGCTTCAGTACTGCTTCCTGAGGAAGCCTCCCGAGAGAAATTCCCATTGGTTCTCACAACACTCATGCCTCTACTTCTAAACCATCAAGTCCTGGGCACCTCCCAGGCTGGAGTCTTTGTGGGGCTCCTGCCAAAGATGTCTAGGACCAGAACTGGGTCAGGGATGTGCCTGACAGCCTCTCACTCCTTATCAGGCACTTCTTGCCAGAAAGTTCACACCCTTTATTCCTCACCATGGACCTGTTCGGGAGGGTATGTACAGGTCTGCTGACTCAACACCTATGGACAGAGGACTTGTTCAAGACCTCTCAAGGTGCCAGTGACGGAGCACAGACTATGGCCCAGATTGCTACATCCCCAAACCAATGCACTGAAGGTGGGAAAGGGAGTGTTTACCTGACTGATCTGCCCTAAGGAGGCAGAAGTCTCAGCTCAGGGCCCCAGAAGACACTATAGAATCGTGGAGTTCTACAAGAGTGGGGAAAACTCCCAGGCTCAGTCCTAGACACATTTCCAGAGCAGCCAGCTCCTAGGGGAGTAGTCGGGAGGAACCTTTCTCTACATGAATCGTGGAAGACAGCGTTCATGCCACCATTTACTAAACGATGTGTCGCAGCTCATCAGTGTCCCTGAAGAAGTTCTCAGAGGGCCAAGGAGGCTGAAGGTCCTTTGGAAACCTGCAAGAATTCTCAGGCTTGCCTCAACCACCCTGCTGGCAGACCCCTCCTGTA
>NW_011495064.1:14957531-14972601 GCF_000754665.1 Bison bison bison
GCAAGGAGCCGACTCACTGGAAAAGACCTGATGCTGGGAAAGATTCAGGGCAAGAGGAGAAGGGAGTGACAGAGGATGAGATGGTTGGATGGCATCAGTGACTCAATGGACATGAGTTTGAGCAAACGCCAGGAGATAGAGTGAAGGACAGGGAAGCCTGGTATGCTGCAGTCCATGGGGTCACAAAGAATCGAACATGACTTCCAGACTAAACAACACTTTGCCTTTCCCCTCTGTGTTTGGACAGAAAGAAGAGGGCCTCTTCTCATCTCTCTTTTTGGAGAAGGAGTAATGTAGGGGAATACTAGGCCCTGCATACAGTAAGACAACAGCCTCTCTCGCCTGATCCCTGTTGGGGAGGATGTATTTCACAAAAGTATGTTTCACAAATAATTAAAGTACCAGCATATTCTTACTTAGATATCTTTTCTTAATAATTCACTGATTTTTTTTATGACATAATTTGTTGTGATGTACGATTATGTGTCACTGCCCTCAAGGTCTGCTGAGGTTGGATAAGATTAGGGTTTTTCCCCAGAGAGATTTCCCCTTTCTGGGTGTGTGCATGCTCAGTCTCTCAGTCACGTCCGACTCTTTGCAACCCTATGGACTGTAACCCATCAGATTCCTCTATCCATGGACTTTTCTAGACAAGAATACTGGAATACGTTGCCATTTCTTCCTCCAGGGGATCTTCCCAACCCAGAGATCAAACATGCATCTCTTGCATGTCCTGCATTGGCAGGCAGATTCTTTACCACTGTGCCACCTGAGAAGTCCAGGCTAAAATGATTAGGCTCAAGATTATTTTTATGATTCCTCATTTCCTTCTTTGTTATCATTTCTTGCTGTGAACGGGCTGCCTTCCTATAGCATACCTTCCTCACTCTTTTCCAGTGTGGCCATGTAAACTAGATACCTGAGTTTGTCAGAACTGTGTGTAAAATAAGAGTTAAAAGGCTCTGAAGAGGGCCTTGGGGGCTCCAGTGAGTAACATGCATGAGCTTCTGAGCACACTCTGTGTGCCGGTCACCTGGGCTACTTAAAGCACCCAGCTCTACTTGACTCTGCTCTACATGCCAGGCAGCGGAACTGAGGGAGGTATGGCTATAAAGGGGGCTTAGGAGACATCTCAACAATGATAAAACTCTGACTCTCAGAAGGAGGATACTTTCCAGCTACACCCAAAAGTCCTTCTCTTTTGAGAAACTAGGAGGACTGGTCAGATTATCTTTCTTTGAGAAGCCTCCTACGAAATAAATACATGGACAAGATTAACAATCCATGGTTCTCAGGGAAGCCTAAGCAGCACATGAATATTAAATGTTAGGTAACGGGAAAAAATGTACCAGCATCATAATTTATATTGCCGTTTACTGAAAATGTAGGATCTGCCAGGCACTGTTCTAAGAGCTTTACAAGGAGTTCTTTCCACAAGCACTTTAAGGTAGGTATTATTATAATCCCTATTTTAGAAATGAGGAAATTTGCCCAATATCATGTATCAATTAAGTGATGGAATGGGATTTGAACCCAGGTCTGCAGACTGAATCTAAGCTTTCAATCACTTTCATTTAAATTCATACTTCCTGGTTCCTCAATATCAACAGCATTCACCAGGGTGTGCTGTTTCCCATCCTTAGAAGTCCCACCTCCACCCTTTTGGACTATTTGGACACAATACTCCTTTTTTTGCACTGTACCAACTCTAAGGTCAGTGAAAGACACAGGAGTCTGTGACTCTCCCCTCAACCCAGAATCAAACTGAGATGAGACAGTTTGATAGGAGTTAGGATCAACTTGACCCATTTGGGGAATCAGGTGAAATCTGAGGAGATTAAGCAAAGAAAGGGGAAGCCAGCTCTCGGTCCTCCTTACCATATGGCAGGTGTGTGTGCTACATTTATGTAATCGGTGCCTGTTCATCCCAGCTGTGGTTTCTCACTCAGAGTTATATGAATACTGCAGGGCTTCACACACTATCTAGAGATCTAATCAGCAGTTTCGTAAATCCGGGAGAGTGCCAGCTGCAGAAAGCAGCCTGGATGGCAAGGGAGGAGGGACGCGAGTGCTGAGTCAGGCTGGGTTGTTACTAAATGTCACATTCAGCACCTGCACCATGGCTGAGCATGCCAGACACCAAGGCAGGATGCCAAGCCCGAATGCCCTGGAGGAAGTTTACTCTTAGGTGGCGTGTCTCTTTCAGGAGCCAGCTCTCCAGGCCTTTCCTGGAAGGAAAGTCTCTGGTCTATTGACGAGAACCACCACTTCCCCCCACACCCCAAAAAAGAATGGCAGAGCCCAGCGTCCTTGCCAGGTACCTACAGCAGAAGTTCCTGCCAGCTGGTCAACTTATCTTTTTTCTCTGTAACCCAGATGCCCTTGGCATCGCTCCCAACTGTGATTCCTGAGTGTTGCTGCTTCAGGAACTGGGCCACTACTGTCCCAGAGCCCCCACTCACCTTGGCAAAGGTCCGGAAGCCCTGGAGGATGGGTCTGTAGCCTGTACAGCGGCATAAGTTTCCTGTGGGCGGAGGAAAAACCTGCAATGTCAGCACTGGCCCCAGGGCAGCTAAGGGGTTTGTGGCTTTGCTCCCAGCTCAGTTAAATGCTCTCTTTACATATTCTATTTTCTTTACTTGGAATGATCCTCCTCTTACTTGTACCCCTGACTTCCAAACATCTACCACTTCTTCCAAGAAGCCTTTTTAGAATGCTTAGACTGAATTGAGTGCCCCCCCTAAGTCCTCCCATGGTGACTCCTAGTCAAAGCTTTATCAGTGAGCTTATCAAACTATAAACTCTCTTCCCCTTCTGAACATGGACTCCTTGAGGAGAGGGGCTATCTTCCATTCCTGTGTCCTTGTACCCTGTCTAGTGCCTGACATATGACCAGACTTCATATAACTGACTGGAATAAATGATGCACTGAAAGAAATTGAATGGATGGGAAGCCTTCTCTATTCAATTCAGAGGAAGACATAGCAGGTCCAGCCACCTGGGTCCATTCGCAGAAGGCAAAGTGGGGAGCCAGTCCCTGCCCGAGACTGAGAATCAGGGCCGCCTTCCTCATACATGGCCTTTGCCCCATGGAACCCTGCTCTGGGGAAGCTGCCAGGGCAGATGCCATGTCATTGGCTTCCGTGCAATTTCACAGATGATCTCCTCCCATGCCAGCCACTCAAGGTCACCCTTCCCAGCACAGAGTGGGGTCAGGAAGACAGTGCAGGAAGATGGACACCAAGGCAGGAGAACCCAGAAAGTCTTCAAACCAACCAAGTGCTCTTCAAATTAAGATAGGGCCAATTTCCCAGTAAATCTTAGCTACCATGATGGGATAGCCTGAGCCTTTCCCTCAAAAGTTCCTGGAAATCCTAGTTCATTACTGGCTTGCACTCTGCCCCTGCCCTACCCTCCTCAGAAACCCACTTGCCCCTTTGGCTCCTGGGCCCTGCACAAGGACCATACCTTGGAAAGCATCCTCGATTTCTTCAACAGTGGGCTCGGGCTGATTCCGAAGCAGTGTGTACATGCTCATGACGATGCCGGGGGTGCAGAACCCACACTGAGAGCCATGACTTTTGGCGATTCTCTCCTAAAAGGGGCAGATGACATAGACACCTGTGTTGACAGAACCCCTGCCAGGCTCCCTACGTGACTCAACTGAAGACAGCCCGCGTTGACGGTCTGCGCTGCCCAAAGTCAAACCCAAGTGTCCCCACTTACCAGCTGTGACCTCGGCTGGGTTACCAAGCCTCCCTAAACCTTGTCCGTTTGTTTAGCGCTACCCTAGCACTTATCTCCAGAAATGTGCTGAGAATTCAGTGAGATCATTCATGTAAAATGCTTAGCCATCATACCTAGCACAGAGTAGGGAGTCAACCAGTGGCAGTTATAAATAGAACACCCCCCTCAAAGAACAGCAGCAATTAGAACCACTCTCTTCACTAAAGACAGAGGAGGAAGATTTAAGAGATTTACGTATGTGCGTAAGATCGCACGTGGGGAATGCAAGAACTGTGTCAGGTTCTTTCAACTACACTACCCCACAATCCAAAATCAACCAGATGAATGCATTTTATTCCAAATTAGAACGACTCTGTATTCTTAAGTGAAGGCAATTCTTGAAGTCCAATGGATGGAGATTTAAGAATTGGGGAATGTGTGCTATAGAATTCACTGAAAGCATTGAATATCACAGAGTTTTCAGACCTGCCAGATCTTTATTACAACGGAATTCTCCTCATCTACATTAGTTTTTAATCTCTTGGAAATCTCTCTCGGAATGTACGTCAAGTAAAATTGCTAGAATGTTAGCACAGATAGTCATTCATTTGAGAAGTATTTACTGAGAATCTGTTATGTGCCAGGCATAGTATAGGCCCTGGGGATGGAGCATGTAGAAGAGAGATGAAGTCCCTGGTCTCATGAAGCTCACATCCTTGTGGGGGAAATACTGACAAAAACAAAGAAGAAAATTCGAGGTGCAGGTTGGTGCTATATAGAGAATTAGTACAAGATGACATGACTCAGAGTGACTAGTGGCTATTTGGAGTGGTCAGAAGGGCCATTCTGATAAAGCGACCTTTAAGGTGAACTTGATTTGAAACAAGGAAGTAAGTTACCCAGGCAGAAGGAACAGTGAGTAAAAAGGCTCTGAGCACAGACAGTGTGAAAATCTGCTGAAAGGCCGGGACAGGTGGAACCCTGGGACGAGAGATGTCAGCTGGGGGAATAGGAAGCAGCCAGAGCTGCAGCTCTTCACAGCCAGGATTAGGGATCCTGACTGTGATTCTGGGTGGGATGACAGGAAGCCTTTAGGAGAATTTCAGCAGGGCTTGATATGATTGAATTTGTGTTTTTAAAGAATCACTCTAGCTGTTGAGTAGAGAATGGCTGTGGGGGCATGAGAAGACACAGGGGATCGTGACACTGACGTGGCCTAGGCGGGAGGGGATGTGACTTGGATGAAACAGTAGTAGGGGAGACAGAGAAACAAATGAAGAATCATTGTAAAGTCTGGAGGCAGAGTAGCTATTACTTCTGGATGGACTGGGTGTAGGGAATGCAAACATCACAGGGGACTCCTAGATTTTTGTCGTGAGCAATTGGGTGGATGCTTTGCCATTGACTCAGACGGAGGAAGACCAGAGGAGAACGAAGTTGAGAGGAAATAGAGTTTTTGTTAAGTCTGAGATCAGACATCCATCTAGTGATTCAAGTAGGCAGCTGGAAATCGGAGTCTGATTTCTGAGGAGAGGTTGAACCTGAAGATATGGAGATGGCCTTAAACTCATGTCGGGAGAGTATGAAGGTGGAGAAGGGACTGGGCCCAGGACAGAACCCAGGGCGCTGCAGCGGTCAGGGACTGAGCTGAGGAGGGGCTGCACATGGTTCCACCACGGAGGGAGGGGGAAATGTGGTGTCATAGAATCCCAGAGGAAAATGCAAACGGACAAGGGAAAATGGAATCTAAGCTTATCTGGAGCCAAAAGTAGTGCATCGGGAATAAGGCTCTGTACCATTGGAAAGGGAGGGCTTTCCCCTGATTCTACGGATGTGATCCCTGTGTTTAAATAGTTCCTTCTTTCTTTCGTCTATTTGTTTCAAAGTAAATTACAAGCCCTCATTAACCCTCTCACCCCTGCTGCAAGTTGGAGAAGTTTAGTAACCTACTACTTTCCTGCCTAGGAAGCGAAGCCACACAGGTGACGTAATACCACCTCGCCCCACTCTGATGTAATACCACCTCACCCCACTATGACTGGTCCAAGATGCTCCATCTCGGGGTATAATTGGCTTGCTCAACTGGCAGCCCTGGCTCCAGGATTCATGTCAGGGATGCAAGGAAGACAAGATCCGAATGATATGGTACAGGGAATATTAAGAAAAGGGTCTAGCTCAGACACCTTCTGTGATTACACCCTCCCAAAGACCTCAGTTTAACATGAGCACTGGGAACAGTGGCCTTTCCTTCCACTGTGCTCTGTTCCCGTGTGGGCCCTCTTCCACCTAGTCTATGAACATCCTTTCTCACTCCACAGAACCCTGACTACTGCCCACTCTTGCCCAAAGAGTTCCCAATCCCAACCCATCATCAGGTGCTTTATACCATCAGGGAGAAAGCCTTGGTCAGACACCCATGTGTCCCTGACTCAGCCCTTGCTAACCGCCATTTTAATGAGCCTGTGTCTGGGTGATCTGTGGGAGGGAGGTGAGAGGTGCAATGGAATTCCTGTGGGAGGGAGCAGGGAGTAGGTGGGCTTTTGATCA
The DNA here is from genome assembly GCF_000754665.1 of Bison bison bison. Lineage (NCBI taxonomy): Eukaryota > Metazoa > Chordata > Mammalia > Artiodactyla > Bovidae > Bison > Bison bison. The sequence continues at coordinate 14,963,805 of NW_011495064.1, forward strand.
AAGGCACACAGCATTTGGAATCTTCAATCCGAGAAGGCAGGGGGCTTCTTAAGCACACTTGGGCACAGAGAGGAAGGTCCTCTGCCCCTCCTCCCCCAGCTCTGGTACAGCTAGACCTCCAGCCACCAGATCCAGTTGATCTCTTGATTCCCACGGGGCCATGCAATGTCACCAGCCACTCAAACACAGGAGAGAGCTTCAGGCTCGGGTGTCTCCTCTTGCCACCTCACAGCTAGCTCCTGACCTCCACAAGGAATTGAGGGGGGTGGCTGGCCAGAATGCCTCCTTGCCTCAGGCTGCAATCCTCATCCCAGCAATCCAGAGCAAGTCTGCAGCCTTGGGAAGAGCCTCTGGTTACCTGCACAGGATGCAGCCTCGTCTTGGTGCTTCCAATTCCTTCCACAGTCGTCACAGCCACGTGGTGCAAGGTGCAGATGGGAGCCAGGCAGGCATTGGCAGAAAAGTGGCTGGAACCCCAGATTAAGGTCATCCCATTGACCATTTAGGCCATCAGAGCAGACCCGAGTGTAGGGTTTGGGAGATTTGTGATGCTTGTGTCACTTCTCCTCACTCTACATTATGTTCTCTTTTCCACAGGTATCCTCATCTCTCTACCCAGGCCAGGGCCCGAGCCCCTCCAGTGTCCTGTGGGGTCACGCTGGTGCACCCTAGGCCTCTGGGCTGGAGCATGGAAGCCAGGGGCACTTTCAGCTGCCTCTTACTCAGGTAGATCCTGGAGGCTGAGCTAAGAGGAAGCCTCTGGGAGGTCCCTTTTTCTCTATGTGCTTAGTTGCTCAGTCATGTGATCCCATGGACTGTAGCCCGCCAGGCTACTCTGTCCACGGGGATTCTTCAGGCAAGAATACTGGAGTGGGCTGCCATGCCCTCTTCTAGGGAATCGTCCCAACCCAGGGATCTAACCCAAGTCTCCTGCATTGCAGGCAGATTCTTTACAGTCTGAGCCACCAGGGAAGCCTAAGAATATTAGAGTGGGTAGCCTATCCCTTTTCCAGGAGATCTTCCCAATCCAGGAATCAAACTGCGTTGCAGGAAGATCCTTTACCAGCTGAGCTACTAGGGAGGCCCTTAGCCACTTCAATTTCAGAACCTCCTGTCACTTTTGCTTCTCTGCTTTCATTCACCTCCATTTCTCCCATTCAAAGAGGGAGGCAAAAATCCCCAGATGAATAGCCCTTAGAGCTTCCCCACCTCCATCCTTTTACTCATCTCTCACTCACTCATGCAACCAACATCAGTTACTGAAGACCAACCTTATACCAGGCACCCTGCTGAGGGCTGAGGAAATTAAGGTGAATCAGACAAAACCTCTGTCCTTTAATAGCTTGCCTTCAACTCAGGAAAGCAGAAACCAGCGTGAAGATGCAGTTTAAATATCTTATGGTAAAGGGTTGCAGGAGGGCTGTGCACGTGGCACCAAAGAACCAGCACAAAGGGCTCCCAACCCAGTCTTAGGAGGTCAAGGAAGTCTTCCTGGAGGAGGTGGTATTTTGCCCAGTCCTAAGGTGTTAATAAGAGTTAGTCAGGTAGAGAAGTCCTTGAAAAAAGGACATTCAAGATGGGAAACAGCTTGTGCAGAGACCAAGAAATGAGTGGACATGGAGCATTGGTAGTTCATATCTGTTTCTGCATGAGCGGAGTGCTGGACCCATGGAGAGAAAGAAAACTGGAGAGGAAAGGTGGGGCAAATTGAAAGACCTCACATGTTGAGCAAAAAAATTGGACTTAGACTGGGGGCAATGGAGGCCTATTGAAGGATTTCATGGGATGTGAAATGAGTCTGAATTTTAGAAAGCTCATTTTATCAGCAGTGGAGAATCTTGTCCATATTTAAAAGCCAGGAAGATGCTCCCTAAGAAATCATTCTATTATATCCCTGGTCATGATCAAAGCCTATTCAGGAACACAGGGATTTACCCACATGTGTGCATACACACACATACAGACACACACATGCACACAGATACACACAGATACACCATCATTCAAAAGCTGACCCCTGCATCCTAGTCCCCAAAGGCAACCAGCCAGCAAGCAAAGGATACATGATCTTGTCTTGGAGACGATCATACTTGGAAAGCATCACTGTACAAGCCCCACAGCCCCCTTCTCCACAGCCCAGCTTGGTTCCTCTCAGCCCCACTGGAAAGTCAAGGGTTAAGGAATATGAACTCAAAGAAAAAAGTCTTTGTTGGGCTGCTGGGAAATGCCTGGGCTGAGCTGCAAGTGAACAGCCATCCATCTGCACACGGCTCAGGGCCCTCAGCCCCGAGGCCCAAACAGCCTCCCACTCAGAGAGGCTGCCCTGCAGCCCAGGGAGGCAGGGATGGGGCCAGCTCCACTTGCAGAGGAGGAAAGGGCCTGGCCCACGTGTCATTCCCCTGGGACTGGAGCACCACTGCTCTCTATACCTGGAGATCTTCTTGGGATCACAGTCTTCTAGGTGTGGCCTTAACAGGCCCCCAAACTGGTCGGCTCACTGAGCAGGTGAATCAGGTGCCTCAAAGATGGAGCATGTGGGGCAACCCTCATCACCCCAGCTGGACATGCAGTGAAGCCACTCAGGCCAGTATAGGACTTGCTGAGTTTGGCTTCCCTTATTCCCTCGCCAAACCTCTTGGACTGATGAAGTCTGGGGACAAAAATTAGAGCTGCATTAAGGGCTTCTGAATATCCATCCCATAAGATATGTGAAAGGAAATTAAAATGAGGATATTTTTGGGGTCAAAAGCCAATATTGGAGACATCGCTTATGTCCTGGGAGAAATTAAGACTCTGATACTTTTTGAAGTTTGAAAAATGCCTAACTAATAGGCTGCTTTGGAGAACAGCAATTATGGTGGCCTCTTTCCCATGGGACACACAAGCTCCACTGCTGCTTCTCCCTCAAGCCCCCAGGCCTCCAAGCCTTTCAGCTTCCTGCTAAAGATGGAGAGAGCTGGGTATCTTATCTCCTGGCTATTTCCCTAATTTTAAGATAAAGTTAATAACTAACAATGATAGAGCATCTTCTACTTGGAAAGCATTCATACCCATGTTTGATGTTCACAATAATTTGGTTAGTGAGTAGGGCAGGAACTGCTGTAAGAAACAGTGAAATGAAAGAAAGAAAGAAAGGAGGGAGGGAGGGAAGGAAGGAAAGAAGGAGGAAAGACTGAGACCCAAGACGTAATGTGAGCCCTTCAAGGTAACAGTCAGTTACTTTGAGTGTTAGGGCCCAAACACAGTCCTCTGATTCTGGATTTGGGGCCTCCTCCTTCACCATGCTGCTGCCTCTTTTAAGGTACAGCTGAAGAGGGCTTTCTAGATCTAGAGTTTTTCCTTTCACTAATCTGGACCTATGAGATTAGCAGTTGAGATCATTCTAGGGGCTCATGAGGATGAAAGGAAGCAGCCCAAAGTAGTCTAGAGGTCTTCTGCTAGCCTGGGGATCTTTCTGGAAGCCAAGGTAGAAGTCAAGTTTAGAGTCTTCTCTCTTGCCTGGAACTCTGACAAATAAACTCTTAACACAGGCAGCAACAAGCCACAAGGACTTCATATTTACATGAAGCTATCTTTCAGGGTTGGATTTTATTTGAGATTCGGCATTTAAACCAACCAATGCTATGATCAGGAACTTGTGAGCCTGCTGGGTCTTTACAACCTTATTAGAAAACTAAAATTGATGCCAAGAATCTAAGAATGAGCCTCTCTTTCCAGGCTGCCTAGGTAGATGGGCTGGAAATGGAATTTCGTGCAGTTCCCTCATCCTGCTGAGTGACTCTGCCTCTACAAAAATACCATCAGGTCCATGTGCTGTGAACCTCCAGATCTGCCCCCTCCAGGTCAAAAATCCAGGACAAAGTACACTAGAGCCAGCCACTCTCTGATAGGAGGTGAAAGAACAAGAGGGAAGGCCATGGAGTCCAGGTTCGCTCCTGTGGGTGCGAACACCTTTTTGCTGTTCCAAAATACATCACTGGAAAGAGCCACAAGACACCCCCACCTCTGGGAGCTGTAAGGGTTTGTTGACAGAGGTCAGGATGGGCATCACTCTACAGCAGACCCCTAGAAAGTTTCCAGTGGTGGGTGGGAGGTTCAGACCTTGGCGCTGGGCTTCAGTCCAGCTCTCCCAGCATGTGTCCAGAAAACATGATGTGGGGGAGGCAGGTGCCTGAACACTCCCAGCCTCACTTCCTCCTCTATCAAAGGGATCGCTGTGGAGTCAATGAGACAGCCTACACAAATCTCCTGCACTCTGCCTGGACATGGGCAGTGCCCATTAGATGTTATCTCCTATTGTCTTTACTGCTGGTTTTGTTCCAAGGTCTCAGAATCCTTTCCTACTATGAAAGAACAAAAGGGATGCGGGATCTTACAGAAGCCCTCCCCACACTGGGGGCGGAGCAACACCCCACCCCCCAGGAGTCCTCCACCCCATGCTTCCCGGCACCTGCCACTCCCACAGTGGATGGTGCCTCTTCACGATTCCTACCTCAGGCATCCCTTTCCCCCAGAATACCCCCTCCTCTGAGTTTCCCTTTCCTTTCGCAGAGCTTGAAAGCCTTCCTGGGAAGCGCATTCCTGCATTAACAAAGGTCCGCTGAGCCAGGCCCCACACCCATTCTCCCTGGTGGGGAGGAGAAAGGCCATGAAGCTGGTCAGGGCTAAGGACGGCCTTTTGGAACTGTTTGTTTTATAGGCCCAGGATTAAACCTCAGTGTTACTGGAGTCTTAAATGCAAGAGACCTTGAAGAATATCAAGGACAACATTCTTACTTGGCAGCTGAGAATTTCAGACCCACAGAGTTCAAATGACTTCCCGGGGTCAGAGGGCTGCCAAGTGACAGAGTTGTGGCTAAAATGCCGAGATCCAGAGCCCTAATCCAGCACTCTTTACTCTGTACTCCATGGCCTCCAGACCAGTTACTAGCAAATGGCCTAGGGCCCAGAGAATGAGTTCCCAGTGGCCCCTCTCCCTCGTCCTCACTCCAAAGTCAGGATACACTTTCTTCTCAGGTAGGCCAAAAGGGTTGTTTCTGGATCTGCATTTTTCTCCACCACCTATAAAAACAAACACAAAAGAAAACTATATTAAACACATACTTAGCCATTGTCTCACCCAAGAATTTGCAGAGGTAATGGAGGTGAGTTAAACATATCATGAAAATGAAGGTAATTTTCTTGACCATTCCATAAGATGAACATATTATCTGCAAGCCAAATTGTGTGCAAGCGGACACCCTGAAATTCTAAAATTCTGTATTCATGTTCGGCTCTGGACCCATGACAGACACGTAGGTGTGGCACCTGCCATGCTGGGCTGATCAAGGCAAAGTCCCCTTTAAGATAAGTATATCATTTCATTTCCAACTGCTGGATAACATCTGTGTACCCCAGGGACAGACCTCTGGCTTTGCCTCCTGGAGAGTAGACTCTTAGGCAGTAGATGGCCAGACTCGGTCGGCCTGTGATCATAGCAGAGTATATTTGAGGTGGGTTATCACAATCAACAGCACTAACACGGGTTAGAAATGGAGGAAAAGTCTCAAACCAAAGGCCCATGAACAGAATGTTCAATAAGATAGAAAGCTTGTCTTACAAAGTGCAGTGCCAGGTCCTGATGGAAATCATCGAAGGAAATTTGTAAAAACCTGTTTCACTTCTCCTCTTGCATCATCAAGCACAATAGGGTTTCGATGATTGGGGTGATTAAAGGGAGAGCACATGTCATAAGGGGCTTCCCAGGTGGCACTAGTGGTAAAGAACCTGCCTGCCAATGCAGGAGACATAAGAGATGAGGGTTCGATCCCTGGGTCGGGAAGATCCCCTGAAGGAGAGCATGGCAACCCACTCCAGTATTCTTGCCTGGAGAATCCCATGGACAGAGGAGTCTGGCTTGCTACAGCTCATAGGTTCACAAAGAATCAGACACAACTGAAGCCACTTAGCATACATACACACACAGAGAGACGTGTGATAAGAGTTTCTTTAGAGAAACCTGTACTAGGAGTCCCACATGTTCTTGAATTATAAGGAAAAGGTATCTGAAATTAAACGACACTTGCTCCTTGGAAGAAAAGCTATGATAAACCTAGACAGAGTATTACAAAGCAGAGACATCACTTTGCCGACAAAGGTCCGTATAGTCAAAGCTATGGCTTTTCCAGTGGTCGTGTATAAATGTGAGAGTGGGACCATAAAGGAGGCTGAGTGCCAAAGAATTGATGCTTTTGAACTGTGGTGTTGGAGAAGACTCTTGAGAGTCCTTTGGACTGCAAGGAGATCCAACCAGTCAAGTTTAAAGGAAACCAACCCTGAATAGTCATTGGCAGAAGCTGAAGCCCCAATACTTTGGCCACCTGATACAAAGTGCCAACCCATTGGAAAAGACCCTGATGCTGGGAAAGATTGAGGGCATGAGGAGAAGGGGGCAACATAAGATGAGACAGAGGTTGGATGGCATCATCAACTCAATGGACATGAACTTGAGCAAACTCTGGGACATAGTGGTGAACAGAGGAGCCTGGCATGCTGCAGTCCATAAGGTCACAAAGAGTCAGAGATGAGTTAGTGACTGAACAATAACAACAACAAAAACAGACTTGAGAACTAAGTACAAGGCATGATCCTGGGTCCCAGGTTGTGGAGAGAAAGCTATAAATTACATTTTTAGGAAAATTGGAGTCATGCTGCATAAAGTCTATAGATTAGATAATAATGATATAGTAACACTAGATTTCTGATTTTTATAAATAGATTGTGGTTATGTAAGAATACCCTTATTCTTAGTTTAAGGGAGAAAGAAGTATGATATCTGAAATTTATCCTTAATGGTTCGTAAAGAAAATTTTATACTTTATATGTTCATCCCAACTAATTACATATTTAAATATATAAAATTATGTACTTATAGATCTATATATCTAGGTACCTATATATCATTTTGTTGGCATTCATTTAGCAAGATTTCTTTGTATTCTTGCAACTTCATTCTAAGTTTAACTTTTTTTTTAAGTTTAACTTTTATTTTTTTTTTTTTCTCAGTCTCTTGGTGAGCCTGTGTGTCTGGACTTTGAACTTCACAAGTATTTTTCTCCACGCTTTGGTGGGACAGGATGGGATGGAGTTGAGTATACCCCTTCCCCAAGTCCAGTTAGGCTCCTAAGTTTAACTTTTAAAGTTCAAAGTTTGAAAAATAAATTTCTTTAGTAGAGGATTTCTCAGGGTTTTGATATCCATCCATTCATCCTTTCCACATTAATTGGGCACCTACTATGTGCCAACAAAATGGTCTAAGAATATCTAAGAAGAACATCTTGTGGGGATTCTTGTCTTTGAAATACATTTTGGAATATGGTAATTTACCTGATCACAATCTACTCTGCCAACCCGTTCATTAGCTCCCAAATGGTAAATGCCCGGTCTTGGAGACTGTATTCCTCTCATGCCTGTGTGTCCCATAGGCTCAGGCCTGGGAGGAGCTTGTAAATGTTGATAACAAGGGGAGTAGGTGGGTAGGTGACTGAATGTTGACTTATCACTGACTGCTGCTTCTCGTGGGCGTCACTCCTGGACACTTTCAGCTGTACCCTCCATGCAGAATTTTCTAGACTTCTCCAGGGGTCAACATCTTCACTAACCAGAGAGAGACTGTTTGAATAACAAGAATACAGCACTCCCTGCCCCCGCCCAACCCAACCGTCCCACAGCTAGGAACAGAGATGCAGACACAGAGAATGGACTGCAGAGAGGCAGACACAGAGAATGGATGTGTGGACACAGTGGAGGAAGCAGAGGGTGGGACAAATTGAGACAGCAACACTGACATGTCTGCACTACCATGTGTGGGTAGATAGCTGGTGGGAAGCAGATGTATAGCACAGGGAGCTCAGCTCAGTGCACTGTAACAACCTAGAGGGGTGGGATGGCGGTTGGGAGAGAGGCTCAAGAAGGAGGGGATATATGCATACTTATAGCTGATTCACGTTGTCATACAGCAGAAACCAACACAACATTGTAAAGCAATTATCCTCCTATTAAAAATACATTAAAAAAAAAGGATTCCAGCCAAAAGCATGGTCACTACAGTGATACCAAAATACTGGGCAACTCTTTCCCTTTGACTCTGACTTCAAATCAAAGAAAGTGGAAGCCATAGTCACCAAGGCCTGTCACCACCACAGAAGGCTCTGGAGGTATTTGATCATTTGTATCTTACACCCTCTCCAGGATCACAGTAAGTGAAGGCAAGAGTCCTAGACAGTGGTCTGAAACAGGAAGAGGAGGAAGTGCACATTTAAGAGTGAGTCAGCAGGTTCCATCAGCTTCTTTGGTAACCTCCTTGCAACCCACTTGTAAAGAGAGATCTAGACCACCTTGAGAATAGAATCGCGAAGAAACAGCCGCCTCTATTGACTGGGAATTCCTTGGTTGGTCCAGGTTTACAGCACTGTTTCCATCTCCTCTCTCCTCACCTTGCCTCACCACCTTTCCAGTAGATTCTCAAAAGTCCGTGTTTACAAAATTAAATGTGCCAATATTCATCACAGAGACTGGAGCTAGTCGAAGTTTCAAGAGATGGTAGGGTTTGATGCCATAAGACCATCTAAAATTTTTTAAATTGCTTTCCTAAGGTGAAAACAAAATACACAGGGAAACAATTTTCAACAAACCAGACTGACCTTGAAATGCTGCTTTCTAGATTTGGTGCATCACAGCAACCATCCCTAAAGCAAGAACTTGCACTGTCACACATGAATTGATGGCTTCATAAATCATCGAACCTTTGAGTTAAGTC
>NW_011495064.1:14973748-14978987 GCF_000754665.1 Bison bison bison
AGCCTGGAGGAGGGAAGTGCTCACATATACCCCTCTTCTCTCTTCCCTCCCCATCGCTCCTCTGCCCCATGAAGATCTTGACTGGGTTCTAGACCCGAGAAAGTCTTCTCTCCCCAGTGATACCCCAAATTCAGGAATAGCTTTGAAGGAAGAGAAAGAGAGAAGGCGAACAAGTGAGTGAGAACCCAAAATAGAGAGGACAAACATTCCTCCCAGGGATCAGGGAAACCAGAGGAAAAGTCAGCTTCTGCTTACCTTTTTGCCATTCACAAAGAAAACCAATTCATCTGCTGTCATTGTCAACAGGTTGGGGGTCCCTGAACTCCAGGTACCTCACACCCGAGAGGCACTGCCAGTTGCCTCACTGCCCGGCAACTTGACAAATACACCTCCCCCAAAAAGGAAATGAAGTCAGCCCAGGGGAGGGACCAAGCTCAGAGCTTTGGGGAATGGAATGTTCTTGGCACAAGCCAGCAGTTTACATAATCAAGGAAAATCCAAACAGCCATACACAGCTCATCACACCCCCAACACGTGTGTCCAAGAGCACAGAGGAAGACACGGTGGATACAGCCTTGGTGCTAGACGACCGAGAGTCTTAGGCCTCACCCACATGGCAACTGCTTCATCCCCCTACTTGAAGACAGAGAAGGGAGAGGGGCCATGGTCATGGTCACAGTTGGCAATAGAGATGAGTCACATCCTGCAAGTCCACACTTGCCGTCTCGCCATTTAGTTATAGAGACCCAGACTCAGCACGTAACAGAGGGCTCACTCTCCCAGAGCTGGAGGAGTCTGGAGTCACCAGAGGCAGAGTCCAGCGCTTCAGATGCAAACTCTGGCATTTGACTCCAGCAGGTCTCTTCTCACTTTCAGAACTCATTGATTTTCATCTGTAAATGGGCAAATGAATGACATCAAGAGCAAAAGGCTGAGGGATAGATGATGTATTTGGGAAGTGCTTTGTAAATTGGCAAACAACCGAACTTTTTTTTTCTGTTGCAAATGCATTCTCAACAGCACAATAAAAATAATCCTTAAAACAAACCATTTATGAGATTTCCCTTTTGTTTCTCTCCATGAAACACCATAGATTAAACTGTCAGAATAACTCATAAACATATTTTAAAATACTGCACCAAATGAGATGTGCCTATCTCATAGTCATAGGCCAAATTAATACAGAGCTGGTATTATACGATCAACTCCTGGTATAAACACACATGCATATCACCTACCTGACACCACCAATGGGCTCTAAAGTCCAGCCCCCCAATGCCCCTCCCAGCTCTCTGTCTCTGTCTCTGACACACGCACATACACACCAGCATTCTCTCTGGTCTCCTACTCCGCTAGCCTCTCTGAGGTGGGTCACTTTCCCTATACTCCCTTGAAGGATACAAGGAGGGAGAAAAGCAGACGTGCTTGTACAGAAGTAACTTAGAGAAACCAAAGACTGGCAGGACAACCACCACGAGATCAACCAACGCCCCTCTCACAACAGCCTCCACTTAAGCAGGAGATCTCCCAGTTTGCCTCCAGATGTCTTGATTTTAGCACTAAAGCCTTGACGTATCTCAGTCCAGGGCCAACGAGGATGACTGGTCAACATAAAACAGTAGTTCTTACCCGGGAAGAGATGATGCCCATCCCAGGAGCCTTTTGGCAATGCCTGGAGATATGTCTTGGTGACAGCAATCATCAGTAATCAATCTATAATAATAATGACAACAATAACAATAATAAAAGAGAGTTTTATCTGAGCCAAACTGAGGCCTACAGATCAGGAGGCAGTTTCTCCGATAGTTCTGAAAAACAGTTCCAGAAAAGCATGGTTTGGGGAAGTTTTATATCTTGTCAGAAAAAAATAAAAACATCTACCATGATAGGAGTACATTTCTTCATAGTTTCAAAAAAGACAGGTCAGCACACACATAGGGAGTCAGGAAAGCCCTGCTGCCTGGGAAAGAAGGCTTATCACCCAAGAAGCACCAGAACTGGTGTCTTAGGAAAGGAGGCATTTATCTTTACAATAGACAGTTTCACTCTAGTCAATGCAGACCCAGTTTTTCTTACTGTTAAAGCAGATGTACAACATATGTTTAATAGGTCACAAAACAGGCTGTCCTAGTTAGGATAAAGTTTAAGTTAATTCATGGATAAGCCAGAATGGCTTCCTCATGCCTCCATATGTGAATATTTCCACCATCATTTCCCTTTTCTGATCAAACAAAATCTTTGAACAGAAAGCAGTGATGACCAGAATCTTTGTCCCTTGATGCCAGAGTAGTTGCTCCCTACCCACAGGTCTCTCAGGACTAGGACTTCCTCTCTTTTTATTTTTTATAGGAAAAGAGTTGCCGAATTACTCTTATTGAAAGTGAAAGTCTCTCAGTCATGTCTGCAACTCCATGGACTGTAGCCTTCCAGGCTCCTCTGTCCATGGAATTCTCCAGGCCAGAATACTGCAGTGGGTAGTCACTCCCTTCTCCAAGGGATCTTCCCAACCCAGGGATCGAACCTAGGTCTCCCACATTGCAGGTGCATTCCTTACCGTCTGAGCCACCAGGGAAACCCAATCATTCTCATTACTGGGGAAGGTAATTGATTAATGGAACAAAGTAAACACAGAGGTATATGATGATGGGTAAACATTTTATAAGATATATTATCAATTATATCAAATTGTTGCTCCAACATTGTACATGTGCTTTTAGCAGTCAGCTTAGAGCAAAGAGCAGTACATATCACGTGTACCTTGACAGCTAGGAAAAGAATAACAACGCATACTATGACGATGATAATCCTCTGTAAAGCAAGCTGAAACAAATTGCCTATTACTGATGGACTCTAACCAGATTATTTAAAGGATCTGTTTCCCATACATCTTTTAGCTTTTTTGCAATTTTTTTTCTAAATGTATAACTGACTTTTCCTCAGGTGTTGATATGAGTGCAACAAGAAATGTGAGCAATGGCACAAACATCTCTTTGTTTAGCCAGCAAAAAATCTAAGGCAGCCCTGTTATCCAGTACTACTTGGACTAAGTGGTTGAGGGATGTCTGTTGTGCTCTAACGTTGTTTGCACTGTCCTCTGCCAAGTTTTGTCCTTTTGTCCTTTGACCAAAAGTGACTGATAGATTCCTAATCATCTCTCTGTGTACATATACTCCTGCACTAAGAATCAAGATTCCCCAAAGACTTTGCCACCAGCTATCTTGGTATTCTGCTAAAATGGATCTCTTGACTCCATAATGAAAAGAGAAAGAAGGTTCACCTATTGCCTTCTACAGAGACGATGGGCTAGCATTATGTACCAGTCAACATAATTATTTTATTTACCATAAAGACATTTATGTGCCCATCTCTGAGAAGGTGGGTCAGTTCTAAAGCCACATGCAAAGATAAAACTCCAGGGAGCACAAACAATCTCACTGACAGCTTTGTTAACTGGAAGCTTTCTTAACAGTATTAAAGCATGGATTTTTTTTTTTTTTTTGCAGGTTTTCCAAAAGTTATCTGTATGACATTTAATATTTGAGAGTAGCTGGCATAATATACACACGTTATTCTCTTTAAGACGTTTGTTAATTAAAGCATACTTTATTTCAAGTATATTCCCAAATATGACATTTTCGTCAAAGCCATGGTAATATAGCCAATGTTTCCAGTTGTGTCTTGCTATTAATATAATATCAACAACTTCAGATATGCAGATAATACCACTTTAATGGCAGAAAGCAAAGAGGAGCTAAAGAGCCTCTTGATGAAGGTGAAAGAAGAGAGTGAAAAAAACTGGCTTAAAACTTAACATTCAAAAAACGAAGATCATGGCCTCCAGTCACATCACTTCATAGGAAATAGATGAGGAAAAAGTGTAAACAATGACAAATATTATTTTCTTGGGCTCCAAAATCAGTGCAGATGGTGACTGCAGCCATGAAATTAAAAGATGCTTTCTCCTTGGAAAGAAAGCTATGACAAATCTGTTGCTACTGCTAAGTCACTTCAGTCGTGTCCAACTCTGTCCACCAGGCTCCCCCGTCCCTGGGATTCTCCAGGCAAGAACACTGGAGTGGGTTACCATTTCCTTCTCCAATGCATGAAAGTGAAAAGTGAAACTGAAGTCGCTGAGTCCTGTCCGACTCTTAGCGACCCCATAGACTGTGGCCCACCAGGCTCCTCCATTCATGGGATTTTCCAGGCAAGAGTGCTGGAGTGGGGTGCCATTGCCATCTCTGATGACAAATCTAGACAGTGTATTAAAAAGCAGAGACATCACTTTCCCAACAAAGGTCTATACAGTCAAAGCTATGGTTTTTCCAGTAGACGTGTCCAGATGTGAGAGTTGGACCATAAAGAAGGCTGAGTGCCGTAAAACTAGCGCTTTAGAACTATGGTGCTGGAGAAGACTCATGAGAGTCCCTTGGACTGCAAGGAGATCTAACCAGTCAATCCTAAAGGAAATCAACCCTGAATATTCATTGGAAGGACTGGTGCTGAAGCTGAAGCTCCAATACTTTGGCCACCTGATGCAAAGACCGATTCATTGGTAAAGAGCCTGATGCTGGGAAAGATTGAGGGCAAGAGAAGAGGGTGACAGAGGAGGAGATAGTTGGGTGGCATCACTGACTAGTGGACATGAGTTAGAGCAAACTCCGGGAGAGAGTGAAGGACAGGGAAGGCTGACGTGGTGCCATCCATGGGTTCACAGAGAGTCAGACCTGGCGACTAAACAACAACAATCAATACAAGGAGAAAAAATTCTTATTAAACTCGTGCGAGTAACTATTATCATGAACTTAAGAATACTCCACATTCTGGTGGAAACAGGTAGAGAGGAAAGACAAAAGTTTTCATTCTGACTACAAAGGTTTAATTTACCAAATTGGTGTAAGTCATAATTAGCTTGGGCTTCCCTGATAGTTCAGTTGGTAAAGAATCTGCCTGCAATTCAGGAGACCTGGAGTTTATTTCTGAGTCAGGAAGATATGCTGGAGAAGGAAGAGGCTACCCACTCCATTACTCTTGGGCTTCCCTTGTGGCTCAGCTCGTACAGAATCTACTTGCAGTGCAGGAGACCTGGGTTTGATCCCTGGGTTGGGATGATCCCCTGGAGAAGGGAAAGGCTACGCACTCCAGTATTCTGGCCTGGAGAATTCCATGGATTGTATAGTCCATGGGGTCGCAAAGAGTTGGACACGACTGAACGACTTTCACTTTCATAATTAGCTTAGGG
>NW_011495064.1:14979087-14979705 GCF_000754665.1 Bison bison bison
CGTGTCCGACTCTTTGTAACCCCATGAATCGCAGCACAGCAAGCCTCCCTGTCCATCACCAACTCCCGGAGTTCACCCAGACTCATGTCTATCAAGTCAGTGATGCCATGCAGCCATCTCATCCTCTGTGGTTCCCTTCTCCTCCTGCCCCCAATCCCTCCCAGCATCAGGGTCTTTTCCAATGAGTCAACTCTTTGCATGAGGTGGCCAAAGTATTGGAGTTTCAGCTTTAGCATCAGTCCTTCCAAAGAAATCCCAGGACTGATCTTTAGGATGGACTGGTTGGACCTCCTTGCAGTCCAACGAACTCTCAAGCGTCTTCTCCAACACCTCAGTTCAAAAGCATCAATTTTTCAGCACTCAGCTTTCTTCACAGTCCAATTCTCACATCCATACATGACCTCTGGAAAAACCATAGCCTTGACTAGACAGACCTTTGTTGGCAAAGTAATGTCTCTGCTTTTTAATATGCTATCTAGGTTGGTCATAACTTTCTTTCCAAGGAGTAAGCACCTTTTAATTTCATGGCTGCAATCACCATCTGCAGTAATTTTGGAGCCCCCAAAAATGAAGTCTGACACTGTTTCCACTGTTTCCCCATCTATTTCCCATGAAGTG
>NW_011495064.1:14979805-14981450 GCF_000754665.1 Bison bison bison
TAGCTTAGGGGAAATGTTTCCTTATATCTGAAAAAGAAAGATAAAAAGCCAGTAATATTTCAGATCACAAAATCACTAAAATTATTATTCTATTTATCAGTTCATTCAACCCATAGAACTAATTCTTGTTTTGCTTAAACCCAATTTTTCCTTTAGTTTTATTGCTCTTGCCTGATGATGGAAGGTGATAATGTCAGTGATCATCTCAAGAAGTTTGCAAGGTTTTTGTTAATGTTCATAGAATTGGCCCAGGGAGACTGTGGACGATATACCCCAAGTAGAAAACACATTTATTTTCCAGTAGTTCCTTTGTCATTGTGAGGGCATCAGCCTTGCTGTAAGGGGAAGCTCTAACCCATCAAAAGAAAAGTGGAGTTTGCCAGGAATCCAGGAAGAGCCAAGCAGTCAACTTGAGTTTTCCAAGGCCCAACTATTTAATTTACAGCTATTCCTCACTCATCTTAATTCCTCTGAGTTAGGAGCAGACATTTGCCATGTTACAAGGATGTCAGGATGGCAAAAGTCTGACAATGAGAAGTTAATTTCCGCTGCAGTAGCATGGACTTTATACATAACATAATCTTCAAGATTCTTTTGCTGTTGCCTTCACATGTGAGCAAACTGGGCACTTCCCTGATGCTCGAGTTCAATCTCTGCGAAAATGAAAGTGGCTTCAGTCATGACTTTGGTCTTTGTGACCCCATGGACTGTAGCCCATCAGGCTCCTCTGTCCGTGGGATTCTCCAGGAAAGAATACTGGAGTGAGTTGCCATTTCCTTATTTAGTGTAGACTCAATTTTGATGAAAGATAACATTTCATGTCAGGACATATAAGACTTCCAGGAATTTCACATAAAAATTTCTGGGACACTTATTTTGCATATTTACTAACAACATAAAGATAGTAACAACATAAAGAAGTAACAACATAAAGAAGGCTGAATGTTACTTTTTCTTTGACAATGCTTCCCATGACAACATGCTGGATTAATTTAGGAGAGAAAAATATTTCAAAGTTAGTTCTAAACCAAAGGACTTCAGTTATAATTTGAACATGGGAAATTTTTTCAAAATGTCAAAAAGGTTTTTTAAAACCTTTAGTCAAATAAGTCACCGTGGAAAAACATTTAGTCATTAATTTAAGCAAAGTGACAATAAAATATTTCAAAGGCAAATACAGAAAGACAACAGATTGCTATAATGTATTAAAAAAAAAAAAAAAAGACCTTTCACAATCCATTATCAAAACAGATCAATATTCTGAGAAAACTTTGTCCTCCTAACAGAGAAAACCAAACTCTAGTCCTGACCACTATCCTTTCTCAGGTTACCTCTTCCACAAACCTCCCACAACCTACCATATCTAAATTTGTCTATCTTCTTTCTCATTTAGAAATAACCAGATTCTGGACAAAATCACTTTCTTTTTACCTTAACAAAATGCATTTACATTCCTCATATCTTCTTTTATTGGAATCATATCCTACTTTCCTTGAATATTGAAATATTTTTCTTATTGTTTCTAGTAGGTTTAATTATATTACTATTGTTAACCCTTAAGAACCTTCAGTTCAGTTCAGTCACTCAGTCGTGTCCGACTCTTTGTAACCCCATGAATCGCAGCACAGCAAGCCTCCCTGTCCAT
>NW_011495064.1:14981550-14982105 GCF_000754665.1 Bison bison bison
TTTTCACTCTCCTCTTTCACTTTCATCAAGAGGCTTTTGAGTTCCTCTTCACTTTCTGCCATAAGGGTAGTGTCATCTCTAGCAAAAATCAAGAACCAATCATTGCAAGCTGTCTGTTTTATTAGCATTTCCTGATTGGCATGTTTGCATACATATTCCATAACTTCTAGAAACATACATATTTTCACAACATAATTTCTCTCAATGTGGTATAAGATGTCTTTTCAATAAACCAAACATCTTCAGTTTTTCTCTAATAAAAGACAAAGGTAGGTAAACAGAGACTTGTTTAGCAATTAATGTTTCCACATTTATTAAAAACAATATAGACATTAAATGAATTCCCATCCTCAATTTAGCAAAACCCTAGTTTCAAGTAAAGATTTCAACAAAAATCTGGAGAAACTATTTTTTTTTGGATAAACTATTTTTAAGCAAATAGTGCCCCGAGGTCAGGGGCAGTGGCCAAGAGTACCAGACTGCGATGGCGCAGGAATGGCCAAAAGGAGCTACCCTGCGTCCCAGGTCAGGGGGGGCGGCTGAGAGGAGATACCC
>NW_011495064.1:14982813-14984270 GCF_000754665.1 Bison bison bison
ATCTGGTGAATTTAACTCAGATGACCATTATATCTACTACTGCGGGCAGGAATCCCTCAGAAGAAATGGAGTGGCCATCATGGTCAACGAAAGAGTCCGAAATGCAGTACTTGCATGCAATCTCAAAAACGACAGAATGATCTGTGTTCGTTTCCAAGGCAAACCATTCAATATCACAGTAATCCGAGTCTATGCCCCAACCAGTAACGCTGAAGAAGCTGAAGTTGAACGGTTCTATGAAGACCTACAAGACCTTTTAGAACTAACACCCAAAAAGGATGTCCTTTTCATTATAGGGGACTGGAATGCAAAAGTAGGAAGTCAAGAAACACCTGGAGTAACAGGCAATTTTGACCTTGGAATACAGAATGAAGCAGGGCAAAGACTAATAGAGTTTTGCCAAGAAAATGCACTGGTCATAACAAACACTCTCTTCCAACAACACGAGAGAAGACACTATACATGGACATCACCAGATGGTCAACACCGAAATCAGATTGATTATATTCTTTGCAGCCAAAGATGGAGAAGCTCTATACAGTCAGCAAAAACAAGACCAGGAGCTGACGGTGGCTCAGACCATGAACTCCTTATTGCCAAATTCAGACTGAAATTGAAGAAAGTAGGGAAAACCACTAGACCATTCAGGTATGACCTAAATCAAATCCCTTATGATTATACAGTGGAAGTGAGAAATAGATTTAAGGGCCTAGATCTGATAGATAGAGTGCCTGATGAACTATGGAATGAGGTTTGTGACACTGTACAGGAGACAGGGATCAAGACCATCCCCATGGAAAAGAAATGCAAAAAAGCAAAATGGCTGTCTGGGGAGGCCTTACAAATAGCTGTGAAAAGAAGAGAAGCGAAAAGCAAAGGAGAAAAGGAAAGACAAACATCTGAATGCAGAGTTCCAAAGAATAGCAAGAAGAGATAAGAAAGCCTTCTTCAGCAATCAATGCAAAGAAATAGAGGAAAACAACAGAATGGGAAAGACTAGGGATCTGTTCAAGAAAATCAGAGATACCAAAGGAACATTTCATGCAAAGATGGGCGTGATAAAGGACAGAAATTGTACGGACCTAACAGAAGCAGAAGATATTAAGAAGAGATGGCAAGAATACACAGAAGAACTGTACAAAAAATATCTTCACGACCCAGATAATGCCAGAAAATTTGGAAAACTCAGCAGTGGCCACAGGACTGGAAAAGGGCAGTTTTCATTCCAATCCCAAAGAAAGGCAATGCCAAAGAATGCTCAAGCTACCGCACAATTGCACTCATCTCACATGCTAGTAAATAATGCTCAAAATTCTCCAAGCCAGGCTTCAGCAATATGTGAACCGTGAACTTCCAGATGTTCAAGCTGGTTTTAGAAAAGGCAGAGGAACCAGAGATCAAATTGCCAACATCCGCTGGATCATGGAAAAAGCAAGAGAGTTCCAGAAAAGCATCTA
>NW_011495064.1:14984603-14993044 GCF_000754665.1 Bison bison bison
CATTACTTTACCAACAAAGCTACGTCTAGTCAAGGCTATGGTTTTTCCTGTGGTCATGTATGGATGTGAGGGTTGGACTGTGAAGAAGGCTGAGCTCCGAAGAATTGATGCCTTTGAACTGTGGTGTTGGAGAAGACTCTTGAGAGTCCCTTGGACTGCAAGGAGATCCAACCAGTCCATTCTGAAGGAGATCAGCCCTGGGATTTCTTTGGAAGGAATGATGCTAAAGCTGAAACTCCAGTACTTTGGCCACCTCATGTGAAGAGTTGACTCATTGGAAAAGACTTTGATGCTGGGAGGGATTGGGGGCAGGAGGAGAAGGGGACGACAGAGGATGAGATGGCTGGATGGCATCACTGACTCGATGGACGTGAGTCTGAGTGAACTCCGGGAGTTGGTGATGGACAGGGAGGCCTGGTGTGCTGTGATTCACGGGGTCGTAAAGAGTCGGACACGACTGAGTGACTGATCTGATCTGATCTGATTTTTAAGCAAACTTACCGCGACTGAACTGAACTGAACTGAACCATGAAACATAATTAGTCTTAAAGAATCTACCTAACATCCATTTGTCTCTATCTGTTTTATTATTTATGAAAATATCATCATAGCAAGTTAATTTTCTCTTTGAAAATTTTTCTAACAGAGATGACATGAGTTTATTGACTTTCATAAACCCAGGTACAATTAAAGTATTATTCTGTTGTTGATGACTTGTAAAGACATGTCTGTATTAATTATACCAATAACTTAAGCTAACTTTAATACTGAATATTTCCCACATCACATGAACCCAAAATTCCTTTTAGTAAATTTCTATTATATTTCTGAGAATTTATATAAAAACTTACTTGTTTAAGCTATTTAAATACAGATCTTTTCAATTTAATTTTGATAATACCATCTGAAGGTAGGGACATATCACGTCTATAACATACACACAGACAAACATACATCCAGATACAGAGGGATCTCATAGTTTCTCTGCTGGAGTTTGAAAGGGCCTCTTTTCTCTTTTTTTGTTTAGGTTTTAGGTTCTACTGGTTAAACCAAGGCCATAGTCTCAAGAGATGTAAGCTATGCTTACATTTCAAGGGCATGGTAAAACTTATAACTTTAAGCTTCCTCCTAGAAATAATTTTGTCTCCTCCAGGTCAGAATCTTGCACAGATGTTTTATCAAGCCAGCTTTATTTTCTAGCTACATATGTAAAAACCAGTCAGTTTCAGAATGTCAGAAGAACTCCCATATTTGTCATTTTAGGGCCAGATAAATACTTGATAGTAATGGTTCAGGACCATACATGAGCTCAGACAGAGTTCTAGTGGCTGCCCATCTAGCAGATGGTAGACTTTGGAAGTACTGTCTCCCTTTTACTCTCATTTTATTTAAAAGGTTTGAACAATTTCTAAAGACAGTGTAGTGAATCAGAAGTGTGCCGCTTGTGAGCTTAGCTCATCAAGGTGTTACCCTCGAGTCAGTTCAGCTGTTTTGAATTTCAGTTTCTTCTGCCAGCTGTCTAAAACCTCTACAGGGGCTCAAAGCACTTACTGACAAATTCTTATGTCCGTGTTCCCAGAAGAACCATAAATTAAATGAAGTGTCATCATGGAATTCCCTATGGGACCACTACTCGTTATGATGATCAATTCTCAGACACTTTCTCTAGATTATCAGCTGCCTACGTATGCCTCAGAGAGGGCAATGGCACCCCACTCCAGTACTCTTGCCTGGAAAATCCCATGGACAGAGGAGCCTGGTGGGCTGCAGTCCATGGGGTCGCTAAGAGTCGGACACAACTGAGCGACTTCACTTTCACTTTTCACTTTCATGCATTGGAGAAGGAAAAGGCAACCCACTCCAGTGTTCTTGCCTGGAGAATCCCAGGGACGGGGGAGCCTGGTGGGCTGCTGTCTATGGGGTTGCACAGAGTCGACACGACTGAAGCGACTTGGCGGCAGCAGCAGCAAGTATGCCTCTGGGCTTAAAGGAACTAGTATGCTTTCTCTTGAGAGCCCAGATGGACTCAGTCTCATATAGCCTCTTAAAAATATATACATACCAACCTTGCCAATTTAAGCCAAATTCAAAAAAGAGGTCAGCCAACACATTTCACTCTAAAGTTTTCTTGCCTAGGAATAGGTCCCTGAGTAAGAAATCACCTCTAGTTCCCCACCAAGGAAAGCATTTCAAAGTTTCTTCTTGTTTGTTAGTCACTCAGTCATATCTGACTCTTTGCAACCCCATGGACCGTAGCCCACCAGGCTCCTGTGTCCATGAAATTCTTCAGGCAAGAATATAGGAGTGGGTTGCCATTTCCTTCTCCAGGGCAACTTCCAGACCCAAGGATCGAACAAAGGTCTCCTGCATTATAGGCAGATTCTTTACCATCTGAGCCACCAGGGAAGCTTTAAATAATTTTATTATATTTATTTTTTTTCATAAATTAATTGATAATTAATTAAATCCCACACATGGCATGTGGGATCCTAGTACCCTGACCAGGGATTGAACCCATGCTCCCTGCATTAGAAGTATGCAGTCTCAAACCCTAGATCACCAGGGATGTCCCTAGGCTTATTGCTTGGAAATACCCCTCAAGTTCTTTTCACCTAGGAAATATAACAAAAATTTCTTCTAGTCTTTTCCTGCCTAGCAGTTCCTCCCAGGTCTTTCTTACCTAGGAAATGTACTGATACCACAATAAAAGTCCAATATTTAAGATGACAACTTGAATAAAAGTCACAGGAACATCAAACTTAGCATAAGGAGGTCCATATATCAGGAAGAACTCACCAAAGTATCAGAAAAATGCTGTAAAGTTGGGGTGGTGGGGGCTCAAGGGGTCTGTGCTTGATACTAAGTGCTAGTCCAAAGCAGGCTCCATTTAACCTCAAGTGGGTTTTTCTGATAGCGTACTGACTACACAAAGTGATGTCAAAGGAAGTCATCAATAGTCAACCTACACTATAAATAGATAAGTTCTATTCAAGCCAAACTGAGGACTATAGTCTGGCAGGCAGCTTCTAGGACTGCGTGAGAAACTGATTCAAAGGAGCATGCTTTCAGCACAGTTTTATATAGGACTTGGTCACTTCCCACTCGGGCAATCATTAGCCTCCTTCTCTTATCTAGAGATAAAATTCCACTGTTATGAAACTCTGAATATGATTTTCAAAAAAGGCTTACCAGATTGTCATTCAGATTTTATTTCTATAAAAACTCGTTTCTATAAGACCAAGATTTAACAAAACGTTCACACCCTTTGACTTAGGATGATTACTTTTAATTTAAAAAAATATATTTGTGACCATGTCTTTCTCTGCAGCTTTTCAAGATGCTATAAATTAGGGGCAAACAGTCTAAAATAAGCATTTGTTCCACAAGCCAAAGACCTTCTGTTTATGCTTTCAACTTTGGGATGAATTCTCACATTTGGGCTGAATGATGGGATTCATGGTCTTGAAATAGGCCAACTATAACTTACATTACATTAATTCCCTCCATTTTCCTAAGGACTGTGTGTTTAGGCACTCAGTCATGTCTGACTCTTTGTGACGTTGTGGACTATAGTCCTCCTGTCCATGGGATTCTCCAGGCAAGAACACTGGAGTGGGTTGCCATTTTCTCCTCCAGAGGATCTTCCCGACCCAGGGATTGAACCCATGTCTCCTGCATCTTCTGTACTGCAGGCAGATTCTTTATCACTGAGCCATCAAGGAAGACCCTTCTAAGAACTTCTTGATTTATAATATGCATTGCATTGGCATGTGAGGTCCCAAAGTCCACAGAAAAGTCAGATAAACTCTGAGCCCTCCTGGACATAAGCCTCTTCCTCTTGAACAACAATTTTAGGAAATTATAAGAGTGAAAGGAGATCCAACCAGTCCATCCTAAAGGAGATCAGTCCTGGGTGTTCATTGGAAGGACTGATGTTGAAGCTGAAACTCCAATACTTTGGCTACCTGATGCAAAGAGCTAACTCATTTGAAAAGACCTTGATGCTGGGAAAGATTGAGGGCAGGAGGAGAAGGGGACAACAGAGGATGAGATGGTTGGATGGCATCACCGACTCAATGGACATGGGTTTGGGTGGACTCCAGGTGTTGGTGATGGACAGGGAAGCCTGGTGTGCTGTGGTTCATGAGATCGCAAAAAGTCGGACACGACTGAGTGACTGAACTGAACTGAAATGAACTGAAGAGAGAAAATACTGCCAAGAGCTAAATCATTATTTCTGGAAGCATGAGCTCCCTTGGGGCCAGGTGCTTCAGTGTTCTCTGAAGGTTTGGTCTTGGTTGGGTCGACAGTTGTAGAGTTTTGCTGGTTCTGAGTTGATTCTCTGGTAGCTTGTGTGCTGGCAGATCCCCAGATCCCTGGAGATGTCTCACTGCCAGCCCTTACCCTGTCTCTGCAGCAGGGCCTCTGGTCTGCTCACTCCCTCTCTTTGAATCCAGATGTGCATCTTCCCTGTGCCAACCAGGATCTCCATTCACTTTCTTCACTTACAACAAATTTTACTTGAAAAAAAAAAATCGGTTCCATTGTTTATATTATTTTTACTAAATTTTTGTGCATTATGTGTGTGTTTTGTTTTGTTTTCTTTTCTTTTCTTTTTACTAAGACTGATTTCCCTCATACATATGTCCATTCTAGATGAAAGATTTTGCTATATTCTCACAGCCTCACTGCCCGGCACCCAAGTCCTCCCTTGTTCTCCCAGATGTCTAGATTATTAATCAGTCCTAATAACAGTTCACCAGAATAGCATTTCTTTCCCATAACGTGATTTCTTTAGATCCTTATAAAAGTCCTCCAAGAAGAGCAGGGAAGTTATTATCTTCCCTTTCCAGGCAAAGAAAATAGAAGTCTGATAAGTTGAGTTGCCAGCTGTCTCATAGTAAGCAAGTACCAGTTTCAACACCTATCACCCACGACCCAGCAGAGAAATCCTCTCTGATGGTTCTTCGCTAACTAGGAAACATAAAGCTCAAAACTGTTAGCACAACACTCATGGGTCCTCTCTGTCCAACTGAAATCCAGCCTCCTGATTGGTGAAGTTTCTCATGCCTAGATGGTGAGCTCCTGAGATCAGAAGCAGAACCATCTCCTGCTACATTGTTTGTGCCCAGCATAGGGTCAGACATATAAAAAGGACCAATATGCTCATATATTCATCATATCCACAATGCAAGGAATGAACTGAGGTTTCAGAAATGTCTAAGGCTCTACGTTTTGCCAAACATGGAACTTTCTCCCATCACTCCATACATTGTTAGAACCATTTAAAGTCCCTCACCAGCTTCTTTCCAACTAACCTTCTGTTGTTCATATTAGGTATCCAGCTAGTATTCCTCAGCATAAGGGCCACATTACTCTCTTACTATCGAGAAAAATCAACCCTTGATTTTTAATATGCATCTGGGAAGTAGATCCCTTTTAGAATCAACAAAGTGGTAGTATCTAAAAGTGGATACATAATCAAAACTAAAGGCCTCTAAACTTCAGCCTGGGTCAATATTGTCAACAAAAAGCTCAAAGAATAGAAAAGATCCAGAAGCAAATTTAAACGTACTTTATCTACTATGTTTTTTTGATAATGCCTTTCAATAAACTCTTTAATCTCATCACCATTGTGATGATGACAATGTGGTTTGTCTGGATACCAAGTAGGGTCTCTCTTTCCAGTCTGAGCTGCTCCAGCACAATTCAGGAAGGAGAGTTCTTACTTTTAAAGGGCCAACTCACATATGCTCTGTAGACAATATGGCCAAATGTGTACTACTGGGGAAACTATTTTCACAATTGTTTGCAGCCCCTTTCCTCTCTCCTAATTTATTTTCCTTTCATCATTTGAAATACTATGTAATATACTCAATTACATGTTGTTGTCTATCTCCCCACAGCTGCTGCTGCTACTGCTGCTAAGTAGCTTCAGTTGTATCCAACTCCGTGTGACCCCAGAGACCACAGCCCACCAGGCTCCCTCATCCCTGGGATTCTCCCCACACTTAATAGAAGGTAAGTGTGGCAAGCATTCTACCTCCTCACTAAATATTCATGCCCTCCTTCTCTAATAGAGAGTTTCTGCTGGGAAACGGGTGCCAGCCAGAAATAACATTTCCCAGCCGCCTTACATGTGGATAAAGCTATATTATTGAGCTCTGATTAATGTAATATGGGTGAAAGTGATCCACAATGTCCTGATTGCCATCTTTTCTTCCATTATCTGATCACTGATGTCAATGCCCAGGGTAATCATGGAAACCTCACATGAACACAACAGAACTTCAAGCCAAAGTTCTTAAATAAATACAATGATCTGAGCATTCCTGTCCTCTACCTTTTGCTTATTTGGCTTTCTAGGAGCAGGAAATCAGCTTGTATCTACTCACTGAGATATCTGAGTTGTTTGTTTTAGCACCTAGGATTACATGCACTAATACTGGGTTGGCTAAAAAGTTCATTTGGGTTTTTCCGCACCATTTTACAGGAAAACTTGAACAAAACTTTTGGTCAACCCCATATCGTAAGATCCCCAAAGACAGAGATGTTCAAGCAAAACACTGCCTGGGCAGGGTAAGCAATATTTATTCAAGAAATACTTCAAATTTTTCTCTACGGAGTCTTTCATTGATCTTAAGAATGATCAAATTCTCTATAAATAAGCTCAAATCTGCCTCTCTCACATACATGGAATAATCAATTGGAAAGAAAGAAACTTCTTAGAATACTGAATGAATGAATGACTGAATGAGTGAATGACACAGTGCGAGGTTTAGTTAAAGGCAAGGAGCATGGCTCAGAGGGCTGGCTTGACCCGTGTGTAAATCATGGCCACTAAGGACTGTGGGCTTCTGAGCCAAAGACAATTTTGTTTCCTTCCAACATCCTCGGCCTTTAGTGTTCCCACCCTCGCACTGTTTTAAGGATGGGCTTCAGAGCAACTTCTACATAAGGCAATATTCACACACCCATTCATTGATCAAGTTTACTAGGACTCAGCCCTGTCTCAGACATGATGATGGGCACTGGTAGGGTCAAAGAGGCTCGAAGAACATTGTATTTTATAGACAATCTCTGATTTCTGGGCCAGCATTGCAGAAATTGAACATATAACACTACCGTCCCTCCTAATTATCACCACTCCCCAAAGCAAAGCTGCAGATTTCAGGCTTATATATGTTATCATCAGAGAACTTAAGAGTTTCCTTCAAACCTCCCAGGGCTGCCTCCCTAGTTTTATTACAGTGACCTCTGTGAAGTCAATTCAGGGTGCAAGAGTGTATAGGAAGATCACCTGCTGTTCCCATTCTAAATGTGTCCTTGAACCAGAACTATCCACAGGAACATAGTGTTGTTAATGACGTTATTTGCTGTCTTTCTTCTAAAAAGGAAGAAACACCATCTCCCCTGCTTAAAAAAAAATCCATTAAACTACTGTTTATATCCCAGAGCATACAGCCCAAAAAGGGAACAGAGTCCCCAAAACAATCAGAGACAGAGAGCAAGCTGGCCATTTCAGACCTCTCTGTAGACCAAGTTCAGTTTTCCTGATGCTCAAGGAGAGAGAAAAGGAAGCTGAAAGGACTTTCTACATAGAGTCTACCTTTCTGCATGAGTCCCTCCTGGTGGTCTTATTCATGCCTGGCTGATGCTATCTTCAGAGTGTATCTTTCCTTCTGTCCTCTGTTGCACTTTTGGAAACAATCTACCCTTCTCTCCAGTGTCTTGAAGGATAGTTGGTCCTTGGAATGTGTGGGATAACATTGGAGATTTGGGAGCTTCCTGGTTGGTTCAGTGGTAAAGAATCCACCTGCCAATGAAGGAGATGAGGGTTTGATCTTTGGATAGGGAAGATCCCCTGGAGGAGGGCATGACAGCCCACTTCAGTATTCTTGCCTGGAAAAGCCAATGGACAGAGGGTTCTGGCAAACTATAGTCCATGGAGGAGTGCACACACATGCACATTTGAGATTTTAGCCATTTGTGAGTAATCCCAGAGTTTCATGACATATTTGCCATTTTTCTGAAACATGAATTTTAAACTCATGAGCTATAATGCTGCATCCACCTCACAGAATGGTGGGCTATTCTCACTGAGGGATTTAAGGAGATTTCTTATACTGTCAGCTTTGTTTCAGTGCATTTTGTGATGACTGGAGAAATTAAGACATCTGTATCTCCCCACTGATCTACAAAGTAACCTTAAGCTCGTTTAGGAGCATCTTATAGTTCTTGCTATAAATGCCCCAATGGCAGGCCTCTAGTCCCAAGGTTAGTCTACTGGTCAAAGTTAAATAACCAAAACGAAGATCATGGCATCCGGTCCCATCACTTCATGGGAAATAGATGGGGAAACAGTGGAAACAGTGTCAGACTTTATGTTTTTGGACTCCAAAATCACTGCAGATGGTGACTGCAGCCATGAAATTAAAAGA
>NW_011495064.1:14993432-14999535 GCF_000754665.1 Bison bison bison
GACTCGATGGACGTGAGTCTGAGTAAACTCCAGGAATTGGTGATGGACAGGGAGGCCTGGCGTGCTGTGATTCATGGGGTTGCAAAGAGTCGGACACGACTAAGCAACTGATCTGATCTGATTGGGAGACTATTTGAAGAGGACACAGATTTATGAAGCTGCTCTTATGTGCCAAGCCCTAAGTTAGGCATTTTATGTGGATCTCATTTACTTTCTACAATATCCCTATAAGATAGATACTATTTCTTATTTTCTATATGAAAAAACTGTCTGCCCTCAGAGAGGTTTAGTAATATACAAGGCTGGTAAGGGAGAAATAGGATTTGAATCCAAGTTTCTCTGATTCTAGAATCTTCTGAAAGCAATAGGGAGCAAAGACTAGGCTTTCCTAGTGTAACACCACCAATTATAGGGGCTAGAGACAGAGAAGAAACTGCTTCATTGATAAAGGTCTCACTTAACATTGAAGAGGTGTCAGTAGTGAAAAACTTTGATCTTGAGAGAACCAGAGGAGTAGAGCAGACTGAAACAGCAGGGAGAATGTTGTGCAGTGTAACAGAAGCAGGTTGAAGTCCTGCAGACCTGTCTTCTGAAAAAAACACACAGAAATAGTTTAGTCCCATAAAATACTTCATAAATACGGATCACTCAGAGAACAGAAACTGGGTGTCAGACTCCAAGAATCTTAAGGAATTCTATATTCCCAAAAGAAATGTAAAGTGTCCAAAAGTTCCAGGAAGAGAGAAAAAGCAGACAGTGGGAAGTCAGTGCCATCTTAGCGGTCACCCATCTAACAACTGACTCCCAGGGGCCAAGCATAAAGGTGCAAGGTCCCAGGCTTACTCTACCAGGAGAAATAAATGAAGCAGAATGCGTGATGATTACCATCACTCCTCTAGAATTCCAGTCCAGGATGTGCAGAGGACAAAGGAGGGAGTATTCGTACAGAGTCTACCCAACATTTGGACTCAGTCCTTTTTGTTTTCCTAGGAGAACTAAGAATCTTCTGGAAAGCAGTGTCTGTGGGTGGATTAGTAGCTTTTTGGCACATGAAGGGAACATGAACCTGGATGGGAAAAGCTTTAACCTCCACAGAGGACACCTTTGGGCCTGAGCAGAGTACTGATAGATTTAGGACATAAGCATGCAAGAAGGAAGACGGAATACCCAAAAGAAGCAATAAAAGAGTGGTTCCCAAGGATGATGAGCAATGAATGGCAACTGAAGTTACCTCTGGGACCACTCCATGGCCTCTTAGTCAAATTTTCTACCCCTGTGATTTTTGGGTGTCTTCCAGAATCAGGTGAGTAGCCAGACCAGAATAATTAATAGTCCTCAGTGACCCAGCAACTATAATTTTTCAGTCTTGATCACTATCAGTGTTTTTTCTACATTAAATGCCCCCTATTCATCACCTCTATCTAATTATCACTATTATTCTGAGAATATCATCTGGAAGTAGGAACTAGGGTGACAAGGATCTTGTGAATGAATCTCACAGCCCAGTAGCCATGTCTGGGTGCCAGGAAAGTAACAGCTCCCAGGAACTCCATGAGGCACCTTGCCTGGAGGCTAAATCAGAGTGCTTCAATGGTGGTCTATGAGTAGAGTTGGTGAACTTGTTTCAAATATATATATATGTACATTTATATATATATGTACATTTATATATATATATATATATATATATCTTGTTCCCAAGGCAAATTTTTCCAGCCTCCCGTTTCTTTGTTATGAAACAGAGCCCTCATTCAACTGATCTAGAGAATTTTGGCAACCAAAGACTGAGTTGAGATGAAGCCATGGAAAAAGTCCCAGTCTAGAGGACAAGAGACTCAGGTGATAGCTAAGGATATGTTCCTCCTTGACACTTATGGCAAGACCCTTTCCTTTCTGGGAAACTCCACATATTCTTCCAGCCCTGACATTCTAGGGTATTATGTCCAGCACAGATCACTTTACCTCTGCATACAGGGCTGTGCTATCAGGACCCATCCAGACCCCACCCACTTTCTAGTCTCATTTTCAGCTTGCTCACCCGCACAACCCATCTTTCAGCTATATGGGGAATAAGCCTATTTCCCAATCCCTGAACTCACCACCAAGTCTCAAGTCCTTTCCGCAGGACCTCCCTCAGCTTAGAACTCCTCTTCCCCATTTCTCTCCCTAATGAAATCCTTAAAAGCTCAGCTTAAATGCAATCAGCCCATAGCCTCAGACTTCTGCACACAACCACACAAAGGAAAATTCATTGATCTCTCATCTGTTTCCATTGCACTTTACATCTACCTCTATTACAGAACACAGAGACCAGATCTGGTCAGCACCAGTTCTTCCAAGGGTTGATTTTCCTTAAGAATGACTGGTTTGATCTTCTTGCTGTCCAAGGGACTCTCAGGAGTCTCCACCGGTGCCACAGTTTGAAGACATCAATTCTTTGACGCTCTGTCTTCCTTATGGTCCAGCTCAATAAATATGTGCTTAGTGACCTCTGCTCAGCTATAGACAGCTGAGGAAAAGGCATTGATTCTTCTTACACAGCTTACCTAAGTCTGCTTCCCTCCTGCCCAAAGAGAAAGTCATCTTAATCTCATGTTTATTTTTACCATGATGCTTCCCCTTAATTGTCACCATGCACTTTGGTTTGTATAACACTACAGCTCTTTTATGGGCTTCCCTGGTGGCTCAGTGGTAAAGAATCTGCCTGCAATGCAGGAAACTCAGGTTTGATCCCTGGGTCACGAAGGTCCCCTGGAGAAGGAAATGGCAATCCACTCCAGTACTCTTGTCTGGAAAATTCCATGGACAAAGGAGCCTGGCAGGCTACAATCCATGAGACTGCAAAAGATTCAGATATTAGTTAGCCACTGAACAACAACAACAGTTCTTTTATATACATCAACTCATGGTATCCTCGCAAGTAATACATGGTGTTATAATCCCCATTTTCATCTATAGAAATAGGTCTGAGAGTGAGTGAGCAGCAGAGTGAACTTGAACCCCAGGTTTTAATCCCAGATTCAATGCTCCTTCCTGTAGACTTAATCTTTGAGATTATGACTTGAACACCCCCACTGTTTTCGTGACTGAGAAGCTCATGTTGACCTTGGTAACTGGCCAGGGCAGAGATCTCATCAACTCTGAATCTGGACATATCACGAAAAGTTAGGGAGGACACACTTAACATTTATAAACAAAGTTGCAACAACCAATACTGAAAATCTAGAGATCAGGAAGTGAGATTGGCTTAAATCCCAGTCAGCAGAAATGTTAGCTTAAGTTAGATAGTACTTCCCAGAAAAGAGCGGGTCAGATGGGAGTTACTCAAGGTTTGGAAATCTGTCATGGGCAATGCTGAGTGCTCTCTTGTGAGGAACATTTCAGAAGGGGTTTGGAAAGAATGTTGGCTAAAGGTATGGAAGCAGACCAGAAATGGATGCGTAAAGATTATAAGGAAAGTGAGAAAGGAACAGGTGGAGAAACTGGTTTGGGCAGAGGATGAGGAAGGAGACAAGGAAGTGGCTCAAAGAAAGCCAGCCCCAGCAGAGGGAAGATGAGCCAGTCAAAGCTGCCGACTCCCATGGCCTCATGGGCTCCAGGGGTGTGATGAAAATGTAATTGCATCCAACCAAGTAAGTCAGCTCTGACTGAAAGGGGCAGACTACATGCCTAACTGCCCCTACCCAACAAATGTCCCCAGAAAGCTCAGACAATCTTTTCTTACCTCCCTTCTGGAAAGGAACAGCTGTGACATCAGAGCCTCTCTTATCCTCCAGAAGGTCTTGCCAGGTTCCCTCTGTGCCCTCTCAAAAAGCAAAAGACTTCACATTCAGTCCCTTTCTATTTGGACATAGGGTAGGGCAGCTTTTATTTGGTTTTCTGTTGTGTAGCAAGCAGCATGGTGCTATACCAGACTTTGTAGAACGGGGTAAGGAAGAAGTTGAACACCAGCTCCTGTGGGTAAAGGTCAGTTTTCCTGCATGTAGGAATAGGGTATGTGATATCACTTACATGTAGAATCTAAAATATGACACAAATTAACCCATCCATGAAACAGAAACAGAACCAGGGACATAGAGAATTGATTGGTGGTTGCCAAGGAAGAGGGAGGTGGTGGGAGAGGGTTGGACTGTGAGTTGGGATCAGCAGGTGCAAACTGGTGTATAGAGACTGGATAAACAGCAAGGTCCTATGTACAGCACAGGGAACTATATTCAATATAGGGAACTATATTCCTGTGATAAACCATAATGGAGAACAATATGAAAAAGAAGGTGTGTGTGTGTGTGTGTGTGTGTGTGTGTATACAGTCACTTTGCTGAGTCACTTTGCTGTACAGCAGTAATTAACACAACATTGTAATTCAGCTATATTTCGATAAAAAATAAATTTAAAGCATAAAACTAAATTTTGTTTCAAAATAAAAAAGAATACAGCATGTAAGCAGATACAAACCCCAAGAAGCGGTAATTGACATGACCGAAATTAAAGAGCCCAACTTTGCATCCACTTTCACACACCTAGCACCTGTTCTTCTCCTTCAGTAAGGACCTGGAGGATCCAGCCCTTTCCTACCAGAGTCTGCTGAAAGGAAAGGAAATGTGTGAAAGAGGGTACGAAGACACCATTCTGTTTAAAGCTTAACATAACACAGACATGCCATTCTAATTCCCACCAGGAATTCCCTGAAGGCCCAAGTGGCCACTGGCCCTGAAACGCCCCCACAGAACCACCACCTGATAATTAGGCACCTTCAAGAGTCAGGAGAGCACCTTAAGGACAGGTATGACAGCAGCAGGTGAAGTGGTGGGGGGCATTGTCTGAGCTGTGGGTGCCTGGTACCGCCCCAGCAGGTCCCCTTAATTTACTGTGCTTTCCAATTTAGGAAGCCCACAATTAGTTCTGAGCAGTGTCCTGGGGAGACAGACCTAGCAGCTGGTCTCTGCCTCTGGATTATCCCACTGTATTCAAGTGGACACTAGGTGCTGGCTCGGGTGTGTGAAGCAACCCTGAGAGGACTGTCTTGGCCAGTGGCTTCAACTGGGAGCTCTATGAGTCTCTGTCTCCTTCCATCAGCCCAGCACAGCTTGTACTGGAGTAACCAACGGGAAAGAAGTTTTCACTGTTTTGATTCCCAAGACTTGCCCCTCCAGGCTCTTCCATCAAACTTCTGTGAACTGATTTTTGTCAGAAAACAACAATTTCCAAGACATTGAAAAATATCCTTCAACACCA
Organism: Bison bison bison; assembly: GCF_000754665.1. Lineage (NCBI taxonomy): Eukaryota > Metazoa > Chordata > Mammalia > Artiodactyla > Bovidae > Bison > Bison bison. The sequence continues at coordinate 14,998,668 of NW_011495064.1, forward strand.
GGCCAGTAGGAAGAGATTTCAAGAGAAAGATCCCAGGTACGAGATCTAAAGAAGAGAATGCTATGCAATGAGTTGTACATTTAGTTGTATGCGCAACATCATTAATATATACTTAGACAGAGAGGAAGAGAGATTCAAATATTTGTGTTCAAATCTCTTGTTCTCCACTCACTAGCTCTGCACCCATGCATAAGATCCCTATGATCTCTAAACCAGCGTCCCCATCTGTCTAATGGAGATGATACTTTCCTTACCTGATGGTTTTAAGGTGTTCGTTAATTGCCAGAAATAGAGAAGGTACTCAGACAATGTTTCCTGAAGCAGTAGTTGGAGCTTGGCAGTATTTTATTCTGTCATTTAGCCACTCTCCCAAGTCAAATGCATCTGTCAGTAAACTGGTAATGTCACATAGGCACTTCCTAGGGGAGAGGTCCTGAGTCCCATAGTGGGATACATCAGCAACAAGCAGATGGGCAGAGGAGCATGAACCCCTCCCAAGAGCCTGCCTTAGGCCACGCTGCTACAGTAAGTGCACAATGTTCTGCACATGTGGGGAGCCAAGCAGAGACAGGACTGAGTCTCTGACATCCAGGACTTCAGAATCCTTAGGTCTGGTCCTATCCAAGAAAACACTTAGTGACCCAAAAGCAGTGTAAGGATTTGGATGGGAGAGTTAAGGCGTATTTACATTAAATGCAAAAGGTCTTCTGTGCAATTTTATTCTCTTTCAGTTCAGTTCAGTTCAGTTCAGTTGCTCAGTCGTGTCCAACTCTTTGCGACCCCAGGAATCGCAGCACACCAGGCCTCCCTGTCCACCACCAACTCCCAGAGTTCACTCAGACTCACATCCATCGAGTCAGTGATGCCA
>NW_011495064.1:14999635-15009026 GCF_000754665.1 Bison bison bison
GTGATGCCATCCAGCCATCTCATCCTCTGTCGTCCCCTTCTCCCCCTGCCTCCAATCCCTCCCAGCATCCGAGTCTTTTCCAATGAGTCAACTCTTCACATGAGGTGGCCAAAGTATTGGAGTTTCAACTTTAGAATCATTCCTTCCAAAGAACACCCAGGACGGATCTCCTTCAGAATGGACTGGTTGGATCTCCTTGCAGTCCAAGAGACTCTCAAGAGTCTTCTCCAACACCACAGCTCAAAAGCATCAATTCTTCGGCGCTCAGCCTTCTTCACAGTCCAACTCTCACATCCATACATGACCACTGGAAAAACCATAGCCTTGACTAGACGAACTTTTGTTGGCAAAGTAATGTCTCTGCTTTGGAATATGCTATCTAGGTTGGTCATAACTTTCCTTCCAAGGAGTAAGCGTCTTTTAATTTCATGGCTGCAGTCACCATCTGCAGTGATTTTGGAGCCCAAAAACATAAAGTCTGACACTGTTTCCACTGTTTCCCCATCTATTTCCCATGAAGTGATGGGACCAGATGCCATGATCTTTGTTTTCTGAATGTTGAGCTTTAAGCCAACTTTTTCACTCTCCTCTTTCACTTTCATCAAGAGGCTTTTTAGTTCCTCTTCACTTTCTGCCATAAGGGTGGTGTCATCTGCATATCTGAGGTTATCAATATTTCTGCTGGCAATCATGATTCCAGCTTGTGCTTCCTGCAGCCCAGCATTTCTCATGATGTACTCTGCATGTAAGTTAAATAAGCAGGGTGACAATATACAGCCTTGACTTACTCCTTTTCCTATTTGGAACTAGTCTGTTGTTTCATGTCCAGTTCTAACTGTTGCTTCCTGACCTGCATACAGGTTTCTCAAGACGCAGGTCAAGTGGTCTGGTATTCCCATCTCTTTCAGAATTTTCCACAGTTTATTGTGATCCACACAGTCAAAGGCTTAGGCATAGTCAATAAAGCAGAAATAGATGTTTTTCTGGAACTCTCTTGCTTTTTCCATGATCCAGAGGATGTTGGCAATTTGATCTCTGATTCCTCTGCCTTTTCTAAAACCAGCTTGAACATCTGGAAGTTCATGGTTCACATATTGCTAAAGCCTGGCTTGGAGAATTTTGAACATTACTTTATTAGCGTGTGAGATGAATGCAATTGTGTGGTAGTTTGAGTATTCTTCGGCATTGCCTTTGGGATTGGAATGAAAACTGCCCTTTTCCAGTCCTGTGGCCACTGCTGAGTTTTCCAAATTTGCTGGCATATTGAGTGCAGCACTTTCACAGCATCATCTTTAAGGATTTGAAGTAGCTCAACTGGAATTCCATCACCTCCACTAGCTTTGTTCATAGTGATGCTTTCTAAGACCCACTGGACTTCACATTCCATAAATATCTAATCTTCCCTACACTTCGTTCCTGATTCCTTACTGCCACACCACATTTGGACACAGAAGTATGATTTCTGAAGCCTGGAAAGATATGACCAAGTGACTTTTGCTCACATTTTCTCCGCAGAACTAGTTACTTCAAGGAAATGCGTCTATCTCATTTCTACATTGGGTTAAACGATGGCAATGAGCAACCCCCCAAATCTCAATAATTTACAAGAACAGTGATTTATTTATTGTTCGTGTGACATTAAAAGCTTGTAGGAAGAAATGGTACATTCTGCCTATATTAGGGATTAAGGGAGTAGGGACAGTTACAGAAAAACAGACAATTGATCCTGGCCTTAGGTTGGAGAATTTATCATTATGTATGTTATATTCAACAGGAAATTCATTCAACACTTACTGAGTATCAACTATGGACCAGGAACTAATATACAGTGACAAACAAAATCAGCCTGCTCTCTACCATCACAGAAATTAAATATATTTAGGGGGAAAAAACTGACATTAAGCCAATAAACACCCAAATAAATATATATTTACAAATTGGGCTGTTACAATGGAAAACACTGGGCTATCAGGTATAGGAAGGCAGAGAGACGTCCATGCTGAGGACATGATTCGAGAACCTAGCACTGACAGAGTTAGCCAGGCAAAGGATGTCAGAAAGAACATTCTAGGCAGAGCTTACCGGTTGCACAAACTTCCTGAGAGGGAAAAAAAGAGATTGGGTGCTCTAAGTACTGACAGAAGGAGGGATATCAATGTAGTGAGTGAGTGTAAAAGCAGTTCAAGGGTAAGTTAGTGAGGAGATAGATCATGCAAGGTCTTGAAATCACAGTGAAGGTTTTATTGTATTTTTAAGTGAAATAAGCCATTGACAGTTTTCCATCATGAGGAGAGGTACAATTTGTGTCCAAGTGTGAGATATTATCCTATACTCATTTATAAATCATTTTTACTGCTACCTGGAGAGAAGATTGATGGGAGGAAAGAGTTGACAAAGGAAAACCAGTTTGGAGGTTAGGCAGGAGTCAAACAAAAAGATGATGGTGGCTTGGGGTAAACTTCTCGAAATGGATATGGACATATCCATGATATTCCAAGACTACTGATTTAGAGATAGAATCAACAGGATTTTGTGATGAATTAGAATGTGTTGGGAGACAGGAAGCAGTGAATGAAGAAAAGGTAGCAAGAAAGATAGAGCTTCTTCTGCCTGAGAATTTCCTGGTGGTCCAGTTAGGACTCTGCCCTTCCACTGCAGGCGGCATGGGTTTGGTGCATGATTGGGGAACTAAGATCCCTCATGCTGTACAGTGTGGCCAAAGACAGTTATTTCCACCTGAATGAAATTTACCCAGATGAAAAAGAATGATGAAATTGGAATGAAAAATTTCTTCGGTATATATTAATTTTGAGATTCCTATGAACCATCCAAGTTAGAAATATCAAACTAGTCATTACATACAGGAATCTGAGGCCCAGAAGAAACATCTGGACGATCAGTATTTATTTAAGGATCACCATATATGAAGCAATGTCAAAAGTCATGGAAATGGATGGGATGCGGATTTAATGGGAGAAGAGAAGAGTCTATGAATGGCTCCTTGAAGAGCATATAGCATTAGAGTTCAGATGATGGGAGGAAGAACAATGGTGTTGGTAAAGAAGTTTGAGAAGACTAAGGAGTTAGGAGAAAGCCAGGGTAATGTAGTGTCATGCCAAGAGAGGAAGCATTTATTACAAGAAAAGAGAAGTGGTCAACAGCCTAGAACGCCACAGAAAGTCCAGCAAAACATGGACAAAGAAATCAGCGTTGGCTCGGGCAGCATAAAGTGACCTAGCAAAATGGGTTTCTATGCAGTGGAGGGTGCAGAAACTGCCATCGAAAACACTGAAGAATTAGTAAGAGGTGAGGGCATGACACACACAGCTCTCGAAAGAAGTGCAGTTAAGCAGGGAAACAGAAAACTGGGCCAATACTTGGAGGAGGTTAGAGTAACATGGTGGTGGTTTAGTTGCTAAGTCATGTCTGACTCTTGCCACCCCGTGGACTGTAGCCCGCCAGGCTCCTCTGTCCATAGGATTTTCCAGGCAAGAATATGGAAGTGGGTTGCCATTTCCTCCTCCAAGGGATTTTCTGACCCAGGGATTGAACCTGGGTCTCATCCACTGCAGGCAACTTCTTTACTGACTGAGCTACCAGGGAAGCCCACGGGTGGTATACAAATGTTGAATATTTATTCGGTGGATCCAGTGGAGAGTGAAGAGTTGAAGAGAGTAGAGGCAGAATCCCTAATAAAGGAACCAACAGCCTTATGAGGCAAATAGGGCAGCGTGGGATCCGGACCAGTAATAGGGAACCTCACTTTGCAGAGAAGGGGAAGTCACACTTCTTCTCAGGCACAGAAGAGGAAGAAAGCTGGGCGGTAATGTCACCAGGGGTTTTGATTTAGCAGTGGGGAGAAACAGGTAGAGCTTCTGTGTCATACACTGGTTTGGGGTTCTTAAAAAGTTCATACATGGGGGAGCTTGGCTAAGCCGGCAGAGTAGGAAGACTCTGAGCTCACCTCCTCCCAAAGTCACTCCAAAATCACAACTAATTACAAAGCAGCTGTGAATGCAAATAACCAGAAGGCTAATACAAATACCTTCTACAACTAAAGATATGAAGAAGCGAAAGGTTGCAGCTATGAGCCCTGTGCCACACCAGGATTCGTGGCCTCTGGAGGAGAGATTCTATCCAGGTCCAGAGACAAGACAAGTCTTGATCACTTGAAGATTTTGTGTAATAAAGCTTTATTAAAGTAGAAAAGAGATAGTGAAAGCTTCTGACATAGACATCAGAAGGGGATAGAAAGAGTGCCCCCTTGCTAGTTTTTAGCGAGAAGTGATATACCTGTTTACCCCCTCCCTTTGTTCCGTAGGCATGGACCCGGAATGAAGGAGTTAGGCTTTATGATTCTGACTTGTTTTTTCCTTTCCTCGGCTGAGTTGACTGAAGAGAATATTAAGGTGCTTATTGTTTTTGAGAGGAGCATGAGAAGGCATAAAGCCTTCTGCTGCTGCTGCTGCTAAGTCGCTTCAGTCGTGTCCGACTCTGTGCGACCCCATGGATGGCAGCCCACCAGGCTCCCCCGTCCCTGGGATTCTCCAGGCAAGAACACTGGAGTGGGTTGCCATTTCCTTCTCCAATGCATGAAAGTGAAAAGTGGAAGTGAAGTCGCTCAGTCGTGTCCAACTCTAGCGACCCCATGGACTACAGCCCACCAGGCTCCTCCATCCATGGGATTTTCCAGGCAAAAGTACTGGAGTGGGGTGCCATTGCCTTCTCCGAAGGCTTCTGCAGCTGTGCTCAAAGAATAATTCATAAAGTTAATCATTGACATTTGTTCAAGGACTTTTACAAAAGACTGTTCCAGGATGAGCATGCAGGCTGCAGCTTGAGGCCATGGGAGGGATTGCTATCTGAAGCCCATTTGTGAGAAAAGTGTTTATGGCAAAGGAGTTTGCTGAATTTAGGGCTTAGGAATAATTAAAATAGTTAGAAGCTAAAGAGTTAAGGATTGCTGTAATGTTAGCATATTCTACTATAGCTTACAGAAATTAGGGACTTTAGAGATATTATTAGCTAGAAGCCCTTTCTAAGAAATGGTGAGCTTAGGATACTAGGGGCAAACAGGACTTAGAAAGACAAGAAATAAACTGAGGAATGTGGTCTGCAGCCCAGGCATTAGCATGAGTTACAGTGTATTCACAAGGACACATGTGAAAAAGTAGATAAGAGGATCGCTGAGGAAGGAACTCCTGTTGAGGGGCAACAATGATTTTTGGAGAAAAATAAATCTGGGTCAATGGGAACTAAAAATATCAAACATCTGACCTAATGCTTTTGTAAAAGTATAAAAGAGAATCATAAGCTTGAAATAAACAGGCAGTCCAAGAAAAATGAGAGGCTGCCTCAGTTTCTCGCCGACACCGCTCACCCCTTCAGGTTGAATCCCTGGCTGCTGGAGCTGAGCTCCGGCAAGTGGCGCCTGAACAGGGGACATTGAAGGGTAGGTAATTTGAGATTGTAACGTGGGGCGGTTAGGATTGTGCCTGTGAGTGGCCGGCACCCTTCTGCAGTTTAGGCAGGGTGAGGATGGTACAGAATGAATAAGAATATTCTCTAGAAGAATGGGTTTCTCTGCATCTAAGAATAGACAAATGTTTATTGAAATATTACTTCACATGTTATCCCATAGAGGCATTAAAGAAAGCACAGGAAGACTGTCTAAATTTCTACGTTTGTCTTATACTTTGCATGGGCCAGAAAAGGTTCCTGTAGATGCTTTTGCTCTGTGGAATATGATTAGAAATGTCCTGGACCCCCGTCACGAGGCTGTTAGCCTATGGGGGAGGCTATAGCAGTGGGTGGTGGGTCTCCACCTTCTCTGCAGATCATATTTTCTGCCATTGACGAAGACAAGCAGGGAGACTGTGCTCTACCTCCTGAGGAAGGAGAGGGCTTACAGGACGCTGCGGCCGGGCGCCCTGGCGAGCCCCCTCCCCCTCTACGCAAACCTTTAAAAACTTATCCACTACTTTCTGATTTAAGTCGATCGCTGTGGCCTCCGTTTGCACCTCCCAGGGCCCAGGAGTTCCCCACTTTGCCCCCAAAGCCTCCCAAAGCATTGCCTAAGGCTGAGGAAGATAAAAAGTTTTTTGTGTGTGTGTGTGTGTGTGTAGTAAAGTTTTATTAAAGTATAAAGGAGATAGAGAAAGTTTCTGACATAGGCATCAGAAGGGGGCAGAAAGAGTACCCGCTTGCTAGTGTTAATAATGAGGTTATATAATCCAAAGAATGTCTGGAGGTTGTAAAGACCTCCTCCGACCTACTCCCATAATTTACATTTTAAGATAACACTGTCCTCAGGCAAGATACATCCTTGTAAAGACCAGGTATACTCCCATAATTAACATTTTAAAATAACAGAAGGTTGAATCCAAAGACTGTCCTTAGGCAGGATACATTATTGGTATATAATCCTAAGGAATGTGGAGAAAGAAAAAAAGTTTGTCCTTTTTTCCTTGAGAATTCCAGACCCCTCTCTCTTTGGGGACCCCTAGACTCCCTATCAACCTGCCTAGGAACTGACTCTCTCATTCCCCCCTTTTCTTTTAGGAGAATTATGTTGCCTAGGGAAAAGGGGCGTCGTTCTCGTTCCATAACTGCTTCCAAGCTGATAAGGGGCGCTGTCCCTAAATTGGTGAGGCAACATATTCTCCTAATCCTCATATTGAGGATATCTGATCCAGGGGCCCCAAATAGTAGCTGGAGGAAGCTACAGCAGTAGCAGGAGTTTGAGCAACCATTTGTAACTTAAAAGCTTTCATGCGGCTAGAAACAAATCCAGTTATACAATTACAGATGCAGGGAGCAAACAGCAAGAACAAAACAACCAGAATTATTGTAATTAAGATAGTTGTCCACCATGGGGAATTAGTTAACGTTTTCCAAAGTGAAGCAATTGAGGCTTCAGGAGTGTCCATAGCCCTAATCATCTTGTTCATGTGGTTAGTAAAATGAGTAACATTTGTGCTCATATCAGGTATATATGTACAGCACTGGGTATGAATAATGGCACAAGTTCCTCCTTGTGCAGCTGTCAGAATATCTAGAGCCAATCTGTTTTGTAAAACCACCTTTCTAATTTGTGCTTGTTCAGCATTAAGAGCTGAAATAGCCTTTTGAGAATCTTGTAATGCCTGTTGAGTAAAATTAGTCAAAGCATCCACTCGTAACATAACATCTGTAGTTCCCAAAGAGGGAACAAACACTGCAGCCAAATAATCATACCAATAAAATACAGACCTTGCCCACCGAGTTCTAAGGTGGGGTAAATTAGCAGGCTTTTCTGGAAGCTCTGAAAATATAAAGCCATGAGTAAAGGCTAGACCCAGGGTGCATCTCCCTATCCAACCAGGGGGAAGCCATGCCCATAGGTAAGAGCCACATATCCAATAAGTCCCGTTTGGAGCAGGCCAGCGCGACTGAGATATCCAGTCCCAATTTGTGCCTGGCCAGACAAAGGGAGAACCTGAACTGGGATTGGAAAACACAGGAATGATTACATTGCATGTTTCCTGAGACAAATATCCCACTTGTTTCCAATCATTGTAATTAAGTTGTTGGCTAACTTTTGGGGACGGCTCTGTTTGTTCCCAGCATATAGAGGCAGTAGATATTAAACGTCCTTTTTCAGGAGTTAGCCATGTAACCTCATCCCATATTTGATAAACGTCAGGTAAAAAACCATTAGATCTAGACCTATTTACCTTATATGTAGCAAAATAGTCATTGAACCGAGACAATGTATAATCAAAATTAAAAGTCACATTATGTCCATAGTTAGAGTACAAAGTGTTGCACCAGTCCTAAAAAGTTTTTTTGAACAAAGGAGCTTTTAAAGCAGAAGCTTGCACAATCTGCAGAGCATGCTCCTAGGAGAAAACCCCCTTAGGGGGGCCTCACCCAGGCTAGGAGAGAAGGGAATGATCAGGGGACTTGGCAACGATATTAACCCCTGACGTGCCGGTTACTCCGATTCCAAAGGGAGTGGTTGGCCCCCTAACTGAGGGCATTGTAGGACTTGTGCTGAGGCATAGCTCGCTTTCTTTTCAAGGAATTTCGGTGGTGCCTGGTGTAGTAGATTCTGATTATATTGGGGAAATTAAAGTTTTGATCTCGCCACCTATCCAAACTGTGCAAATTAATAACAGTCAAAGAGTAACACAGCTTTTGCTTTTACCTTATTATCAGACAGAAAAAAAACTTCACTTCTCAAGCTAGGGGCCACGGAGCATTTGGATCTAATGATCTAGCCTTTTGGGTGCAGGAAATTACAGCTTCAAGGCCTTTGAAAGATCTTTTAATTCGAGGGAATAAAATGTCAGGGCTGTTAGATCCTGGAGCAGATGTCTCTTGCATTGCTGGAAAAGATTGGCCCTTGTCTTGGCCAACACGCTTGACCCGTGCCGGCCTGGTAGGAATAGGGTCAGTGCCCTCGGTTGCTAAGAGCTCACAAATTTTAACCTGGTCAGATGAGAAGGGGGCACAAGGCACCTTTTGTCCATATGTGATTCCTTCACTACCTTTTTATTTATGGGCGAGAGATATATTATCTCAGATGGGAATGCTTTTATATAGCCCAGATAAAAAGGTTACTAATCAAATGCTGCAAATGAGGTATAATCCTGATAAGGGGCTTGGTGAAGATCAGCAGAAAATTGTGTCTCCATTAGAGGCGGTTCCTAACAAAAATACAGAAGGTCTAGGATGTTCAGATTTATCCTAGAGGCTGTTGCTCTTGCTGCTGACCCTATTACCTGGAAATCTGACTATCTGGTATGGGTGGAACAATGGCCCTTAACAGCTAAAAAGCTACAGGCAGCTGAGGATTTAGTTGTGGAACAACTGGCAGCCGGCCATACAGAGCCTTCTAATAGCCCCTGGAATACTCCTATTTTTGTTATTAAGAAGAAATCAAGAAAATGGAGAATTGTTACAAGATTTCAGAGCTATAAACGCAACTATGGAAGACATGGGGGCCCTCCAGCCAGGCCTCCCTTCCCCAGTGGCTGTGCCTTTTCAGTATAATGTGATAGTTATAGATCTACAGAATTGTTTCTTTACCATTCCCCTGGCTGATCAAGATTGTAAGCAGTTTGCCTTCAGTCTCCCTTCAGCTAATTTTAAACAGCCCTAGAAGGTTTCTTGGAGAAGGCAATGGCACCCCACTCCAGTACTCTTGCCTTGAAAATGCCACGGACGGAGGAGCCTGGTAGGCTGCAGTCCATGGGGTCGCTGAGGGTCGGACACGACTGAGCGACTTGACTTTCACTTTTCACTTTGATGCATTGGAGAAGGAAATGGCAACCCACTCCAGTGTTCTTGCCTGGAGAGTCCCAGGGACGGGGAAGCCTGGTGGGCTGCCGTCTATGGGGGCGCACAG
>NW_011495064.1:15009126-15017295 GCF_000754665.1 Bison bison bison
GGGCTGCCGTCTATGGGGTCGCACAGAGTTGGACACGACTGAAGTGACTTAGCAGCAGCAGCATAGAAGGTTTCAGTGGAAGGTTTTGCCTCAGGGAATGAAAAATAGCCCCACCTTGTGTCAGAAATTTGTAGACCAAGCTGTGCAAAATGTTAGGAGAAAATATAAGGATTTATATTTGATACATTGTATGGATGATATTTTGGCAGCTCAAAAGGACAGAGCCTTGTTGCAACAAATTTTATCTGAATTGATTGAGGCTTTGGAAAACTGGGGTTTAAAGATAGCTCCAGATAAGATACAAGTAAATCCTCCTTTTTCTTATTTAGGGAAGGTGTTAAATACCCATACTGCAGCCCCTTTGCAGCTGCAGAGAGATCATTTACTAACTTTAAATGATTTCCAAAAATTATTAGGAGATATTAATTGGATACGCCCACATTTAAAACTGACTAGTGCAGATTTGAAGCCTTTGTTTGATTGCTTAAAAGGTGATCCTAATCCCAGTTCTAAGAGAGAATTGACTAGTGGGGCAGACTTGGCTCTTGTTAAAGTGGATGAGGCTTTAAATGATCAGTTAATTAGGGTTAATATTACCAGAGGATGGGATTTAATTATTCTCACCACGGAGCATACGCCTACAGGATGCTTGTGGCAAGAAACTCCATTGGAATGGCTCCATCTACCAGTGACCCCAAGAAAAATAGTTTTATCTTATCCCAGCTTGGTGGCACAATTAATTACAAAACGTAGAAAAAGAAGTGTGGAACTTTTTGGAAAAGAAGTAGCAAATATAGTGATTCCATTCAATAAGGATCAATTGCAATTTCTTTTACAAAATAGTGATGATTGGCAAGTTGCCCTGATAGATTCCTGGGGTCAAATTTTGTTTCATTTGCCCTTAAGCCCCCTTTTGCATTTTTTGAAAACTCATCCAGTGATTTTTCCGAAGAAATTTTCTATTCAACCTTTGGAAGGGGCAATTAGTTTTCACAGATGGTTCCTCTAACAGTAAAGCAGTCACAATTACTGATAGAAAATCCCATGTTCAGGTAACTGAAGAGACATCTGCCCAGAGGGCTGAGTTACAGCAATTATTTGGGCTTTTCAACATTTAAGAGACCACACCTTCAATCTTTTGACTGACTCCCAATATATTGTAGGGTTGTTTCCTCATATAGAGACCGCTAATATTCCAGAAAATAAAACTACTGTCTTCTCCTTGTTATCTGATTTACAGAAAGAGATTAAGCATAGAGATAAGAAATATTTTGTGGGACATATTAGAGCCCATTCCAGCTTGCCCGGCCCTTTGCATGAAGGAAATGCTTTGGCAGATGCATTAACTAAAGTAATTGCTTTAAACTTACATAAAAAGATTGACAAGGCCAAAAATTCTCACAAAATTCACCATCAAAATGCAGCTGGTTTAAGGTATGAATTTCATATCCCTAGGGAAACAGCTAGACAAATAGTTATGTTCAAACTGCCCAACATTTAATCCATCTCCACCATTAGGAGTAAATCCTCGAGGCCTTAGGCCTAATGCTCTCTGGCAAATGGACGTAACTCATATCCCGGCCTTTGGAAAACTGTCCTTTGTGCATGTTACTGTGGATACCTTTTCTCATGTTATTATAGCCTCTGCTAGATCAGGTGAAGCAGCAAGAGATGTAATTCAGCACTTGTTTCAATGTTTTTCCCAAATAGGACTCCCTGAACAAATGAAAACAGATAACACCCCGCCTTATACTTCTGCTGCTTTTAAGAGATTTTGTCAACAATTTTCCAGAGTACATTCAACAGGAATACCTTATAATCCCCAAGGTCAAGCCATAGTGGAAAGGGCGCACCAAACTTTAAAAAATCAGATAGCTAAATTAAAGCAGGGAGAATTTAAATATTCCTCTGCACATCATGTTTTACACCATGCTTTGTAATTAATCATTTAAATGTAGACACACAGGGGCAGACTACAATGATGAGACACTGGATTCCTGAAGGGGCTATGACTCAGCCCCTGGTCAAGTGAAAAGACCTCCTTACCAGAGAGTGAAAAGGGCCAGATGTGTTGCTAACTTGTGGGAGAGGGTGTGCTTGTGTGTTTCTACAGGATTCCACTTCTCCTGTCCGGATTCCTGACAGACTGTCCAGCCCCATGAGACCTCCAGGATCACAAAGACCCCTGAGGTCACTGAGATCCCTGGGGCCCTGGAGTCCGGGACTGAAAAAACATGGGAAGACCAAAAGCTCGTTGAGTCCAGGCCTGAAGGAGCCAGGGAAAAGCCACAGGGTGAGTGACTCTTCACCTGAGGCTTCACCACTAGTATATCACTTCAGGCACCTGGCGCTTCAGGAGAGACATGCTGATCGACTTCAAAGGTATTCTGCTCCACCTTGTCGCTGTTATCATACTCAAGCAACCACCTCCAACACGGTACCAACTTGGGGCCAGCTGAAACGTCTCACTCAGCAGGCTGAAGAATTAATAAAAAGGGGGAGACATGAGGCCACTCCTATAGTAATGTTTGTGGCTATGCTTGCTGTGTTGGCTTGTCAGCCAAGGCCTTCTAGCGCAGAAAAGGTTCATTGGGCCTATTTGCCTAATCCACCTTCTTTCCAGTCTGTTGATTGGATGAATGAGCCCATTCGTATTTTTGTTAATGATACTCTTCTTTTGGGTGGGGCTTCTATCTATCCTGATAATGTTAAAACAGTGGTCAGCACTCCCTTTAATTTTTCAGGCGTGTCCATTTATCCATCTATTTGCTTTGCCATACCTTCCTCTTTACAAGGAGCAGCTCTCCAGTTTTGAATGGATGTGTTAGCACTTCCTTGAAAGGCATGCTTACTGATTCTCCAAGAAGCGATGGCAAGAGAGACTTTTGGTCTTTACAGCTGCTGATGCTGGGGGCACAAGAAAGACTATTTGATGCCTTAAAAAAGGCAGCCCCTCATTTAAAGGACTATCCGAGCTGTGCACTCCCCACTCCAGACTCTGATGAACAAGGACTGCAAGTCTGGGAAAGCATAGGCAGGACTTCAGGCTTTCCTCATTGGAGAAATTGCTTGTATGCCCTAAGGTCACCTATTCCCATTGTTGCCACCAGGCATTTTCTGATCAAATGGGGGTGCCCCTATCTTTCAAATCAATAATGGGGTTTGATTTATGTAGAACCTTATAGGTCCACATGGAATAATTCATTTCTCCCTATGCCTTTAGTCAATGGCATCCCACTCCAGTACTTTTGCCTGGAAAACCCCATAGATGGAGGATCCTGGTGGGCTACAGTCCATGGGGTCGCTAGAGTCGGACACGACTGAACGCCTTCACTTTCACTTTTCACTTTCATGCATTGGAGAAGGAAATGGCAACCCACTCCAGTGTTCTTGCCTGGAGAAGCACAGGGACAGGGAAGCCCAGTGGGCTGCCATCTCTGGGGTCGCACAGAGTCGGACACGACTGAAGTGACACAGCAGCAGCAGCAGCAGCAGCAGGTGACATGATAATGGATGGGTTCCTCCTTTAGTGAGCTTCGATGGAACGGGTCCCATGCGGCCTGAGTTATGGAAAACATTGGTTGCTATGGCACCTGTGATTTTACACAGACCTTTAAAAGAACAAAGATACATTGTACGGGCCTGCGTACATTCTCCCTATGTCTTTTTGTTGGCCAGAAATCAGAGTGATTTGGAAGTTTCTGAAGGAGAAACTGTTTACAATGTTATATGTGTGAATTGTTTTATATCAAATTGTGTTGATGGGAATGATTATAATAATTATAAGGCTGAGATGATCATAAAGCAATCACCATATTTGATGGTTCCTGTAAAATTAGAGGGACAATGGTTGGATGATTATGCATTGAAAGTTTTACATGAACTTAATGGCTTAATTTCTCGACCTTAGGGATTCATTGCAGCTCTGGTTGTGGGAATAACTGCCTTGATTGCCATAATTGCATCAGTCATGGTTTCTACTGTTGCCCTGTCAAAAGAAGTGCATACGGCCTCGTTTGTCGGTCAGCTGTCCAAAAATGTCTCCATAGCTCTTACTACGCAGGAAATTATAGATAAGAAAATAGAAAATAGGGTCAATGCTTTAGAAGTAGCAGTTCTGCTTATGGGGCAAGAAATTACAAACTTAAAAATTATATTATCTTTAAGGTGCCATGCTGAATTTAAAATGGATGTGCCTTACCCCTCTACAAGTGAATGAGTCCATGCATTCTTGGGAATGCATTAAGAATCATATTTTAGCCATCTGGAATCATTCAGATTTTAGTATTGATATCTCTAAATTACATCAGGATATTCAGGATATGAAGCAGGCAGAGTCTGACTTTTCCTCACAATGGCTTTCTAATTCCCTCTTTGAAAATCTGGAGGGGTATCTTTCCCATGGATCCTTTTCTACAATAATGATTAATGACGCCATGTGCTTATGCCTGCTAGTTCTGATTTATGTAATAGCCCCGTGCCTTTTCAGAATACTCAGCCGAAATGTTTCTGCTCTATCTACTGAGTTTCATACCTATGTTCTAAAAAATAAAAAAGGGGGAGATGTCAGGAGCCACGTTAGGCATTACTGACAAAATGGAGGCACGGCCCTAACCCCCTCCCTTTGTTCCGCAGGCACAGACCCGGAATGAAGGAGTTAGGCTTTGTGATTCTGACTTGTTTTTTCCTTTCCTCGGCTGAGTTGACTGAAGAGAATATTAAGGTGCTTATTGTTTTTGAGAGAAGTATGAGAAGGCATAAACCTTCTGCAGCTGTGCTCAAAGAATAATTCATAAAGTTAATCATTGACATTTGTTCAAGGACTTTTACAAAAGACTGTTCCAGGATGAGCATGCAGACTGCAGCTTGAGGCCATGGGAGGGATTGCTATCTGAAGCCTATTGGTGAGAAAAGTGCTTATGGCAAAGGAGTTTGCTGAATTTAGGGCTTAGGAATAATTAAAATAGTTAGAAGCTAAAGAGTTAAGGATTGCTGTAATGTTAGCATATTCTACTATAGCTTATAGAAATTAGGGACTTTAGAGATATTATTAGCTAGAAGCCCCTTCTAAGAAATAGTGAGCTTTGGATACTAGGGGCAAACAGAACTTAGAAAGACAAGAAATAAACTGAGGAATGTGGTCTGCAGCCCAGACATTAGCATGAGTTACAGTGTATTCACAAGGACACATGTGAAAAAGTAGATAAGAGAATCGCTGAGGAAGGAACTCCTGTTGAGGGGCAACAATGATTTTTGGAGAAAAATAAATCTGGGTCAATGGGAACTAAAAATATCAAACATCTGACCTAATGCTTTTGTAAAAGTATAAAAGAGAATCATAAGCTTGAAATAAACAGGCAGTCCAAGAAAAATGAGAGGCTGCCTCAGTTTCTCACTAATACCGCTCACCCCTTCAGGTTGAATCCTTGGCTGCTAGAGCTGGACTCTGGCAAGAAAGGAAACTCCTCAAAACTGAGAGAGTTGCATCAGGCCCCTCATCACAACATGCATTTTGAGATAGCATTGGCACAAGGTGTTAGGGTTAGGGTTACGGCAGAGGAACCAGAGATCATATTACCAACATCTTCTGGATCATCAAAAAAGCAAGAGAATTCCAGAAAAACATCTATTTCTGCTTTATTGACTACGCCAAAGCCTTTGACTGTGTGGATCACAATAAACTGTGGAAAATTCTTCAAAAGATGGGAATACCAGACCACCTGACCTGCCTCTTGAGAAATCTGTATGCAGGTCAGGAGGCAACAGTTAGAACTGGACATGGAACAACAGACTGGTTCCAAATCAGAAAAGGAGTACATCAAGGCTGTATATTGTCACCCTGCTGATTTAACTTATATGTAGAGTACATCATAAGAAATGCCAGGCTAGATGTAGCACAGGCTGGAATCAGGATTGCTGAGAAAAATACCAATAACCTCAGATATGCAAATGACGCCACCCTTATGGCAGAAAGTGAAGAAGAACTAAAGAGCCTCTTGATGAAAATGAAAGAGGAGAGTGAAAAACTTGGCTTAAAACTCAGCATTCAGAAAACTAAGATCAAGGCATCCAGTCTCATCACTTCATGGCAAATAGATGGAGAAACAGTGGAAACAGTGGCAGACTTTATGTTTTTGGGTTCCAAAATCATTGCAGATGGTGACTGCAGCCATGAAATTAAACGACGTTTGCTCCTTGGAAGAAAAGCTATGGTAAACCTAGACAGAGTATTAAAAAGCAGAGACATCACTTTGCCAACAAAGGTTTGTACAGTCAAAGGTATGGTTTTTCCAATAGTCATGTATAAATGTGAGAGTGGTACCATAAAGGAGGCTGAGTGCCAAAGAATTGATGCTTTTGAACTGTGGTGTTGGAGAAGACTCTTGAGAGTCCCTTGGACTGCAGTGAGATCAAACCAGTCAAGTCTAAAGGAAACCAACCCTGAATAGTTATTGGCAGGACTGATGCTGAAGCTGAAGCTCCAATACTTTGGCCACCTGATACAAAGTGCCAACCCATTGGAAAAGACCCTGATGCTGGGAAAGATTGAGGGCATGAGGAGAAGGGGGCAACATAAGATGAGACAGTGGTTGGATGGCATCATCAACTCAATGGACATGAACTTGAGCAAACTCTGGGACATAGTGGTGAACAGAGGAGCCTGGCATGCTGCAGTCCATAAGGTCACAAAGAGTCAGAGATGAGTTAGTGACTGAACAATAACAACAACAAAAACAGACTTGAGAACTAAGTGCAAGGCATGATCCTGGGTCCCGGGTTGTGGAGAGAAAGCTATAAATTACATTTTTAGGAAAATTGGAGTCATGCTGCATAAAGTCTATAGATTAGATAATAATGATATAGTAACACTAGATTTCTGATTTTTATAAATAGATTGTGGTTATGTAAGAATACCCTTATTCTTAGTTTAAGGGAGAAAGAAGTATGATATCTGAAATTTATCCTTAATGGTTCGTAAAGAAAATTTTATACTTTATATGTTCATCCCAACTAATTACATATTTAAATATATAAAATTATGTACTTATAGATCTATATATCTAGGTACCTATATATCATTTTGTTGGCATTCATTTAGCAAGATTTCTTTGTATTCTTGCAACTTCCTTCTAAGTTTAACTTTTTTTTAAAGTTTAACTTTTAAAGTTCAAAGTTTGAAAAATAAATTTCTTTAGTAGAGGATTTCTCAGGGTTTTGATATCCATCCATTCATCCTTTCCACATTAATTGGGCACCTACTATGTGCCAACAAAATGGTCTAAGAATATCTAAGAAGAACATCTTGTGGGGATTCTTGTCTTCGAAATACATTTTGGAATATGGTAATTTACCTGATCACAATCTACTCTGCCAACCCGTTCATTAGCTCCCAAATGGTAAATGCCCGGTCTTGGAGATTGTGTTCCTCTCATGCCTGTGTGTCCCATAGGCTCAGGCCTGGGAGGAGCTTGTAAATGTTGATAACAAGGGAAGTAGGTGGGTAGGTGACTGAGTGTTGACTTATCACTGACTGCTGCTTCTCGTGGGCGTCACTCCTGGGCACTTTCAGCTGTACCCTCCATGCAGAATTTTCTAGGCTTCTCCAGGGGTCAACATCTTCACTAACCAGAGAGGGATTTTTTGAATAACAAGAATCCAGTGCCCTCACCTCACCCCGACCGACCCACCGCCAGGAGCAGAGATGCAGACACAGAGAATGGACTGCAGAGAGGCAGATATAGAGAATGGATGTGTGGACACAGTGGAGGAAGCAGAGGGCGGGACAAATTGAGACAGCAACACTGACATGTCTGCACTACCATGTGTGGGTAGATAGCTGGTGGGAAGCAGATGTATAGCACAGGGAGCTCAGCTCAGTGCTCTGTAACGACCTAGAGGGGTGGGATGGCGATTGGGAGAGAGGCTCAAGAAGGAGGGGATATATGCATACTTATAGCTGATTCAGGTTGTCATACAGCAGAAACCAACACAACATTGTAAAGCAATTATCCTCCTATTAAAAATACATTAAAAAAAAAAAAGGATTCCAGCCAAAAGCATGGTCACTACAGTGATACCAAAATACTGGGCAACTCTTTCCCTTTGACTCTGACTTCAAATCAAAGAAAGTGGAAGCCATAGTCACCAAGGCCTGTCACCACCACAGAA
>NW_011495064.1:15017436-15026415 GCF_000754665.1 Bison bison bison
AACAGCCGCCTCTATTGACTGGGAATTCCTTGGTTGGTCCAGGTTTACAGCACTGTTTCCATCTCCTCTCTCCTCACCTTGCCTCACCACCTTTCCAGTAGATTCTCAAAAGTCCGTGTTTACAAAATTAAATGTGCCAATATTCATCACAGAGACTGGAGCTAGTCGAAGTTTCAAGAGATGGTAGGGTTTGATGCCATAAGACCATCTAAAATTTTTTAAATTGCTTTCCTAAGGTGAAAACAAAATACACAGGGAAACAATTTTCAACAAACCAGACTGACCTTGAAATGCTGCTTTCTAGATTTGGTGCATCGCAGCAACCATCCCCAAAGCAAGAACTTGCACTGTCACACATGAATTGATGGCTTCATAAATCATCGAACCTTTGAGTTAAGTCACTGAATCCAGCTGCTCACCCATTACAAAAATCACTTAGAAAAATGCCACGGAAGATGCCTCTGTGTAAGTAATACGTGAAGAAGACCTATTCAGCAACTGTTTCTTAATCTCTCCAATGTACCTGCTGCGTGTGACAGCATTGTTGGAATTCTTGGCTGCAGAAATCTTACAACCACCAACGTGGAAGCTTTGCCTTACCTCTTGGTTTGCTGCCAGAGGCCAACCCTGAAAGCAAGTCAACACAGGGAAACCACTCTGCACCCGAAAGAGCGAAAGAGCGCCGGGGACCTCCTTCCCCAGGGCCACCCGCTGACACCACTGAAAGTGAATGCGACCACCTTGGAAGCCCCTTACACTGCAGCAGCTCACAGCATTCCCCTGCTAGTCACCCAAACACACCCGACAATTTCAGCACTAGTTGCATTTTAATTCTTGAAAACTTCCTCCAAAGTCGCCTAGTTTCTCAACTTAAAATTGCCAATATTGCGAAACAAAACTGCTCTGACTTCTGGGTGTGGTCCTCGCTCATAAAATCCACATGGCCATTCTCAATCTGCAACCACAGCTACCCTTTTACTGTCCACTTCGTTCCCAATCAGGGAGCTGAAGCAAGCACCTCAGCACAGGAGGAGGGAGGGCAAGTGGAGGACAAGGGAGACAATGCGATGTGTTTACAGCTCTCTCCAACTGCCTTAAAATTTGCAAAGATCTTACCCTTCGGGTGCTGCAAGGACTGGTACCCATGTCATAAGACCCTCCTCTGCCCCATTCCATCCCCACTTTTCCTAGGTCCCTATGCACACAGTGAAGTTGATCCAAGTGGGCAATTTTTATCAAAATAAGAGGTTTGCTATATTTATACATATAACCAAGCGTGGGGTGGGGGAACCCATGCCCTTCAGGAAACAAGAATTGTGACTTGCCACAAGATGTCAGTATATGTCCTCATGCAAGTTAGCTCTAACATTGATATGGATGAAATTTCAGAATCAAAGCTGTGTACACGTTATACCCTGAGATTAACAAGAACACACATTCCTGTTGCTTTTCTCAGTAAAGAAAGCAACAAAAGCCTTAGGGTACATTTGATTAAACACCAAAATAGAGGTGGGGTGGGTGACCTCCAATCTCACTGAGAACCCTATCCACATTTCTGAGCTTGGTGCCAGCATCTCTACAGGCTGGCAGCCTGGAGGAGGGAAGTGCTCACATATACCCCTCTTCTCTCTTCCCTCCCCATCGCTCCTCTGCCCCATGAAGATCTTGACTGGGTTCTAGACCCGAGAAAGTCTTCTCTCCCCAGTGATACCCCAAATTCAGGAATAGCTTTGAAGGAAGAGAAAGAGAGAAGGCGAACAAGTGAGTGAGAACCCAAAATAGAGAGGACAAACATTCCTCCCAGGGATCAGGGAAACCAGAGGAAAAGTCAGCTTCTGCTTACCTTTTTGCCATTCACAAAGAAAACCAATTCATCTGCTGTCATTGTCAACAGGTTGGGGGTCCCTGAACTCCAGGTACCACACGCCCGAGAGGCACTGCCAGTTGCCTCACTGCCCGGCAACTTGACAAATACACCTCCCCCAAAAAGGAAATGAAGTCAGCCCAGGGGAGGGACCAAGCTCAGAGCTTTGGGACACAGAGAGTTCTTGGCACAAGCCACCAGTTTACATAATCAACGAAAATCCAAACAGCCATACACAGCTCATCACACTCCCAACACGTGTGTCCAAGAGCACAGAGGAAGACACGGTGGATACAGTCTTGGTGCTAGACGACTGTGTGTCTTAGGCCTCACCCACATGGCAACTGCTTCATCCCCCTACTTGAAGACAGAGAAGGGAGAGGGGCCATGGTCATGGTCACAGTCGGCAATAGAGATGAGTCACATCCTGCAAGTCCACACTTGCCATCTCGTCACTCAGTTATAGAGGCCCAGACTCAGCACGTAACAGAGGGCTCACTCTCCCAGAGCTGGAGGAGTCTGGAGTCACCAGAGGCAGAGTCCAGTGCTTTAGATGCAAACTCTGGCATTTTACTCCAGCAGGTCTCTTCTCACTTTCAGAACTCATTGATTTTCATCTGTAAATGGGCAAATGAATGACATCAAGAGCAAAAGGCTGAGGGATAGATGATGTATTTGGGAAGTGCTTTGTAAATTGGCAAACAACCGAACTTTTTTTTTCTGTTGCAAATGTATTCTCAACAGCACAATCAAAATAATCCTTATAATAAACCATTTTTGAGGTTTCCTTTTTGTTTCTCTCTGTGAAACACCATAGATTAAACTGTCAGAATAACTCATAAACATATTTTAAAGTACTGCACCAAATAAAATATGCCTATCTTATAGTATAGGCCAAATTAATACAAAGCTGAAAACCTTCCCCATCCAGTTTCCATCAACTCCTGTATAAACACACATGCATATCACCTACCTGACACCACCAATGGGCTCTAAAGTCCAGCCCCCCAATGCCCCTCCCAGCTCTCTGTCTCTGTCTCTGACACACGCACATACACACCAGCATTCTCTCTGGTCTCCTACTCCGCTAGCCTCTCTGAAGTGGGTCACTTTCCCTATACCTCTTGAAGGATACAAGGAGGGAGAAAAGCAGACGTGCTTGTACAGAAGTAACTTAGAGAAACCAAAGACTGGCAGGACAACCACCACGAGACCACCAACCACCATCAGACAACCACCAACGCCCCTCTCACAACAGCCTCCACTTAAGCAGGAGATGAAATTCCACTTGTTGGGTGGCTGATCCTCCCAGTTTGCCTCCAGATGTCTTGATTTTAGCACTAAAGCCTTGACATATCTCAGTCCAGGGCAAATGAGGATGACTGGTCAACATAAAACAGTAGTTCTTACCCAGGAAGAGATGATGCCCATCCCAGGAACCTTTTGGCAATGCCTGGGGATATGTCTTGGTGACAGCAATCATCAGTAATCAATCTATAATAATAATTCCAACAACAACAATAATAAAAGAGAGTTTTATCTGAGCCAAACTGAGGCCTACAGTTCAGGAGGCATTCTCTCCGATAGTTTTGAAAAACCGTTCCAGAAAAGCATGGTTTGGGGAAGTTTTATATCTTGTCAGAAAAAAATTAAAACAACTACCATGATAAGAGTACATTTCTTCATAGTTTCAAAAAAAGACAAGTCAGCACACACACAGGGAGTCAGGAAAGCGCTGGTACCAGGAAAGGAGGCTTATCACCCAAGGAGCACCAGAACTGGTGTCCTAGAAGGGAGGCATTTATTTTTTAAATGGACAGTTTCACTCTGGTCAATGCAGACCATTTTTTCTTTATTGTTAAAGCAGATGTACAACATATATTTAATAGGTCACAAAACAGGCTGTCCTAGTTAGGATAAAGTTTAAGTTAATTCATGGATAAGCCAGAATGACTTCCTCATGCCTCCATATGTGAATATTTCCACCATCATTTCCCTCTTCTGATCAAACAAAATCTTTGAAAAGAAAGCAGTGATGACCAGAATCTTTGTCCCTTGATGCCAGAATGGTTGCTCCCTACCCACAGGTCTCTCAAGGCTAGGACTTCCTCTCTTTTTATTTTTTATAGGAAAAGAGTTGCCCAATTATTCTCTTTGAAAGTGAAAGTCTCTCATTCATATCTGCAACTCCATGGACTGTAGCCTTCCAGGCT
The DNA here is from genome assembly GCF_000754665.1 of Bison bison bison. Taxonomy (NCBI): domain Eukaryota; kingdom Metazoa; phylum Chordata; class Mammalia; order Artiodactyla; family Bovidae; genus Bison; species Bison bison. The sequence continues at coordinate 15,021,514 of NW_011495064.1, forward strand.
CCTCTGTCCATGGAATTCTCCAGGCCAGAATACTGCAGTGGGTAGTCATTCCCTTCTTCAAGGGATCTTCCCAACCCAGGGATCAAACCCATGTCCCCTGCATTGCAGGCAGACGCTTTAACCTCCAGCTACCAGGGAAGGCTAAATTGATTAATGGAACAAAGTAAACACAGAGGTATATGATGATGGGTAAACATTTTATAAGATATATTATCAATTATATCAAATTGTTGCTCCAACATTGTACATGTGCTTTTAGCAGTCAGCTTAGAGCAAAGAGCAGTACATATCACATGTACCTTGACAGCTAGGAAAAGAATAATAACGCATACTATGACGATGATAATCCTCTGTAAAGCAAGCTGAAACAAATTGCCTATTACTGATGGACTGTAACCAGATTATTTAAAGGATCTGTTTCCCATACATCTTTTAGCTTTTTTGCAATTTTTTTTCTAAATGTATAACCTACTTTTCCTCAGGTGTTGATATGAATGCAACAAGAAATGTGAGCAATGGCACAAACATCTCGTTTATCCAGCAAAAAATCTAAGGCAGCCCTGTTATCCAGTACTACCTGGACTAAGCGGTTAAGAGATGTCTGTTGTGCTCTAACGCTGTTTGCACTGTCCTCTGTCAAAAGTTTTGTCCTTTTGTCCTTTGACCAAAAGTGACTGATAGATTCCTAATCATCTCTCTGTGGACATATACTCCTGCACTAAGAATCAAGATTCCCCAAAGACTTTGCCACCAGCTATCTTGGTATTCTGCTAAAATGGATCTCTTGACTCCATAATGAAAAGAGAAAGAAGGTTCATCTATTGCCTTCTACAGAGACGATGGGCTAATTATTTTATTTACCATAATTATTTTATTTACCATAAAGACATTATGTGCCCATCTCTGAGAAGGTGGGTCAGTTCTAATGCCACATGCAAAGATAAAACTCCAGGGAGCACAAGCAATCTCACTGACAGCTTTGTTAACTGGAAGCTTTCTTAACACAGTATTAAAGCATGGATTTATTTTTTTTTTTTTTTGCAGGTTTTCCAAAAGTTATCTGTATGACATTTAATATTTGAGAGTAGCTGGCATAATATACACATGTTATTCTCTTTGAGACGTTTGTTAATTAAGGCATACTTTATTTCACGTATATTCCCAAATATGATATTTCCATCAAAGCCATAGTAATATTGCCAATGTTTCCAGTTGTGTCTTGCTATTAATATAATATCAACAACTTCAGATATGCAGATAATACCACTTTAATGGCAGAAAGCAAAGAGGAGCTAAAGAGCCTCTTGATGAAGGTGAAAGAAGAGAGTGAAAAAACTGGCTTAAAACTTAACATTCAAAAAACAAAGATCACGGCCTCCAGTCACATCACTTCATAGGAAATAGGTGGGGAAAAAGTGTAAACAATGACAAGTATTATTTTCTTGGACTCCAAAATTACTGCAGATGGTGACTGCAGCCATGAAATTAAAAGATGATTTCTCCTTGGAAAGAAAGCTATGACAAATCTAGACAAATCTAAAAGCAGAGACATCACTTTACCAACAAAGGTCAAAGCTATGGTTTTTCCAGTAGACATGTCCAGATGTGAGAGTTGGACCATAAAGAAGGGGAGTGCCGAAAAACTAACGCTTTAGAACTATGCTGCTGGAGAAGACTCTTGAGAGTCCCTTGGACTGCTAGGAGATCCAACCAGTCAATCCTAAAGGAAATCAACCCTGAATATTCATTGGAAGGACTGGCGCTGAAGCTGAAGCTCCAATACTTTGGCCACTGATGCAAAGACCAATTCATTGGTAAAGAGCCTGATGCTGGGAAAGATTGAGGGCAAGAGGAGAAGAGGGTGACAGAGGAGGAGATAGTTGGGTGGCATCACTGACTAGTGGACATGAGTTAGAGCAAACTCCGGGAGATAGTGAAGGACAGGGAAGGCTGACGTGGTGCCATCCATGGGTTCACAGAGAGTCAGACCTGGCGACTAAACAACAACAATCAATACAAGGAGAAAAAATTCTTATTAAACTCGTGTGAGTAACTATTATCATGAACTTAAGAATACTCCACATTCTGGTGGAAACAGGTAGAGAGGAAAGACAGAAGTTTTCATTCTGACTACAAAGGTTTAATTTACCAAATTGGTGTAAGTCATAATTAGCTTGGGCTTCTCTGATAGTTCAGTTGGTAAAGAATCTGCCTGCAATTCAGGAGACCTGGGGTTGATTCCTGAGTCAGGAAGATATGCTGGAGAAGGGAGAGGCTACCCACTCCATTACTCTTGGGCTTCCCTTGTGGCTCAGCTCGTATAGAATCTACTTGCAATGCGGGAGACCTGGGTTTAATCCCTGGGTTGGGATGATCCCCTGGAGAAGGGAAAGGCTACGCACTCCAGTATTCTGGCCTGGAGAATTCCATGGATTGTATAGTCTATGGGGTCGCAAAGAGTTGGACACGACTGAACGACTTTCACTTTCATAATTAGCTTAGGGGAAATGTTTCCTTATATCTGAAAAAGAAAGATAAAAAGCCAGTAATATTTCAGATCACAAAATCACTAAAATTATTATTCTATTTATCAGTTCATTCAACCCATAGAACTAATTCTTGTTTTGCTTAAACCCAATTTTTCCTTTAGTTTTATTACTCTTGCCTGATGATGGAAGGTGATAATGTCAGTGACCATCTCAAGAAGTTTGCAAGGTTTTTGTTAAGGCTCATAGAATTTGCCCAGGGAGACTGTGGACGATACACCCCAAGTAGAAAACACATTTGTTTTCCAGTAGTCCTTTGTCATTGTGAGGGCATCAGCCTTGCTGTAAGGGAAAGCTCTAACCCATCAAAAGAAAAGTGGAGTTTGCCAGGAATCCAGGAAGAGCCAAGCAGTCAACTTGAGTTTCCCAAGGCCCAACTATTTAATTTACAGCTATTCCTCACTCATCTTAATTCCTCTGAGTTAGGAGCAGACATTTGCCATGTTACAAGGATGTCAGGATGGCAAAAGTCTGACAATGAGAAGTTAATTTCCGCTGCAGTAGCATGGACTTTATCTATACATAACATAATCTCCGGAGAAGGCAATGGCACCCCACTCCAGTACTCTTGCCTGGAAAATCCCATGGATGGAGGAGCCTGGTAGGCTGCAGTCCATGGGGTTGCTAAGAGTCGGACATGACTGAAGTGACTTAGCAGCAACATAATCTTCACAGATTCTTTTGCTGTTGCCTTCACATGTGAGCAAACTGGGCATTTCCCTGATGCTCAAGTTCAGTCTCTGTGAAAAGGAAAGTCGATTCAATCATGACTTTGGTCTTTGTGACCCCATGGACTGTAGCCTGTCAGGCTCCTCTGTCCATGGGATTCTCCTGGAAAGAATACTGGAGTGGGTTGCCATTTCCTTATTTAGTGTAGACTCAATTTTGATGAAAGATAACATTTCATGTCAGGACATATAAGACTTCCAGGAATTTCACATAAAAATTTCTGGGACACTTATTTTGCATATTTACTAACAACATAAAGATAGTAACAACATAAAGAAGTAACAACATAAAGAAGGCTGAATGTTACTTTTTCTTTGACAATGCTTCCCATGACAACATGCTGGATTAATTTAGGAGAGAAAAATATTTCAAAGTTAGTTCTAAACCAAAGGACTTCAGTTATAATTTGAACATGGGAAATTTTTTCAAAATGTCAAAAAGGTTTTTTAAAACCTTTAGTCAAATAAGTCACCGTGGAAAAACATTTAGTCATTAATTTAAGCAAAGTGACAATAAAATATTTCAAAGGCAAATACAGAAAGACAACAGATTGCTATAATGTATTAAAAAAAAAAAAAAAAGACCTTTCACAATCCATTATCAAAACAGATCAATATTCTGAGAAAACTTTGTCCTCCTAACAGAGAAAACCAAATTCTAGTCCTGACCACTATCTTTTCTCAGGTCACCTCTTCCACAAACCACCCACAATCTACCATATCCAAATTTGTCTATCTTCTTTCTCATTTAGAAATAACCAGATTCTGGACAAAATCACTTTCTTTTTACCTTAACAAAATGCATTTACATTCCTCATATCTTCTTTTATTGGAATCATATCCTACTTTCCTTGAATATTGAAATATTTTTCTTATTGTTTCTAGTAGGTTTAATTATATTACTATTTTTAACCCTTAAGAACCTTCAGTCAGTTCAGTTCAGTTCAGTCGCTCAGTCGTGTCCGACTCTTTGCGACCCCATGAATCGCAGCACACCAGGCCTCTCTGTCCATCACCAACTCCCGGAGTTCACTGAGACTCACGTCCATTGAGTCAGTGATGCCATCCAGCCATCTCATCCTCTGTCGTCCCCTTCTCCTCTTGCCCCCAATCCCTCCCAGCATCAGAGTCTTTTCCAAGGAGTCAACTCTTCGCATGAGGTGGCCAAAAGTACTGGAGTTTCAGCTTTAGCATCATTCCTTCCAAAGAAATCCCAGGGCTGATCTCTTTCAGAATGGACTGGTTGGATCTCCTTGCAGTCCAAGGGACTCTCAAGAGACTTCTCCAACACCACAGTTCAAAAGCATCAATTCTTCGGCACTCAGCTTTCTTCACTGTCCAACTCTTGCATCCATACATGACCACTGGAAAAACCATAGCCTTGTTAGCAAGCTGCTAATTAGAGAAAGGAAACTCCTCAAAACTAAGAGAGTTGCACCAGGCCCCTCACCCACAACATGCATTTTGAGATAGCATTGGCACAAGGTGTTAGGTTTAGGGTTAAGGCAGAGGAAGCAGAGATCAAATTGCCAACATCTGCTGGATCATCAAAAAAGCAAGAGAATTCCAGAAAAACATCTATTTCTGCTTTATTAACTATGCCAAAGCCTTTGACTGTGTGGATCACA
>NW_011495064.1:15026515-15028205 GCF_000754665.1 Bison bison bison
GAAATCTGTATGCAGGTCAGGAGGCAAGAGTTAGAACTGGACATGGAACAACAGACTGGTTCCAAATCGGAAAAGGAGTACGTCAAGGCTGTATATTGTCACCCTGCTTATTTAACTTATATGAAGAATACATCATAAGAAATGCCGGGCTGGATGTAGCACAAGCTGGAATCAGGATTGCTGAGAAAAATATCAATAACCTCAGATATGTAGATGACACCACCCTTATGGCAGAAAGTGAAGAAGAACTAAAGAGCCTCTTGATGAAAATGAAAGAGGAGAGTGAAAAACTTGGCTTAAAACTCAGCATTCAGAAAACTAAGATCAAGGCATCCAGTCTCATCACTTCATGGCAAATAGATGGAGAAACAGTGGAAACAGTGGCAGACTTTATGTTTTTGGGTTCCAAAATCACTGCAGATGGTGACTGCAGCCATGAAATTAAAAGATGTTTGCTCCTTGGAAGAAAAGTTATGACCAACCTAGACAGCTTATTAAATAGCAGAGACATAACTTTGCAACAAAGGCCCATCTAGGCTACAGTTTTCCAGTAGTCAAGTATGAATGTGAGAGTTGGACTATAAAGAAATTTGAGAGCCAAAGAATTGATGCTTTTCAACTGTGGTACTGGAGAAGACTTCTGAGAGTCCCTTGGACCACAAGGAGATCCAATCAGTCCGTCCTAAAGGAAATCAGTCCTGAATATTCATTGGAAGTTTTAGGTAGTTAGAATAGGAAAAAGGAGTCCAGAATGGCGGTGGCTGAAAGACACGGAAGGGAAAAGCCCTCGAAAATAGAACAAAGGAAAGTCTGAGAACCAGAGTGAGGACCTCAGGAAGAGCAAACAGCACCCCCGGCTAGCCCAATTTACACAGGGCAGGCCCAGGGGGAGGAAAAAACATAAAAAGAGGAGCCAAAGGGCTGGGGGTGTCTCTCCCCTGCGTGCACGCACTCTCTCTCTCTCTCTCACTCTTCTTTTCATGTCTTTTGGGTCAGCATACCCTCACACCTCGAGGATCTATTTTCCTTTATTTTCTAAATAAAACTGAGCAGTAACATGGAGCTGTAACACTGTCCGAGATTTGTGACATGCCGAGGGCTTTAACGTCTGTTGCTTCAAATTTTTGTTGTGACGAGACAGAACCAAAGAAATTATACACTCCCCTGAGAGAAGGACTGATGCTGAAGCTGAAGCTCCAACAGGACACGTGATGCAAAGAACCGACTCATTTGAAGAGATCCTGATGCTGGGAAAGACTGAAGGTGGGAGGAGAAGGGGACGACAGAGGATGAGACAGTTGGATGGCATCACCGACTCGATGGACATGAATTTGAGTAAGCTTCGGGAGTTGGTGATGGACAGGGAGGCCTGGTGTGCTGCAGTCCATGCAGTCGCAAAGAGTCAGACACGACTGAGCGACTGAACTGAATTGGCACAAGGTGAATCATGCCCGGCCATAAAACAATTGACATGGATCTTAAAGAAAGGCAGATTTCCAAGCAAATACATAGTTCATTAACATAGCTTAAGAAAATATTTCCATAAGAAAAACACATTGGTTAGCTCAAGGTTTGAGATGGAGTTAAGTTCGGGCAGAACCAGGTGTCACCATGACAACACAGGATTAGAAGAGAAATTTCTAAAAAAGCGTCTGCCACTTGCAGTTTATTTCCTCCTGCCGCTTGGGGA
>NW_011495064.1:15028305-15033524 GCF_000754665.1 Bison bison bison
ATAACAAGAGGGTGGGAGTGAGGGGACATGCGGTATAGTCAAGACCCACACTCCTTGATGTATGACCCACAAATGGGAGGATAATCAATTGCAAAGGTTCTCCCCAAGGAGTGAGGAGTCAGAGTCTCCCATTGGGCTCCCCAGCCCAGGGCTTCTGCTCTGGGAATATGAGCTCCCAAAATGTTTGGCTTTGAAGGTCAAAGGGGCTGGCTTTGGGAAAACTCAGAGAGCTATGGGAAACAGAGCCTGTACTCTCAAAGGATGCACAGAAAATTTCACACACTCTGAGACTCAGGGCAGAAGTATTAATTTGAAAGGAACCTAGGTCAGACTTGCTTGCTGATCTTGAAGAATCTCCCAGAGAGGAGAGGTGGGAGCAACTGGGACTGACCCAGGGTACACAGAGCCTGGAAGCAGACATTCTGGGGGAGCTCATTCTACCAGGAGGACACCAGTGCTGCTGAGCACCATTTTGGAATTGTTATAGTAGCCACAACCCAAACATTGAGAATAGACACACACGGACAAAGAAGGGGATCCAAACACAACACTAAAGACAGTCATAAATCACAAGGGAAGAGAGCAAAAGAAGAGAAAAGGAACAAGAAAGAATTATAAAACAACCTCAAAACAATTAACAGAATGCAATATTGCATACCTATCAATAATTAAATATAGGTGGACTAAATGCTCCAGTCAAAGACATGGAATGACTGAAAGGATATAAAAAGAAGACTCATGTACATGCTGCCTACAAGAGACTCACTTCAGATTTAAAGACACACAGAAACTGAAAGTGAGGAGATGGAAAAATTATTTCATGCAAATAAAAATGAAACGAAATCTTCAGTAGCAACATTTGCATCAGACAAACTAGACACTAAAACAAAGACTGTGACGAAATACAAAGACGTTTTTGTTTGTCTGAAATAAAGAGTTTTAATTACTCACCTCTATTATTTATACTATCATTTCTCTTTTTTAAATTTTTGCCTTATTATACTGGTTATTATCTCCAGACCAATGTTATATAGAAGTGATGAGTAGATATCCTTGCCTTTTTCCTGACCTTAGAGAGACCAATATTTTTTATCTGTCATTTCTCCTAACTAAACAGTGAGATGGGAGCTTCCCAGGTGGCTCAGGGGTGAAAAATCCACCTGTCAACGCAGGAGATGCAGGAGACGCAGGTTGGCTCCCTCTATCAGGAAGCTCCCCTGGAGGAGGAAATGGCAACCCGCTCCAGCATTCTTGTCAGGAAAATCCCATGGACAGAGGGGCCTGGTGAGTTTCAGACCATGGGGCTGCAAAGAGTCAGACACAACTGAGCACACACACACACACACACAGTGAGATTCTCCAGAGTAGGAATTACGCCTTATTCATGTTTGCGCTCTCTGTTATGCCTGACACAGAAAGTGCCTGTCATTTAAGAAGAATTTAGTAAATGTTTATTGATGTATTAAATAAATGACAGCAGAAATGCACTGGGCCATAGTCCATTGTGAATCCTCAACACATTTGGAAGTGGTCTCTTAAAATGAAATGGCAGCTAGTAAACAGGCAATGACTAACAAGGAAATTTTTTAAAGAGTTAATGGTTTCAGGGAACTTCCCTGGTGATCCAGTGGTTAAGACTTTGAGATTCCACTGCAGTGGGCACAGGTTTGAGCCCTAGTCAAACTAGGGAAACTATGCTACAAGGTGAGGCCAAAAAAAAGAAAAAAAGTTGGTGGTTTCAGATTCTGAGTTTTATGCAAATATCACATTAAACTGTCTAGACATGTCCAGGAGAAAGTGAGCATTTTGACCAGGATGCTAAGAAAGACACATTGCATTACCCTGACTCTGAAATTCTAAGCGCACTAAGAACTGCCAATAGTAACCAAAACATTCAATTTTGCCAGCTGTGGACCTCAAATATGCAAAACTATAAAGTTGGCTAAAAATGATAAAAAACTGAAAAACTAGGACTTGTGGAAAAATAGATTCATCCATCTGATATTCATCCACAAAGTACCATGGCTTTCAACCAGACTGTTATTGAAACTTTATCATCAGGTTCAGCAGCAACTGCTGATCCGGAGCTTTTTGAAAAATAACAAATAATAGTAAGTACCATCAATGATTGAGAACTTATGCTAAGCATTGTGCTAAGAGTTTCAAATACTTTATGTCGTATCACCCACCTACACTTGGAGAGGTGCACTGCATCCCATTTTATAAATAAAATATAATGCAGATTAACACACATATGTTAAATTTAGAAAAATGGTACTCGGGGGCAGGGAAGAAGAGGGGGACAAATTGAGACACTAGCATTGACATATATACACCACCATGTGTAAAATAGATGGCTAGTGGGAAGCTGCTGTGCAGCACAGGGAGCTCGGCTCAGTGCTCTGTGATAACCTAGAGGGGTGGGATGGGAGATGGGGAGGAAGGCAGGTTCACAAGGGAAGGGATATATGTATACGCTCAGCGGATTCACATTGCTGTATAGCAGAAACTAATACAGCCTTGTAAAGCAATTATATTCCAATAAAAAATATTATGTGGAGATCACATTATTCCTAAAGATGACTTTTACCTTAAAGTCCATTGTATCTAAAATTATTATCTTGTTACCAGCTGTCTTTTGTTTAGGATTTATGTGTTTCATCTTTTTCCACCCTTTTCATTTTTAACCTTCCCATGTTTCTAAGTTTCTGGTACATCTTTTGTAAAAGCACATGGTTGAATTTTGAATACCGTTCTCAAAATCATTCTAAAGTCTATTTTAACTAATATACTTACATCATTTGCATTTTATTGATTACACATTTGGGCGTGTTTCTACCATTTTTCTTTGTGTTTTCTTTTGTAGAATTTTTTTTCTCTTTTTTTTTTTTTAAAAAAAAATATTGAGTTCCTGGCATATTTACTTTTTTATTACATTTTTTTCTCTTTTCTAGCTTGGAAGTTTCACCCTGCATTTCAGTTCTTATAATGGTTGTCCTTGAATGTTTATAATTTATAGGTGTTTTTAAAACTGCTTTGGTTCACTTTAAATGTTCTATTATTTTCGAAACCAGCCATAGTTTCAAGCCTTGAACCTTTTCTAAGACTAATCGGTCAAAATCTTAGCAATAAAAGTGCCAGAAGAACAACAGAACTGTTAAGAAAAGTGTCTGGTAGGTATGAAATATAAAAAATATTGTATGCAAATTGCAAATGCTTATAAAACTGGAAGCATACAGACCTCAAAATCTTCATAAGGTAAAGGCAGAAATGTTGACTTGCAAGAAAAGGGAAAATGACTCCTTTTATCTGAAAAAAAGTGATTTTTTTTTTAAGGTGGAAGGAACTTTTGCAATCTAATCCAAGCTCTTTGTTTTAGAGATGAGGAATATGAAATCCAGAAGGTGGAAATAATTTGCCCAAAATGTTGATCTGTGGGCACAAGATACACCATGAGATAATGTCTTTTTCTGCAGCTGTTCCGGATGGAGAGGTAGGTCAAAATCCAAGCATGAAATAATAACTGTGAAAACAAGGTCATTTTACATTAGTGTTTCCATCCATGTAGGCCTAAGAGCCCACTTATACCAATCAAGGAAAAGGGGAGCCTTTGGGCAGATTAAAAATAAAAGCCAGTTGTGGACAGTTATGGTCAACTGACTGATTTTTATTTGCCAATCACATGCCCATGATCCAGGTAGCTGCCACCAGGGTGATGGAATTTGCCTCCATTATTGGCAAAATTCAAACTAATTTTCCAGTACGTGGGTCAGAGTACCTCTCCACACACTGAAAGCTTTTTATTTACCATCTCTTTACCAAACTAATAAAGCCTAACAAATTAATCTCTAACTGTTGATCACAAGTTCACTAGGTGTATCTACAAAGAATGGAGCTTCCATAGAAAATCACCCATTACTTTCCAAACACATCTCTTATGCAGTTTGGAAGAAGACTTAAATAGTTCTTTCCAAGCTGATGTTTTGCAGAATACCAGTTCTAGCAGGTGTTTAAGGGATCTCTGGAAAAGGTGTTCTAGGGTCAAATACATAGAAAAGCTGGATCAAACAAAGCTTTAAAATAGTCAGTGCAAGTCTTATCAGACACTTTTTTGTACTTAATGCTTTGTGTATGGAGAGTTCCCCAGCTGATTCAAACAAGAGAATCTTATTCTCATAAATGCTTTCACAGAGTATATGTGGGAAAATATGATCAAAAGAAATACAAATTTTGCCAACAGCATAGTATCTTTCTCACTAAGTTTTTTTTTTTTTTTTTTTTTTTTTACTGTTGTGGAATATATATAACATAAAATTTATTATTTTTTACCATTGCCACCAGTTTTAACTGTTACAGTTCAGTGGCATTAAGTATACTCACAGTGTTGTGCAACCATTACCAACATCCCTCTCCAGATCTATTTTCATCTCTTCACACTGAAACTGCACTCATTAGACAGTAACTCCTCATTCTCCACCCCCTAGACCCTGGCCACCACCATTCTACTTTATGTCTCTGTGAATTTGACTCCTCTCGGTTCCTCACATAAGTGGAATCACGTAGCATGCTTGTGACTGGTTTATTTCACTTAGCATAATACCTTCAAAGGTCATCCACATTGTAGTGTGTATCAGAGTCTCCTTCCTTTTAAAGCCAAATGATATTCCACTGTATATATATATATACTACATTTGTTTATCCATGCATCTATCGATGGACACGGGTTGCTCCCATCTTTCGGCTACTGTGAATAATGCTGAAATTATTTATTAACCTTTATTTACTGCAAATTTCACTCTGGTTCTATTCTTGAAGTTGAAAAAACTTTGTCCAGAACATTCCTTTCACCCACAAAATCCTTTCTGATGAGTAAGGATTTCTGGCCCTGATTAAGGTTCTTAAAAGCATTAGATGGCCTGGTGTCGAAACTTCCCACAGATACTCTGTTTCACTGTTTCAGGGGAAGCATTTGGCTAGGTTTTGGAAGCATTTGAAAGGTTCCCCTAGAACCGTCCAAAGAACACATGTAGCTGTCTGACTATTCCTACTCCTCCACCCAGCCCTGTCCCTTTCCATAATAAGAAAGTCCTTTATACAACATGACTTCAGATCCAGATGGGAAATCTTTAGAAGCCTCCTGTGGGCAACAGGCAGCGAGATGTGTGACTTATCCTTGAGGATCCGTTTTTTTCTAATTGGATAAAGCTATTATCCTCTCA
>NW_011495064.1:15033624-15039808 GCF_000754665.1 Bison bison bison
TCATCGAGTATTAAAAACCTGCAGTTAACTTATTGGGTTGGCCAAAAAATTCATTTGGGTTTTTCCATTAAGCTGTTACCGGAAAACCCAAACAAACATTGTGGCCAACCCAATATTTACTGGGATAGAATTTTATTGATCTCCATCAAAGATCTTGAAAGCCTTAAAGAACAAAGAGGAGGTCCTGTGAGGTACTTTGTGCTTTTTAAAGCCCGCAAAGCATGAGTCAGTATCCTCTCCTGTTGTGTAAAATGGGAAGAAAGTACAGGGATGCTTTTAGAAATAAGCAGAAGACCACTTTGGCCAGTCAAACAATAGTACAGGAGGAAACAAGGCTAGGAAATACTAGGAAAAAAGCTTTCCTCCCTGGCTTCTGGAAAGTTAAGTTATTAACATCTTCCAAGAAGATAATGGGAATATTAAGAAGTTGAATTATCTGTTCCAATGGCAGGACGCAAGGGTCTGCCTATGCTGATTTGTACTTGATACCTTCCTCTTCTGTAAACCGAACCTTGTAGCTCCTGACTGTGCTGATTCTGGGTGCCCTAATGCTCTTGAGCCCATCCAGATGACCAGTACTTTGAGATTTAAATAAAAGTTGGGTTGGACTTGATCCTGCACATATGAGCACACATACTCCTTTCATTACAATTCACTGGGAATTTTCAGAAGCTTGTATATTCCAGTCATTGTGATTCTGAGTTGGACACCGTGGGGCTCCTGGGCAAATAGCTTTTTTGTGTCCCTCATTTCTTGATTACAGGAAATAGACTTCATTCAACCTCCACAACCTTCCCTGAGTTCCATGGGGCAGGTTCAAACAGTTGCTAATTAGGGAAATGAAGTGCTGAAGAGACGAGGAAGGAATAGTCAAAAGAAACAACCGGAATCCTTGGGTCAGAGTTCTGATTCCCCCTCAAGGGATGTACATAACAATATCTTTAAGTTGTTTTGCAAATACTGAAACCCCCACCAGTGGGAGAAATTAAAGGTATGCTGCCCACAAACACGGAGACCCGGGACCAGTTGGAACCTAAATGTTGGTGATGCTGCATCCCACTTACCTCACCACCAACCAATTAGAAAAATGTCCATAAGCTGAACAAGTCCAGTACTATAAAACTCCTCACTAGCCCCTTCAGGTTGGGACACACAGTTTTGAGGGCATTAGCCCACTGTGGCGCCCTTTGCCTGGCAAAGCAGGCTATTCTTTTCTATTTCATCCAAAACTCTGTCTCCAAGATATAATTCAGTGTTGCAGTACAGAGGCTTGATTTGACTTCAATTGCTTGATTCATCCTATCCTTTGATAGAATTCTCCTACTCTCTGTCATCTTCCCTCCTGCAACGTTTTTTTTTTCTCCAACTTGTAGCAACCCAAAGCTGGTGCTCAGTCTCTTTTCCTTGTTTTTCCAAAGCACTACCACATAGGCACTTATGAAGAGAAGGGTTTTATTAAGAATCTTGAGACACAGACAGGGAGATCACAGACCCTACAAATTCCCTAAGCTTGGATACAGGATCTCTGCCTATCTCTGCTCAGCTGTGTGCATCTCAGTAAGTCCTCTCCCCAACACCCACTCTCCCTTTCCCTTAGAAAATTCCTTGTCCCTTTGGTGAAAGGAGGAAAATAAAGGAGATAGGGGCTGCCTCACCTTGCCCCTGGGCTTTCAAAATTCTGCTTCCATCATTTTTGCAGAAATGGTTTTTTCTTCTTTGATTGATGCCAGCCAATCCAGAAAATTTTTTGAGGGATACTCTTTCATGTCAAAACATAGTTATCAAGATATTTTGTTAAATGCAATTCGTTCTCTAAGAGTCAGAGTTTACTCTTCACTAATCAGTATTAAACCTCTTCCTGATGACAGCTGACCTTTGCTCAGATCTTGCACATTTTTCTAAAGATACTGGGGGCTAGACAGAAATTAGGGCAAAATCCTGGTTGAGTCTTTTGCTGGCAGAATGTCTAGAAAGGTGCAATCTACATTCACATTGCAGTTTCCCCCTTGCCGGCCTGAACTCCATGCCCAATTGTAACTGCTGCTAAGTCACTTCAGTTGTGTCCAACTCTGTGCGACCCCATAGACGGCAGCCCACCAGGCTCCCCCCACTCCCTGGGATTCTCCAGGCAAGAACACTGGAGTGGGTTGCCATTTCCTTCTCCAATGCATGAAAGTGAAAAGTGAAAGTGAAGTCTCTCAGTCGTGTCCGACTGTTTGCGACCCCATGGGCTGCAGCCTACCAGGCTCCTCCGTCCATGGGATTTTCCAGGCAAGAGTACTGGAGTGGGGTGCCATCGCCTTCTCTGAATTGCAACTGAGCAGGATGCTATGGGGCGTTCCTGGGACAAGACCTTTACCCATTCCTCTCTGCTTTAGCTCCTGTCTGAAATATCTAAATAACAGTATTTGATGCACATTTCCTGAGTCACAGATACGAACAGTTACAGATATGAACCCCACCACCACCACCACCACCAAATGAAAGACTTCACTACTTGATACAATGAGCCCATAGCCTCAGACGTCCTAGAGCCTGGGGACTGATTATGTTAACCCCTGTGACACCACCCTGTTTCCTCACCATCAACCAAAGACTTGTGCACAAGCTGATCACAAACTCCCTTAGCTGGCTCTTAAAATGCCTTGCCCAAACTCTTTGGTGAGCTCAGGGCTTTTTAGGGTACTGATAAAAAAAAAAAAAAAAAAAAAAAGATGTACCACGTGAGAGTGCAAGCTAAGTTTTATTTGGGGCAAAATGAGGACTGCAGCCTGGAAGAGAGTACCTCAGACAGCTCTGAGAAACTGCTCCAAAGAGGTATTAGGGCAAGGTCAGTATATATGATTTTCATGAAGGGGAAGTTCAGTGTAATCAAGTACTTATTTTACAAAAGGTTTTCTGCTAGTCACAAGAAGCTGATATCACCATGAAGGGATTTAGTGCTTTTCTAGATATGAGGAGATACAAGGATTGGGATCATGAAATCAGTTCCTGACATTATCTATCTGCAGACCTGTTTCACCAGTTTTCCTGGAGCATAGAATGCCTCCCTCTCCACCCCGAACCCCTTTCAGGGCATGTCAAAGGTCAACAGCTACAGCAGCACAAGATGCAATCAACACAGAGAAAGTTGGCAAATGTCCTTGGCAATCACCAATTTGGAGCTGACAAAGGCATGAGCCACTGGACTCCTTGCATGGCCCTGCAACAGAAATTTTTCTGCTCCAAACTCTGACATTTCGGTTTGTTTGGCCTTGCTGTGCATCAAGCACACAAACTTGGTCTAAGAGCATCTCTGTGTCAACGCTTCCCAGCTCTGTCTTGGAAGTCCAGTTACATTTTCTCATTGAGCATGGACTTCTAAGGTTTGCTGGTTGAGGACCTGTACCTAAGGCAAGATTAAGATACCAGAAAAAGTGCTAATATTCATATCTTCAAAATACATAAGAGTGACTTGAAAAAGAGGTGCAGTGCTAAAAACCAAGTCTAGAAATTACAGAGAATTTTTACTCTTCTGGTGGAGGCTGCAGGATTAAAATTCCACAAGGTAATTTCCAAAAGAATTTTCTTACTGACTCATCTGGGCTCCTCTCCCTGCTTTCTGCAGTTCTTTCATATTTACAGTAAATTCCACCTTGATTGGCAGGCAGTCTGTATCAGCAGAGAGAAAACATCCTCTGCTCCAACAGGACTACAGCTATACTTGTTAGCACTAGCCTCTTGATTTCAGAATCCTTTTGAAGTTAGAATCTGATCCTAACTTACAACATCTGCCCATCCTTCCCTGTATTCATACTATCTAGAGCTCCCAAGGGCTTCCTGGGTAAAGAATCTGCCTGCCAACACAGGAGTCAAGGGTTTGATCCCTAGATCTGGAAGATCCCCTGGAGTAGGGAATGGCAACCAACTCCAGTATTCTTGCCTGAAAATGTCATGTACAGAAGAGCCTGGCAGACTACAGCCCATGGGCTCACAGCAAGTCAGTCGTGACTGAGCATGCACACATACAGAGCTCCCAAACTTGCTGCTTGTTCTCAACCTAGAACTTTTCTCATCTGCCTAGAACCCATAGGCAATGCCTAAATGCTCATCCAGTGTTTTGACAGTTCTTTTTTTGGCTGTGTTGGGTCTTCGTTGCTGCGCAGGCTCTTCTCTAGTTGTGGTGCACAGGCTCACAGGATTTGTTGCTCCAGGGTATGTGGGATTTTCCCCCATCTGGGATGGAACCCATGTTTCCTGCATCGGCAGGCAGATTCTTTACCACTGAGCCACCAGAGAACCCTGACAGTTCTTATCTAATATGCAGTTCTGACTAGATTTAGTACCTGATTTGTAACACATTAGAATTAGATTTGGAGAAGGCAATGGCACCCCACTCCAGTACTCTTGCCTGGAAAATCCCATGGATGGAGAAACCTGGTAGGCTGCAGCCCATGGGGTCGCAAACAGTCGGACACGACTGAGAGACTTCACTTTCACTTTTCACTTTCATGCATTGGAGAAGGAAATGGCAACCCACTCCATTGTTCTTGCCTGGAGAATCCCAGGGAGGGGGGAGCCTGGTGGGCTGCCGTCTATGGGGTCACACAGAGTCGGACATGACTGAAGCAACTTAGCAGCAGCAGCAGCAGAATTAGATTATAGTAGGTTGTGATTTGACCATGAAAAGTGAAGAGAAACGAAAGAGCCTTTTGATGAGGGTGAAAGAGGAGAGGGAAAAAGCTGGCTTAAAACTCAGTATTAAAAAAACTAAGATCGTGGCATCTAGTCCCATCACTTCATGGCAAATAGAGGGGTGGGGTGGAGAAAAGTGGAAGCAGTGACAGATTTCCTCTTCTTGGGCTCTAAAATCACTGCAGATGGTGACTGCAGCCATGAAATTAGAAGATGACTGAGTCTTGGAAGGGAAGCTATGACAAATCTAGACAGCGTATTAAAAAGCAAAGACGTCACTTTGCTGACAAAGGTCCACGTAGTCAAAGCTATGGTCTTTCCAGTAGTCATGTATGGATGTGAGAATTGGACCATAATGAAGGCAGAGCACTGAAGATTGGTAAGACACCCCATAAGTGTGTGGGAGATAGTCAAGACAGTGGAGGACAGAGGAGCCTGGCGTGCTGCAGTCCATGGGGTCACAAAGGGTCAGACACAACTTAGGGACAGGACAACAAGTAAGTGAGTCTTCACCCTCTGATGTCTTCTCTGCACCCTGCTTCTGAGACTTAACATGTAGAGGTGTTCTCAACCATCTCACTGCCTGCAAGCTCCCTGCAGCCTCTGTGAAGTTTACAAACTGATTTCAGCTCAAGCCTCTGGATGTGTGTTATTTCCCTACCCCTGCTTAGAATGGCTGGCCTTCCGTGCTCATGAGAATCTGATTGGCCCCCCTTTTGCCCTGTGTGCATGTGTGCATGCTAAGTCACTTCAGTCGTGCCTGACTCTTTGGGACCTATGAACTGTAGCCTGCCAGACCCTTCTGTCCATGGGATTCTCCAGGTAAAAATACTGGAGTGGGACACCGTGCCCTCTCCAGGGAATCTTCCCGACCCAGGGATCGAGCCCATGTCTCTTTTGTCTAACCTACATTGGTAGACAGGTTCTTTACCACTAGCGCCACCTGGAAGCCCCTTTTCTGTTTGAGGGTCACCTACTAGCTAGGATAATATCAATAGTATCTAATAAATGAGATCAGAGATAGGCAGAGGCCAGATTTATCTACTCTGTGGGCCATGGTAAGAAGTTATATTTTATTGTAAAATAAATTCCGTGTGTGTGTTCATGGGGATGTGAAAATTAAAATATGGAAACCAGTTAAAAAGCTATTGCACCGATCCTGGTAAGAAATAACTGTGCATATTGTGGGTTGAATGGTCTTCTCCAACACCACAGTTCAAAAGCATCAATTCTTCGGCACTCAGACCTCTTTTTAGTCCAACTCTCACATCCATACATGACCACTGGAAAAACCATAGCTTTGACTAGACGGACCTTTGTTGGCAAAGTAATGTCTCTGCTTTTCAATATGCTATCTAGGTTGGTCATAACTTTTCTTTCAAGGAGTAAGCATCTTTTAATTTCATGGCTGCAGTCACCATCTGCAATGATTTTGGAGCCCAAGAAAATAAAGTCTGTCACTGTTTCCATTGTTTCCCCATCTATTTGCCATGAAGTGATGGGACCAGAT
>NW_011495064.1:15039908-15077608 GCF_000754665.1 Bison bison bison
TATTTGCCATGAAGTGATGGGACCAGATGCCATGATCTTAGTTTTCTGAATGTTGAGCTTTAAGCCAACTTTTTCACTCTCCTCTTTCACTTTCATCAAGAGGTTCTTTAGTTCTTCTTCACTTTCTGCCATAACGGTGGTGTCATCTGCATATCTGAAGTTATTGATATTTCTCCTGGCAATCTTGATTCCAGCTTGTGCTTCATCTGGCCCCACGTTTCTCATGATGTACTCTGCATATAAGTTAAATAAGCAGGGTGACAATATATAGCTTTGACGTACTCCTTTTCCTATTTGGAACCAGTCTGTTGTTCCATGTCCAGTTCTAACTGTTGCTTCCTGACCTGCATACAGATTTCTCAGGAGGCAGGTCAGGTGGTCTGGTATTCCCATCTCTTTCAGAATTTTCCACAGCTTATTGTAATTCACACAGTCAAAGGCTTTGGCATAGTCAATAAAGCAGAAGTAGATGTTTTTCTAGGACTCTCTTGCTTTTTCAATGATCCAGCAGATGTTGGCAATTTGATCTCTGGTTCCTCTGCCTTTTCTAAATCCAGCTTGAACATCTGGAAGTTCATGGTTCACCTACTGTTGAAGCCTGGCTTGAAGAATTTTGAGCATTACTTTTCTAGTGTGTGCTGATGCTGCTGCTAAGTCGCTTCAATTGTGTCCGACTCTGTGCAACCCCATAGACGGCAGCCCACCAGGTTCCCCTGTCCCTGGGATTCTCCAGGCAAGAATACTGGAGTGGGTTGCCATTTCCTCCTCCAATGCATGAAAGTGAAAAGTGAAAGTGAAGTCATTCAGTCATGTCCAACTCGTACTGATCCCATGGACTGAAGCTCACCAGGCTCCTCCGTCCATGGGATTTTCCAGGCAAGAGTACTGGAGTGGGGTGCCATTGCCTTCTCTGTGCTAGTGTGTGAGATGAGTGCAATTGTGTGGTAGTGTGAACATTCTTTGGCATTGCCTTTCTTTGGGATTGAAATGAAAACTGACCTTTTCCAGTCCTGTGGCCACTGCTGAGTTTTCCAAATTTGCTGGCACATGTTTTATCAGAACTCTCCACCATGGCCCGTCCGTCTTGGGTGGCCCGACACGGCATGGCTCATAGTTTCATTGAATTAGACTCGGCTGCATAAGTTATTTTGTGACAGAAGGTCCTGGTCGGGAACATAGGATTAACAAGCCACCACCAACCAGAAGAATTCGGGAAAGTTCAAAAGGAGACACCATATTTCCTACCACCTCCTAGAATCCTTTTTGGCTTCCTTCTTGGCTGAGTAATGCATGCGCCACCAGGAAGGACCCTGAGTCAGAGTAATTGGCCGGAGACAATCTGGAAACTAATGCAATCACCACAAAACCTGAGACTTCGAGCCACATAGCAGAACAGTTCTCCTGGGTTCCCTTACCCTACTGATCTCTACTTGGGTGCCCCTTTCCCAATAAAGTCTCTTGCTTTGTCAGCACATGTGTCTCCTCAGACAATTCATTTCCAAGTGTTAGACAAGAGCCCCCTTTCAGGCCCTGGAAGGGGTTCCCCTTCATGCAACAAAATCTGCAAGCACTTTGATCTTGGGCTTGCCAGCCTCCAGAACTAATTGTTTGCTGGTTACTCCAACCAGTCTATGGTATTTTTTTGTTATAGCAGCTTGAATGCACAGACAGAGTATAAATGATATTTTAAATTATTTCATTATTTGAGATCACCTGTTAAATGAGCAGGAAAACAATCTTAAGGTTGAACACTGGGGAATTCCAGGACTTAAGGTTAGAATCAGCAGAAGCCAGACAGGAGATGAAGAAGGAGTGGCTGGAAACATAGAAGAGAAACCAGTAGAGCGTGGTATCCCAGAAGCAAGTGGAGACAGGATTTTGAGAAGGATTAGTGAAAACCTATTTCAAATATTGTTGAGAATCTGAGTCAGATAAGGAAAGAGAACCGAATATTGGCAAAACAAGACGAAAGTCTCTGTTGGCCTTCAGAGGAGTGGTTTCAGTGGAGGGATGGACTGGAGATGGATGAGGAGAGAATGGGAGGAGAAAAATAGAGAAAAGTCTTTCAAGGAGTGCTGATACAAGAGGTCGGTAGCTGAAGCTGGTGTGGGACCATGGAGGGTTTTTTGAAAGAGGAGTCTTAGAAGCAAGAGTTGTTTACACACAGCCATAGAAGGGAGAGTATTTTCTCACTGAATTAAGAGGTAATGTCATAAGTGGATGAAGAGCAGGGGCTTGGGGGTTGAAAGTTCACAGAAGGGAGGAAATTTGGACAAGCTGACTCAAGTAAAAGACCAATTGATGAGGGAAATATGGTTAAGATGACCTAGGATCCATTTGTAATGTGTGCTCATCAATTTAGAGCGAGACCAGGCTGCAGGCTGGTGTGGAGGCCCAGATAAAGCTGAGAGATTTTCCCAGAATTGGGGTTTGCCAGATATGTAATGGGCTGGGGAGAGGGCATAGCAAGAGAATCACTGGTATGAGTAAGGAGCTAGTTATTGTATTAATGACAATCAGTGGAACCAGGTGGGATATGGAGGGAAGTAAGGCTATGAGGGGGGATGAGAGAAAGTAAAAAGTGGTAGAGTCCATGGTTCTTAATATGGTTGAAGAATTGTTCTAATGGGACTTCCGAGGTAGGTCAGAAGTAAGATTTTGGAAGAAATGAGTTCTTGTGATGACAGAATATGTTTGAGTGAAGATACTCTAGAACAATGGTCAGCAAACCATGGCATTTGTCCAAGGGAGTGAAATATTGAAGTTCTATAAAAATCTAAGTTTTTTTGCAGGACACCACCAAAATGGTGAAGATCTATGTAAGAGTGAAAGCGTCCAAGAGAATAAGACATTAAAGACTCTGTGTTGGCTGAGATTTCATCTTTTAGAATCAGCTGGAACTGGCTTGGGCAGATAGAAAGGAAGCTCATGCTACACATCTAAGTGCTTAATTACTCTGATTCATTGACCAAGAAACCCACGAGTTTGCCAGATTATTCAGCCAAAAGCAAGAGAAGCCTCTGAAATTAGTCCAATTAATGAAAGCTCCCGGCCACCTGGGCCTTGTAACTCAGAAGATCCTGTGATGAGCAGTGTCTGCAGCAGATAAGGATACTATACAGAATTTCTGTCCAGCCCCAGAATCATCCAGAACCCAAAGGTATTGGAGCAAAGTTGTGTTCTTCTCATCGTCTATTTTCCTATAAGAAACAGTATCTGGCCAACTAATGAGCCCTAGCTGAGACTGAATGCCTGACCATGGAACCCAAGGTAAAATTTCATCATGGCTGTTCACTAAGAGCTGAGGATTATCTGAATCCGAGTTTACAGCATTAGGCATGCACAACACCATGCTGTAATTGAGCTGAAATGGTTCTAAAACGTAAGCAAGTTGGAAAAACAGGTGGCTCAGTCTTCCATGGCACCTACTCCAGCTATATTGCCACTACAATTGGAATCACATCTGATTAACTTTCCAAAACCCCACAGTCATTCTCCAAGACCCATCTGCCTTATGGCTAGACCAACAGACGAATTAAGTGAGAATATGGAAGGAATCACCATTTTTGTGTCTTTCAAGCCTTCAATGGTGGTACCAACTATTGCAGTTTACCCAGGGATTGGTAGGGAAAAGAAGTCCCAGGGTCTTCTGCTTGGATCTCCCTACTTTATTAGCCTTCAGTCCACAAGTGAAGGTGGTGATTCTGCCAGTTACCAGTGGACCTATTTCAATCGTGCATTCAAGAACTTAGGGGGAACTGAGATTGGGGTAGAAAAACTATCATATCTAGTGGTTATTCCAGTGAAATTATTGGGAAGACAGGTGAACGTACAAGTTTGAAGACACTGTATATGATTTGGATATCAGGGCTGGAGGTATGTACAGAAACGTGGCGTTGTTTTTCAGTTGCTAAGTCATGTCCGACCCTTTGCAACCCCGTGGACTGCCGAACACCAGGCTTCCCTGTCCTTCACTATCTCCCGTAGTTTGCTCAAATTCATGTCGAGTCCGTGATGCCATCTAACCATCTCATCCTCTGCTCTCTTCTGCTTTTGCCTTCAGTCTTTCCCAGTATCAGGGTCTTTACAACTGAGGCAAATTCAGAGACTTAGGTCCACTGTGAGGTTGATTTAGACTAAAATTTTGCTTATCACCCAGCCTCCATGGCCCCCCACTCTGGCAGGCTATGGATACATTTTAGGTTCACGGGGATTAACATTTTCTGCTCCTTCTATAATCCTTTGGGAAACACACCCAATCTTACAAATTTAAATGCCGTACATTTCTGTATGTATGACAAACCTAGACAGGGTATTAAAAAGCAAAGACCTCACTTTGCTGATAAAGGTCCATATAATCAAAGCTATGGTTTTTCCAGTAGTCATGTATTGATGTGAGAGTTGGACAATAAAGAAGGCTGAGTGCCGAAGAATTGATGCTTTCGGATTGTGATGCTGGAGAAGACTTTTGAGAGTCCCCTAGACAGCAAGGAGATCAAACCAGTCAATCCTAAAGGAAATCAACCCTGAATATTCACTAGAAAGACTGATGCTGAAACTAAAACTCTAATACTTCGGCTACCTGATATGAAGAGCCAACTCACTGGGAAAGACCCTGATACTGGGAAAGACTGAATGCAAAAGCAGAAGAGAGCAGAGGATGAGATGGTTAGATGGCATTGCAGACTCGATGTGAATTTGAGCAAACTGTGGGAGATAGTGAAGGACAGGGAGGCCTGGTGTGCAGCAGTTCATGAGGTTGCAAAGAGTCAGACTTGACTTACCAACTGAACAACAACAACACATTTCTGTACATACCTCCAGCCCTGATATCCAAATCATATACAGTGTCTTCAGACTTGTGCATTCACCTGTCTTCCCAATAATTTCACTTGAATAACCACTAGATATGATAGTTTTTCTACCCTAACCTGGACTCAATTCCTCCTCTACCTTTTTGTAAAATTAATTTTTATTGGAGTGTAGTTGCTGAATCAGTTTTATATATATATATATATCCCCTATTTTTGGATTTCCTTCCCATCCAGGTCACCACAGAGCACTGAGTGTAGTTCCCCTTGCTTACAGTGACAGGAAAGTGAAAGTGAAGTCGCTCGGTCGTGTCCGACTCTGCGACCCCATAGACTGTAGCCCAGGCTCCTCCGTCCATGGGATTTTCCAGGCAAGAATACTGGAGTGGGTTGCCATTTCCTTCTCCAGGGCATCTTCCCAACCCAGGGACTGAACCCAGATCTCTCGCATTGCAGGCAGATGCTTTAACCTCTGAGCCACCAGGGACTCTGCTTACAGTAGGTTCTCATTTATTTTATATATCAATCCCAATCTCCCAATCCATACCACCCACCCCCTCTCCCCCCTTGGTGTCCATATGTCTGCTCTCTACATCTGTGTCTCTATTTGTTTTGCAAAAAAGATAATCTATACCATTTTTCTAGATTCCACATATATTTGTTAATATACTTTAAAAAATATATTTCTCCACAGATAATCACCCATCACAGTTTCAATCAATTGCTCAGGTCAAAAAATATCTCAGCATTATCCCTGACTTCTCTCCTTGTCTCACATATTACCTCCAATCCATCAGCCATGATATTGGCTCTACCTTGAAGATATAATGTAAATTCAACCACTTTTCACTCTCTCCATCACTACCACTCTGGTTCTTACCATCACCCTATCTCACCTAGACTACTGTCCTAACCCCTAGGTTGTTTGCTTTTTTTTTTTTTTTTTAATTTGAGTCCTTATTGTCCATTCTCCACAAAGTAAGCAGATTCACTTTTTTAATACTTAGCTCATGTCTGGCACCTGTCCGACTTCTGCTCCTTATTGAATAGAACACACTGCCGTCTTCATCACTCCCCATTCACTTAGGTTAAGTCAAAGAACCACAAAATTCTTCCAAACACTCTAAAACCATCAAAATGTAAGTCTAGGCTTCAGGAGGTTTGCCAGACCTTGTATCTGAACCTTGTCTTTGATTCTCAGCCTTTTAAAATGACACTTCCTAAGCTTTCATTCTCACCTTAGCCCTTCATTTGAGTTCAACACCTCTCTTGCACCAACTTCTCAACAAACCCCTGAGGTGAATGGGTTATAATCTTTCAAACTTGTTTCTTCTCACATTTTTATTATTCTCCAAGTCGTAATAGAAAGAAAATGGATTTGGTAGTTAACCAGGCAGTCTTTCAAATCTTGTATCTTTTATCAATAGTATGGACACAATACCAATTTATCAGGATTTTATGACATAAAAAGGGACAAAATATACAAAATGCCTGGCTATAGTCAGATCTCAATAAATGCTCCCTTTTCCCCCAATATCTACTTAGTTTCCCTTCTTTTTCTTTATCCTGCTTTCTTCTTGAATCAAAAGTCAACTTTGTATACACTCAGCCAAAGGAAATCTTCCAAGATAAAATGGAAATTGAACAGATGGCCAAGTTGCTTTGACATTCTCAAACCCAGCTTTCAATGATGGGAAGTAATATTTCCAAGTGAAGGCAGCAAATGGTGCCATTTGAGACTAACTTAATTCTTTGGCTTCACTTGATTTGAGGAGACCAGGTTTTACTCCCCAACCTGTCCAGCCTGAAATACTGTAAAAATGACCAGTTTCTTCTGCTGCCAAAAGTAATAAGATCTCAGAAATATGGTGGCTCAGAGAAGGGAATTCAACGTGGAGTTGACTTCATTTGATAGGATACTTAAACCTCAGTGCCTGCAGAGAAACTCTGTTTTGTTGAAATATGAGTGTATTTGGCTCACACCATGTTTTCATTTATATAATATACCTTAGTCTAGTAAAAAAGAGAAAAAACTATTTCTTTTCAAAGAAACCTGTTCTTAAAATGTGTCCCCCATTTAATGACAGGAAGCAGGGGAGTGGTATATACACTGCTGGAGAGTCCTGAAAAAAATAGGCTGCTGGAGATCTTTATATGGGAAAACTATGATCATAAATACAACCAGCAGCCTGCATGCAGACAAGGTGATTTGTGTTTTAGTTTAGCCGCGCACATCTCTGATTACACCTGCAAAATGTTGCCAGGGAACTGGAACCGACCAGAGCATCTATCACTTAGCAGCAGTTTTCTTTGTTCATAAGCTATTGCTTGTTGCTGTTCAGTCACTAAGTTGTGTCCGACTACTTTGAGACGCCATGGACTGCTGCCTGCCAGGCTACTCTGTCCACCAGATTTCCTAGGCAAGAATACTGGAGTGGGTTGCCATTTCCTTCCCTAGGGGATCCTCCCAATCCAGGGATCAAATAAACGTCTCCTGCCTGGCACATAGATTCTTTATCACTGAGTCACCTGGGAAGCTCCTATCTATTCCTACATGTTAATTATCCCTGATTAAAAAGAAAATAAATTCTTGTTTGGAGTTTCTAACAGCATTATTTTCTGTTTCATTTATAAAGAAACAGTTGTTGCAGTTCAACGGGCCCTTGAGAACCCTGTTGCATGGAACTGAGGCTACTAACTCACCACTCATGTTTCCATAGCTGACACAATCTCCTACCTGGAAAAACAGCTCAGGAAAGAGCTCAGGAAAGAGCTACATCTCGGGCAAGTGTGGGTGACTGCCCCGCCCTTCCTGAGCACTTGATTCCACCTCCCCTGGAATAAATCTGTGGTATAGAAAAGTGACACATAGCTTCTATCAAAACGGATGACCTGGAGAGCTGTATTCAGCAACCACCCCAGCAACTCAAGTAAGTGGGTCCAACCAAGAGAGCAGAAATCACTGAGCAAACTTGAGTGGCTTGTTCATTGAGCTCAGGTGGGATCTTACTGCAGTCTTTGGACTAAATATGCTGGTTGTTGTTCAGTCGCTCGGTCCTGTCCAGCTTTTTGGGACCCCATGGACTGTAGCACGCCAGGTTTCCCCGTCCTTCACCATCTTCCAGAGCTTGCTCAAACTCATGTCCATTGAATCAGTAATATCCCCCAGCCATCTTGTCCTCTGTCGTCCCCTTCTCCTCCTGCCTTCAACCTTTCTCTGCCTTCAACCTTTCCCAGAAAATAAGTATGCTGGATCAGGTAGCTTATTTTCCATGTTTAATTAACAACATAAGTAAAAACAGTGGGGGCAGAGAGCAGCTACCACAGGTACTAAAAGGAATCAATGTTCACTCATCAGTTCAGTTCAGTTGCTCAGTAGTGTCCGACTCTTTGCAACCCCATGGACTGCAGCACACCAGCCCTCCCTGTCCATCACCAATTCCCAGAGTTTGCTCAAACTCATCCATTGAGTTGGTGATGCCATCCAACCATTGCATCCTCTGTCACCTACTTCTCCTCCTACCTTTGATCTTTCCCAGCATCAGGGTCTTTTCCAATCATTTGGCTCTTTGAATCAGGTGACCAAAGTATTGGAGTTTCAGCTTCAGCATAGTCTTTCCAATGAATTTTCAGGACTGATCTCCTTTAGGATGGACTGGTTGGATCTCCTTGCAGTCCCAGGACGCTCAAGAGTCTTCACCAACACCATAGTTTAAAAGCATCAATTCTTCAGCACTCAGATTTCTTTATAGTCCAACTCTCACATCCATACATGACTACTGGAAAAACCATAGCTTTGACTACGTGAACCTTTGTTGGCAAAGTAATGTTTCTGCTTTTTAATAAGCTGTCTAGGTTGGTCATAACTTTTCTTCCGAGGAGCAAGTGTCTTTTAATTTCATGGCTGCAGTCACCATCTGCAGTGATTTGGGAGCCCAGAAAAATAAAGTCTGTCACTGTTTAATTTATTTCCCTTCACTTAGAGGTTAAGTTGGAGCCATGGTAAAGCCCACATTTCCTATACTAGTGCAATAGTATCTATATTTTTTCCATATGCAATAAATAATTCTGCAAAAGCAACATCATGTTTCCACACAAATCTATGACACACTTTACTACAAGGTCTGTGCAAATAATAATTTTTTAAAAATCAAAAAGGAAAAAAAAAGGAAAGTGTCTTGTTGGAGATCAATAGGACACTAGTGGGGACCCTGATAAACTACAGAGCGTGTTGAATGGCATGTGCTTAGAATAAAAGGGGTGGCTGCCAATCGGTACCCACTTACTGTAGTCATATGGAAATTCAGGTTTAAAGGATAAGTGCATTGTTGTTATTTTTCATTTATTTCAAACACTATTTAGTTTAAACAACCAAAACATTCCCGAGGCTCCATAATTTGCAAACTCCAATTCAGCCAATCACTCTGACTTGGCAGAGACCCTTGATGTTGGGGGAGCAGTTGAGGTCCGAGGCCAGTCCTGACATGGTGACCAAGGAAGACAGGGTATGAAAGGAAGATTATGAGTTCAACACGGGGCCACCAAGTTTGGGAGAGGAACCCAGAGACTTGAGGGCATTTTCCTGGGAGCCCACCAAAACTCAGGAAGCATGAGAAGGAGGAGTGGGGTCTGAGAATTAACCACCCAAGAAGTGAGAGGGAGACCAATGCAGGGGACAATCACAAATGTAAGGAGGGAGCGGTCACTTGAGAGAAATCCTGCTCAGGGTAAAATCCTTTATTTGGTGTGTTAGTCAGTCTGGGCTGCTGTAACAAAAATGCCATAGTCCTGGTGGCTTAAACAACAGAAACCTATTTCTCAGACTGGAAAGTCCAGGATTAAAGGGCCAACCTATTCAATTCCTGGTGAGAACAGTCTTCCTGGTTGTGTCCTCAGATGGAAGAGTGAGAAAGGAAGCAAGCTGCCTTGTTTCTCTTATAAGGGAACTAATTCCATCATGAGGGCTCCATCCTCATGACATAATCACCTCCCAAAGGCCCCACTTCCTAATACCATCACAATGGAGACTAGGGCTTCAACATATGAGTTTTGGAGGGACATGAATATGCAGTCCGCAGCACTTGGAAAGGACAGTTAAATGCTCACTGTATCTGGCCAGTATGAGGTCCTTAGCAGTGCTCTTAGTGAGTGGTGAACAGACTAGAAGATGGACCCGCTGACCACACCTGCTGGTATTCACACCCAGTGTGAGCCCTCTCACACTGTGCTAGGGTGGTCTGTGTGTCAGAAGGAAAGATGAATGTCTGGGTGAGTAAATGGATGTGTGGACTGACTTACAAAGAAAACAGCTCTGGCAATTTTGTCTGTCCTTGGAGCACCCCATAAGTAGAATGCTATATCCCTTAGGATTATCTTACTTCATTTCTGTGTATCTGTGGGGAACATGTGAGACAATCACATTAAAGGTCATTTTCAGGTCTGCTAGCCAGCTGTCACTCGTTGGGTACTAGTTGAAGGTCATCCTGATACAAACATCTAATATTTCCTCAGTTCCAGTTCTTGGTTTCAGAGGCCCCCATGGCTGTGTGATTTCCACTGCAAACCTGCCAAAATGAGAACAAGTCCCATGAATCAACTGCTGCTGAAGAAGCCAGAATCTATGAGCATTCAGAGAAGGCTTTCCTTCTCATCACGATTTGTTTTCATAGCTACTGCGTGAGATCAGTTAGGTAAGTGTTAATCCCACTACACAATAAAGCTGTGATTAAATTCCACTCTGCCAAAATAGCTGTATTCATTATGCTCGTAGCCTTTCACTTTTCTTAGG
This sequence comes from Bison bison bison, assembly GCF_000754665.1. Lineage (NCBI taxonomy): Eukaryota > Metazoa > Chordata > Mammalia > Artiodactyla > Bovidae > Bison > Bison bison. The sequence continues at coordinate 15,050,508 of NW_011495064.1, forward strand.
GACACAGTCACATGTGTTAGTGGTGTTATTCTTATTTGAGCAGAGTTCTGCTTCTCCTGGCTTTAAAGTAAGGGGGGAAATCTGGAGGTGCATGGAAGGTCTCAAACAAAAAGGAAGAGAATGTATTTTTTGCATAACATTCCATAATTATGTTTTTGAGATTTCTTTTTGTTTATATTTTCAGCTCTGATTTATTTAACTCTGTACTGTATAGGATTTCATTTCATTTCATGGAGACAAATTAGTCATAGTCCTATTAATTAACATAGAGGTTATTTCTAAATTTGTCTTTGCAAGCAATGCTACTAACAAGCATTCTTGTACATGTCTTCTCAAGTAGATGTATGGGAATTTTCCTAGACCAGCACTGTCTAGTAGAAATATAATGCAAGATACACTGTAATTTAAAATTTTCCAGTAGCCACATTTTAAAAATTAAAAGTAACAGGTTAAATTTTAATTCAAATAATATATTTTATTTAACCAATATATGCAAAGTATTATCATTCCAATAAGTAATCATCATATATAAAATTATGAATTAGATACTGTACATGCTTTTTCTTATACTGTCTTTTCAATCTGTTGTTTATTTTACACTTATTTTTGTTGTTGTTTAGTTGCTAAGTATTGTCCAACTTTTTTGCAACCCCATGGACTGTAGTCTGCCAGGCTCCTTCGTCCATGGGATTTTCCAGGCAAGAATACTGGAGTGGGGTGCCCTTTCCTTTACAGGGGATGGTTCCCAACCCAGGAACTGAACCCGAGTCTCCTGCATTGCAAGCAGATCATTTTTTACTGCTAAGCCACTAGGAACCCCATTTCACATTTACATTACATCTCAATTTTTCAAGCGCTCAAATAGCTACATGTGGCTAGAGATTACTGTAACAGAGAGTGAAAGTACAGCCACCACGCCTAAAAGTAGAATTGCTGAATTGTAATGTAAGCAAAGTAACCTTACCAAGTACTGTAATATCGCCCTTTGAAGTGATTGTCCCAACTTCACTCAGCAAGAATGTACAAAAGTTTCCATTTTCCACATCCTTGCCAACAATTCAGTTTTGAATTTGTTTTGAATTTGTTTTAGTGTTTGAAAATTTGATAATTGCAAAGTATCTCATTTTTGTTTATCTTTCCCTGATCAGTAATGAAGTTGAACCTCTAATCATACGTTAATTGTCCATTCAGGTTTCTTCTTCCACGAATTGCCTATTCAAGTTCTTTGCCACTGGGGATTACTGATTTGTGAAAGGGTGTATATGTTTCTGATCAGATATATTCATTGCAAATATGTTCTTCCAAGCTATGGCTTATCTTTTTACTTTCTCTATGTTATCTTTATTTTGAAGAAATTGACGGGTTTTTAAAAAACTAAGAAGTTATCGATTGTTTTATTTCTTATTCTTTTGGGGGGGATTTTTTAAGGAAATTTCTTTCTATCTCAAATTCATAAATATAATATTCTATTGTTGTTCATTCGCTCAGTCATGTCCGACTCTTCGCAACAACATGGACGCAGCACACCAGGTTTCCCTGTCCTTCACAATCTCCCACAGTTTGCTCAGACTCATATCCATTGAGTGAGTCAATGATGCCATCCAACCATCTCATCCTCTGTCTTCCCCTTCTCCTCTTGCCTTCAATCTTTCCCAGCATCAGGATCTTTTCCAATGAATCAAAGTATAGGAGTTCCAAAGTATAGGAGTTCCAGCTTCAGCATCAGTCCTTCCAATGAATATTCAGGACTGATTTCCTCTAGGATTGACTGGTTGGATCTCCTTGCAGTCCAAGGGACTCTCAAGAGTCTTCTCCAACACCACAGTTCAAAAGCATCAATCCTTCGGCACTCAGCTTTCTTTATAGTCCAACTCTCACATCCATACATGACTGCTGGATGCTTACCTTAGTATCACTACCTTCAAAATAACTTTTATTTCTGCTTAGGAAAGGCTTCTAAACATGTTCTTCAAAACTGTCTTTCCTTCAGTTCTGGTATCCTCAGTGTGTATGCCCAGCAGTGGGATTGCTGGGTCCAAGTTCTATGCATGAAACTGGGCACTCAAAGTCGGTGGCCTGGGAGAACCCAGAGGGATGGGATGGGGAGAGAGGTGGGAAGGGGGGTTTGGGACAGGGGGACACATGTACCCCCATGGCTGATTCACATCACTGTATGGCAAAAACCACCACAGTATTGTAAAGTTATTCACCTCCAATTACAATAATTTTTTTTTCTTTCCTCATACTGGCCTTTTCTTGTTTGTTTCCTATGAATTTTAGAATCATTCCATAAAGCTCCATGAAATACCATGGAAATTATTACTCTATAATTTCTTCTAAAAATTACCTTTCACACATTTAGACTTTAAATCCATGCATACTTTTTTTGTATGAAGTGAATTAGGAATCCATTTTTTTCCCCAAATGGGCAATTACTCGATTGTCCTAGAAAAGTATTTTAAAGAGTTCATCTTTCCCCCATTTATAAGAACTGCCATTTCTTATTTTATATATGTATATATATGGCATCATCACCACCACCACCATCATCATCATGAATTTATGTTTCAGGGTCCACATCCTATACCAGTAACCTAGTTGTTTCTCCCCAACTCTGTGCATGCTTACCTTAATAGATGTACCTTCAAAATAAGTTTTATTTCTGCTTACGAAAGTCTCCTAAACTCGTTCTTCAAAATTGTCTTCCCTCATATTGGTCTTTTCTTGTTTGTTTCCTATGAATTTTAGAATCATTCCATAAACCTTCATGAAAAATCATTCTAAAAACCTCCTGTTGCCATTTTTACCAAAAATGCCTTGAATTTATGAAGTGATATGTAGACACTAGGACAGGGAGGCCTGGCGTGCTGCGGTTCACGGGGTCGCAAAGAGTTGGACATGACTAAGCGACTGAACTGAATTGAATGTAGACATTTGATGTGTTCATACTTTTTAGTCTTCTTGTCTAGGAACACAGTATATCACTGTGTCTATTCAGATATAATTTGGCCTTCAATTTGTTTTTTAATATTCTCTATAAAGGGTTCATACATCTTTCATTTTTAATGAGAGTTATCTCTAAATGCCTTTTGAGTTTTGTTATTATTATGAATGCCTTTTTCTTCTACTAAATATTGAGTATGCCTAGTGTAAATAAAGGCTATTAATTTCTGTATGTAAATCTTTTAACCAACAAATTTGCTTAACTCTCTTTTTTATTTCTACTCATTGTATTTAAATTCTTTTGAATTCTACGTGAACAATAACATATTTGTAAATAAAGATGGCTTTGTGTTTTCCATTTAAGTTCTTACATCTTACGTTTTTTTCCTATTTTACATTATTGGCTATAACCTCTAATACTACATTGAATTATAAAAGTGAGCACACTTCTCTTCTTCCTGAGTCTTAGCTCTTAAGTGTGATGTTTTCTGTAGTATTTGAAAGGCATTATTTGTCAAATTGGGGCTTCACAGGTGGAGCTAGCGGTTAAGAACCCACCTGGCAATGCAGGAGACTTAAGAGGTTCGATGCCTGGTTTGATGCCTGGATCAGGAAGATCCCCTGGAGGAGGGCATGGCAAACCATTCCAGTATTCTTGCCTTGAGAATCTCATGGACAGAGGAGCCTGGTGGGCTACAGTCCATAGGGTCACAAAGAGTTGAATATGACTGAACCTACTTAGCACGCACTCAAACTCATTTGTCAAATTAAGAGAGAGTTTCCTTTTATTAGTTTGTTAAGAGTTTATTTTTAATCATGGATGAATATTGACTTCTCAAATGTCTTTCATGCACTTATTTATATCATCATAAAGCATTTCCCTTCATCTGTTAATGTAAAGACTTATGGTAGTAGATTTTTGGATGTTGAACCATCCTTGTATTTGTGGAATAATCCCTCTTCTTGTAATGTATGATATAAATAAATATATGATATGTAAACACTTTCTTTGAGATTTTTGTATCTATACTTAGGTACAATTTATAATTTTGATAGCAAGGTTACTCTAGCCTCATAAAATGAGATGTATAGCTTTCCATTTGATACAACTTTATGAGATAGAAATAATCTGCAATTTTTTTAAAAGAAAGAGAAAAAAAGAATTCACCTATCCCTTCAAAGTTCAAAAACCTGATTGTTAATCTCTCTGGGTACATTTTGGGTATGGCCATGTTCAACGTGGTCCGTGTGATCAGATTGGCTAGTTGTCTGTGATTGTGGTTTCAGTCTGTCTGCCCTCTGATGCCCTCTCTCAGTGCCTACCATCTTACTTGGGTTTCTCTTACCTCGGACGTGGGGTATCTCTTCACGGCCACTCCAGCAAAGTGCAGCTGCTGCTTCTTACCCTGGACGTGGGGTAACTCCTCTCAGCCGCTGCCCTGACCTTGGACCTGGGGTAGATCCTCTTGGCCGTGCTTGTGCACCATCGCAGCCATGAAAAAGTTGGCTTAAAGCTCAACATTCAGAAAACGAAGATCATGGCATTCGGTCTCATCACTTCATGGGAAATAGATGGGGAAACAGTGAAACAGTGGCTGACTTTATTTTTCTGGGCTCCAAAATCACTGTGGATGGTGATTGCAGCCATGGAATTAAAAGACTCTTGCTCCTTGGAAGGAAAGTTATGGCCAACCTAGACAGCATATTAAAAAGCAGAAACATTATTTCGCCAACAAAGGTCCGTCTAGTCAAGGCTATGATTTTTCCAGTAGTCACGTATGGATGTGAGAGTTGGACTGTGAAGAAAGCTGAGTGCCGAAGAATTGATGCTTTTGAGCTGTGGTGTTGGAGAAGACTCTTGAGAGTCCCTTGGACTGCAAGGAGATCCAACTAGTCCATCCTAAAGAAGATTAGTCCTGGGTGTTCATTGGAAGGACTGATGTTGAAGCTGAAACTCCAATACTTTGGCCACCTGATACAGAGAGGTGACTCATTTGAAAAGACCCTGATGTTGGGAAAGATCGAGGGCAGGAGGAGAAGGGGACAACAGAGGATGAGATGGTTGGATGGCATCACCAACACAATGGACATGGGTTTGGGTGGACTCCGGGAGTTGGTGATGGACAGGGAGGCCTGGCATTCTGTAGTTTATGGGGTCGCAAAGAGTCAGACACGGCTGAGAGACTGAACTGAACTGAATGTTCAACTAATAGTTCATTTTAATAATGGTCACTGCTAGTATGTAGACCCTGTATTTCAAGCAATACACCTTCTTAATCACTGAGTTTCAGTTTTATCATCTGTACCTTCTTCTGAAGTTTATTATTCATTTATTCAATCTTCCTTCCTCTTGAGACAATTCAAGTTTATAAAATTTTTAGAAAAAATAAATTATCATACTTTCAGCATATAGACTTATTATCATTTGTTTCATTGATTTTCTATCTGTAATTATGTCCTTCTTGAACTGAATATGAATTGAATTGAATATGCCTTCTTTTATTCCTCACAATCAGTCTTGCTTAAAATTTGTCTAGATTTTCTCTTCAAAGAACTGATTTTAGTATTTTGAACCTATCTAAATTTTGTTTTCAGAATTCATTATTTTTTTATCTTTATTTCCTTGCATCTATGTCTACAGAAGGACTTGTACAAAAATAATAGCATCAGCTTTATATGGAGCAGCCAAAATCTGGAAACAATCCAAATGCCCATCAACAAGGGAAGTGCATTCATTCAATAAAATATTACTCAGTTAAGAGAAAATTCTTGCTACTCACAGCAGCATGGCTATAACCCAAGAGCATCATGCTGACTGAAAAAAGAGTAAATACTTTATGGTTATATTCATATGAAATCTTAGAAAAGACTAAACAATAGTGACAAAAACACTTCAGTGATCATCAGAAGTTGAGGTAAGAGAGGGATCATTATTGACTGGAAAGGGGTATAAGAGTAATGGGAACTATTTTATACACACACACACACACACACAATATATCTTGGTGGTTGTGGTGATAGTTACATAGATGCATAAATTTTCAAAATTCACAGACTATATACTTAAAACTATATTTTATCATATAGTATATTGTAAATATCTTAAGTTTTTTTTAATACTATGAGATACCACTTCTAACCCACTGGAATGGTTAACATTAAAAAGATTTGCAATAGAAATGTTGTGAGGACATGGAGCAACTACAACTTTTATTAAATTAATAAAAAATTAAAACTCATTGTTGGTGAGTATAAAATGGTCCACTCACTTTGGAAAACTCTCTGGTAGTTTCTAATAAAGATAAACATACACTCACCTTATCCAGACATTCTACTTTTATGTATAGAACTAGCAGAAATGCAAGCATGTCCACAAAGGTCTTTTCCCAATAGCAGCTTTTTTCACAATAGTCAAAAAATGAGAATAATCCCCATGTCCATCAATAAGTGAAACAAGATAGATAAACTGCAGTATATTCATATGATCAAATAATAACCATTTAAAAAATAATTACTGATACACACAAGAGTATAGGTGAACCTGCACATGTACTTGTATCCCATGTAAATCTGGGTCAGCAAGGTGCAAATGGTCGGTAAGATGTTCAGCAGCCTTGGATATCCCTCTTCTTACCCATCTCTCCTGGGCTTTAGTATTCATTGCCTTGGGAATGATTTTGGCTGGCTTGTAAGATCACTCTGCTGTTTCTTCTTGTTTAGTAATTCCTTAGTCTATCCTCTGAACTGCTGAGAAGTTTGGACACCAAGTAAAAAGGCACAAAGTAACTGACTTGGGTGACCTCTGAAACAGACCTTAGCAGGAAATCCCCTTCCTCCTTTAATCGTTAGTGGACTTTTGCTTGACTTTACTTTTCTTAACCCCTCCTCACTTGGGAAACTGAGAATGGGGAGTAGCCCAGGATGAGGGATTAAAAACCTCCTTACCTGCTTTTGATGTCACCATTAACCAACTGTTTGAGGGGGAAACTGCAATCCTACAGTGTTTTGCCTGGAGTTTTCTTCTCTGCATGGCTCCCTGGAGAGCCTGATCACAGCTAATCTTGGGGGATCCTGGGAGCTGGGAGAAGATCAGTACAGCTGAACAAACAGCTACATAGGAATTAATTCTCGTTCCCCAAATTCATGTTCACTTTTACAATGATACAAGCACCATGAGGACAAAGAAGCATGTCAAACATCTGAGTACAATTCAATCTTTTTTCCCAAAGCACTTTCTCTCTTTTGCGCATCCCAGGAGACATCAGCTTAGGCATCGTTTTGCCATTCAGAAGACCCTGAATTGACCCTTTAGAAGAGGATCAATTAGCAAACCAGCATTAAACTATTCTCTTTTATTTCTGGCTGTGCTACACTTTATTCCAGTGTAAGACACTCATTAATAAAATAGAGTTGCATTTAATATCCATCAATAAAATGGATAGAATAAAAGAAAAGACCCAGAGAATAAATTAGCTGTCATATTGATTATTATTTTTTTTTGCACAAATTGTAGCCTCTGTTTCTAATAATGAAGACTAACTTAATAGAAAAAAAGGCTGAGATGGATTGCATCAGATTTCCCTTTATTATCTCTCTTGGTTTCAAAAAGCTTTGCTTTCTATCTAAGCTTCAGATGTTTGAAGAAAACCTGTTTACTGGAGAAAACCATCAGTGAGTCACAAAGAGTCCTTTAAACATCAGTTCCCTCCTGGTTACAGTGTTCTAAGCAGACAAAGCAGGTAAGTTACTTGGCACAGAGATAAACTTAAGGGGCAGGAGGTCCAGAAAAATTTTAGGCTCTTCTTGAAGGAGATGAAACAACTGATAGTTTATAGAATAGAGACAGCATGTTAAGAGAACACACACCACCTTACCCACTACTCTATCAGCTACATTCTTGGTCAGATATCTACATTTATAAAGAAGGAAAAGATCTGCTATTTACACTGGTGGGAGGCAGATTGTGACCTGGTCTATAACAGATAACCCTGAGGATTGTTTGCAAGAAAATGTTCATGAACTTGAAAATCCTTGGAGGGAACGCCTCCAAATTCCCAAGAACACAGCAAATCTACAACTTCGTGTGGAATAATCCTTTCAGGATTATACCTGAAAATTGATTGAACAGATCCTCACAAGAAAGGATGAAAAGATATTTTTGAAATGGGTAGGAGATGTAGAGATATGGTCTTGCCAACGTCCTTGGCACATATTTGTATTGTCTAAAGCAACCTACAGATTCAGTGGCATCCCTAACAAAATTCCAATGGCAGATTTCACAGAACTAGAACAAATAATTCTAAAAATTAATGGAATTACAAAAGACCACAAAGAGCCAAAACGACCTTGAGAAAGAAGAAAAAATATGGAGGTATCATTCCCTTGTATCAAACTATATTACAAGCTTATAGAAGACTTCAACAGTATGTGAACAGTAGGCTTCAACGATAGGTGAACTGAGAACTTCCAGATGTTCAAGCTGGATTTGGAGAAGACAGAGGAACCAGAGATCAAATTGCCAACATCCCTTGGATCATAGAAAAAGCAAGAGAGTTCCAGGAAAACATCTATTTCTGCTTTATTGACTATGCCAAAGCCATTGACTGTGTGGATCACAACAAACTGTGGAAAATTCTGAAAGAGATGGGAATACCAGACCACCAGACCTGCCTCCTAAGAAATCTGTAGGCAGGTCAGGAAGCAACAGTTAGAACTGGACATGGAACAACAGAGTGGTTCCAAATTGGGAAAGGAGTACATCAAGGCTATATATTGTCACCCTGCTTGTTTAACTTATATGCAGAGTACATCATGCAAAATGCCGGGCTGGATGAAGCACAAGCCGGAATCAAGATTGCAGGGAGAAATAACCTCAGATATGCAGATCATATTACCCTAATTGCAGAAAGCAAAGAGGAACTGAGGAGCCTCTTGATGAAAGTGAAAAAGGAGAGGGAAAAAGTTGGCTTAAGACTCAACATTCAGGCATTGAAATACGTATAATATCATATATGGAACGAGTTGCCAGTCCAGGTTCGATGCACGATACTGGATGCTTGGGGCTGGTGCACTAGGATGACCCAGAGGGATGATATGGGGAGGGAGGAGGGAGGAGGGTTCAGGATGGGGAACACATGTATACCTGTGGTGGATTCATTTCGATATTTGGCAAAACCAATACAATATTGTAAAGTTTAAAAATAAAATAAAATTAAAATAAAAAAAACCCTCAACATTCAAAAAACTAAGATCATAGCATCCAGTCCCATTACTTCATGGCAAATAGATGGGAAAACAATGCAAACAGTGAGAGACTATTTTCTTGGGCTCCAAAATCACTGCAGATGGTGACTGCAGCCATGAAATTAAAAGACACTTGCTCCTTGGAAGAAAAGCTATGACCAACCTAGACAGCATATTAAAAAACAGAGACATTCCTTTGCCAACAAAGGTTTGTCTAGTCAAAGCTATGGTTTTTCCAGTAGTCATGTATCGATATGAGAGTCAGACCATAAAGAAATCTGAGCAGTGAAGAATGGATGCTTTTGAACTGTGGTGTTGGAGAAGACTCTTGAGAGTCCCTGGGACTGCAAGGAGATCAAACCTGTCAATCCTAAAGGAAATCAGTCCTGAATATTCATTGGAAGGACTGATGCGGAAGCTGAAACTCCAATACTTTGGCCACCTGATGCAAAGATCTGACTCATTGGAAAAGACCCTGATGCTGGGAAAGATTGAAGGCAGGAGGAGAAGGGGACAACAGAGGATGAGATGGTTGGATGGTATCACCGACTCAATGGACATGAGTTTGAGCAAGTTCCGGGAGTTGGTGATGGACAAGGAGGCCTGGCATGCTACAGTCCATGGGGTTTCAAAGAGTCGCACATGACTAAGTGACTGAACTGAGCTGATGGCACTGATACAAAAACAGACACACTGATCAGTAGGACAGAATTGAGAGCCCTAAATAAACCCATACCTATATAAAATTAATATACGACAAAGAGCAAAGAACATTTAATAAGGAAAGAATAGTCTCTTCAATAAATGGTGTTGAGAAAAACAGACAGCCACATGCAAAAGAATGAAAGAAGGCAGCTATATTACACTGTACACAAGAATCAATTCAAAATGAATACTTAAGCTAAGAGCTGAAACTACAGATGTTTGAAAACTATGTTTTCAAAAGAAAACATAAGCATAGACATCCATCTCTGTGGTATTTTTGACTCCAAAGGCAAGGAAAACAAAAGCACAAATAAACGGAATTATATCAAACTAGAAATTTATGCACAGAGAAGGAAACCATTGTCAAAAAAAGAAAAGTTAACTTACTGAATGGGAGAAGATATTTGCAAATCATATATCCAATAAGGAGTTCCTATCAAAACATATAAATAACTCAACTCATATAACTCAACACAAAAACAAACAACCAGATTAAAAAAATGAGTAGAGGATCTAAATAGACATTTCTCCAAAGAAGACATATGTATGGCCAACAGGTATACGAAAAGATGTTCAACATCACTAATTATTAGAAAAATACAAATCAAGACCACAATGATATGTGGCCTCCCACCTGTCAGAGTAGCTATTAGTATTATTGAAAAAACAAGAAATAACAAATGTTGGATAGGATATGGAGACAAGAGAACCCTCATCAACTGCTGTTTGTTCTGTAAATTGTTGTAGCCACTATGGAAAATAGTGTGGAGGCTCCTCAAAAAATCAAGAAGAGAGCTACCAGCGATTCCACTTCTGAAGAACAGAAATAAATATGTATTTATCTGAAGAACATGAAAACAGTAATTCAAAAAGATACAGGCATACTTACGTCCATTGCTGTATTATTTACAATAGCCACGATATAGATACAACATTGGTGTCCATCAGCAGATGAACGGATAAAGAAAATATGGTATGCATATACAGTGGACTGCTACTCAGCCATAAAAGAAGAATGAAATTCTACCATTTGCAAGAACATGAATGGACCCTTGAAGATACAATGTTTAGAGAAATAAGTCAAACAGAGAAAGACATGTACTTTATGACTTCGTGCATATATGGAATCTAAAACAAACAAATGAATAAACAAAATAAATAAAAACTAAGATAGATAAAGTGAACAGATTCATAGTTACTAGAAGACAAGGGGGGTTAGAGGGGCAAAATGAGTGAAGGCGGTTAACTGTACGGTGACAGATGGTAACTAGATTTGTGGTGGTGATCACTCTGTAGCGTACCCAGATATCAAATTATAATCCTTTTTACCTGAAACTCAGAAAAAGAAAAAGATCAGAGAGTTAAGAGAAGCAGAGTGCATTGAGGGGATTCTGAAGCAGTCTATCACCATAGCAGTTACTGAGACCTGTACAGCTTCACATAGTGCTTTGTGCTAAAAGGATCCTGAAGTGTGAGACACAGGCTCTGGACCTCACAGGGGACAAGACTTGCATCCATTAGACTTGCATCCAATAGACCATCCTAGACAAGACAGAAATCATGACCAAGTTGTGTGGGACCACTGGGGAATGCATGAACAAAAGGCATCAAAGGGAGTGAGTCTGGAGAACTTGAAAGAAGGGAGTGAGACTGGAGCAGGATTTGGAAGAAGAGTTGGGTTAGCTGAGGAGTAGAAACACAGTGGGGGAGGTATTCTTAGTTTGGATGGGAAAGAAATGAAAAGGAACAAAAACTCAAAGAGGTAATTGAGTGCTGAATGTCCATGTGACAAGAGGAGGTAAAGTACAGAAAAAGAGGATAAGGGGTTCATAAGATAAGCTGTTAGAAAATCTTGTAAACTGAGAAGTCTGTTTGATTCCACATTTGGGGAAATACAAAGCCTTGTTAGTAAATAGAAATCTATCAATTCAGCTGCTATTAGTGCTGGGACTGCTGCTGCTGCTGCTGCTGCTGCTAAGTCGCTTCAGTCATGTCCGACTCTGTGCGACCCCATAGACGGCAGCCCACCAGGCTCCCCAGGCCCTGGGATTCTCCAGGCAAAAACATTGGAGTGGGTTGCCATTTCCTTCTCCAATGCATGAAAGTGAAAATTGAAAGTGAAGTCGCTCAGTCGTGTTCGACTCTTTGTGACCCCATGGACTGCAGCCTACCAGGCTCCTCCATCCATGGGATTTCTTAGCAAGAGTACTGGAGTGGGGTGCCATTGGCACTGGGACCAGAGTGAGGCAAATGAAACAGGCACTTGCTTTTCTTTGCAAAATTTAAGAGGGCACGAAAAAACTCAGTAATCAATATAAATGATATGCTAAGGCAGCATTTAAAGAACAAAGCAATGTACAAAACTTTATTGTGAACAAAATATCAAGGTTTTAAACAAAGGCAGAATCAGTGATAGTGGCACACTAAGCCATATTAAAGCTTGAGACAAAAGCAGAAATAAGTAATATCTTGTCCTCTTTTTGAAAACACAGAATATGTATTAACATATTAAAGGCTTTGAAAAATACTGCAGGAAAGAACCCTATTCAACTTTGTTTAATCCTACAGATTCCACATATATTTAACCACACAAACTTTTTGCAAGGAACATCTCTTTTCTCTGTAGAATATTTTTCAGGGCAGACCAGTATAGTCTGACTTTTTAAAAAACTGATAATGAAGCCAAGGCATTGAGAGTCAGCAAGACCTGCCTAGTAGTGTAAGAGTAAAATCAGTCAAAATGATTTGAGTTCTTTGAAATTTGAGTTCTTGAAAATGTATGAATTCTTTTCTTCATTAACAAGTGTGATATAAGGAATAGTTTTTAATCTTTAACTGTTTTTACAGACCTTAGGTCATTATTATTATTATTAGTTCATTGAGAGCCATCTGTGAAAATGATTGTATAAATTGTGAGTGGTTGGGTTAAACCCATGCTAACTTCAAGGTAAAATACTACCTCTAGTTTCTGCTTACTGTATTGGGAAATGACCTGGAAACCTGCACTTGCTGAAACAAGAGTTGTAAAGTCTGGACAAAATATAAAAACAACCACCTGAGACTCTAGAGATGTAACAAAAGCAGGCAATTTTTGGAGGAGAGTTGAAATCTGCTGCAAGGAACGCAATGGAAAACAGTAACATCCCCTTTTTTGTGACTTTCTTCTGAAGGCTGTAATTTAAAGATGGATCAATAGAAAGTATACAATCTAAACAACAGGAAAAAATCAACACAGCCTCTTGGATATATGGAACAATTTCAAGAGGTCGATATATGTGTAAATGTAGTAAAGACAAAGAAGGGAGAGAAAAGGGAGCAGAAAAAAGTATTTGAAGAAATAACAACCCAAACTTCCAAAATTTAGTTAATAATTTAAATTCAAAAATTCCATAGTTTCATGAATCCCAAACAGGATAAAGTTGAAGAGAACCACACCTAGATACATCATTTCTCAAACAGTTGAAAACCAAAGATAAAGAGAAAATCGGGAAGTATGATCTCTGAAAAAAATGACACATAAACACAGCATTCAACAATTATTTGAATGATCACAACTTCTCATCAGGAGAGGTCAATATACAGGGAAAAACATCTTTACAGCACTGAGAGTTTAAAAAAAAAAAAACTGTTTACTAAGAATTCTATATACCACAAAAATGCTTTGCAAGAATGAAGATGAAATGAAGATGCTTCCAAATAGTGGAATGGTCCTCATCTCTGCGGATCCGCACAAGCACATGGTTGAGTCTCGTGACTGCCTTGTGATGCCCAGTGAAGAAACCAACACAGAATGGAGTACATCCTGTATGATTCCATTTAGATAAAATGCAAACGACGAAGAGGTGGACGCAACTCAGCACAGGCAGTCTCAGAAGGATGGGCTCCCTTGCTGTCATCCAACCAGTCTGGTGACTCCAACAGTAAAGAATCTGTCTGCCTGCAAAGCAGGAGACCCGGGTTTGATCCCTAGGTTGGAAAGATACCCAGCAGAAGGAATTGGCAACCCCCTCCAGTGTTCCTGCCTGGAGAATCCCATGGGGAGCCCGAGGAGCTACAGTCTGTGGGGCTACAGAGTTGGACACGACTTAGCGACTAAAGAACAAAATTATGGTGAAGAAAATCACTTTGGTGGTTGTCTGTGACTAGGGTTGGAGGGAAGAGTGGACTACATAGTGGCATAAGGAATCTTTAGGATGAGGAGACATTCCGTATCGTGATTGGAGTTGTGGTTTCACTGAAGTATAGCAAACTCATTATATGTATACTCAAAACAGAGGCAGTTTTTTTGTAAATAAATGATTCCTTATCGAGTTGATAAGGAAAAGACATCTCTAATACCATTTTGCTTTCTTACGATCTTCTTTCTCCTAAAAATGTATGAAAAAGAAAAATTTGTCTAATAAAGTGATTAACATAATCAAGTCACCCATATTTTTCTTAGAGTTGCTTCTCCTCTATCACAGTTTCTCCATCTTCTTTTCTCCACTAGTTCCTTTAAATTCAAGTAGTGCAAGTGTTTGGGAGCACTAACCTCACTTCTGTAGGCAGAACTTCTGTAGCTGTTGCCCAGAATCTGGTGCTCCAGAGATAAGGCTCTCCCTGGAATTGAGGTAAACTGCTTGAGCCCTGCATTTTTCCATCCGCTCACATCCAGGTGTTAGACTCAAAGCCCAGTGCAACTGAATTATTGATGCCTTGAGAGCTACTAGGTGGGACTAGATTGATTTCTTATGGTACCAGTTGGAACCTTAGGCTAGGCTAGCCCAGCAAAATTTGTCAACCAGGAATTTTGTTTTCAATGCCTAGCACTTCAGAGAAGGCAATGGCAACCCACTCCAGTACTGGAAAATCCCATGGGTGGAGGACCCTGGTAGGCTACAGTCCATAGGTCGCTAAGAGTCGGACACAACTGAGCTACTTCATTTTTACTTTTCATTTTCATGCCTTGGAGAAGGAAATGGTAACCCACTCCAGTGTTCTTTCCTGGAGAACCCCAGGGATGGGGGAGCCTGGTGGGCTGCCGTCTATGGGGTTGCATGGAGTCGGACACGACTGAAGCGACTTAGCAGCAGCAGCAGCAGCAGCCTAGCACTTAGAGTCGTAAACTTTGAAGAGGGCTTAGAGAACATTAGCTGAAACCCTAGCTTCAATTCAACCTCAGTTCAGTTCAGTTCAGTCGCTCAGTTGTGTCCGACTCTTTGCGACTCCATGAATCGCAGCACGCCAGGCATCCCTGTCCATCGCCAACTCCCAGAGTTCACTCAGACTCATGTCCATCGAGTCGGTGATGCCATCCAGTCATCTCATCCTCTGTTGTCCCCTTCTCCTTCTGCCCCCAATCCCTCCCAGCATCAGTCTTTTCCAATGAGTCAATTCTTTGCATGAGATGGCCAAAGTACTGGAGTTTCAGCTTCAGCATCATTCCCTCCAAAGAAATCCCAGGGCTGATCTCCTTCAGAATGGACTGGTTGGATCTCCTTGCAGTCCAAGGGACTCTCAAGAGTCTTCTCCAACACCACACTTCAAAAGCATCAATTTTTCGGTGCTCAGCTTTCTTCACAATCCAACTCTCACATCCATACATGACCACTGGAAAAACCATAGCCTTGACTAGATGGACCTTAATTGGCAAAGTAATGTCTCTGCTTTGTAATATGCTATCTAGGTTGGTCATAACTTTTCTTTCAAGGAATAAGCGTCTTTTAATTTCATGGCTGCAGTCACCATCTGCAGTGATTTTGGAGCCCCCCCCAAATAAAGTCAGCCACTGTTTCCACTGTTTCCCCATCTATTTTCCATGAAGTGATGGGACCAGATGCCATGATCTTCGTTTTCAATTCTACCTGACCTTCCCCAAATTATCTTCCATTCTCCTGTTGAACACTCCAGTGATGGGGAACTCACAGCCAGGTTCTTTGTCTTCCTATAGCTAGTCAAATCTCTCTCCCTTAAGATTTACCCCTTGCTTTTTTTCTGGCCTCTCTCCCCAGTCCATGGGGTGCCCTAATTCTCATCCCAGTCCCCAGGTGCCCACAGCACCTACTGCACTTCTAAACAGTACCCACCAGAGGGCACTCCAGACACTGCTGAGTCTTTCCTCTCTTCGGGTTCCTCCTCTACAACCTTGTGTAAAGGATTCAGTCAAACTAATTCTTGCCAAGAGGTATTTAATCAGTTGTCTTTGCGGGTTACTTGCTGCTTTAACCCAACTAAAAGAAGGTAAATACCTAAGAGTAGAATTACTGACTTATTGGGTAACCTATCTTTAACATTTTCAGGAACATTTCAGGAACCACCGAACTGTTTTCCAAAGACGCTGCACCATTTTATCTTCCCACCAGCAAATGTTTAAGGGCTCTGATTTCTTCACATCCTCATCAACCCTCGTTATTACCTTTTTTATTATCATCGTTTTAGTGGGTGTGAAAAGCATCTAATTGTGATTGTGATTGCATTTCCCTAATGACTAATAATGTTGAGCTTCTCTTTATGTCCTTTTTGGGCATTTGTATATCTTTTCTAAAGAAATGTCTTTTGAAATCCTTGTCCATTTTTAACTGGGTTATCTGTCCTTTTATTATTGAATTGTAAGAGGTTTTAATATTCTGGATATAAGCCCCTTATCAGATACATGACTGACAAATATTTTCCCCCAGTCTGTGGGTTGCCTTTTTACTTTTTGGTGGTGTTCTTTGAAAGAAAAGCTGAGCGTCAAAGAATTGATGCTTTTGAACTGTGGTGTTGGAGAAGACTCTTGAGAGTCCCTTAGACAGCAAGGAGATCCAACCAGTCCATCCTAAAGGAAATCAGTCCTGAATATTCATTGGAAGGAGTGATGCTGAAGCTGAAACTCCAATACTTTGGCCACCTGATGCGAAGAACTGACTCATTGGAAAAGACCCTGATGCTGGGAATGATTGAAGGCAGGAGGAGAAGGGGACAACAGAGGATGAGATGGTTGGATGGCATCACTGACTCAATGGACGTGAGCTTGAGTAAGCTCCGAGGGTTGGTGATGGACAGGGAGGCCTGGCATGCTGCAGTCTATGGGGTCCCAAAGAGTCAGACACGACTGAGTGACTGAATTGAACTTTGAGGTACAAAAGATTTTGATTCTGATGAAGTTCAGGTGCCAATCTTCTTTATTATTCCTTGTGCCTTTGGCATCATATCAAAGAAATCACTGCCTAATCCAACACTATAAAGATTTATTCCTGTGTTTGCTTCTATGGGTTTTATAATTTAATCTCTTACATTAAGCTTTATGATTCACTTTGAGTTAATTTTTGTTTGTTGTACAAGGTAAGGATTCAAATCCCTTCTCCTGCATATAGATATCCAGTTTTCTCAGTATAAATTTGCTTAATGAATGAAAAATTTGCTATGATGTGTCTTCAGCAATCACCAGGCATCTGGGTTTTCCCTACAGTTCTTACAGGCTAAAAAGCAAGATAATGACTCTATCAAGGCAGATTTGTTACAGGGCAGAACAAATCTGCTTTTACCTAACATATTTGTATGGCTTTTAGGATGGAGGAGAGTGCATTAGAACAGTTGACAAAGTGTGGTGGTGTTTCAGCTACTTTAGGCTCTGCCGGTAATCCTGCTAGTTGCCAAGTTGGAGGGTGGAGAGTTAGAGCATTCCCAGCACCTACAAATTTCAGAATAGGAATGCATCATATGTCAGCGAAGAGTAGACTTCAGTTGCACTTAAGAAGACCAGATAAGGATTAGGTAGAGCCCCTAGAGTCCAAATGACTACTGTATAGAAGGCTACAGGACTTGTTTTCTTCTTTTACATTTTTCTATCTCAAATTTTCAATAAAATATGTTGAGAGTTTTGCCTATATTTAAAGTTCATCTCTAGTTTCATAATGGACATAGTGAGGGCTCAGTTGATGTGACAGCCCCTCCGAACCCTTCTCAGGCTCCCTGCAAATACCATCTCACTATCTGCTATTTTTCCCTTCTGTTTTTTTTTTTTTTCCTTTGTTTTCATTTCTTCTACCTTTCCTGCGTTATTTGGGGATTAAGGATTAACTGTTTTTTGTGATTGCTTTTCATTTTTCTATTAGTTTATTATTTATATCTCTTTGTTAAATTGTTGCCCTAGAGTTTGTACAATATGTATCTTTAACTTAACACAGTTTACACTTATGTCTACACCTCTATAGTGTAAGAATCTTACATTAAAGAATTAATTAACAAAATGAATTAATGGATTAATAAAATTTAATTGATTTTTATGGTACTTGCTTTCTAGTCAGTGCTGAAAAATGCACCACAAAAGGATCGTGTTCTTCGGGGCCTCTGAAGTAAAGGAAAACAAAGACGGTGCAGAAGGAAAACCTGCCCACTCTCGTTCCTCTGGCTGCTGTCCTCTCCCCACACTGGCCTCCCAGAACTTGGATGCTGCCATGCGCTTCTCGGAACAGTTCCTTCACCTCTTTCTGACAAGTGACACTGCTCCGCGGACTTAAAACCATCTTTATGAGGTGAGCGGACAGAAATACAATTAAACTATTTATCTCGAGGCACAGCCATATGGCTTATGTTTTAAGAAACTCAGCTTCTTCCCTTATAAAAAAGGAGCTCTGAGAAGGGCTTGCTTTCTCTCTCAGAGGGAATTTTTTTCCCCCTGGGAGGATAAGGCAAGGATCTGGCTTAGAAAGACCTGGACACCAGGGAAAGGAAGAAGCCATTCTGTCAGGAGAAGGCCCTGCTCCCAAGGCCATTTGCCTCACTTCCCTGCCAAGCATCCCCCATTTCCACCTCACTCCTCACGAAACCCTACCTTGCCCCCGCTTTCTCTCTCTGTTCTCCCCTCCTCCCAGCCAGCCTGTCAGGTGGAGAGGATAATGGAAATCCTTCACCTGGACTCTGACTACACTGAGCAAAGCCAAGCCACGTACCCACAAAGGTTAGGACGAAAGGCATTAAGACGGTATAGTACATACTCTGACCTTTCCCCAGAGAGTATTTCACTCATCCAGACCCTAAGCTGTGGTTAATGGGGAGAAAGAGGACACGATACAAATGACACAGAACCTTTTAAGATCACAGCCCAGTGGACTTATAGAGAAAAAGAGCGAATCTCTTGTTTAGAAATTAAATCCACTCAATGGCTATTAAATCACCCAAGCACCTACATGACTGTCTGGCACCATGCCTCTTTTATCATGGGAGAGTATAGATGCTATAAAACAATCAGCAGCCTTTTCTAGAAGGTTTTACTTTACATGTATTGTTACCCTGCGTATTTGCCATGCCTGGACCTCACAAAGCTGGGCAAGAAGGGAAATGACTCCTCACAAATCCATCCCTTCACAAGCCCAGTTTTCTCCCTTGCTTCTTGGCGAGTTGTCATGAGGTTACCACAAAAAGTCAAGACAGTTATTGCAAAACCGTGGGACAGTAAAATCATAGGTTTATTAATTGGTTTTTGAAAGAGTTTAAACCACCTAAATCACTATTTAATCGCAAACTTCTCATGTTCTCCTTCTGAACAGGGCAGAACCGATATTGCTCCTTGTGAAGGTAAGTGTTAGGGAGGGGGAAAGTTGTGACATTTACTGAACACACGTTTCCTCTCTCCTGCACCTTCATTTTATCAAATAGGTTCAAGATAAGGGCAGCAGCTGGATCCTCCCCACAGAGTGAGGGGAACAGGTTCCCCCAAAGCCCATAACAATCTGTGCATCTGAACTGTGGCACTGCAATTAAGCTCTGGCTAGTTTTCTCCTGCCGTAACTCTTCTGAAATCCAAATGGCAGCCCGTAAAGGGCAAGAATCATGTCAAATTCAACACTATGTCCCCACCCCTCACCATTTTCACATCTAAGTATCAATAAGCGATTGCCAACTGTGTTCAGGCCTTAAATCCACACCTATCTAGGAAGGCTCTACTGGATCTCTCTTATAAAAGCCTGCTGTGCTTAACGAAGAAAAAAAGACTTCTGACCCTTAAACAGACAAGATAAGACCAGCTGTGCAACACCTTGGAAGGCATTTAACACTGGGTTTTAGTGTCTCCATCTGTAACACGAAGGGGTGGAACTAGCTGATGTCCTAAATGTGCTTTATCTCCTTAACTCAGAAAGCAAACAAAACATTACAACACCTCCTACAGGTCAGTAGGAAAACATTGCCTCCATGAACATTTCAGCAAGAGCAAGAGAGTAGCTGGTTAACTAAGCCAGTCATATTTTAGCTCTGATTTGAAAAGAAAAAACACTCCACCTAAAATAACCATATTTTTGTGGCACTTCAATGTTAGAAGAAAAGGGAAATATGTTTAGGGATGAGCATACCTTCAGACTTTTATTGTATTCCTTCTGCATGCATATCCTAGACCTAAACAGAGAAATTGAGTTGAAAACAATAGCCCTAGAGCACTGAGAATACCTCGGTTATCAAGAGAATATTTAAAATTACATGAAGTTGGGACTTCCCCGGGGGTCCAGTGATTAAGACTTCACCTCCCAATGCGGGGGGTGCTAGTTCAAGTCCTGGTCAGGGAGCTAAGAGCCAACATGCCTTGTAGCCAAAAAAATCAAAGCATGAGAAACAGTGACAACTGCAACAACAAAACCAAAGCATAAACTGCTGCTGCTGCTGCTAAGTTGCTTCAGTCGCGTCCGACTCTGTGCGACCCCAGAGAGGGCAGCCCACCAAGCTCCCCCGTCCCTGGGATTCTCCAGGCAAGAACACTGGAGTGGGTTGCCGTTTCCTTCTCCAATGCATGAAAGTGAAAAGTGAAAGTGCAGTCGCTCAGTCGTGTCCGACTCTTAGCGACCCCATGGACTGCAGCCCACCAGGCTCCTCTGTCCATGGGACTCTCCAGGCAAGAGTACTGGAGTGGGGTGCCATTAATATTGTAATAAATTCAATAAAGACTTTAAAAATGGTCCACATCAAAAGAAAATCTAAAAACAAAATTATATGAAGTTTATTCTACCCTATATTTAAATTAAGAAATCATGATAAATTGTAATTATAAGAGTTCCTTAAATTTCAAACATGTGAGTTAGACCTAAGTATAATAAGAGTTGTCCTAAATAAAATTCTAAAGAACACCCTCTAGTGGCAAGAACATGAAACTGCAGTTTTGTCCTGAGATTTGCACACACTGAGCAAATAATAGTTATCATTTATTGAGCATTTATTACAAATCAAGGGCTGGTCTGGGTATTATATATAGTAATAAGATAAAGGATCTCATAAAGGCAGTTTTAAGTGTCACAGAGAGAACCGGAAGTCATTTCACAGAGGCCAACCTACACCTTAAGGTTGATTTCACCGAGTGTGGTTTCCCTACTCCTCTGTGTATTCCTGAACACTTGGAGGGGCATCCAGCCTTAGTACATTCTCCTGCACCTTTATTGCACCTGCTTGGAGTTCTAAGCTGTGGTTGACAAGCTCTATAAGTCATATTTCTCTTTTATTTTCAGCTCAGGACCCTGAATTTCATATTGGCAAAATAGAGAAGGAAAAAAAGGAAACAACACTCAGGGGGAAAAAAAACCCCCACAGAATAAAAGGGAACAAACACAGCTCAACACTTAATGAAAATATTTATAAGTTTGGGGGTCTTTTAATTTTAAAAATTACTTATCCATAATTCAAGAGTCATTTAAACAGCAAAACGTGTATATACATGATTATAACATGTATTTTTCAGTCATATACATCTTCAGATCTTTTGAGTGTATTTTGTCTAGTGAATTTCTGCACTTAGCACTACATCTGATGAAACTGGTGCTGACTTCTCAAAGAGATTTGCTAAAGATTACCAATTCTGGACACAAACCTAGACCTACAGAGACAAATATCATCATGCATTCTGATTAGGAGGGTTCAGTCCCTTCCTTAGAGAGCCCAAAGTTTCAGCAGCCACTTGAAGGTGACCCCTTCCACTGAGGTTGCAAATTCTTATGTCTACCAGCTGACCAGTCCCAGTTCTTGGCAGGCTCCATAGGCCCAGATTCTCCAATGTTCTAAAAGAAACTGGAAAATGAAGAAACCTCCTAATTTTTAAATTTTCAAGACTTTTAATGTAAAAAGAAAAAGAAAACCAAACTATGTGTAAAACACTGTTGGGGCCAAACAAAGCAGGTTGTCTGCCTAGAGGTGTCCCTCTGGTTGTGAATTCCAGCCTCGTCTCCCAGGACTTCTAAGGACTGAAGTTCAAGGCACCTCTTGGGGATTCCTTCTTGAATAGATCCTGGGGACTGTGGTGCAGAAACTCCAGAAGGGAAGAGATGCTGGGTGCTTCTGAGATGCTTCACCATCACTGTACACGTCTGGTCAGGGGAAACAGCGTGCACTCTAATTCGGTACTTTCCATTGTCTGACACTCATTATTTGGCTATTTCCACCAGTTTCCAGGGCTTCTCTGGTGGCTCAGATAAAGAATCTGCCTGCAATGCAGGAGACCTGGGTTCAGTTCCTGGGTTGGGAAGATGCCCTGGAGAAGGGTATGGCAACCCACTCCAGTATTCTTGCCTGAAGAATCTCCATGGACAGAGTCTGGAGGGCTGTAGTTCATGGGGTCACAAAGAGACACGACTGAGCAACTAAGCACATACACACACCAGTTTCCAAAAACATGAGAGTTTGCAGTCTATATGTAAAATACTTTCTCTCTCCCTCTGTGGTCAACCAGAGTCATCTCTTCTTCTTTGCGGTCATTAAAACCTGACCTTTGATAAAATCCACACCAGTTATCTGTTAGCCTATGTATGATATTTCTAATGGGAACTGTGAAATCTTCAGGAAGACAGAGGCACTAAGACAACACACAAATTTGAAATGGGGTCAATGTATTATTGCATTTTCAGCAGAATGAAGAGAGGGCTCCTCTGCTCAAAGTCTACTTAATCATTTCACATCTTTCATAGTTAACTAAGGAAAAGGGAGAGGTGAGTAGGTTTTCATTTGGGAGGAGAATTGCTCTGGGTCTGTGCAGCTTCAGAATTTAAATTGCTGCTAATTTGTATAGGAGTCAAATGTGTACCTTTAATAAATTCTATAAGCAATGCCCTCAACTCAAAGCTTTCTCGACTGCAGAAAGTCTTAACACTGATATAGAGTAGGTATAAAGCCACATGTACTTGGGTCAGTCAAAGAAAAAAACACATAGGAAAGTTTGTACTTTCTAGGAGGAAGAGCTAAGAAGCAGATATCTCTGCATTGAAAGGTGGGGCCTTATTCTTCAACAGGAGAGCAGCACAGAGACCCCCAGGGGGTTGGGAGGAGACACTAGGGGGCCCATGCAGACTCCTCAGGCCAGCTGCCAGGACACCATGCTACTATTACACATACACAGTAGGACTTTAAAAGTTACAGGTTCAGCAGCTTGATGATTTTCAACAGGATCGTGGGAGCTTTGTTCCCTTGTTCTTTGGTTTCTTTAAAAGATGAATGGAATGAGGGCTCTTCGAGACTTGGGGTAGTCATCAAACATCTTGAGGTAGAATCTAAAAGACAAGAGAGGAATGATTATAAATACAATCAAGCAGCGGTCACTGGTTGAGGTTTGATCTGTTTGAAGTCCCTGTTACAAATCAGCCTGCAATTATTCGGGGCCTGACTTTTCCAGGTGGCCATCTGTCTATTTTCTTCCTCCCTCCAGCATCCTATCTCTTGCAAATGTTGAAGCTTCTCATGTTGGGAAATAAAAAACAATAGCCAGAGACCAGCAGTAGTGGCTGTACCACATGATGAGCGTACCTGATGCCACTGAGTTATATATTTAATATGGTTAAAATGGGAAATTTTGTTATGTATATTTTACCCAGTAAAGAATATATAACAGCCAGAAATAAGTACTCGATGGATTCAACTGAGGCATACAGGAACCAGAGGTCACAAAGAGCATGGTCAAGGTTAACTGTAGAGAACTGGTCAGGTTTCCAGGTAAAATATCCCTTCAAAAGGCCTGGGGGAATGCCAAAAGAAAAAAGAAATGTTACTTTGTATTGTCTATTGAATTGTGTGTCCCCTAAAACATAGGCTGAAGTTCTAACTTCCAGTACCTGAGAAGGTGACCTTATTTTGAAAATAGGGTCATTGCAGATATAATTTGTTAAGATAAGGTCGTACTGGAGCAGGGTGGGCCCTTAATCCAATATGACTGGTGTTCTCACGAGAAGGGGAGAAGACACACAGAGACAGACACACGGTGGGGGAAAGCCTTGTGAAGACAGAGGCAGGGATGATGGGGATGCAGCTACAAGCCACAAACACCAAGGAATGCCGGCCACTGCCAGAAGCTAGGAAGAGACAAGGAAGGATTCTTCCCTTGAGCCTTCAGAGAGAGTGTAGTCCTCCCACACCTTGATTTCCGACTTCTGCCTCCAGAACTGCGAGAGAATACATTTCTGTTCTTTAAGCCACTCAGTTAGTTCCTCTTTGGGCAGTCAAGGGAGACTAATACATCTTGTAAAAACGGCTTTCTCTTTAAGTGACCAGGCTGCTCTCTTAACTAGTTGAAGCTGGTAGCTCTTAAGCTATAATTAAACTGATACACTCTGTTCAAGTATCATAGTTTGAAATGGCAGACAGTGTTGATATGTCACAGGAGGTGGCTGGTTTTCCATGCAGTGATGTGGGGTCTGCTGAGCTGCCTTTCACAAACCCCAATTAGCCTTATAAAAATGACGCCCTCCAGCCTTCCCTCTGAAGCAGTCAACACAGCAGGACAGGGCTTCAGTTTGGATTTTGTTGTTGCACTAGCTAGAACCCTCTGGCAGAACTGTGGCCTCCCCTGACCAGGCCCAGCACAGTCCATACTCATCAGTCTTCTACTGACTGCTGCCCTGTCCTTACAGGATGGGCAACAGGCCTACCTGAATGGGGCAGAATTATTTCACTGACCCCCTTCCAGGCTGGGGACCCCACTGGTGCCCTTCTCTACCAAGCCCAGGAGGGGGTAGAAATAAGTCATGAGGAGAGTTGCTGTTTCATTCATTTCTAGACGGTCTCTGCATAAATCCCATTCCAAGGAAAAGAACCCATTCTTAGTTAAGCCTTCAAGACTATGAAATTGATCATTAGCTGGACTAAAATGCCTATACAGGAGCCTAAGTGTTTCCTTCAGGATCCTGATTCCAAGCCTGTTCTCCCTTTGGGCATCCTCCCCACTCCCCACCCCACTATGTGTCCAGGAACAACAGGCTTTCTCTTTCCTCTAGCCCCATTTCAGAAAAGGGATCTGAAACTTGTCTTTAAAGCCTGATAGCAATTTAGTGTGTATTCCTTTCACTTTCAGTGATACTTAACTTTTTTTCCCCACCCTATTGCAGGTGCATGGATTCGGAGGGAGGTGGAAGCTGGTAAAGCTTTAGGCTAGACCAGTAGGTGAATGCTAAGTCTCTTCAGTCATGTCCAATTCTTTGTGACCCTATGAACTATAGCCTGCCAGGCTCCTCTGTCCACTGTTTCCTGCAGTTCCCAGAATTCCCCAGCAGAGTGTAGTCCTCCAGCAGCTGACACAGTCCTGAAAGTGTCCCACACAGGTATCACACTGAATGGATGACCCTATCTTCCCAGGAGAAATAAACACAGAAAGAATGAAGAGAAAGAGCTAAAGCAAAAACACCACCCAGTTGTGGATGTGACTGGTGATGGAAGTAAAGTCCGATGCTGTAAAGAACAATATTGCATAGGAACCTGGAATGTTAGGTCCATGAATCAAGGTAAATTGGAAGTGGTCAAACAGGAGATGGCAAGAGTGAACATTGACAGTTTAGGAATCAGTGAACTAAAATGGACTGGAATGGGTGAATTTAATTCAGATGACCATTATATCTACTACTGTGAGCAAGTATTCCTTAGAAGAAATGGAGTAGCCATCATAGACAACAAAAGAGCCCGAAATGCAGTTCTTGGGTACAGTCTCAAAAACGACAGAATGATCTCTGTTAATTTCCAAGGCAAACCATTCAATACCACAGTAATCCAAGTCTATGCTCCAACAAGCAATGCTGAAGAAGTTGAAGTTGAACGGTTCTATGAAGACCTAAAAGACCTTCTAGAACTAACACCCCAAAAAAGATGTCCTTTTCATTATAGGGGACTGGAATGCAAAAGTAGGAAGTCAAAAAATACCTGGAGTAATAGGCAAATTTGGCCTTGGATTATGGAATGAAGCAGGGCAAAGGCTAACAGAGTTTTGCAACTGAATGCACTGGTCATAGCAAACCCTCGTTCCAACAGCACAAGAGAAAACTCTACATGTGAACATCACCAGATGGTCAACACCGAAATCAGATTGATTATATTCTTTTCAGCCAAAGATGGAGAAGCTCTATACAGTCAGCAAAAACAAGACCCGGAGCTCACTGTGGCTCAGATCATGAACTCCTTACTGAAAAATTCAGACTTAAATTGAAGAAAGTAGGGAAAACGACTAGACCATTCAGGAATGACCTCAGTCAAATTCCTTATGATTATACAGTAGACGTGACAAATAGATTCAAGGGATTAGATCTGATAGAGTGCCTGAAGAACTATGGGTGGAGGTTTGTGACATTGTACAAAAGGCAGGGATCAACACCATCCCCAAGAAAAAGAAATGCAAAAAGGCAAAATGGTTGTCTGAGGAGGGCTTACAAATAGCTGAGAAAAGAAAAGAAACTAAAGGCAAAGGAGAAAAGGAAAGATATACCCATCTGAATGCAGAGTTCCAAAGAATAGCAAGGAGAGATTAAAAAAAGCCTTCCTCGGTGATCAGAGGAAAACATCAGAAGGGGAATGACCAAAGATCTCTTCAAGAAAATTAGAGATACCAAGGGGACATTTCTTGCAAAGATGGGCACAATAAAGGACGGAAATTGTATGGACCTAACAGAAGCAGAAGATATTAAGAAGAGGTGGCAAGAATACACAGAAGAACTATACAAAAAAGATCTTCATGACCCAGATAACCACGATGGTATGATCACTCACCTAGAGCCAAACATCCTGGAATGTGAAGTCAAGTGGGCCTTAGGAAGCATCACTACGAACAAAGCTAGTGGACGTGATGGAATTCCAATTGAGCTCTTTCAAATCCTGAAAGATGATACTGTGAAAGTGTTGTACTCAACATGCCAGCAAATTTGGAAAACTCAGCAATGGCCACAGGACTGGAAAAGGTCAGTTTTCATTCCAATCCCAAAGAAAGGCAATGTCAAAGAATGCTCAAACTACCACACAATTGCACTCAT
>NW_011495064.1:15077708-15091786 GCF_000754665.1 Bison bison bison
AGAAAAACATCTACTTCTGCTTTATTGACTATGCCAAAGCCTTTGACTGTGTGGATCACAACAAACTGTGGAAAATTCTCCAAGAGATGGGAACACCAGACCACCTTACCTGCCTCCTGAGAAATCTGTATGCAGGTCAAGAGGCAACAGTTAGAACTGGACATGGAACAACAGACTGGTTCCAAATCAGGAAAGAAGTACATATATTGTCACCCTGCTTATTTAACTTATATGCAGACTACACCATGTGAAATGTCAGGCTGGACAAGGCACAAGCTGGAATCAAGATTGCCAGGAGAAATATCAATAACCTCAGATACTCAGATGACACCACACTTAGATAGAAAGAGAACTAAAGAGGCTCTTGATGAAAGTGAAAGAGGAGAATTAAAAAGTTGGCTTAAAACTCAACATTCAGAAAACTAAGATCATGGCTTATGGTCCCATCACTTCCTGGCAAATAGATGGGGAAACAATGGAAAACAGTGACAGACTTTATTTTCTTGGGCTCCAAAATCACTGCAGATGATGACTGTAGCCATAAAATTAAAAGACGCTTGCTCCTTGGAAGAAAAGGTATGACCAACCTAGACAGCATATTAAAAAACAGAGACATTATTTTGCCAACAAAGGTTCTTCTAGTCAAAGCTATGGTTTTTCCAGTAGTCATGTATGGATGTGAAAGTTGGACTATAAAGAAAACTGAGCACCAAAGAATTGATGGTTTTGAACTGTGGTGTTGGAGAAGACTCTTGAGAGTCCCTTGGACTACAAGGAGATCCAACCAGTCAATCCTAAAATTCTGAATATTCATTGGAAGGACTGATGCTGAAGATGAACTCCAATACTTTGGCCTGATAGGAAGAACTGACTCATTGGAAAAGACCTGATGCTGGGAAAGATTGAAGGCAGGAGGAGAAGGGGAGAACAGAGGATGAGATGGTTAGATGGCATCACTGACTCGATGGACGTGAGTTTGAGCAAGCTCCGGGAGCTGGTGATAGACAGGGAAGCTGGTGTGCGGCAGTTCATTGGGTCGCAGAGTGGGACACGACTGAGCAACTGAACTGAACTGAACTGATCTTCCCAGGAAGCCAGCAATGACCTGGGTTATGATCTATAGAAGGTGGGGGCACGGGAAGGAGGAATAAACCCTGGTATTATGTAGACTCCAAGAAAAGAATTCTGGAGTTTCCAGGGCTCTGTGATTACCTGAACTGTTAGCACCAAACCTAGAAAACTAATACAATTATGTAAAGTTTAAAAATAAAATAAAATTAAAAAAAATAAAATAAAATAAAAGGCTCCCAGCTGGAAAAAAAAAAAAAAAATAGCAGCCACACTAGGTTCAGAGCTAGTGCTTTTCCCCACTGACTCTCCATCCAAACTGTGCCTCAGAACTGCCTGGGAAGCTCTGGAAAGTGCGACCTGGGGTCCCAGCCATGGAACACACTTAGAGAGTGTGGCCGAGGTGAACTGAAGCACCCCTTGTACCTCCTGACTCTTACCTGTAGCCCACAGCCAAACAGCAGCCATTGCCAGATAAGCCTGATAGGCGGGCACAGGGCCCGGTCAACTACCTCACATGGAAACCAAGTGCTCCTCTCTGGAAAGCCTTCTTCAACAGGCACGTGGCTTCGCGAGTCCCCTCAGTGCCCCTGTCTATGTGGAATTGTGTTTGCTCCTAGGAAGGTAAAAAGTGTCGCTGATGCTGCCACCCAGCTAAATTCCAACTTCAGTGAAAATCTGAGACATCAGAATTGGCCCATCTGGGTTACTGTGTCAACCTTACCTTGTTAAAAATAAATCTTTTAGGTTTCTAAATCTGAGTCTGTGTTTTAAGAAGAGCCTGTTTGGAGAAGAAAGCCATGTGGATGCTGCCACCTTAATTGAAAAGTTTACCTATGATGATGAAAAGCTCGCAGCCCAAGGAAACAAAGTGAGAAAAATGCAAATGCAAGTGCTGGGAGGGACCAAGAGGCCAGGGCATAGCCGATCCATTCAATGATCTCACCGAGGAAATTGGCTCCAGAAACATACGTGAACAAGCCACCTGCGTGCGGAAGAATCGACAAGTCAGTCCCCTGTGCTCCATTATTGCCATGTGAGAACCCTTCTGCTTTGTTCCAAAACACATAAGGGCACCTAGGTCAAATGCGGGGCTGGAGACCGCCTTCAGAGTCGGGGGAGTTTGGTGCAATCCTCTTGGGGAGCAGGGAAAACAGTGTCGGCCTCCTGTGGCCCTCAGAACATCCTGCTTATATGTCAACCTCACACCCTGGTTACTTGGGAATAGTTAGAACTTCAAATATTCTGCACCTTTATCTCTGAAAATGCACTTGTACTGGTAAGGCTTCCCATCCTAAGTTTTGATGAAGTAAATATTGTTCTCTACATCTTTAAGAACACACAAGTGGCAGGAAATAAACAAATGCTACCCCCTGACTACTCACTAGTTAAGTCTAGAGAGACTTCTTGAAGAGGACACATGTGTTGGTTGTGCATGATATGGCTTTATTCGCTAACCTAGGAAGGATCAGCACTCTACATACAAATGATTGTTAATTTCTTGTGTGTCATCTTGACTGGGCCATGTCGTGCCCAGATTCTTGATTGATCATTATTTCTGGGTGTGTCCGTGACAGTGTCTGGATCAAATTAACAGTTGAGTCAACAGACCGAGTAAAGCAGATCGTCTCCCCACCCCACGCCCAGCCCCCAGATTGAGAAGAGTCAATCCTCTGGAGGCTTGAACAAAACAAAAATTGGCCGAGGGAGAATTCGTTCTCTGGTTTTGAGCTGAACATTGGTTTCCTGCACTCAGACTGGAACTTACACAGAAGCTCTCCTAGTTCTCAGGCCTTGAGAACTAGAAATTACACCACCTATTCTCTGGGGACTCCACCTTGCAGATGGCAGATTCTGGGATTTCTTAACCTCCACAGTCCTGTGAGCCAATTCCTCATAATAAATCTCTTTATTGATCAGTTGTGTGTGTGTGTGTATTTTCAGTCGTGTCCGACTCTTTTGCAACCCCATGACTATAGCCCACCATGGTCCTCTGTCCGTGAGATTTTTCCAGGCAAGAATACTGGAGTAGGTTGCCATTGCCTCGTCAAGGAGGTTGCCATTTCCTCCTTCCAGGCCCAGGGATCAAACCCCTGTCCTCCTGTGTCTCCTGCACTGGCAGGTGGGTTCTTTATCAGTGAGCCACCTGGGAAGCCTAATTCAATCGGTTCTGCTTCTCTGGAGAGCCTCATACAGCACATGATAAACTGCAACAAGTGACAGCCTACTTCCTCCTGACCCCAACCCCTCACTCCCCACACTGAGGGTGTCGCGATTGCGAACCTGCCTGGGGGCTCTTCTCTCGCTCTTTCAGGTTCAGACCAGGAACACAAATGTATCGTGGGGCAGGATGAGACATGGAGGAGAAGCCAGGGACCTGCTGGGATAGACTGCATCATCTGTGCCCTCTCTTTTGTTACTCATAGTGAAACTCCTGGGACAGGCTCTCAAGGCAGAGTGAGAATCTGGAGGGCAGGGGAGACGTTACCTTGTGGAATCCTATAGATGATTTCTCCAGGCTTCCTGAGCTGGCGCAATATATAGTCACTGTGAATGTTGATTCCCATTCCCAAAATGAATAAGAAGATACCTTGGCAAAGAAGAGAGGGAGAAGTTAACAATGTGTGCTGTTTTTGGTGTTTTCTCACAATCAAAGTGTTTTGTGGTTTGTTTTTTTTGTTTGTTTGTTTAGTTTGGTTGTTTTCTAAAAAATGAAGGGAACGGCATTTGACCTCAAATTCTAAGAATGCTACTAAAGCAAGAAAGGAGGGAGGGAGCAACGTATCCTGGTCCCAAATTTGAATGAAAGAGCTATGCTGTTTCACAGGCCAAAAGACTGAAAATGCACAGTGTCAGGTGATAGAGATGAGTGAGAGAGGAGAGGGAGCCCTCACCATCATCTGACATTTAAATAAATAAGTACATAAGCAAGTAAATGAATGAATAAATAGCAAGCCTTCAGCTCATTCAAAAACAATCAAACCATGGTCAGCAAACTTAACCACCAATTAAAATCCCTCCTCCTTGACCACCCCCACTCTAGAGGCTAGAAGGCTGAGAAGAGGTCTTGTGACCTAGTTCTGCTGAGACGGTGTAAAGGAAAGCTTTCTAGAGGTTTCCTTGGAACTCTTTTGGTTTTCTGATAAAGGGGGCAGGTGGGACCAGTGCCTCTAGTGCCTCCCTCTTCCTTCGTTGCAGGTGTGATGCCTGGAGCTACAGGAAATGTCTTGCAACCATGTGGTGACTGTCACGAGGACATAAGATAAATATGTTCAGAACAGTGGAGCAGAAAGTGCCTGAGATCTTAGTGACACCAGGAAGCAGCTGAAGGAATGCAGAAACCACCTACCTTTGGACAATCTTGTTATGTGAGAAATATAAATTCTTAATTATTTAAATTACTAAGAGTTGGTTTAAAGCTCAACATTCAGAAAACTAAGATCATGGCATCCGGTCCCATCATTTCATGGAAAATAGATGGGAAAACAGAGGAAACAGTGGCTGACTTTATTTTGGGGGGCTCCAAAATCACTGCAGATGGTGATTGCAGCCATGAAGTTAAAAGACGCTTAATCCTTGGAAGGAAAGTTATGGACAACCTAGACAGCATATTAAAAAGCAGAGACATTACTTTGCTGACAAAGGTCATCTAGTCAAGACTATGGTTTTTCCAGTAGTCATGTATGGATGTGAGAGTTAGACTATAAAGAAAGCTGAACACCAAAGAATTGATGCTTTTGAACTGTGGTGTTGGAGAAGACTCTTGAGAGTCCCTTGGACTGCACGGAGATCCAACCAGTCCATCCTAAAGGAGATCAGTCCTGGGTGTTCATTGGAAGGACTGATGTTGAAGCTGAAACTCTAATCCTTTGGCCACCTGATGTGAAGAACTGACTCATTTGAAAAGACCTTGATGCTGGAAAAGATTGAGGGCAGGAGGAGAAGAGGACGACAGAGGATGAGATAGTTGGATGGCATCACCGACTCAATGGACATGAGTCTGGGTAAACTCCAGGAGTTGGTGATGGACAGGGAAGCCTAGCGTGCTGCAGTTCATGATGTCAGAAAGAGTCTGACATGACTGAGCGACTGAACTGAACCGAACTGAAGAGTTTTCTGTGACTTATTGCTCAGAGCAGGACTGACTGATATATCTACTCTTGTGGAAGTAGTTAGAGAGCTTGGCACCTAGCAAACCAATTTTCACACTGCACACTCCTCTTCCACATTCACAGGCACAGAAAAGTCTGAGATGAGGAGAGCCAGGACTCTGTATGCTAGGTCTTATGCCATAGATGCCCAAGCCCAGCTCTCAGCCAAGTGTATGTGTGCTGATCAAATTACAACAGGCAAAAAGCAAGAACAGTTGAATTAAAAGCAGTCACGTCTACTCTCACCTCATTTGCTATGATATGAAGCAATCATTTTTAATCTTGTCTAGTCAAAAGATTATTATCCTGGAGGGAAGGGACACCAGTGGAGGGAGCACCAGGGAATGGGAGAGGGGCGGAATAGCACACACAGCAATGAGAATGCAGGCACCTTCGATGTGATGTCTGTGTGTCCCTGGACAAGTCACTTAACTTCTCTGAGCCTCAGTTTTCTTATCTGTAAAACGTAGAATCTAACAGCACCTATCTTACAAGGATAATATGAGATTCATTCACGTGTTTACTCTTTCATTCATTTATTCAAATAACATTTGCTGAGGTCTTACTATGTACCAAGCACTGTCTTAAACACCAGGGATGTAGTAGTGAGAAAAGCAGTCAAGGTGTCTGTTCTCATAGAGATTACATTTCAGTGGAGAAACACAGAAATGAATTCAAATAATGAAAAAATTTAAATCACATATCATTACAAAGCAGAAAATCAAAGTAGGATGATGAAACAGAGAGTGAATTGGGGTGGAGAGGAGGTGTCTCTACTTTAGATGAGGTCAGTAGGAAAGCTTTTCTGAAGATTTGGCATCTGCCCTATGATTTGAATAATGAGAATACAAAGATCGGTATTTGCGGGGAGAGCTTTCTGGTAGAGGAACTAACAGATGCAAAGGTCCTAAGGATAGTATAGGTTTAGTATGTCTAAGAAACAGAAGGAAGGTGCTGCAGTTAATGCTTTAAGATAGATGGCAGGAGGTGGGGGATAAGGAGATGAGAATAGGCTGATAATTTCAAAATTTCATTGGGCTCTATGGGCCATGGTGAGAAGTTCGGATTTTTAAGAGCAACAGGAAGCCACTGGCAGGTTTTAAGCAGGGGAGAATAGGATCTGATGTCAGTTTATTACAAAAGAAGTACATATGTCTGTGGAAGATGAAATGCTTATTAGCAAAAATAAGAAAAACAAGACACTTTGTTCCTACCGCCAATAAACACTCTTAGTGCATATCCTTGAGATCTTCATGTTATGTAATACCTCGGCATATTCAGTTTCCTCAATATTCCCAGAACTCTGCTTCTAGCTGGTTTGTGTAAACCAAAGTCCCAAACAGGCACACATCTAACATCTGGTCATTACATCCTTTAAGGACATTTATATCTAGCCCAGATCCCTACCGTTTATTTTTTTTCAGGACACTGACTTCTTGAAAAGATTGAACAGTTCATATCATTTCAGTCACTTAGTCCTGCCGATTCTTTACGACCCCATAGACTGCAGCATGCCAGGCTCGCCTGTCCATCACAAGGTCCCAGAGCTTGCCCAAACTCAGGTCCATTGAATCGGTGATGCCATCCAACCATCTCATCCTCTGTCATCCCCTTCTCCTCCTGCCTTCAATCTTTCCCAGCATCAGGGTATTCTCCAAGGAGTCAGCTCTTCGCATCAGGTGGCCAAAGTATTGGAGTTTCAGCTTCACCATCAGTCCTTCCAATGAATATTCAGGACTGATTTCCTTTAGGAAGGACTGGTTGGATCTCCTTGTAGTCCAAGGGACACTCAAGAGTCTTCTCCAACACCACAGTTCAAAACCATCAATTCTTTAGTGCTTAACTTTATAATCCAACTCTCACATCCATACATGACTACAGGAAAAAACCCTAGATTTGACTAGATGAACATTTGTCAGCAAAGTAATGTCTCTGCTTTTTAATATGCTGTCTAGGTTGGTCATACCTTTTCTTCCAAGGAAAAAGCATCTTTTAATTTTATGGCTACAGTCACCATCTGCAGTGATTTTGGAGCCCAAGAAAGTAAAATCTCTCACTGTTTTCCATTGTTTCCCCATCTATATGCCATGAAGTGATGGGACCATATGCCATGATCTTAGTTTTCTGAATGCTGAGTTTTAAGCCAACTTTTTCACTCTCCTCTTTCACTTTCATCAAGAGGCTATTTAGTTCTTCTTCTCTTTCTGACATAAGGGTGGTGTCGTCTATCTGAGGTTATTGATATTTCTCCTGGCAATCTTGATTCCAGCTTGTGCCTTGTCCAGCCTGACATTTCACATGATGTACTCTGCATAAGTTAAATAAGCAGGGTGACAATATACATACTTCTTTGCTGATTTGGAACCAGTCTGCTGTTCCATGTCCAGTTCTAACTGTTGCTTCTTGACCTGCATACAGATTTCTCAGGAGGCAGGTAAGGTGGTCTGGTGTTCCCATCTCTTGAAGAATTTTTCACAGTTTGTTGTAATCCACACAGTCAAAGGCTTTGGCATAATCAATAAAGCAGATGTTCTTCTGGAACTCTCTTGCTTTTTCAATGATCCAGTGGATGTTGGCAATTTGATCTCTGGTTCCTCTGACATTTCTAAATCCAGCTTGAACACCTGGAAGTTCACGGTTCACATACTGTTGAAGCCTGGCTTGGAGAATTTTGAGCATTTCTTTGCTAGCGTGTGAGATGAGTGCAATTCTGTGGTAGTTTGAACACTCTTTGGCATTGCCTTTCTTTGGGATTGGAATGAAAACTGACCTTTTCCAGTCCTGTGGCCACTGCTGAGTTTTCCAAATTTGCTGACATATTCAGTGAAGCACTTTCACAGCATCATCTTTTAGGATTTAAAATAGCTCAACTGGAATTCCATCACGTCCACTAGCTTTGTTCATAGTGATGCTTCCTAAGGCCCACTTGACTTCGCATTCCAGAATATCTGGCTCTAGGTGAGTGATCACACCATCGTGGTTATCTGGGTCATGAAGATCTCTTTTGTATAGTTCTTCTGTGTATTCTTGCCACCTCTTCTTAATATCTTCTGCTTCTGTTAGGTCCATACCATTTCTGTCCTTTATTGTGCCCATCTTTTCATGAAATATCCCCTTGGTATAATTAATTTTCTTGAACAGATCTCTGGTCTTTCCCATTCTATTGTTTTCCTCTATTTCTTTGCAGTGATCACTGAGGAAGGCTTTCTTATCTCTCCTTGCTATTCTTTGGAATTCTACATTCAGATGGGTATATCTTTCCTTTTCTCCTTTGCCTTTAGCTTCTTTTCTTTTCTCAGCTATTTGTAAGGCCTCCTCAGACAACCATTTTGCCTTCTTGCATTTCTTTTTCTTGGGAATGGTCTTGATCCCTGCCTCTTGTACAATGTCACAAACCTCCATCCATAGTTCTTCAGGCAGTCTATCAGACCTAACCCCTTGAATCTATCTGTCACATCCACTGTATAATAAGGTTATGCCTGAATGATCTAGTGGTTTTCCCTACTTTCTTCAATTTAAGTCTGAATTTTTCAGTAAGGAGTTCATGATCTGAGCCACAGTCAGCTCCAGGTCTTGTTTTGCTGACTGTATAGAGCTTCTCCATCTTTGGCTGCAAAGAATATAATCAATCTGATGTTGGCATTGACCATCTGGTGATGTTCACATGTAGAGTTTTCTCTTGTGCTGTTGGAAGAGGATGTTTGCTATGACCAGTGCGTTCAGTTGCAAAACTCTGTTAGCCTTTGCCCTGCTTTATTTTGTAGTTCAAGGCCAAATTTGCCTATTACTCCAGGTATTTTTTGACTTCCTACTTTTGCATTCCAGTCCCCTATGATGAAAAGGATACTTTTTGGGTGTTAGTTCTAGATCTTGTAGGTCTTCATAGAACCATTCAACTTCAACTTCTTCAGCATTGCTTGTTGGGGCATAGACTTGGATTACTGTGATATTGAATGGTTTGCCTTGGAAACAGAGACATTCTGTCATTTTGAGATTGTATCCAAGAACTGCATTTTGGGCTCTTTTGTCGACTATGATGGCTAGTCCATTTCTTCTAAGGGATTCTTCACAATAGTAGATATAATGGTCAACTGAGTTAAATTCACCCATTCCAGTCCATTTTAGTTCACTGATTCCTAAAATGTCGACATTCACTCTTGCCATCTCCTGTTTGACCACTTCCAATATACCTTGATTCATAGACGTAACATTCCAGGTTCCTATGCAATATTGTTCTTTACAGCATCAGACTTTATTTCCCAACACCAGTCACATCCATAACTGGGCTTTTTTTTTTTTTCACTTTGGCTCCATCTCTTCATTCTTTCTGAAGTTATTTCTCCACTCTTCTCCAGTAGCATACTGGATACCTACCAACTTGGGGAGTTCATCTTTCAGTGTCCTATCTTTTTACCTTTTTCATACTGTTCATGGAGTTCTCAAGGCAAGAATACTGAAGTGGTTTCCCATTCCCTTCTCCAGTGGGCCACATTTTGTCAGAACTCTCCACCATGACCCATCCATCTTGTGTGACCTTGTAGGGCATGGCTCATAGTTTTATTGAGTTAGACAGGGCTGTTGTCCATGTGATCAGTTTGACTAGTTTTCTGTGATATTGGTCTTCATTCTGACTGCCCTCTAATCGATAAGGATAAGAGACTTATGGAAGCTTCCTGATGGGAGAGACTGACTGTGGGGGAAACTGGGTCTCATTCTGATGGGCAGGGCCATGCTCAGTAAATGTTTAATCCAATTTTCCATTGATGGGTGGGACTCTGTTCCCTACCTGTTGTTTGACCTGAGACCAAACCATGGTGGAGGTAATGGAGATAATGGTGATCTCCTTCAAAAGGTCCCATGCAAGCACTGCCACACTCAGTGCCCCTGATGCTGCAGCAGGCCACCGCTGACCCACATCTCTGCCGGAGATTCCTGGACACTCATGGGCAAGTCTGGGTCAGTCTCTTGTGGGGTCACTGCTCCTTTCTCCTGGGTCCTGGTGCACACAAGGTTTTGTTTGTGCCCTACAAGAGTCTGTTTCCCCAGTCCTGTGGAAGTTCTGGAGGCTCTATGGTGGGGTTAATGGCGACCTCCTCCAAGAGGGCTTATGCCACACCCAAGTCTGCTGGCACCCAGAGCACCTGCCCCTGCAGCAGGCCACTGCTGACCCATACCTGCCTTTCAAAACCCTGAAAGGCAAGTCTGGCTCGGTCTCTGTGTGGTGTCCTGGTGCACACAAGGTTTTGTTTGAGCCCTCCAAGCATCTCTGGTGGCATGGGGTTTGATTCTAAACATGATTTCACCCCTCCTACCATCTTACTGGGGCTTCTCCTTTGCCCTTGGACATGGGGTATCTTTTTTTGGTGGGATCCAACATTCTCCTGTCCATGGTTGTTCAGCCATGAGTTTTAATTTTAGAGTTCTCATAGGAGAAGATGAGTGCATGTCCTTCTGCTCTGCCATCTTGAATAAACTCCTCAAAGACTGGACAGTGGTCCCTCAAATGTCCCCCTTTCTAGATAAGACTAGCTTATTTCCTCATGGTGGCATTTAACTTATTTCTTTATTCTCTATATTTCCTATAAATTGGCATAAATCATTTTCCTGTGTGGTTATGGTACCAGTTTAATATACAGTTAGGTACATTTATTTATTTGTACTCAATGTTGAGGAACTTTATGTGGATTTTTAATTAAGTTATGAAGTTTCATGATTTAAAGGACAAAGCTATCTTAAAAGAAGATTTCTGCCCACCATCCCATTTTCTTTACTCTAAACCCTAGAGATACTCTTTTTAAAAAATAGTTTCTTTTTTTTTTATCAATCCAATATTTCCTCTTCCACTTTTAAATACACACAGTGTCCTATTTCTACACAAAAAGCAGCATGGTGTATACACTATGCACACTTTATTTTTACTTAACCATGTGTTCTAGAGATGTCTTCACATGAAAAAGAGACATTCTTTGCTTTTGTTTTGCTTTGGTTGTTTTTATGAGGCTTCAGAATATTCCATTGTGTGTATGTACCAGTATTCATGCAACTAATACTCTGGCTATTTGAGTGTTCAAATGTTCGTCCTGACTGCTGTGTGAAGAAGGGGCTACTGAAGGCCAGGACTTGAAGTAGGAAGGTTAACTTAAAGGTCACTGTGGCGGTCCAGGCAAGAGGTCATCCTGGTTCAGACCAGAATGAAGTTAGTGTGGTTATGGAGAACTGAGCTCAGTTGGCACATGTTTTAGAACTAGAGGGAGCTATTCTAAGCTGATGGAGAGAAGATGTGTAATGTAAAGAGAGGGACTAAGGATAATCTCTGCCTTTTTTCCTTTGAGCAAGAATAATGCACAGTTGAACCTTTACTTTATTTAAAAAAAAAATTTAATTCCTTTTGCAGATAATGAAAAATATTCAAAGATCATTGTTTTCTACTATTTTAGATAGATGGTCAAGAAGTCTCAATGAGGAGATGTGAACTGACAGAGACCTAAATAAAAGGAGAGACCAGCTCCCCAAGTATATAGGGGTTGAGCATTCCAGACAGAGGGTGTAGTCTATACAGCAGCTCTGAGACAGGACAAACCTGACCATTTCAGGTCCAGCAGGAAGGCCACTGAGGCTACAGGACAGTAAACAAGATGGATGGAGATAGGAAGCGAAGTCAGGACAGGACCAAGAACACTGGGTTTCACAGGCAGTGGTAAGGAATTTGTATTTTATCTTGAGAGTAACAGAAATGCGTTGGAGGATTTTGAGATGGGGAATACCATAGTGTTTTTAAAAGATCTCTCTGGCTGCTATACAGAGAAAAGACCAGTGTGGAGATGGTCATGGTAGGGGAAGGGGAATGGAATCCTTGAGTTTTTATTATAATAGGGTGGGGAGAGGTGATGGCGATATAGCCTGTAGAAAGAGGCGTTAACTAGGGTGTGGGTTAGAAGCAGTCAGGTTTACTTACCCAGGCTAAACCGTATGTCTGTGTACCACTCAGCAGGGTATTCAGCACAGTAAACCAGATAGTAGCCTTGGAGGAGTCCATTTCCCATGCAGAAGACAAAGCCTCTGAAAAGGAATACAACTGGAAACGGCCTCCCTCTAGTGAGCAGTGAATAAACAAATGTCCTGGGGTATACGGGGGAGAAAGGTCAGGATCCATTGTTAAAAAAATATCAAGTAATGAGATGAAACAACAGGCAATCGCATTAAACCCATTTTTAAAAACCATTTCCCTTAAATGTATGCAATGAGAGACATTATTATTAATATCTAGTTCTGTGTGTGTTAGTAGCTCAGACGTGTCCAACTTTTTGTGATCGCATAGACTGTAGCCCACGAGGCTCCTCAGCCCATGGATTTCTCCAGGCAAGAATACTGGACTGGTTGCCATTCCCTTTTCCAAGGGATCTTCCCAACCAGGGATGGAACCCAGGTCTTGCACACTGCAGGCAGATTCTTTACCATGTAAGCCACCAGGACTTGTAATAGCTGGTTCTAGAGCAATCATCTATGCTATGATTTGTCTTGTTTCATTAAAATTCATAGTAGCCGTCATTGCAACAGCTTTGAAAGGCAAATTTCATCCTTATAAATTAAT
Source organism: Bison bison bison (assembly GCF_000754665.1). Taxonomy (NCBI): domain Eukaryota; kingdom Metazoa; phylum Chordata; class Mammalia; order Artiodactyla; family Bovidae; genus Bison; species Bison bison. Next base: position 15,090,519 of record NW_011495064.1, read on the forward strand.
AAATTCAATCCTGTAAACCCAGGACTGGAAATCATCTTTGTATAGATCTGGAAGTGAAATCCAGATTGTATTGGAGGAGGATAGAGCCAGGCTTATCCCATGCAGCAGTGCAATGGAATTTTTATAGCAGCCATACAATCATATGTCTTTCCATATGTCTTTCTAGTATGATTTAACTCCTGGTATTATAGCATTCCCCAGAAAGTGATTATATTCTTTGCAGCCAAAGATGGAGAAGCTCTATACAGTCAACAAAAACAAGACCAGGAACTGACTGTGGCTCAGATCATGAACTCCTTATTACCAAATTCAGACTTAAATTGAAGTAGGGAAAACCACTAGACCATTCAGGTATGACAGAAATCAAATCCCTTATGATTATACAGTGGATGTGAGAAATAGATTTAAAGGCCTAGATCTGATAGATAGAGTGCCTGATGAACTACGGAATGAGGTTCGTGACATTGTACAGGTGACAGGGATCAAGACCATCCCCATGGAAAAGAAATGCAAAAAAAGCAAAATGGCTGTCTGGAGAGGCCTTACAAATAGCTGTGAAAAGAAGAGAAGTGAAAAGCAAAGGAGAAAAGGAAAGATGTAAGCATCTGAATGCAGAGTTCCAAAGAATAGCAAGAAGAGACAAGAAAGCCTTCCTCAGTGATCAGTGCAAAGAAATAGAGGAAAACAACAGAATGGTAAAGACTAGAGATCTCTTCAAGAAAATTAGAGATACCAAGGGGACATTTCTTGCAAAGATGGGCTCGATAAAGGACAGAAATGGTATGGACCTAACAGAAGCAGAAGATATTAAGAAGAGGTGGCAAGAATACACAGAAGAACTGTACAAAAAAGATCTTCATGACCCAGATAATCACGATGGTATGATCACTGACCTAGAGCCAGACATCCTGGAATGTGAAGTCAAGTGGGCCTTAGAAAGCATCTCTACAAACAAAGCTAGTGAAGGTGATGGAATTCCAGTGGAACTATTTCAAATCCTGAAAGATGATGCTGTGAAAGTGGTTCACTCAATATGCCAGCAAATTTGGAAAACTCAGCAGTGGCCACAGGACTGGAAAAGGTCAGTTTTCATTCCAATCCCAAAGAAAGGCAATGCCAAAGAATGCTCAAACTACCACACAATTGCACTCATCTCAAGTGCTAGTAAAGTAATGCTCAAAATTCTCCAAGCCAGGCTTCAGCAATACGTGAACTGTGAACTTCCTGATGTTCAAGCTGGTTTTAGAAAAGGCAGAGCAATCAGAGAT
>NW_011495064.1:15091886-15094777 GCF_000754665.1 Bison bison bison
TCAAGTTGCCAACATCCACTGGATCATGGAAAAAGCAAGAGAGTTCCAGAAAAACATCTATTTCTGCTTTATTGACTATGCCAAAGCCTTTGAGTGTGTGGGTCACAATAAACTGTGGAAAATTCTCAAAGAGATGGGAATACCAGATCACCTGACCCGCCTCTTGAGAAATTTGTATGCAGGTCAAGAAGCAAAAGTTAGAACTGGACATGGAACAACAGACTGGTTCCAAATAGGAAAAGGAGTACGTCAAGGCTGTATATTGTCACCCTGCTTATTTAACTTATATGCAGAGTACATCATGAGAAACGCTGGACTGGAAGAAACACAAGCTGGAATCAAGATTGCTGGGAGAAATATCAATCACCTCAGATATGCAGATGACACCACCCTTATGGCAGAAAGTGAAGAGGAACTAAAGAGCCTCTTGATAAAAGTGAAAGAGGAGAGTGAAAAAGTTGGCTTAAAGCTCAACATTCAGAAAACAAAGATCATGGCATCTGGTCCCATCACTTCATGGGAAATAGATGGGGAAACAGTAGAAACAATGTCAGACTTTATTTTTGGGAGTTCCAAAACCACTGCAGATGGTGACTGCAGCCATGAAATGAAAAGATGCTTACTCCTTGGAAGAAAAGTTATGACCAACCTAGATAGCATATTACACAGCAGAGACATTACTTTGCCAACAAAGGTCCGTCTAGTCAAGGTTATGGTTTTTCCTGTGGTCATGTATGGATGTGAGAGTTGGACTGTGAAGAAGGCTGAGAGCCGAAGAATTGATGTTTTTGAACTGTGGTGTTGGAGAAGACTCTTGAGAGTCCCTTGGACTGCAAGGAGATCCAACCAGTCCATTCTGAAGCAGATCAGCCCTGGGATTTCTTTGGAGGGAATGATGCTGAAGCTGAAACTCCAGAACTTTGGCCACCTCATGTGAAGAGTTGACTCATTGGGAAAGACTCTGATGCTGGGAGGGATTGAGGGCAGGAGGAGAAGGGGACAACAGAGGATGAGATGGCTGGATGGTATCACTGACTCGATGGACGTGAGTCTGAGTGAACTCTGGGAGTTGGTGATGGACAGGGAGGCCTGGCGTGCTGCGATTCATGGGGTCGTGAAGAGTCGGACACGACTGAGCATCTGACCTGAACTGAACTGAGTATGATTTAACTCCTGGTATTATAGCATTCCCCAGAAAGTGGGCTGCAGATCCCCTTGAAAAAAATAAATAAGAGATTCCTCTAAATGCTAGGAACTGTGAATATAAGGGAATCCAGGAGGACATTAAGAAATAAAAATAACTTCAAAATAAGAATTTGCCCAAGATATAATGCTAAATGGCAAACATCAAACTACATCATGCTTTTTATTTTTCTCCCTTGATGGTGCAATATAACCATCATACAGGAAAGTCTGTAAACCTATATTAATAGATCAATGAATTACTATCAAATATATACCCATAAAGTCATTAACCAAGACTTGACTTAACCAAGTCAAGAAATGGAACATGGCCATCCCCTAGAAGCCTCCTATAGGTCCTTCCTGTTAACAGTACCACCATCACACAAGAGGTAACCACCACCCTGATTCCTGTAATAATCATGTCCTTTTGCTTCTTTACAATTTTGCCTCATTTGCATGCACCCCTAAAAATATAGTTTGCTCACATTTAATTCCATATGAAAGGAAACACATCATTACGTTTCTAAGACTCAAGCATGTCATTGTGTGTAGCTATAGTTCATTAATTTTCATTGTTGTATATTATTGTCATGTGTGAATATATCACATGTGCTTATCTATTTTACTTTGATGCATATGTGGGTTGCTTGCATAGTGTTTTATGTATTCAAAGATTATTTTCCCATTATTTTAATGATTTTTCATTTTATGTTTAAACCTTTGGAATTTATTTTGTTGCAAGAAGTTAAATAAGAATCAAATGTAATTCTTTTCCTCTAATGCTAGTGAATATACTAAATATCTCTTTCTCACTGACACACGTTGCCATTGGTTGTGACACACATTGCCATTGGTTGTTATTGTTGTTCAGTCACTAAATTGTATCTGACTCTTTGTGACCCAATAGACTGCAGCACACCAGGCTTGCCTGTCCTTCACTATCTCCCAGAGTTTGCAAAACTCATGTCCATTCTGTCGATGATACCATCCAACCATCTCATCCTCTGTCACCCCCATCTCCTCACGCTCTCCATCTTTCCTAGCATCAAGGTCTTTTCCAGTGAGTCAATTCTTTGCATCAGGTGACCAAAGTACTGCAGTTTCAGCTTCAGCATTAGTCCTTCCAATGAATATTCAGGGTTGATTTCCTTTAGGATTGACTGGTTTGATATCCTTCTTGTCCAAGGGACTTTCAGGAGTCTTCTCCAGCACAACAGTTCAAAAGCATCAATTCTTTAGTGCTCAGCTTTCTTTATGATCCAGCATGCACATCCGAACATGACTACTGGAAAAACCGTAGCTTTGACTATTATGGACTTTTATCAGCAAGGTGATATCTCTTCTTTTTATTATGCTGTCAAGGTTTGTCATAACTTTTCTTCCAAGGAACAAGCATCTTTTAATTTCATGGCTGCAGTCACTGTTTGCTGTGATTTTGGAGCTTAAGAAAATATATTCTGCCTCTGTTCCCATTTTCCCCATCTATCTGCCATGAAGTGATGTCCCATCACTGGGGAAACAGTGTCAGACTTTATTTTTCTGGGCTCCAAAATCACTGTAGATGGTGACTGCTGCCATGAAATTAAAAGACGCTTACTCCTTGGAAGGAAAGTTATGACCAACCTAGACAGCATATTAAAAAGCAGACATTACTTTGCCAACAAAAGTCGCTTTAGTCAAAGCTATCGTTTTTCCAGTAGTCATGT
>NW_011495064.1:15094877-15096950 GCF_000754665.1 Bison bison bison
TTCCAGTAGTCATGTATGAATGTGAGAGTTGGATTATAAAGAAAGCTGAGCACCAAAGAATTGATGATTTTGAATTGTGGTGTTGGAGAAGACTCTTGAGAGTCCTTTGGACTACAAGGAGACCCAACCAGTCCATCCTAAAGGAAATCAGTCCTGAGTGTTCACTGGAAGGACTGATGCTGAAGCTGAAACGCCAACATTTTGGCCACCTGATGCAAAGAGCTGACTCACTGGAAAAGACCCTGATGCTGGGAAAGATTGAGGGCAGGAGGAGGAGATTACAGAGGATGAGATGGTTGGATGGCATCACCGACTCAATGGACATGAGTTTGAGTGAACTCTGGGAGTTGGTGATGGACAGGGTGGCCTGGCGTGCTGCATTGCATGGGGTCACAAAGAGTCAGACACTACTGAGCGACTGAACTGAATGGAACTGAACTGATGGGACTGGATGCCATGATCTTAGTTTTCTGAATGCTGAGTTTTAATTCAGCTTTTTCACTCTCCTCTTCTATCTTCATCAAGAGGCTCTTTAGTTCCTCTTTGCTTCCTGCCATTAGGGTAATATCATCTGCATATCTGAGGTTACTGATATTTCTCCTGGTAATCTTGATTCCAACTTGTGATTCATCTAGCCTGGCATTTCACATGCTGTACTCTACATAGAAGTTTAATAAACAGGGTGACAATATACAGACTTGATGTACTCCTTTCCCAATTTGGAATCAGTCCATTGTTCTATGTCCAGTTCTAACTGTTGCTTCTTGACCTGCATACAGATTTCTCAGGAGGCAGGTAAGGTGGTCTGGTGTTCCCATCTCTTGAAGAATTTTCCACAGTTTGTTGTGATCCACACAGTAAAAGGCTTTAGTGTAGTCAATAAAGCAGAAATAGATGTTTTCTGAAATTCTCTTGATTTCTCTATGACCCCACAGATATTGGCAATTTGATCTCTGGTTCCTCTGACTTTTCTAAATCCAGCTTAAACATCTGGAAGTTCTCAATTCACATACTGTTGAAGCCTGGCTTGAAGAATTTTGAGCATTACTTTGCTAGCATGTGAAATGAGTACAATTGTGTGGTAGTTTGAACATTCTTTGGCATTGTCTTTCTTTGAGATTGGAATGAAAACCAACCTCTTCCAGTCCTGTGGCCACTGCTGAGTTTTCCAAATTTTTTGGCATATTGAGTGCAGCACTTTAAGAGAATCATCTTTTAGGCTTTGAAATAGCTCAACTGGAATTCCATCACCTCCACTAGCTTTGTTTGTAGAGATGCTTTCTAAGGCCCACTTGACTTCACATTCCAGGATGTCTGGCTCTAAGTGAGTGACCATGACGTCATGGTTACTTGGGTCATTAAGACCTTTTTCATACTATTCTTCTGTGTATTCTTACCACCTTTTCTTAATATCTTCTGCTTCTGTTAGGTCCATACCATTTCTGTCCTGTATTGAGCCCATCTTTGCATGAAATATTCCCTTGGTCTCTAGTTTTCTTGAAGGGATCTCTGGTCTTTCCCATTCTATTGTTTTGCTCTATTTATTTGCTTTGTTCACTTAAGAAGGCTTTCTTTTCTCTCCTTGCTCTTTTCTGGAACACTGCATCCAGTTGGGTATATCTTTCCCTTTCTCCTTTGCCTTTCACTTCTCTTCTTTTCTCAGGTATTTGTAAGGCTTCATCAGACTACAATTTTGCCTTCTTGCATTTCTTTTCCTTTGAGATGATTTTGGTCACCACCTCCTGTACAATGTTAACTTTTTTCCTAATGCTAGTAAATATACTAAATATCTCTTTCTCATGGACACACACTGCCATTGGTACTATACATGAATTTATCATACACATTGGTCCCTCTTCTAGACTCATGTTTCTGTTCCATTGATTTATCTATAGCCAGTACTACACTCGGAGAAGGCATTGGCACCCCACTCCAGTCCTCTTGCCTGGAAAACCCCATGGACAGAGAAGCCTGGTGGGCTGCAGTCCATGGGGTTGCTGAGGGTCGGACACCACTGAGTGACTTCACTTTCACTTTTCACTTTCATGCATTGGAGAAGGAAATGGCAACCCA
>NW_011495064.1:15097050-15097397 GCF_000754665.1 Bison bison bison
TGGGGTTTCCCTGATGGTTCAGTGGTTAAGAATCCAACTGCCAATGCAGAGGAAACTGGTTCGATCCCTGATTAGGGAAGATTCTACATGCCACGTGGCAATGAAGCCTACAACTACTGAGCCCATGCTCTGCAACAAGAGAAGCCACTGCAAGTAACCCTTGCTCCCTGCAACTCGAGAGGGCCCACGTGCAGCAGTGAAGACCCCGCATAGCCGTGGATAAATAAATAAATATTTTTTAAAAGACCTGAAAATAGTGAGCCAGAAGGAAAAACATAAATACAGTATACTAACGCATATATATGGAATTTAGAAAGATGGTAACAATAACCCGGTGTACGAGACAG
>NW_011495064.1:15097497-15112972 GCF_000754665.1 Bison bison bison
ATGGCACCCCACTCCAGTGTTCTTGCCTGGAGAATCCCAGGGATGGGGGAGCCTGGTGGGCTGCCGTCTATGGGGTCGCACAGAGTCGGACACGACTGAAGCGACTCAGCAGCAGCAGCAGCAGTACTACACTTTTAATAATTGTACTTTTAAAATTTGTCTTGGACTTGCCTTGTGGTTTTGTGGTTAAGAATCCACCTGCCAATGCAGGGGAAAGTGAAAGTCAAAGTGTTAGTTCCTCCGTCAAGTCCAACTCTTTGTGATCCCACAGACAATATGGACAGTAGCCCACCAGACTCCTCTGTCCATGGAATTCTCCAGGCAAGAACACTGGAGTGGGGAGCCATTCCCTTCTCCAGCAGATCTTCCCAACTCAAGGATGGAACCTGGGTCTTCTGCATTGCAGGCAGCTTCTTTACCATCTGAGGCACCAGGAAAGCCCATCAATTCAGGGGACACAGGTTCAATCCTTGGTCTGAGAAGATCCCACACATGCCAAAGAGCAACTAAGCCTGTGTGCCACAATTACTGCAGCCCATGCACCTAGAGCCCATGCTCCATGACAAGACAAGCCACCACAATGAGAAGGGCACACACCACAACGAAGAGTAGCCCCTGCTGGCCGCAAGTAGAGAAAGCCTGTATGCAGCAGCAAAGACCCAGTGCGGCCACAAATACATAAATAAATAAATCTTTTTTAAAACAAAATATGTTTTAATACTAGCTGGGGCTATTCTTATATCATTACTCTTCCTAATGATTTTTAAGATGCCCTTCATTGTTCATTCTTCATGTGAACTTTAAAACCAACTTGTTAAACACACACTCCCAAATGTTAGAAATACTGTTGACCTTTGAACAATGGGGGTGGGAACTGCCTGGGTCAACTCACCTACAAATTTTTTTCACTAGAAATACTACAGTACCACACTATGTAAAGTTGGTTGAATTCATGGATGCAGTACCTCAGATAAGGAGGAAGGGCATGTACTGGGGAACCGTGGACATGGAGGACTGCCTATGAGTTATGCATGGATTTTCAATTGCTTGGAGGATCAGTGCCCCTAACAGCCACACTGTTCAAGAGCTCTGGGTACCAACCAAGGCTTGCAGCAACACAGGGAGCATTTGAGTAAGAAAAAGATTGAATCTCAGGAAGGATAACAAGCTTTGTGGTATTTTTAACTGACCTTAATCCCATCTTCCCCTTTCCAGCTCTGCACAGCCTTGAAAAGTAACAGCATCCATTCCTGGGTTTGGAGGCAGCAAAACAGGGCTTGAGGTCTTTCAAAGCCTCACTTCCAAAGAGAAGTCATTATCTTACTTGTTTGGTGGTTCCCTTGTGATGATTCCACTCAAAAGACTTATCTTTAGTCCCCCTCACTCAGACTTACCCAGTGCTAAAAGTTTCTGGGTTTGGGAAGTGTTTTTTAAAATATTTTAGCACCACAGTGGCCTGCGGCAGTGGATAACAAGTGGGACAATACTAGACTAATCAAAAAGCGTAAAAAGAAAGACTGAGAAATGAGATGCCCATAGGAGCTTTCATAATATCATACATTATCATGCATATGCTTGAAAGAAGACTTGGGGTTTCCCTGATGGTTCAGTGGTTGAGAATCCAACTGCCAATGCAGAGGAAACTGGTTCGATCCCTGATTAGGGAAGATTCTACATGCCACGTGGCAATGAAGCCTACAACTACTGAGCCCATGCTCTGCAACAAGAGAAGCCACTGCAAGTAACCCTTGCTCCCTGCAACTCGAGAGGGCCCACGTGCAGCAGTGAAGACCCCGCATAGCCGTGGATAAATAAATAAATATTTTTTAAAAGACCTGAAAATTTCCTAAGCTCTCACTTCTGATTGACTTTGAGGCCTGAGCAAGTAGTAAGTGAAGCCAAAGCAGAATTGTAAACTACATGGGTGGTTGTTAAAGGACTTCTCTAAGATGCACACAGAGGATCTTGGCAAAGACTGGGAGACTTTGGTTTCAGGTATTTTAGAAAATCATTAACTAGTCACTGATCATTAACTAGTCACTAAGAAAACCAAGTAGTGACTTCAGCTACATCAAGGAGGACAAAGGCTTCAAAGAATAAGTTCAGAAAAGCTACTAGGCAAACAGTAACAACAAAAAACCTTAGGAGGCAGAGAGAATCTGATTACCAGAGTAGTTACATAGTATTATAGTTTTCAACAATAAACTACAGAACATTCAAAGAAACAAGAAACTATGAGCCATTCATTGGGGAAAATGCAACCAACTAACATTGTCTCTGAGAAGACCAGACACTGGATTTACTAGGCAAAATTTTTAAATTAATTATTTTAAATATGTTCAAAGAGCTAAAAGAAACCATGTCTAAAGACTTCAATGAATTTATAAGAATGAGAGACTATCAAATAGAGAATACCAATAGAGTTAGAAATTATAAAATGGAACCAAATAAAAATCTGAAGTTGAAAAGTATAACAACGGAAATGAAAAATTCACTAGAGGGACTTAGCAGTAGACTTGAGCAGGCAGAAGAAAGAATCAATGAAGTTGAAGACAGTTTAATTGAATTATTCCAGTTTGAGGAATAGAGAAAAATAAACAGAGGTTCAGAAATCTGTAGGACACAGAGAGAACAATGACAAAGGGGCAGAAAGAATATTTGAAGAAGTAATGTCCAAAAACTTTTAAATTTGATGACAAACACTAATCAACACATCCAAGTTCAGTGAATGCCACATGGATAGACTTACAGATACCAAAGTTTATGTATATCATGGTTAAACTGATGAAAGCCAAAGAGAGAATCTTGAAAACAGCAATAGACAAGAAACTCATCGCGTTCAATAGAATAATCATGAAGGCAAGCAGGCAATGGAAAGAAATATTCAGTAGTCTGACAAAAAAAAAAAAAAAAAAAACAACTGTCAAACAATTTTTTACCAGGGAAAATGATCCTTCAAAAGCCAAGAAGGAAAAAAATAGATGTATTGGACTTCATCAAAACTATAATGATACATGTGTATGTATAGTGGTTCTAAAGGCTATTAAAAGAAAAAGTTGTTGGCCTCCCAATGTGGCACTGTAAGTGCCATCAATACCCCCAAAACAGGCCCAAAGGCAAAGTCCTTGCCTTTTGAAAACCCAGGACATAGTGCACACAGCCATTTTCCAAGTTAAACATGCATCCACTCTTTAAACCACGTATGACCCCTTCTGAACTTTCTAAGAATCTAAACAAAAAGTCAATACTCAATCACATTTCATCCAAAGGAGTACATATTACTCAGGACAGGCTCACTACTATAAGAAACAACTCCCAAGAGGTTCCACATATTAAAAGCTCATTCCTTGCTTGTGTCATAGCACAGTGCTGTTCACAATACTCTGCTCCATAATCATTGAGGATCCAGGCTCTTTCAAGGCATCTTCTTCCTCTGGCCAGCAGACAGAAACAGCATGGAGAATTGTGTAAAGGTTTTCTTAAGGGCCAGGCTGCAGACTAGAAGTAGCATATATTAATCCCACTTTCATACCTTTGGCACCACCCAGCTGCAACAGTGACTGGTAAATGCAGCCTAGCCGCACGGGCAAAAAGCTCTGGAAACCCAGGAGTCCTGGAGAACAAATCAAATCATTCTGATTGGAAAAACTTTGCTCTTGGAAAGCTGGGAGCAGTCTAAAATGAGAGTTTCAGTGCAGAATGTGCTAAGAACAACGAAGAGAGGAGGAGAGAACATCCAGGAGGCTGAGCATTAGTGCTGTGGAGGTTTGCAGGGGAGTTTTACCTTCAGATCCTGGCATGACCTGAGACTCAGTTTCCCTGGGGTTTGGAACCTCTTCACTTTAATTCCCTCCTACACTTTTTATTGTAAATTTTCATTCCTCTGTGTTTGTTCTGAATCAAAGTCTGATAAGCACTATGTAAATATAAAGTTTTCTATCACTGCTAAGCAAATATTCATTTGGGGGGATGCTTATTGGAAAGGGTTAACTGCAACTGCACATTCAAATTAAACTAAAGAAAGAACTTTAAAATTATACATCTTGCATAGACCATCTCATATTTAACTAAGTCTTCTTCAAACATAAGTGCTATTGCTGAGATTATCAAGCCTATTGAAGACTTTTCACTTATGAAATTTTAGATTTCATTGTCAATCAAAATGAATTCAAATTCTATATATAAAATACAAGGCTTCCATGTATATATGTACTGTTATGTACAGCAATAACTCCATCCTCAACTCCATCTCCCCCTTTATCCACTACCCCATTTTCCTGCTTTCTTTTACAGCAAAACTCCTCAAAAGAGTTGTCTATACTTGCCATCTCTATGTCTGTTCCTCCTTTTGTCCTTCCTCTCCCCAACAGAAACTGATCTTGGTGAGACCTCCAGAGACCTCCATATTTTCAATTCTAAGAGCCAATTTTCAGCTGTTTTATTTGACAAGTTGATCACTCTATCCTTCTGGAAACACTGTCTTCATTCAGCTTCCAGCACACCACTTTCTCTGGATTCTTCTCCTACCTCACTGACTTCTCTTCATTTTCTTTTGCTGGTTTCTCTTCATTCCCTTGTCTTTTAATTAGTGGAGTGGCCCAGGGCTAAAGACTCTTTCTGTCTTTATTTATAGCCCTGTAGATATGATCACTGGAGAAGGCAATGGCACCCCACTCCAGTACTCTTGCCTGGAAAATCCCATGGATGGAGGAGCCTGGAAGGCTGCCGTCCATGGGGTCGCTGAGGGTCGGACTCGACTGAGCGACTTCACTTTCACTTTTCACTTTCATGCATTGGAGAAGGAAATGGCAACCCACTCCAGTGTTCTTGCCTGGAGAATCCCAGGGACGAGGGAGCCTGGTGGGCTGCTGTCTATGGGGTCACACAGAGTCAGACACGACTGAAGTGACTTAGCAGTAGCAGTAGTAGCAGATATGATCACATCTAGACTCATACCTTTGATTAATATTATCATCTATAACATGACAATTCCCAAATGTATGCCTCCAGGCTGGATGTCTGCAGTCCTTAAACTCAGATTCATATAGCCAACTCCCTACTAGACATTTAGTTGAAAAGATTTCATAAATTTAATACACCCAAACCCCTGATTCCCCACTCATCCCAAAACCTGCACACCCCTGAACCTGCCCCATCTCAGTTCATTCTTCCACTTGCTTGGACTGAAGGCACTGAATCATCATTGACTTCTTCCCCTTCTCTCTCTCTTTTTCTCTCTCATAATCTACATAGAATCTTTTAGCAAATCCTATTAACTCTACCTCAAAATATTTCCAGAATCTGGCCACATCTCACCAGTGCTCACAGAAAATTTTGTAGTACTAAATACATACAATGGAAAATAGGAAAGGTCTCAAAACCCCTACTTTAAAATCCTAGAAAAAAAGAGCATGATAAATCCCAAGGAAGGTAATAATAAAGATAAGAGCAAAAAATCAATAAAATTCAAAATATTAAAACAGCAATAAAATGAATTCTTTGAAAATATGAATAAAATTTACCTTTAATGAGACTAATAAAGAGAAAAGAAACATAATCAGGAAAGAAACAGAACCTGCAAACATCAAAAGGATATTAATGAAATACTATGAATAACTATGTGAAAGTGAAAGCTCCTCAGTCTTGTCTGACTCTTTGCAACCCCATAGACTATTCAGTCCATGCAATTCTCCAGGCCAGAATACTGGAGCAGGCAGCCTTTCCCTTCTCCAGGGGATCTTCCTAACCCAGGGATTGAAGCCAGGTCTTCCACATTACAGGCTGATTCTTCACCAGCTGAGCACAGGGGAAGCCCAAGAATACTGGAGTGGGTAGCCTATTCCTTCTCCAGCGGATCTTCCTGATCCAGGAATCAAACCAAGGTCTCCTGCATTGCAGGCAGATTACTTACCAACTGAGCTATCAGGAAAGCCATGATACATGCATAAATTCGACAGTTTAGATGAAATGGATTAAATCCTTGACAGACACAAGCTATCATAACTTGCCCTAATGAAATAGACCATTTGACTAGCCTTATAGCTATTAAGGAAATTTAATTCATAACTTTAAAACTCCTCAAAAAAAAAAAAAACAATCCAGGTCCAGATGGTTTCACTAGAGAATTCTACCAAACATTTAAAAATAATTTAATGATAATTCTGCTCAATCTTCTCACTTTATAAGGCTAATGTTACTCTAACACAAAAACCAGACAAACACAGTACAAAGAAAAAAGTATTACAAGCTACTAAAACCCATGATTACAGACACGAAAATTTTTAACAAACTATTAAGAAATAGAATTCAACAATATATAAAAATAATTATACAACATGATCAAGCAAGTAAGATTTATTCCAGGGATGCAAGACTGGTTCAATATTCAAAATCAATCAATGCAATTCAACTTTTTAACAGAAAAATAAAAGGAATATTATGATCATATCAATCATTGTAAAAAAAAGTTGATGAAATTCAACCCTCATTAATGATAAAAACACTGAGAAATAGGAATAAAGGGAAACTTTCTGAACTTGATAAAGTTCATCTACAGCTAACATTATACTTAATGATCAATGACTAAATGTTTTCCCTCTGCGATCATAAAGAAGACAAGATGTCTTATCTCTCTACTCCCATTTAACAAAGTGCTGGAAATTCTAATCAGAGCAATAAGGCAAGAAAAAAAAAACCATACAGATCAGAAGGGAAGAAATAAAATTGTTCTTGTTTGAAAATGACATGATTGTCTCTATCAGTTCAGTTCAGTTCAGTTGCTCATTCGTGTCTGACTCTTTGCAGCCCCATGAATCGCAGCACGCCAGGCCTCCCTGTCCATCACCAACTCCCAGAGTTCACTCAAACTCATGTCCATCGATTGTCTCTATAGAACATCCCAAAGAATTATCCATAAAAGTAAAAATTCATAAACTGGACTTCACCAAAAAGTTTTGAAGTTTTGGTTTTCATAAGACCCTGTTAAGAGAATGAAAAGACAAATTACACAATTGGGGGAAATATCTGCAAACCACATATCCTACAAAGAACTAGAATTTAGAATACATAAAGAACTCTTGCTTAACCATCTCTTTGGTACCAACTTTTCAAGGAAGTCACATCAAAAAAAATTAGAGATATATTTTTTTAACTACCACAATGATCTTGGCAACTTAACTCCTCTGAACCTCAGTTTCCCATTTATAAAAGGAGGCTAATAACAACCAGCCTCAGAAGGTTGTTGAAAGAAACAGTACGATTAATGTAACTGGCACATATTAGAACTTAATGGCTAAGTGTTTCTTTCCAAACCAAGGAAATATATCATTAGAGTGTCTCTGTATAAAGCCAAGGGCCAGCCTAAGACCAATGTAAAAATGATCTTTGAGCCCTAGTCTTTGTCTGCTCATAGCATATCCCCTGTGGGTCCCTCTCCTGCTGCTTCCCCTTTTCTCCTCCATTCTCAGGATTCCAGACACGCATGACACAGACATACATGGCCATATCCCAAAAGATTTATTTTTCCTGCAAATTCCCCAGTCTCAAATCTTTTCTTTCCAGTTCTTTTCTTGACACCTCCCATTCTTTTGTCCCACTCTCTCAGGGTGCTCTACTTCCTATTTTCTTCTAAATGACACCTAAAACCTATGGGCAATAATCTCTCAGAAGTGGGAGTTAGCACCTGTTATGAGTACATTTGGAGAAGGCAATGGCTCCCCACTCCAGTACTCTTGCCTGGAAAATCCCATGGATGGAAGAGCCTGGTAGGCTGTAGTCCATGGGGTCGCTAAGAGTCGGACACGACTGAGCGACTGCACTTTCACTTTTCACTTTCATGCATTGGAGAAGGAAATGGCAACCCACTCCAGTGTTCTTGCCTGGAGAATCCCAGGGGCAGGGCGCCTGGTGGGCTTCCGTCTATGGGTCGCACAGAGTCAGACATGACTGAAGCGACTTAGCAGCATGAGTACATTTGCAACTGATTCTAGGTGACTAGGAAAAAGACCCAAGTATCCTTCTCAAGAACTCTTATACCAAAATAGAAGATGAAATATCAATATTATCCCTGAAAGAAAGTTGAGCCTGTCCCTCATTCATGCTTTGCATAAACACTTTAACAAATAGTAATCAGATGCCACTCACCCTACCTCACATCAGCTCCAGTGTGAAAATGAGAATTGTAATTATGGAGAAGAGAGGTCATTTCACAACCTGAGACACTTGGGGGAAGGAGAATTCTAGATAGAGCTTTTCAATGTGGAGGTTCCCTATGGCATTGGGTATCCCTAGAGAACATGAAGGCCCTGCCTGAGTGAAAGGAGAAACAGTGAGACAAGAATCCTAAAATAGATGTGGAAGGACAGAGAAAGCATATTTCTCAAGGTCTTAATGATTGCCTTGCAAGTGGTAACAAAAATCATCTCACAGGTGGCTTTCTCTGGCTCATCTGCTCTAATATGGCAGATAAAGAGCAGTCAGTGACACAAGATTTCCTGTTACCTTTCCTTGGAATTTTTGAAAATTGCTTGGAATTCTTTACCTAGCTCTCTGGAGATACACTGCTTTAAACCAAAGAAAATACTTGAATGGTAGGATTTCAGACATATTTCAAGGCCACAGAAAGAATTACTGGGGCAGATGTTTTTTTGATACTAATCAGATTGTGTTCAGGTAGGCTTATTCTGTTAATGCACCCTGATGTCCTGAGAAGAAGGCATTTATTCTGAGTGTGCATGTGTGTGTGTGTGTGTGTGTGTGTGTGTTACTACTGCTAGGCCAGTGAAGAATACGAAGTTCACAGAGGTGTGGTAGTTTTCCTAAGGCCACACAGTTACAAAGGAACAGCAGAGATGAGATTTAAAAGGGGGTCTTCTGCTTCAAAACAACTCACTCATTTCTAACTGGAAAGGAAAATTAAGATCAAAATATCCAATTGGAAAGAAATTCCACATGCCCTTCAAAAGAATCCTTGTTTGGTTTTTCAGTCGTTTTAGTCCAAGGATCTTGTTGCATCTCTGGTAGTCATTTGCTGCATCTGCCACCCAACATTCATTCTTCCTCCTTAGGTAACTACCCTGGTTCTCCACCAGGGACCCACTTCCTTCCCATCTTACTCTGTGAAAAGGTCAATTCTCAGCCAATCAGAACAAGGATAACCCTATTACACTGGCTGTTTCAGAGATGGGCATATAAACTCCAAAAAGGTTTTGCTTATGATTTTTCTAAAACTCTTCTTTTCCATATGCCCTGGATCTGAGTCGCTCAGTCATGGCCAACTCTTTGCGACCCCATGGAGGATATACACTCTTAGGTGCTACAGTTGTCTTGCTACCACCAAATGACAGCCTTTCTGAAAACAGAGCCAGTAAAAGAAGTAGAGCCAACAGCTACAGAGAGAAACCAGATCTTGATGGTATCTTTGGAACCACTAAATCAATCTGGACCTGAAGTTAGAATTTTCCAGTCATGAAAGGTAACTAATTCAGATTTTACTTAAACCTACTTGAATTTCCTGTCACTTGAAACTGAAGGAGCCCTGATTAATGCAACACCACACTGTTCTCTTGTAAAACGAGCATCAAACTTTTCCAGATTTAAAACCAGAATTGGTGAAGGTTTTGAGTTGCATTTGATCATAAAACAGAGTTTCCCAAAAATTATTTTCTTGGAGCAGAACTCACCAAGAGGCCTTTCCTTGTAGGAGCCTTTCTGAATGCCAAAGAGCATAGGCCAACCAGTCCTCTGAGCCCTTGGCCTACTTCCCCAAGTGCTTCCCAAGAAATGATGAACAGTCACTTGTCTATAGACTCAGATGACACCTGTCAATGTGAGTAATGGTTTTGGACATCTTAGAGAGTGGGAAGTACAGGTCAAGTGCAAAAGTGACTAAATACAGAATGAGCCCATGGTGCATGCCATCCAAGCTTATGTTTAATTATGGACCTTGTGCTGTGGTTTGAATGCTGGCCCCCAAAATATGTTTATGCCCTAATCCCCAGAACTTGTGACTATTACTTCATTATAGCAAAAGAGTGAATATTCTTATATGGCAAACGATGAGATTAAATTAAGGATCTTGAGAAGATGAAGCTATCCTGGATAATCTGAATAGATGCTAAATGCCATCATACATATCCTTACACAAGGAGCAGAAGAAGAGAAGAAAGATACCCAGAGAAAAAGGCACTGTGAAGACAGAACATAGATAACCCAAGAAATGTAGGCAGCTGCTGAAGCTGAACAAGGCAAGGAAGGATCTCCCTTTAGAGATTCCACAGGGAACCCAGCTGATGCCTTCTGGCCTCCAAAAGGACAGGAGAAAAAAATTTCAGACTTCAGGCCTCCAGAGTGATGACAGAAAAAAATTCTGTTGTTTTAAGGCAGCCAGTTTGTGGTAATTTATTATAGCAACTACAGGGAACTAGTCACCTTGTTAGAGTAATATTAGGTCACTGAAGTTAATTTCAGTTCAGACATCCTGTAAGGGAACTGCCAGCAAAGAACCACATACAACTAATATTTATACAGTGCTTACTATGCTCCAGGTACTGTTCTAAGTACTTTGCACATATTAACTCATTTAATCTTTACAGCAACCCTAGGAGATAGGTAGTGTTGTAATTATCCTCATTGTGCAGATGAGGAAACTAAGGCACGGTGAGATTAAACTAGCCCCAGTTGGTACAGCTATGATATATCACAGTTGAGATCCAAGTCCAGATGGAACTATTTCCAGAGTTTATGTTCTTGAGCACTTTGCTCTATTGCATTCACTGTATGAAAAAAAATGCCAGTTTCACGGGAATTTGTCTACATTGGAGGCTGTCACCTCTGGTTGCATATTCAAATCACCCAATGCTAAAGGTAAAGAGGCACACTGAAGATAAATAACAGAATCAAGGGCATAGGATTGGGAGCCTTGGCAGCACTTAAGAGTCGCCCCCAGATGACTCCAATGTGTAGCCAGGGTTAAAAACCACTGACTTCATAACCTCCAATAGCAAATTTAACAAACTTTTCAAATTGGCAGTGACCAGATGTTTTGGTTTCTCCAAATGTACACACAGAGAAATTAGACTGCAAAATCTAGTATTTTTTAAGGGGCTCAATTCAATAAAACTACTTTTTCCCCCCTGCGGTAGAATGGTTGATCATTTTTCATAAGGGTTGTACCATGGGAAAAATTCCAGAACAGATAGGCCCCATTGTCAACCCCTTGCAAATGTCATCTGGTGTGAATTATCTGATGGTCATGATCCAATAGATATATTAAAATTATGAAAAACGTTGAGATGACCAGCTCATGAAGACCTAAAACACAGTATACCATTTTTAAGTTTCCTGTTTATATTGTCTCTTAATATTTTTGTCCTGGTAGTATTGAGAGAACTTGGAATTGCTCATCATTCAATTTTCCTCTTTCTTTCTGCCTCTACATCAAAATAGAAGTTCAGTCTGAATAGCCAATTAATTACCAAAGTTTTAAGAAACTGAGGGTTCTTCTGAGTGATAGAAAGAGTAATCATCATTGAGGTTCAACCTCCTAAAAGACACAGGCTACAGACCACTGACCCTATTCATTTATATGTTTGTTTGTTCCTAAGATCAAGATTTTAGTATACTAATAGACGCAAATGGATCTCTTGACCTGCTAATCAGTTAATTTGAATAACTAGTTTATCTCTTCTTTTTAAGTTGACAGGTTTGGTGTGTGTTTTGGCATTGTGTAAACACACCTGCTCAGCCACTCATGATAAATGAACATGACCAAAATAACAAATTGTAAATTGTGACATTGGGTGGTTTTCATCTCGAAGTACAAAGTTGAGCAAGCTTACTAAGTTAAGCTAAGGACAAGACATGTTCACTGTTGGACACAAATACATCATTTCTCTAAGCTACAATTTTGTATCCTTTATTTCTCATTGTCTGCAAAAACAAAACTGTGGTTTTCTAATTCTAGCTGTTTGACTTTATACCGTAGCCCAGGTTTATAGGGATTCTGATGTCATTCACAATGGTCCAGGAATAGAGCCCATTACCACCAGCCAGAATGAAAAACTTGTAATACATGGGACACTGGGTAGAGTACTCAAAAAGGCCTTGGATCAGAGGAGAGAATTAATTAGCCCTTGTACTAGCACTCTTCTAGAAGTACCTAGAAAATCAGATCAAGATCTGAAAGGGCCAAATTACTTCCAAGTAACTTAACTGCAACCCAGAACCAAGCTCAAGAATATTTATAGGAATACAAAAATATGCAATAGCCAGCAAGTTCCAATGTGCCGAGCTTACTTAGTTGCTCAGTCATGTTTGGCTCTTTCTGACCCCAGGCACCAAGTTCCTCTGTCCAGATTACCAGAAATGCAAAGAAGCAGGAAAACACAGATGTTAGAATTACCAGACAATAACATTAAAGCAGCTATTATAATTGTATTTCATATGTATGTAAAATTAAGTAGAGACATAGAAAATAGCAAAAAGGGCCAAAATCGAATTTCTAGACATGGAAACTGTAATGTCTGAGATTGGAAACAGGATTAATAATACATAAGATATCACAGAATAAAAGACTGTAAACTTGAAGACACAGCAACAGAAACTATCCAAAAGAAACACACTGAAAAAAAACTTAAAAAATGATAAAAGCATCAGTGATTTGTAAGACAGTTTCATAAAAGAGGAAAAAGATAAGGAAAAAGACAGGTTTCTTTTTGGAAATGATGTAAGCAAGATAACAGTGGAGCGACATATTTAAAGTACTGAAAGTAAATAGCTGCAATCTAAAATGTTATATCTAGAATTATATACCTTCAGAAACAAAGGAGATATAAAGACATTTTCAGATATTCAAAATATGAAAAAAACTGTCCTAAAAAATTAAATTCTTCAGGCAAAAGAAAAAATAAGATAGAAATATAGATCAACATTCAAAAGTAAAGAACATCAGAAATGGCAAATACATGATTTTATCATTTAAATCCCTTTAAAAGATAATTGACGGTTTAAACAAAAATAACAGCAATATGTTGAAGCTTCTTACGGCATGTATAGGAGTAAAACAAATACAGTAGCATGAAGGTCCACAGGGGAGAAACGGAAGGATATTATTTCATATTCCTATACATGAAGTGGTATAATATCACTTGAAAGTAAATGGTGATATAAAATGGAATAAAATAACACTCATTTCAAAAGATGGAAGATAGAGGGAAAATATGAACAAATAACAGCAAGACAAATAGAAACAAATAGCAATATGATAGATTTCAACCAAACGTCAAAAATCTCTGCTTTTAATTGGAAGGACTGATGCTGAAGTTGAAGCTTCAATACTTTGGCCACCTGATGTGAAGAGCTGACTCATTAGAAAAGACCTGATGCTGGGAAAGACTGAAGGCAGGAGGAGAAGGGGACAACAGAGGATGAGATGGTTGGATGGCATCACCAACTCATTGGATATAAGTTTCAGCAAGCTCCGGGAGACAGTAAAGGACAGGGAAGCCTGGTGTGCTGCGGTCCATGGGGTCACAAAGAGTCAGACACAATTGAGCGACTGAGCAATAGAACAACAACTTTAAACACAACTGCATTTTAAGGAATCTTCAATACCCTAACTCAAAGGGTCAAAATGAAAGATGACAATTTCAGAAGTTAGTGATGTCCTAGTGGCTTAGTAGGGGAGATCATGTAGTGGTGACCTTCCCCTCAAAGCAATGCTTATTTGTAGAAAGAGCTTTCCTTTTAATTTATCATTTTATTGAAGTATAGTTGATTTACAGTGTTGTGTTAATTTCTGCTGTACCACAAAGTGACTCAGTTATGCACATATATATTCTTTTTTATATTTTTTCCATTATGGTTTATCACACCATATTGCTTATATCAATAGTTCCTTGTGCTATACAGTAGGACCTTGTGTTTATCCATTCTTGTAGAAATGTCTTGATCTCTACTGGCATTTAATTATATAGCTAGCAAGGTAACTTAAAATCTCATAATGTCAGTATTATTCCTTCTATTAGGTATAGTGAGAGTTATACAATTAAACACTTTGAAAATATTACATGCAAATCTATAAACCAAAATTATCAGCTATTCACATCACTTTAATTAATATATTAATTCATAAATGTTGACAGGTATTTCTCAGAGCATATTCATTTTGCGCTATTTCTTCACTAAATGATCTTATACATTATACTTATTTTCATCACAGACACAGATCCAAGAAGCTAATATTTTTGAAGTATACATAATATTCAATCATATTAGTTACAATCAGCCCTTGATAGTAGAGCATTTAAGTAACTTTCAGTATTCTACAGCTGTGAACCGTAACACCATAATTTTATGTAAATTGTTTCTTTCTTTTGGACTATTTCCCTTGAGTATCCTCCCCAAGTGAAATTCCTGGGGGAAGAAAGTGAACAGCTATTCAGCTACTGTTAAACATCGCCTCACAGAAAGTCTAAACAATTGTCAGTGACACAAGGCCACACATACACACAGTTTTTTCTTAGGTCTACCTATAGGTTTTTTAATCTTCATTGAAATATAATTAACAATCAACTGCACATATTTAAAGCATGCAGTTTGATAAATTTTAAAACTGTCATGACATCAAAACAATGAACATATCCATCTCCACCAAAATTTTGTTCATACTCCTCATAATCTCATCCTTCTGTCTCTCCCTTTGTCCCCAGGAAATCACTGATGTACTTCATGTTCCATAGATGAGTTTGGATTTCACAGAGTTGTATACTAATGGAGTCATAAAGCATGCACTCTTCTTTTTGCTTGGCTTCTTTACCCAAAACAATTATTCTGAGCTTCATCCTTGTAGCTCACATCAATAGTTCATTCATTTTTATGGTGGAGTAGTCTTAGATTATTTGGCTATACCAGTTTATTTACTCATTTACTTTTTGATGGACATTTGGGTGGTTTCCAGTTTTGGGCTACTACAAATAAAGCTGCTAGAAACATGTGTATACACGTCTTTGTGTCAACATATGCTTTTATGTTGCTTGGAAAAAGAGCTAGCAATGGAATGGGCAGGTCACATGGTATGTTTATGTTTAACTGTTTAAGAGACTTCAAAATGTTTTCCAAAGAGACTGCCATTTTACATTCCTATCAACAATGTATAAGTGTTCTAGTCTTCTGCATTCCTCAGTAGCACTTGGTACATTCAGTCTTTTTAATGTAGCCATTCTAATGGAAACATACTGGTATCCCATTGTAGTTTGATTCGCATTTCCCTAATGACTAATGACTCATTGGAAAAGACTCTGACGCTGGGAGGGATAGGGGGCAGGAGGAAAAGGGGACAACAGAGGATGAGATGGCTGGATGGCATCACCAACTCGATGGACGTGAGTTTGAGTGAACTCCAGGAGATGGTGATGGACAGGGAGGCCTGGCGTGCTACGATTCATGGGGTTGCAAAGAGTCGGACACGACTGAGCGA
>NW_011495064.1:15113072-15133532 GCF_000754665.1 Bison bison bison
TGAGTGAACTCCAGGAGATGGTGATGGACAGGGAGGCCTGGCGTGCTACGATTCATGGGGTTGCAAAGAGTCGGACACGACTGAGCGACTGAACTGAACTGAACTGAATGACTAATGTGATATGAGATCACATTACGTGATGTGAGATGTGAGATTGTATGTGTATGTATGTGTGTATGGATGTGAGAGTTGGACTATAAAGAAAGCTGAGCACTGAAGAATTGATGCTTTTGAACTGTGGTGTCAGAGAAGACTCTGGAGAGTCCCTTGGACTGCAAGGAGATCCAACCAGTCCATCCTAAAGGAAATCAGTCCTGAACATTCATTGGAAGGACTGATGCTAGAGCTGAAACTCCAATATTTTGGCCACCTGATGCAAAGAACTGAATCACTGGAAAAGACTCTGATGCTGGGAAAAATTGAAGGCAGGAGGAAAAGGGGACCACAGAGGACAAGATGGGTGGATGGCATTACCAACTCAAAGGACATGAGTTTGAGTAAACTCCGGGAGCTAGCAATGGACAGGGAGGCCTGGTGTGCCGCAGTCCATGGGGTTGCAAACAATCGGACACGACTGAGTGACTGAACTGAACTGAACTGAATGACTAATGATGTTGAGCATCTTTCCCTGTTTTTATTTGCCATTCATATGCTTTCTTTAGTAAAGTATCTGTTCATATCATGAGGTGCAGGAGCAATTTCATTAGAGAAAGAAAAGTATTTTTAACAACTGGTACTGGAACAATGGGCTATCCATATGTAAAAGAAAGAATTTTGATCCATATTTCTAACCCTATCTAAAAATTAACTCAAAATAGGTCATAGACAAAAATGTAGAACCTGAAGCAATAAATATTTTATAAGAAAATAAGAGAAAATCTATGTGACCTTAGACTAGATAAAGGTTTCTTAGATCTAATTGCATGAAAAGAAATAGAAAAACTGGACTTCATCAAAATTAAAAACCTCTGTTTTTCAAAAGATACAGTTAAGAGAATGAAAAAAGATAACTCATGCAGACCAGGAGAAACTAATTGCAAAGCACGTATTTGGTAAAGAACTTGTATCTAGGATATATAAGAATTTTCAAAATTCAATAACAAGAAAACAAAGGACCTAACACACTAGTATTTAGATTTGTTTATCAGATAGGGAACTTTTAGTAAGTAAAGAACACTCACTGGGAGACTGAAGTGAGACCAAGCGCTGCTGTTGAAAGAGGACAGATAGAGGCAGCAGCGAGAAACAAAGAATGCATGCAGAAAAGGATTTGGGATTTTTCATTGTCAAATAGGAAAACTGTCAAAAGCAAATGGCCTTACTTTCTTCACAGTAACTTTTAGGATCAGCCTTGACAACATGAAGTAAGTATAACGGGAGAATCTTGAAAATGGTCAAGAACTGATTTAAGGCTTGGATAGTAGGATCAGATATTATGGCATGATAAAAGAGAGATTTGATATTAAAAAGAGGAGAAGTATTCTAAGATGGAGCACACATGGCGCATAGGGCAATTTTAAGTCCTAGGCTACCAAACAGCCCCCTTTCCCTGACTGAACGCCTCATTCCCACTCACAAAGCTGGGAATAGACCATCATTTGAGGACCAGCTAAGTGCTTGCTCATCACTCCCCTTCACTCCCACCAATCACCACAATCAGGCAGAGCGCAGTTATTTGTGAAACCACATTAATAACAGCAATTGTTTCAAGGACAAAATGAGATAACTGATATAAAACACACAACATAATTCCAGGAACACCCGGAGCTCAATAAATGTTGGTTTCTCCCTCCTTTATCCCCCTTCCATAACCAAAGGGAAGGCAAATTGCACTGCTGGCCCCAGTTCAGAGGGTTTTAAACTTTAGAGCTCCTATGCTAAGCTGAGTCTCCTCAAAGGCTGTTGGGTTGAGTGCAGCAACTTTTTCAACATCTTGAATCCAGCCTTTGATATCCCCATTGCCATATGTGGCAAGGAGTCAAAAAGCAAAATGGGAAGTGCTCCAGATTCCAGGACCAAGTTGCCAGGCTCTGGCAAAAATCAATAGGTAGACAATTTTCATGGTCTATCTGGTAACAGAAAACATTCTTGTTGCCCTCGTGCTTACTGAGAGCCCTTCAGTTGAGTATCCCTCCTGGCCTTTCCACTCCCCCTCACGTATTTCCCCTCAGGAAAGGAGGAATAAATGATAAATTTGAAAGCAGGACCTCTCAAGGAATGTTTGCAGCTCAGGCCTTCTCTCAATCTGCTGTCTTTCCAGAACAGGCAGTACTGCGTAAGGCCTGTGGTATTCAGCCATCGTTGTTGCTGAGTGTTTCTGAGGGGCAGTGTTAGGATCCAAAATGAAAACTATGTTGCCCCAAACCAGCTTTACCACTAATAAGGGTGGTAATTTGTCTCTAGTTGCCTCATTCCTGGGTCTCTTAGTTGATTATGAACTTGGGTGGGGAAGAGGGGTGTCATTATTTATCGGGCTTCCTCAAAACCCACTCACCCATCTGCACACTCAGACAGGCACCAGAGACCTCAGCACATTCAGTAGCGTGACCATGGTCCACATGTCGCTTAATTTGCGTTTTCCCACCTGTCCTGGACCTCTCACACTGACATTGCTACCACCAAGCTTTCACACCAGATGGAGCGTCAGACACACCATGATGTGTTTTCCGGCCTTCCTCCTGGAGGGCAAGGACCAGCTATTGTACTTCTTTTGTGTGTTCTCCCTAGGGCCTAGCACAGTTCTGAGCACGTGGAACTCTGATAAAGAATTGGGAGACCCAAGTTCAAGCCCCACTCTGCCCCTTCCTCACCATGTAACTTCATACACATCACTTCACCAACAGGGATCACCGTTTCCTTATCATGATTGTTCTTTTTAAGTGACATTAAGTTAGACTTTAAATGAGTAAGGAGTTGGTCCCTTCTTCAATGTGGTAAAAGTGGTCAAGATCTCTAAAACTTGTTTACATCTCTGGCAAACATAGCTGTGTATGTTTCAGATGTGCTTATGAGGTCATCCCATTTAGAATGTAAACTCCAAGACTCTTACTATTTCCCACAAAGGTTCAAATAAAAGACTCAGAACCCAGGAATCCTCAGAAAATGAGATTTACTACCAAATTCCTATTAAAAGGTAGCAGAATTTTCCTAGACCATGTCCACTGCTTTTATACAGGATTTAACACAATTTTATGATAGAATTTAACAGAGAACTAAATGTAAAGCTATGCTACTCATGGTTTTCTTAAGGAAGGACTGGCAAAATATGACCCACAGCCCAAATACAGCCCACTACCTGTTTTTGTAAATAAAGTTTTACTAGAACATTACCACACTCACTTCTCTACATACTGTCTGTGTTTTCATGCTACAATCGCAGAGTTGAGTACCTACTCTAGCAGAGATTGTATGACTGCAAAGCCTAAAATAGCTACTATCTAGCTTTTATACAGAAAAAGCTTGCTTTTAAAGATCCCCCATTTTAAAGAATCTCTCAGTTAATCTTAATTGATCCAAATTATGCCTCATGAATGTCCTTAACACATGATTAATTGACCACAGGAATTCAGTTTATTCCACGCGGGCCTTTCTGCTCAGTGTGTAAGAAGAGAGATTTGTTAAGATGATTTCCAATGTCCACATTAATCATCGTTCTGATTTCAGCCAATAACTAATTTCCTTCACAAGGTTTGATTACTTCTGAATATTTGAGACCTATGCAGGTCATGAGATTGGAGAAGCACTGACAGGGCACAGGAGACTCAAGTTCCAGTCCCTTCTTTGCCCCTAATTGACTAAACTCTGTGGTGGTCTGCTTCTATAAAATGAGGAGCCTGGACAGATGTGACATTTCTTTAAAACAGAGAATTATGATCAAGTGTGTGAAGTGCCTCATGGAAGGCCACCCTGGCTGCTATGAAAGCCCAAGGAATGGTACCACATCTTGATTTACAAAAGGAGAAAGGACTCAGAGAAGGCTTCTTGGAGGAAGTGATGATCTGAGTCTTGAAGGATGGAGGATTCATGCTCTGGAGGATGAACTGAGCAATCAAGCAAAAAGACCTCTTACTGAAGCCATCGTTGTACTTGGCTGAATAGAAAACATCATTAGTTTCAACATCTAAACTACAGAAAAGTTCTCTTCAAATTCAAATAGATTCTAATGTGTGCATTACCCTCTGCTTCTGGATGTGCCTCATGGAAGGTCAAACTGCCATCAACTTTTTACAAAATGGTCACCTTTTTTTGAAAAGAGATTTTTCTTTTTCATCTAAGCACCAAGGTCACACCCAAGTCTTGAAAAAACTTCAGCTTCCCCCAGGCTTAGGTGGTGTGATGACTATTGCATGGAACACCATGGCAAGTTGAGAAAATGATCAATCAGGGAGTAGGGGTAAAGTATCGTTCCAGGCTACAATCAAGGTCAACAAGAGGTGAGAAAATTCTGACTTTAAACAACTTTAGACATGGGATTAGGCAACATGCTTACACAGCAGTCATTTCCACGTAGCTAAACCATCCAAATATCTACAACAATAGATTGTGAAGGGAAGAGAATGATCTGAGTTGACCTAGCCATGCAATCTCAGCAATGATTCCTAAGTAATTGCTTGCTCTCCCACATTTCTGACTGCCTTTACTGATGTCAGAAGAAGAGTTCATTCACGCATTCAACAAATTTTAGTGAGTACCAGCTATGTACTGGCACTTTCTACACCAAGACACAACCTAAACAAATGAGACAAACACCTATGCCCTTGTGAAATTCACATTCTAGTATGTCATCCTTGTATGGAGAAATGTACAAAGAGTTTCACCTTCTATCCTATGGGACATATTGCTTTCTGAATAGTCCCCAAAGGACATTTTGCAGAAGAGTCTAAGCCACAGATAAACCAGCCTTCTTGTGAACACTTCTCCCTCCATCATATTCTCTGTGTCACAGCTAGGTACAGGACAGGATAAAACCAAGGCAGTCTGGAGCTTTTTTTTTTTTTAATGTGCCCTCACTATCAACCCAAATGACTTCTAAAACTTAAAGCCAAAATGCTCATATCTTTGAACCACTTCTGGGAATCCTGGCTAAGAGAATGGTCCTGACTTCTGAAAAAATATTAGATGCAAAAATGTACATCATAGCCTTATTTAGCCTAGGCTAGGCAAAAAGACAAATTGTCCCATTTAATTAAAAAAATTATTTAAATTATTTCAAAAACTATAAATTAATGGATAGGTAAATTATTGTTTTTAGGATAAGTGAAATAACAAGCAACCACTAAGATGATATTTACAAAGATTCTATGATAATGTGGGAAATTTTTATTATGAACAGTACTCAGGTAGAACTAAAATCTATATATATTCAATATAGCAAGCATGTGTAAAAATCTACCAATAAAAATTAAAGCCTTGATGGAAATGTCCCAAAACATTAACAGTTAATGTACTCAGGTGCTGAAATTATCGCAATTTTTCTACTTTTGTACTTTCCATAATTTCTATAGTAAACATTCATTATTTTTATAACTTAAAAAATAACTTTAAACCTAAACATAGTTTTTTAAAGGGCAAGAACAAGACAGCAAGAACAAATATAAAACAGTTTATCGTGGTAGCTAAGAGCCTGAGATCTGGATTCAAACTCCATGGATCTAAATCCTAGGTCCCTGGTTACTGTATGACCTTGGGCAAGTTATTTAATCATTTTTTTGGCCCCAGTTTCCCACCTGGAAAATGGAGGTGATAATAGAACTTCCTTAATGGGCTGGTATGAGGATTATAGATAACTCAAATAGTGTTTGGAGTAACCCCTTGTAAGCACTCAAAATGATAACAGATTCAATAGTCCAGCAGACTCAAACAAAGAGTTCACACAAGGGGAATGATGTACAAAACATCACATCTTCATTCCTTAGGGACAACTCATTCACCCAAAGTTGTGTTTTCAGTGGGAATTTTCCTGCAGGCAGACTTAGTCCCCAGATCCTTTACTTACATTTTAAATTTCCCCTGAATAAGATGAACAGTATGTCGATATTCATTTTATGTGTAATTACTTCCTTGGTTCTTTTAATGTACTTGTCATAATTTATTAAGGAAAAGTACTTTTTGGCTTTAAAAACAAGTCTAAAATTCTTTGTTAAAAGGATTGTCAGAAAACACTAATCTTTACTGCAAGATGAAATGAACTCATAAAAATATTGTTTATGGTGCTAAAAGTAACTTTCTGATAAAAATCACATTTTTTCTGTTAAATATGCTTTCAGAAAACAAGCGAAATCAAAAGCTGGTCTCTAACCTTCTGCATCTAATGTCTTTCTTTCTGTGTAAATTAAACAACTCAAATCTGGGTAAAATAAAATCCAGAAAGGACAACCATTTATAAAATGGTTGCTTGGCAATAATTATTAAAAGAGTGAGAATTCAGTTAAAATTGCATAAATATCAAATCTTAACCCATAAAAAAGATCCAGAGGATAAGAAGAGGTTATAAGAAAAGACAGTTTAAAACTTGTTATTCGACACTTCCTTTTCCCAAAATGAGGCATCACTTTCCCCTCATGATACATTATGAGAGAGGATGATGCCTTTCAGCTTTGAGACAAATTGTTTACCCTAATGCCTAGATTTCCTTGATTTCCTTGATTTTTTGATCCCATAAATTCTCTATTCAAAAAAGGCTGTGCTTCTGTTCCAGTTCTTGGTTTGGTTTGGCAACTTTTCTCTGTCTATGAATTGTTTTCTCCTTGCAGAGTATCTACCCGTTTAACATGGTGGGAAGGTCTTGAGCCACGGAGTTTCGCAGGCTTAGATTTTAATTTGGCTGGGCACTAGCTGTATCATCTTCATTCAGCCACTTAACCTTAAACAGCCTCAGTTCCTTTGTCTATAAAATGGGCACAGTAAATGCATATCTCACAAGGTTACGACTGGGCTAAATGGGACTGCAGGTGGCAAATGACTAGGCATGGTGGGCAACTGAATCAAGCGCTTGTTCCTTCCCCTATGAGTCTCTTTTGAGCAGTCTTTCTCCAAATTCTGAAATCCCTTGGTTTCTTTCCTTCTTTCCGTCTCAGACCAGAAGGCAAATTTCTCCTGAACTTGGGATTTTTTTCATTCAGAAGAGCATTTGGGCTCTAAGTTAACTTCAACTCATTAACACTTATGTACCAGGGGAACATGAAACGAGTTGGTGGTGAGCGCGGTCCCTTTTCCGTGGGCCAGGAGAAGTGGGACTCTTCCTCAGGCCCGGGGGTTCCCATTGCATTCTCTTTCCCATCATTTAAGTTTGGCTCTGCCCATCTCCCTGCCGAGATAAGTTGATCCAGAGCCTCTGAGCTACATGCCAATACTTGGGCTCCCTCAAGACCTCAAAACCAGCCGCCCCGCACCCTGTAAAGAAAAGGTGAAGAAGGAATGAGAAGGGGAGATGGGCAAGACGCCACAGGTGACACGGGATCGCGCGGAATCGGAGAGGTTACCGCTGGGCCAACAGCTTTCCAGTCGCCTCCCGCCCCGCTCTTCCCCCAGCGAAGTCAAAGGATTCGAAGCAGACCTGAGAAGCGCTCGGAGCCGTGGAGAGCGCAGGCGGCGTCTGCCCGCGATCGCTTCTCCACTAGTCTGCGTCCCGCCCGCAGCCCCGGCGCTGTCAGATGCTCCCCTGGCCCGGCACTCCACGCTCCTTACAGCCGCCCGCACCTCCCCCCTGCGATCCTCCAGGCGCCCCGCGCGCTGCGCTCCTGGACGCCGGGAGCCTGGAGGTGCGCTCCACTCCGCGCCCTCAAAGGAAAACGCTACCTGTGAAAGTAATGTGCGCAGAAGAGGCCCAGAAGCACAGTCGCAGGCGGACCCCGGAGAGAGCTGGGCTGCCCGGCGAGTATCCCCGCGGGCACCGCGAAGGAGGGCAGCTCCTGCAGGAACCAGGCGGCGCGGGCGGGCAGACGGATAGCCACCGGCATCAAGTTCTCCGAGTACTTCCCGTAGCCGGAGGGCTCCGCGAGGTACAGGACCAGTGCCCCCAGGGCGGCCAAAGTGGCACTGCCTGCAAGCACCGGACTCTGCTGGCAGCGAACAGACATTGCGCCGTGTTCCCTGCCAGTGGCCGCTAGCAGCGCAGAAGAGAGCGAGGCCCCCACGGTCCCTTTATGGAGAGCTAGACGCCACCCCGCGTCCGCCCCTTCGGCCTTGACTCCCGCCCCTGCATCCTACCTCCCATCCCGGTGCGGTCAGCCCTGGCTAGGCTCGCAGCGATGCCCCTTTCGCAAGGCTGGCACTTTGGAAGCAGCCAGACGGAGAATGGACGAAGGCTTTCGTGGAGCCAACGTCGTGTCCCGGGCCCTTCCATTAGCCCATATTAGCGCCTTCGCCCGCGCGCGCTCCCTCTCCATCGCCTGCCACCCTTCTCAGCGCCCTTCGAAGATTTGTTCTTCACCCATCGACCTCTGAAGTTGCAACTTCTGAGACTAGGAAATAAGAGAAAAGCACAGGTACGATTTAGCCAGGGTGATTCTGCGGCCGTAACACACTGTGTGGTCGCCACGCAACCCCCACCCACTGACCATCAGCACCAGGGTCTCCCCAGCCCGTCCTGTTCCGTGTGCTCCTTCGCTCTTCTCCTGCTTCCACTCAGCCCTGCATCCTTCCTTCGACTCTGGGCCCAGCATCCGGGCACTTCCTGCATCCCCCAGGCTTTCTGAATCCCGGAGCCGCGTTCCTTGGTTAGTGACCCTTCCGCACCGTCTTGCCCCCAGCGAGTTACCAGCCTCTCCCCATCCCTACTGCCTCCGCGGTCTTTCTGCATGAAAGAGGCTAGTCTCTCATCTAACATGGATGAATCGAGTTCCACATAATGTTCCCATTCGAAGGGCAACTGCGCTCTGAACTCCTAAGACGCATTTCTTTCCCTATCTCCCTTCTGTTTGCCGCGCTTCTCTCATCCTTCACCCTTTCCTTCATTATCTGTTTCTTCTTCCCTTCTCTGAGAATTTCCTGGGGGTCCAGTGGTTAGGACTGTGCAGTTGCATTGCAGGGGACAAGACTTTGATCCCTGGTTGGGAAACTAAATCCAGCATGCCACTGGGCATGGTCAAAAAATAAAAATATATCTTTTTCCCATCTCTGATTCCATACCCAGGCTTCCTTGACTGCATTCTTCATCTGCTTTGTGCCCCTTTTTTCCTCTTCTTTCTTTAACCCAGTTTCCTCCACCCAGGGTGGCCTCCTCTTCCCACCTACTGTTTATCTTCTTGTCTTCTTGTCCCACCTGCCTTGATTGCTTCATCCCTATTAATTTTCTCCTCTTGTCCCTACTTCAGGCTCCACCCCAATCTTTCCTTTTCCCTCTATCCACTTTCTTGGGTGCTTTCTTAATCCTTCTCCCTTTGCGCCCACTAACTGCCTTTCAGGAGCCCCATTCATATTTCTCCATCCACTCCTGCCATTTCCTACCAGGTATTCCAGTGAAAGGTACACAGTGTTTCAACTGCTCAGTTTGAGGCTGTTTCCTGATTCCTGGTGTATGGTAATGCTTTAATGTGACAAGGAGCCCTCTACTTGCTGAAGAGGTGTTTATCACTTTCCTGTTAGGTTAAAAATTAAATTGTAAATATGCTGCAGTTTCAGTTGATCACCATGTAGGTGATTATACCTGAAGCACCCATTATACCTGAAGCACTCTCCATGGAGTGACCAGACGTCAGCTCTCACAGCTACCTAGAGTTGTGTCTGCATTGGCTTTCCAGATCCAGTTCCAGATTCCTCATTTACTACCTTCTAGTTTAGAAGACTCAAACCTAGATCTCCAGCAAAGACTGGAGCTTCTCATCTGCATTTCCTCCTTGCTGGACAACTCCACTTGGACTTCCTTCAGAGACCTCAAATTCCACCCTACCCGAAAATAAACTCATTTATCTTCCCCTCCACTCTCCTCCATCCACACCCAGATCCTCCCTGTGTGTTCTCAGTTTCCTCTTGTCTGTTCAGTATAGCTGGAGCCTCCCTGGAGGCTGGCTTGCAGACTGGGAAACTAGATTTCTTGGTACCATACCATATCAGGATAATAGGTAATGTGACATTTCAAACCCAATTGGATGGAATACTTTTTTTTTTAATGAAATTTCTCCTGTCTCAATTCTCCCTCTTACAGCTTTGCCCAATTTTGGTCCTCATCATCTTTTTCCACTACTGTATCAGTCAGCTTCTGCTGCATAACAAACTGTTGTAAGAAGTCAATTATCTTCAGATCATGCATGTGGGAGTCCGATGGAGGTCAGGTGTTCTAGGCTAAGCTAGGCTGATCTTAACTATGCTCACTCATTCATCTGTGTTGCAACTGAGAGAGGCCTGCTCCAGGCTGGGTTTGGATGGAGAACCTTAGCTGAGACAGCTCTGTTCCACATGGCTCTCGTCCTAGCATGAGTGAGCTAGCCCCATCACATCTATACAATCTCAATAACAGAAGCATAAAACGACAAGAAACACACAAGACCTCTTGAGGCTCAGGCCAAAAGCTAGTACACTCTTACTTTCTACTTGTTCTATTGTCCAGATCAAGTCACATGATGGATTCCAAGGTCAGAGTAGGAGAGTATTGCAGTTACACTGCAAAGGACAGGGATATGGGGAGAGGCAGAGTGGAACCAATGATGTAACTGCTCCATATTACATGCATAAAGTGCCTAAATTAGAAATAGACAACTTGATTGATTTGCACAGCCTGAATACATTCTTGCAACCAGCACCTAAATCAGGAAATTGATTACTAGCATAGCAGAAGCTCCCCTCAGGCCTCCTCACATCCCCCCTCAGAATAACCACCACCCTGACTTGTATCACCATAATTATTTATGCCAGCTTTTGAAACTTACATAGTCATACAGCATTTACTTTTTGTGTGTTTTAGTGGTACTGAAGATTTCTTTTAACCCGGCAGACACGGAAATGACCATCATGAAGGAAGTTTATACTCACAGACCCCTAGAATTGGGAGACACAGCAAGCCACACAACACCACACAGGGGAGAATCAGGATCAGTCAGGAGGCAGAGGGAGTGAGAGGAAAATGTGGACAAGATCTTTTATTGTGGTTTCTGCAGGAAGGAAAGGACAGGGTTAGGTAAGTAGGTTTAGGATTGGCTAGTTTAAATATTTTCCATGTGCTCTTGATTGGAGGGGCTAATTCTAGTTGTCTGGTACCTGGCACTGGGGTGATTAGGACAGGGGAATAATGGTCCAGAGTATGAGAGCTTGATGTAAGAGGCAATTGGGGTATGGCTGGTGTGTGTGTCAGAGAAAGAAAGAGAAATCACCTGGAAAATTCAGCAGTGATCCCAGAAGGTCATGCTTTAGTGATAGAATTAATTTATTTTTAAAGTGAAGACCACATTCCTAACAAAATGTTAAATCACTTCCCCAAAAAGATCAAGATGAGTCACAAGTAATTTAACAAGGTCCAACAGACGCTTACTCCTTGGAAGAAAAGTTATGACCAACCTAGATAGCATATTGAAAAGCAGAGACATTACTTTGCCAACAAAGGTCCATCTAGTCAAGGCTATGGTTTTTCCAGTAGTCATGTATGGATGAGAGAGTTGGACTGTGAAGAAAGCTGAGTGTTGAAGAATTGATGCTTTTGACTTGTGGTGTTGGAGAAGACTCTTGAGAGTCCCTTGGACTGCAAGGAGATCCAGCCAGTCCATTCTGAAGGAGATCAGCCCTGGGTGTTCTTTGGAAGGAATGATGCTAAAGCTGAAACTCCAGTACTTTGTCCACCTCATGCGAACAGTTGACTCATTGGAAAAGACTCTGATGCTGGGAGGGATTGGGGGCAGGAGGAAAAGGGGACGA
The DNA here is from genome assembly GCF_000754665.1 of Bison bison bison. NCBI lineage: Eukaryota > Metazoa > Chordata > Mammalia > Artiodactyla > Bovidae > Bison > Bison bison. The sequence continues at coordinate 15,124,917 of NW_011495064.1, forward strand.
CAGAGGATGAGATGGCTGGATGGCATCACCGACTCAATGGACATGAGTTTGAGTGAACTCCAGGAGATGGTGATGGACAGGGAGGCCTGGCATGCAGCAATTCATGGGGTCGCAAAGAGTCGGACACGACTGAGCAACTGAACTGAACTGAACCCTCTTTAAAGGAAGATAGTGAAAACAGACAGGTAACAGTGTAGACTTCACAATGTTCAGCATCCCCCAAGTTGCTAGACATGTTGTGTTGACTTCCAACTCCAGCTACTCAAGTTGAGCCAAACTTCATAGGTTTAGGACACAGTCCTCCACAAGACTGCCCTCACTTCAGACACAAGTAAGTTCAGGGGTCTTCAGACCACAATACTTCTGAACAACTCACCACAAATATGAGGGTTCCCACTAATCCTTCAGGTTTAATAATTCACTAGAGCAACTCACAGAACTCAGGAAAGCACTATATTGATGATTACAGCTTTACTATAGCCAGAAGACATAAATCAGAACCAGTCAAAAGAAGAGATTATGTCAGGGGGAGGGGGTCTCAACATGAAGTTTTCTTGTCCTCTCCCCATGGAGTCAGGATCTACTGCCTTCTCAGTACAGCAGTGTGTAACAATATGCAGTGTCTTGCCTACCAAGAAAGCTCATCCAAGCTTTGGTGTCCATATTTTTTATTAAGGTTTCATTCACAATCAGTTGAATCATTGGCCAGGTGACTGGACTCAATTTGCAGCCTCCTTCGCTCCTCAGGGGTCAGGCTGATATGTGGCTCAAAATGCTAACCCTCTAATCACACTGTTGGTCATTCTGGCATAGCCAGCCCTCATTCTGAGTCATCTACTTAGTATAAACTATTAGGGCCTCCATTAATAGCAAAGATACTCCTATTACTCAGGAAACTCCAAGGATTTAGAGGCCACTTTCCAAAATGGGGAAAGACCAACCAAATTCTTCATCCCAAGGGTTTAGAGGTTATCCACAAGTGGCTAGCATAAAGATTCGATCACGCTTTGGATAAATTTAATTCTTCACCACACATATGTCAAGAAGCAAAAAGAGTGTGTCACATAACCAAGAAGAAAACCAGTCAATAGAAACAGACCTACCAATGAGAGATATTGGATTAACAGACAAATACTCTAAAATACCTATTTTAAGTGTACTCAGTATGCTTAAGGATTTCTTAAATGAGCATAATGAGATTAATGGAAAATATAAGAATGGAATTTATATTAATAACAATGAAAAAAGTTTGAAGTGAAAAATTCCCTGGGTGTGATTGATCATAGGTTAGATGTTTCACAACAAAAGATTAATGAATTTGAAGACTTTGTAATAAAAACTATCTAAAAGAAAGCACACAGAGAAAACTATATTGGGGTTGTAGGGAGAGGAGGAAATAAATGGAGATTCGGTGGCCTGTGGGACAATATCAAAAAGTCTAACATATATGTAATAGAATCCCATAAAAAGAAGAGAGACAGAAAAAAATTGAAGAAACAATATTTGAAGACTTTCCAGATTTGATTAGAACTCCATCTTACAGATTTAAGAACCTTGATAAACCTCAACCAAGATGAACACATGCACTCAAATCACACAAGGTATATCATAATCAAATGTCTGAGAACCAGTCATATAGGGGAAACTCTTAAAAGTAGCCAGAAGAAAGGACATATAGGAACAAAGGCAATAAGTACAACAGATTTCTCAGAAAACACGCAGGCCAGAAGACATTTAAAGTGCGGAAAGAAAATTTTTTAAATCAAGAATTTCATATCCAACGAAGATATCCTTCAAAAATGAAGATAAGGAGATTTGCTGCCAGACATCATGATGGGCTAATATTCACACACACACAGCAGAAAGCAATGATAAAAACCTAAGAGGAAAAACTACCTGAAGTTACTGGAGAACAAACAGCAGCAGACAGATACTGATGGGGCGTTTGTGTTCACACGGAAGGGGGATGTGGACAGCTATAGGCGTAATTTCCTCCTCTATGAGACTCTTAGCCTGGACTAAGTGCAATTTGACGAGTCTACAGAGCAGCAACGAGGACATGTGGGAAAAAAACATACCATATTCCTGGGAAGCAAAGAGCCAGAGAGGGAATTCACAAATTCTGTCTACTGCATCTGCACACATGAAGAACAGACTCAAAGCAATTCAGCTGAAGACAAAAGTTCTGAATGGAGGCAGAAGAAATGAAGTTTGAAGTTCAAGCCCAACCAAGGAAATCACTATCTAAAACAAAGGGAATGATATTCATAAGAGAAAAATAATAGAACCCATAATCTCTACAATGTAACAGACAAGGACAAGAGAGACAGATGGGGACATTAAAAGTAGGCAAAGAAATCATGGCTGATATATTTCCAAATTTGATAAAACAGAAATAATGCTGTAAAAATCATAGGAATGCAGATACCTTTTTGATATCCAGTGTCACACTTTTAGTATATATACCCCAAAGTGGGAGTGCTAGATCTTATGACAGTTCTGTTTTTAATTTTTGAGGAACCTCCATACAGTTTTCCATAGTAGCTGAATTTAATTTACACTCCCAGTAACAGTGTACAAGGGTTCCCTTTTCTCCTCATCTTTGCCAACACTTATGACCTCTTTTCTTCTTGATGATAACCATTCTAGCAGGTGTGAGGTCGTATCTCATCATAGTTTTGATTTTCTTTTCCTTGATGGTTAGTGATGTTGAGCATGTTCTCATTTGTCTATTAGCCATTTGTATTTCTTTTTGCAAAAATTTCTATTTGATTGCTCTGTCCATTCTTTAATTGAGTTGTCTGTTGCTGTTGTCATCATCATTAAGATGTGTGAGTTCTTTATATATTTTGGATATTAACCTCTTGCCCAATATATGAGCTGCATATATTTTCTCCATTCCATATGTTTTCTTCATTTTGTTGATTGGTCCCTTTACTGTGCAGAAGACTTTTTGTTTGATGTAGTCCCATTTGTTAAATTTTTTCTCTGTTGCTTGTGCTTTGGATGTCATATCAAAAAAAAATAATTGCCAGGATTCATGTCAAGAAGCTTCTTCCCTGTTTTCTTTTAGGAATTATGGCATCAGGTCTTATGTTATAGTCCTTAACCCACTGCAAGTTAATTTTTGAGTAGTATAATAAAGGTGTCCAATTTAATTTTTCTGCATTTCCAGCTTTCCCAGTACCACTTATTAAAGAGACTGTCCCTTACCAATTGAGTACTCTCTCCCTTGCTAAATATCAGTTGATTGTATATACAGAGGATTATTTCTGGGCCTGCTGTTGCATTCCATTGGTCTGTCTATTTTAACACCCATACATACTGTTTGAAATATTGTATATTTGTATTATAGTTTGATTTTCAACAAAAGTTACCAAAGCTATTCAATAGAGAAAATGGTGCTGGAAAGTTGGATCTTTCTATGGAAAAAATAAACCTCAACTCTTCCCTTATATTATATAGAAAATCAACTTTTAAAATAGATTATAGATCTAAATGTTTGAGTTAAAACTAATAAAATTCTAGAAGAGAACACAGCATAAAATCTTTGTGACATTGAGTTAGATAAAGATTTCTTAAACGAGACACTCTAAAAAGTGAAGTATAAAAGAAAAATTATAAATATCAACTTCATCAAGTTTAAAAACTTTTTCCTTTTTCCAAAGATCCAGTTAAGAAGACTAAATGGCAAGCCAAACACTTGGAAAACATTTTTACCACACATATATTCAACAAAGGAATTGTATCCAGAGTATGTAAATAACTTTTACAATTCAATCATTAGATGACATAAAGCACAATTAAAATGGGCAAAATATTTTAATAGACATTTCACAAAGAAGATCTACTAATACCCAATAAACACATGAAAATATGCTCAACATTATTAGTCATCAGAAAGATGTAAGCTAAAACACAATGTGATACTACCACATTCCCACAAGAGTGGTTACAATTTAAAAGAGTGAAAGTTCTAAGTGTTGACAAGGATGTGCAACAACTTGAAATCTCACACATTGAGGTGTGAAATAGCACAACCACTTTGGAAAACAGTATATAGTACCTTATAAAGTTAAACACACATTTATCATGTGATCCAGTAATTCCTCTCATTTAAGTATTTACCCAAGAAGAAAGGAAACACAAGTCCACACAAAACATGTAATTGAATGCTTAAAGCAACATTGTTCATTATAGGCCAAAACTGGAAGCAACTCAAATGCTCACCAACAGGTGAATGAATTAAAAAAAAATTGTGGTATAGCTATACTTTGGACCACTATTCATCAATGCAAAGGAAACATATATACAATAATGTGGGTGAATCTCAAAAACATTAGCCAAAAAGTCACACAAAATGTTAGGTATCAGGTATCTAGTAGGGAGGAGAGTGAGATTTGGGGGAGGATAAATGCATATGCAGTCTGGGGTCCTGTCTCTTGTCTTCATAGCAGCCCCCACTGTAATACTAGCAATCTTCTCTCTTCTGAATGTTGCTTATAAAAACAAGCTCTGGCACTGTAATTGAAAGAGGGAAGACTTGAAGTATTTTTGCTCCCCCACCTTATTCTGGGTAAGCCAGTTCAATCCAAGAGAAAAGTATTAGTTAGTCTAATAGGGTTACAGGTCAAGGTTGTGTTCTCCAAGGAAACTTTACCAATGAAACTAATATTTTGATTTTTTGTTGTTATTATAGAGCTTTATGAGAAATGGAGTTTTAAAAGGCAGATTATAAAGATGGTAACGATAACCCTGTATACAAGACAGCAAAAGAGACACTGATGTATAGAACAGTCTTATGGACTTTGTGGGAGAGGGAGAGGGTGGGAAGATTTGGGAGAATGGCATTGAAACATGTAAAATATCATGTATGAAACGAGATGCCAGTCCAGGTTCAATGCACGATACTGGATGCTTGGGGCTGGTGCACTGGGACGACCCAGAGGGATGGTATGGGGAGGGAGGAGGGAGGAGGGTTCAGGATGGGGAACACATGTATACCTGTGGTGGATTCATTTTGATATTTGGCAAAACTAATACAATTATGTAAAGTTTAAAAATAAAATAAAATTAATTAATAATTGAAAAAAAAAAAAAGGCAGATTATACAAATAAGTGAATGGCTGCTGCTGCTGCTGCTAAGTTGCTTCAGTCGTGTCCGACTCTGTGAAACCCCATAGACGGCAGCCCACCAGGCTCCCCATCCCTGGGATTCTCCAGGCAAGAACACTGGTGTGGGTTGCCATTTCCTTCTCCAATGCATGAAAGTGAAAAGTGAAAGTGAAGTTGCTCAGCCGTGTCCGACTCTTAGCGAACCCGTGGACTGCAGCCTACCAGGCTCCTCCATCCATGGGATTTTCCAGGCAAGAGTACTGGAGTGGGTTGCCATTGCCTTCTCCAAAGTGAATGGCATAAATATCTAAATATTTATTTATTTATTTATTTTAGAGGTTGTGCATTTTATTTTTTCCCCCTGCACTAACTTTTATTTTTTAATATAAATTTATTTATTTTAATTGGAGGCTAATTACTTTACAATATTGTAATGGTTTTGCCATACATTGACATGAATCTGCCACGGGTGTACATGTGTTCCCCATCCTGAACCCCCCTCCCATCTCCCTCCCCATATCATCCCTCTGGGTCGTCCCAGTGCACCAGCCCCAAGCATCCTGTATCATTCATTGAACCTGGACTGGCAATTCGTTTCACATATGATATTATACATGTTTCAATGTCATTCTCCCAAATCATACCACCCTCTCCCTCTCCAACAGAGTCCAAAAGACTGTTCTATACATCTGTGTCTCTTTTGCTGTCTCGCATAAAGGGTTATCGTTACCATCTTTCTAAATTCCATATATATGCGTTAGTATACTGTATTGGTGTTTTTCTTTCTGGCTTACTTCACTCTGTATAATAGGCTCCAGTTTCATCCCCCTCATTAGAATTGATTCAAATGTATTCTTTTTAATGGCTGAGTAATACTCCATTGTGTATATGTACCACAGCTTTCTTATCCATTCGTCTGCTAATGGACATCTAGGTTGCTTCCATGTCCTGGCTATTATAAACAGTGCTGTGATTAACATTGGGGTACACATGTCTCTTTCAATTCTGGTTTACTCAGTGTGTATGCCCAGCAGTGGGATTTCTGGGTCATAACAGAAGAGCTAAAACAAACAGAGGGAACCACCTTGGAAGTATCTAAATTTTTAGATTCAGGAATTCTTATTTATGTAACACCAAAATTCATCTTATCTGCTTGGAAAATTCCTAAGCATTCTTCCAAACCTAGCTCACACTGACCTTGCCTATCTTTCCCAGAAAGAATTAATTACTCTCTTCCATGTGTTCATGGTACTTTCTGCATCTGTATTAAATCACTTACCACAGTTCTCACAAGTTTCTGTTCACATGGCCATTTCTTCTGTTATAATGTGAATTCCTTAAAAGCAGTATAGCATAACTGTTAAGATAATAGATTTGCAACTAAACATGAGTTTTTTCCCCTACCATAATATTGAGTTGTATTACTTTGAGCATCTGATAACCTTTCTGAGACTGATTTTCTACATTAGTAAAATAGGTATAATAATACTATAATCAGCAGTAGTTTTTAAGATATAAGTGATAGAAACCAATCTCAAACTAGCTTAAGCAAGAAAAATATATATTATATATTTATATTCGTATTGGGAAGTCCAAAAGGTAGCTTCAGGCAAAGGTAGCTTCAGCCCTGGATCCAAGGTTCCAAACATCATCACTAGACTCTCCCACTCATCATCTAATAGCTCTGCTTTCTTCTGCTTCATTCTCAGGCAGGGTATTTCAGCAGCTCTACATTTAGCCATGCCTTAGTTCTTGCAATGGCAACCCACTCCAGTACTCTTGCCTGGAAAATCCCATGGATGGAGGAGCCTGGTAGGCTGCAGTCCATGGGGTCGCAGAGTCCGACACGACTGAACGACTTCACTTTCACTTTTCACTTTCATGCATTGGAGAAGGAAATGGCAACCCACTCCAGTGTTCTTGCCTGGAGAATCCCAGGGACGGGGGAGCCTGGTGGGCTGCCATCTATGGGGTCGCACAGAGTTGGACACGACTGAAGCAACTTAGCAGCAGCAGCAGCAGCAGTTCTTGCAATATAAGAAGTAGATTCCTCTATGAAGGGATCATTCTCCTAAAAGAATTCAACCACTGATTAAGTCATGTTCCTAGAAGAAAAACTCTCCAAAGGTACATCATGTACCCTTCACGGAGTACATCATGTGACCGTGCTGTGGCCAGGAAGCTTTCATTGATAATCCCACAAGAACTAAAATTTACACGGGGGGTGTGTATGTGCATGCACATGCTGGGATGGAAGTTAGTCACAGTTTAGTGCAGAAAATAGAAACTACTTGAATTATTTCTAGCAGAAAGATTTGTCATGCAGGGAATTAAAAAATTGTTGGAAGGGGCTGGAGTAAATTCAAGACACTGCTACTGGGCTTCAAAATCACCTCATTATTGACTTCATAGTCACACCACTGCAACTGCTATGCAGAGGACTAGAAACCGCCATCAGCATTTTAACATGTCCCATGAAGCTGGTGAACACACAGTGGAAAGTAGGTTCTGGCAGCTACTAAGGCTTGCTTTTGCAGAGCCCTCACATGGCCACCACCAGGACAAGTAGCCTGACCATTTCCCTTTCATATTCTAAGCCTCAGGGGAGTGTCTCTCACTGGAAGAACCTAAATCATGTCCAGAACCCTAACTGCAAGGGAATGTTCTTCAGGGCAGTCCTGGAAAGGAGATCAGAGAAGGGAGGGATTTGGATGTTGACCACCAACAAACAACACTGAACACTGGCAACAAAAACTAATCGATCAGATAACTGGTTTTAAATTTCTATTTAATACATACTTTGTGATTTTACACTTGACCAACTAATATATATAAATTATAACACAATTTTTTCTGTGTATAACTAACTTCTTTTTTTCAGTTTTTTTTTTACTCATGTCTGTTGATTTTTTTTAATTGGAGGATAATTGTTTTACAATTATTGTAAAACAATACAATAATACAATTGTTTTACAATATAATACAATACAATAAACAATTGTAATACAATTGTTTTACAATGTTGTGTTGGTTTCTGCTGTACAACAATGCGAATCAGTTGTGGTTATACAACTTAATGTATTTGCAGGTTGGGGGAAGAGTTCACTTCTTAGCTCTAACAATTATTGTTATATAGTAGCTAAATCATTATAAACAAAAATACCAGGACATCTATCTATCACCTGTGCTTAGTTGCTCAGTCGTGTCTGATTCTTTGTGACCCCATGGACTGTTGCCCTCCAGACTTCTTTGTCCATGGGGATTCTTCAGGCAAAAATACTGGAGTGGGTTGCCATGCCCTCCTCAAGGGGATCTTCCTGACCCAGAGACCAAATCCAGGTCTCCCACATCGCAGGAGGATTTTTTACTGTCTGAGCCACCAAGGAAGCCCATGAATACTGGAGTGGGTAACCTATCCCTTCTCCAGGGGATCTTCCCAACTCAGGAATCAAACCAGAGTCTCCTGGATTGCAGTGGATTCTATCATCTAACAACTTTAAC
>NW_011495064.1:15133632-15135424 GCF_000754665.1 Bison bison bison
TCCTCAAAAGCCTACTAACTGAAAAGATGTTAAATGGGTAAACATTCCATTAATTTCAATGAGAAAAATCAAGATACATTTCAAGCCAAAATACACAAATAATTTCACCAAAAAAGTGTCAATTCATATTGAAGTAACATTATATACATAATATACAGCATTTAAAAAAAATTTTTGGCCATGCCATGGAACTTGCAGGATCTTAGTTCCCCAATCAGGAATTGAACCCATGCTTCCTGCAGAGGAAGCAAGGAGTCCTATCCACTGGACCACCAGGGAGTTCCCAATAGTTAATGATTTTTTAAAAAATAAACAAAATGTGTACTTGCAATGTAATTTAAAGAAGGTTTATTGTACTCACTAAAGGAAAAGAAAAACTGATAATAAGTGGTAGTTGGTGTAGCTTGGAAGGCAGAGTTTTCTTTCTGCATCATTATGTTCATAAATATTTTAACATTTGATGGAATGTGGATATCTTACATTCAAAATGTACTCAACAATGAAAAGAAAAACATAATTGGAACAAAATAAAATAAAAACTAAATATAAGAACATTTTAAAATGTATGGAATCATACACATATACAGGAGACTAGAGAATCATGCTGCTTCTTCATCCTTCTTGCTTAGCATATGAGCATGCATGCATGCTCGGTTGCTTCATTCATGTCTGACTCTTTGTGATCCCATGGACTGTAGCCTGCCAAGCTCCTCTGTTCATGGTTTCCTGCAAGAATACTGGAGTGGGTTGCCATGCTCTTAGGGGATCTTCCTAACCCGGGGATCTTCCTAACCCAGGGATCAAACCCATGTCTCCTGCATCTCCTGTATTGCAGATGGATTCTTTTACCACTGAGACACTGGGGTAACCCTTAGCATAGGTACACAAGGCAAAATGTTTGGGGCTCTTCCAAATAAGTTGTGCAAATCTGTTCCATGTGCAATTTTCTGATTACGAACTGTTCTGTCAAGTAAATTGATGAGTCTGCCTAAAATCATAATGAGGTATTACTTCTTTATGGCATTTACTTAATGTGTTTCATGGTGAAATGAATCACTGAGGGGAGGGCTCTATGTGGTAATGTAAGAAGATCCTGAACTCACCTCCTCCCATGGACCCAACCAATCTACAACTACATTTGGAATAAATCCCTTGGAAAGAGACCTGGAAACTAGATGAACAGAGCCTCCACAAGAAAGTGTAAAAGGACAGAATTGAGACACATTGAAGATGCAGAGGGATGGTCTTGCCAAGGGAAAGGCTTATCCCAACTGTGGTTATTCACAAGCAAAAATGATCACTCCTCAGAGATCTCTTCTCTGAGGACTGAGGGATTCAAACTCCATATCAGGCACCCCAACATCTAGATCATACACAGGAGAGATAAGGCTCCAAAATAATTGGCTTTGAAAACCAATGAGGAAACTCAGAAAAGTTAGAAAATTACAGGGATTAGAAAAACCCACTCTTAAATGCCTCATGTGCAAATTCACCGAACCCCTAAAATCAGTATCATTTCATTTCAGTTCAGTTCAGTTGCTCAGTCATGTCTGACTCTTTGCGACCCCATGAATTGCAGCACACCAGGCCTCCCTGTCCATCACCAACTCCCGGAGTTCACTCAAACTCATGTCCATCGAGTCGGTTATGCCATCCAGCCATCTCATCCTCTGTCGTCCCCTTCTCCTCCTGCCCTCAATCCCTCCCAGCATCAGAGTCTTTTCCAATGAGTCAACTTTCGCATGAGGTGGCCAAAGTATTGGAGTTTCAGCTTTAGCATCAGTCCTTCCAA
>NW_011495064.1:15135781-15135964 GCF_000754665.1 Bison bison bison
TTAAATAAGCAGGGTGACAATACACAGCCTTGACGTACTCCTTTTCCTATTTGGAACCAGTCTGTTGTTCCATGTCCAGTTCTAACCATTGCTTCCTGACCTACATACAGGTTTCTCAAGAGGCAGGTCAGGTGGTCTGGTATTCCCATCTCTTTCAGAATTTTCCACAGTTTATTGTGACCC
>NW_011495064.1:15136230-15145199 GCF_000754665.1 Bison bison bison
CAATAAAGCAGAAATAGATGTTTTTCTGGAACTCTCTTGCTTTTTCCATGATCCAGCGGATGTTGGCAATTTGATCTCTGGTTCCTCTGCCTTTTCTAAAACCAGCTTGAACATCTGGAAGTTCACGGTTCATGTATTGCTGAAGCCTTGCTTGGAGAATTTTGAGCATTACTTTACTAGCGTGTGAGATGAGTGCAATTGCGCAGTAGTTTGAGCATTCTTTGGCATTGCCTTTCTTTGGGACTGGAATGAAAATTGACCTTTTCCAGTCCTGTGGTCGCTGCTGAGTTTTCCAAATGTGCATATTGAGTGCAGCACTTTCACAGCATTATCTTTCAGGATAGAAACACCAAATTGAAAAGCACATGGGCCATAGGTAAAGGACACCCACTTAGTAATCTCAAAACATCAGCCAGAGAGGTAGAAACCAGTTGAAATGATTCCTGGAGACTGAGACACTGGCAGGACCATTTTTGCCATCCCAGGCTACCTTGCTAAAGATAGAACCATCATATATCATTTTGAAATTCTCCCTTTAATCTCTTAGTGTGAGTGGGTGTACCCCACTGAGAGTCCTGTCCATATCTGGGCCCTGGTTATATGTTGTTGCTTCTGCTGCTGCTAAGTTGCTTCAGTCGTGTCCGACTCTGTGCGACCCCATAGACAGCAGCCCATCAGGCTCCGCTGTCCCTGGGATTTTCCAGGCAAGAACACTGGAGTGGGTTGCCATTTCCTTCTCCAGGTTATATGTTACAGCAGCTCAACTGATAGGCCCACCAGCATACACAGCAGTCAAGTGCAGGCCCCACAGCCAATTCAGGGGCCAACCCCACTCACCAGCACAATGCAGCAGCCATGATTGAGTCCTGCAACTGGTCCAGGGGGGAGCTCCACCCACCAGTACATCCCAAGAGCTGTGATTGGGCCCCCACATCCATTCTGGGATCAACCCCATCACCAGTGCACCACAGCAGCAGCCACAGCCCCAAAACAGCACAAACGCACATGCAGCACATGTGGGGGACACTCCTTGAGCACCTGGCTCTGGTGGCCAGGCAAGATTGCACCTCTGACCCCCACAATACATCTCCTAAATAAGGCTACTGCTTTAAGACTGAGAGAAAAGCTGATATACCTAATACATAGAAACAGAGAATCTGGCAAAATGAGAATACAGAGATGTATGTTCAATTCAAAAGATTAAGACAAAACCTCAGAAAAAGGGCTAAATAAAATGGAGATAAGAAATCTACCTGCTAAAGAGTATGTCATAACCCACTCATTTTATTCTAAAGAATTGATGAACAGCAACAAAAAAAGAGTTAATGAACATAGTGATAATTTCAATAAAGAGAGAAAATACAAGAAAAGGCTAAACAGAAGTTGTAACTGAACTGAAAAATATTATAGAAGGGTTTAACAGCAGACCAGATGTGGTAGAAGAATAAATCAGTGATCTGGAAAACAAAACAAAGGAGCCCACCCAGACAGAGCAAAAACATGAAAAAAAAATTTAAGTGGAGATATTTTAAGGGACTTTGGGGACATCATCAAGTGGAAAAATATTCACATTATGGGGATTCCAGCAGGAAATGATAAAGAAGGAGAACCAGAAAATTTTCTTGAAGAAATAGTGGCTGAAATCTCCCTAATCTAGGGAAGGAAACAAAAATCCACATCCAGGAAGCCCAGAGAGTTCAGAAAAAGATGAAGTCAAAAAGACACGCATCAAGACACACTGTATTGGGGTTCTAGAGGAGAATAGAGAGAGAAGAATGTCAAAATGTATTTGAAGAAATTATGGCTGAAAATGTCCCAAACCTAAAGAAGGAAACAGATATCCAGAAACAGGAAGCTCAGAGGTTCCCAAGCAAGATGACCCAAAACAGACCCATGTCAGGCCATATCATAATTAAAATGGCAAAAGTTAAAGATAAAGAGAATTCTAAAGGTGGCAAGAGTAAGACAAAGAGTCACATTCAAGAGAACCTCCATAAGGCTATCAGCTGATTACTTGCAGAAACTTTGCAGGCGAGAAAAAAGAGACACGATACATTCAAAGTCCTGACAGGGAAAACCCTGCAAACTAGGACAATCCTGTTGTTTAGTCGCTAAGTCATGTCCAACCCTTTGTGACCCCATGGACTGCAGCACACCAGGCTTCCAAATGAGTTTGAGCAAACTATCTCCTGAAGCTTGCCCAAATTCATGTCTATTCAGTCAGTGATGCTACCTAACCATCTCATCCTCTGCCTCCCTCTCGTCTTTTTGCCTTCAGTCTTTCCCAGCATCAGAGTCTTTTCCAATGAGTCAGCTCTTTGCCAAAGAGATGGTAGCCCAAGTATTGGAGCTTCAGCATCAGTCCTTCCAATGAATATTCAGGGTTGATTTCCTTTAGGATTGACTGGTTTGATCTCCTTGCAGTCCAAGGGACTCTCAAAAGTCTTTTCCAGAACCATAATTTGAAAGCACCAATTCTTCAGTGCTCAGCCTTCTTTATGTTCCACCTCTCATATCCATACATGACTATTGGAAAAACCATAGTTTTGACTGACGTTTTTTGGCAAAGAGATGTCTGTCTACATTTGTCATGGCTTTCCTTCCAAATGCCATGTTTTGTCAGAACTCTTCTGTAAGACCTGTCCATCTTGGATGGCCCTGCACAGCATAGTTCATAGCTTCATTGAGTTCTGCAAGCCCCTTCACCATGACAAAGCTGGATCCATGAAGGGGTAGAACACTCTACCCAGCAAAATTATCCGTCAGAATAGAAGGAGAAATAAAGTATTTTTCAGACAAGCAAAAACTTAAAGAATTCAGCAATACCAAACTAAAAGAAATGTTGAAGGGTCTTCTCTAAATGAAAAATAAGCAATAATCTGTAAGAAAGGGAAAATTCCAATAGAAAAGGCAAATATATTTATTAATCTATGTGTAAAATCAACTATAACTACAATAAACAATAAAAGTATAAGCATGAAAATGTAAAATATAACATAAAAAACACAAAATGTGGAGGAGGATAGTAAAAAATGTAGATTTTATAAAATGTGTTTGAAGTTAACTGATTATCAGTTTAAAGTAGATATAATTATAGGTCAACATATATGAACCCCATGGTAACCACAAATCAAAAACATAAAATAGACAGGATGTCCTTTCTTGCCCCTTCTATTTGACATTGTGTTGAAAGTTCTAGCCACAACCATCAGACAAGAAAGAGGAATAAAATATATCCTAGTTGGAAGAGAAGAGGCAAAACTATCACTATACACAAATAACATGATATTCTATATAGATACCCTAAAGTCTCCACCCAAAAACTATTATATCTAATAAATAAATTCAGCAAAGTTGCAGAATACAAGATAATATATAGAAATCTGTTACATTTCTATACACTAATAATGAAATATCAAAGAAAGTTCAAAAAAATCCCATTCAAAATCATATCAAAAAGTAAATAAAATACCTAGGGATAAATTTAACCAGAGGTAAAAGATCTATACTCTGAAAACTATAAAACATTGGTGAAGGAAACTGAAGATGTTTCAAAGAAATGGAATTTCTTGGATTCCCAGGTGGCTCAGTGGTAAAGAATCCACCTGCCAATGCAGGAGACATGAGTTCAATCCCTGGGCCTGGAAGATCCCCTGGAGGAGGAAGTGGCAACCCATTCTAGTATTTTAGCCTGGAAAATTCCATGGACAGAGGAGCCTGGTGGGCTACAGTCCATGGGGTCGCAAAGAGTCAGACGTGAATGAGCACAAACACATGGTCTTGGATTAGAAGAAAAACAAAGACTAGGACCAGACAGCTTCACTAGCAAATTCTGTAAGATCTTCCAAAATTTAACACTATTCTTATCAAACTCTTACAAAAAAAGAAGAGGAGGGAAACCTTCCAAACTCATTTACAAATCACCATTACCCTGATACCAAAACTAGACAAGGACACCACCAAAACAGAAAGTCACGAAAATGCTCAATTAAATATTGGCAAGACAAATCCAACATCGTATTGAAAGGATTATACACCATGGTCAAATCGGATTTATCCCTGGGATGCGAAGATGGTTCAAAATCTGAAATATTATCAACATGACACATCACAGTAACAAAATGAAGGATAAAAATCATATTATTATCTTAATAAATGCAGAAAAACATTCAACATCTATTTATGAAAAAATTGTCAAGAAAGTGAATGTAGACAAATGTACCTCAGCATATTAAAGGCCGTATATGACAAACCCACAGCTAACAGCTTATTCTCAATGGTGAAAAGCTAAAAGCATTTCCTCTACAAAATCAGAAACAAGATAAGGAAGCCCACTCTTGTCACTTTCACTCAACATAATATTGGAAGGCCTAGCCACTGCAGTAAAGCAAGATTAAGAAATGAAAGGTACCAAATTGGGAGGGAAGAAATATGACTGTCTTCATAACATAATACTATATATAGAAAACACCAAAGACTCAAAAACCTATTATAACTAGTCAAGATATTCAGTAAAGTCACAGGATACAAAATCCATATATTGATTCTGTGCAATTTCTATACTATTATAAATAACTATCAGAAAGAAAAATTAGGTAAATAATCCCATTACAATTGCATAAAAAAGTAAAATACCTAGGAATAAAATTAACCAAGGAGGTAAAAGACCTGTACATTGAAAACTATAGGACACTGATTAAAGAAATTTAATAAGACCCAAATTATTCATGGATTAGAGGAATTCACATATTATTAAAACATCCATACTACCCAAAGAAATCTATGAATTCAATGAAGTCCCTGTCAAATTTCCAACAAATAATTTGTTCCAGCAAATAACTCTAAAATTTATATAGAACCACAAAAGATTTTGAACAGTCAAAACAATTTTAAGAAAGAGGAACAAAGCTGGAGGTATCATGCTTCCTGATTTCAAACTTTACTACAAAGCTAAAGTAATTAAAGCAGTATGGTACTATGAAAGTGAAAGTCACTCAGTCGTGGCCAACTCTTTGTGACCCCATGGAGTGTAGCCTGCCAGGCTCCTCTGTCCATGGAATTCTCCAGGCAAGAATACTGGAGTGGGTAGCTGTTCTCTTCTCCAGTGGATCTTCCCAACCCAGGGACTGAACCCAGCTTTCCCACATTGCAGGTGGATTCTCTATCACCTGAGCCATCAGGGAAGTCCAAAAAAACTGGAGTGGGTAGCCTATCCCTTCTCTAGGGGATCTTCCCTATCCATGGATTGAACCGGGTCTCCTGCATTGCAGGCATATTCTTTACCAGCTGAGCTACCAGAGAAGCCCAGGTTGGTACTGGAACATCAAAAAAGAAAGAAAGCAAGCACAGATCAATGGAACAGAATTTTGTAATCCAGAAATGAACCCAAACATACATGGACAATTAATTTACAACTAAAGAGCCTCTTTATGAAAGTGAAAGAGGAGACTGAAAAAGTTGGCTTAAAACTCAACATTCAAAACTGAAGATCATGGCATCCAGTCTCATCACTTCATCACAAATAGATGGGGAAAAAATGGGAATAGTGGCCGAATATATTTTCTTGGGCTCCAAAATCACTGCAGATACTGACTGCAGCCATGAAATTAAAAGATGCTTATTTCTTGGAAGAAAAGGTATGACAAATCTTGACAGCATATTAAAAAGAAGAGACATTACTTTGCCGACAAAGGTCCATATACTCAAGGCCATGGTTTTTCCAGTAGTCATGTATGGATGTGAGAGTTGGACCATAAAGAAAGCTGAGCACCAAAGAATGGATGCTTTTGAACTGTGGTTTTGGAGAAGACTCTTGAGAGTCCCTTGAACTGGCAGGAAACCAAACCAGTCAATCCTAAAGGAAATCAACTCTGAATATTCATTGAAAGGGCTGAGGCTGAAGCTGAAGCTCCAGTACTTTGGCTACCTGATGCGAAGGGCTGACTCATTGGAAAAGACCCGGATGTGCTGGGAAAGAGTGAAGGCAGGAGGCAAAGGGGGCAACAAAGGATGAGATGGTTAGATGGCATCATCTAATCAATGGACATGAGTTTGAGAAAACTCTGGGAGGTAGTGAAGGACAAGGAAATTTGGTGTGCTGCAGTCGATAGGGTCACAAAGAGTCAGACATGACCTAACAACTGAACAACAACAACAATTTGCAACAAATGAGCAAAAAAAAAAAACAATGGAGAAAGGATAGTTTCTCTAAAAAAAAAAAAATGGAGTTTAGAAAACTAAACAGTCGCATGCAAAAGAATAAAACTAGACCAACATCTTACAGCAAACACAAAAACAAACTCAAAATGAATAAAAGGCTAGAATGGAAGACTTGATACCATAAAATTCTTTGAAGAAAACATCAGTGATAACTTCAATTACATCATTCTTAGCAATATCTTTTAGATCTGACTCATAGGCAAGGGAAACAAAAGCAACAATAAAAAAAATTAGAACCATATAAAGTAAAAGGTTTCTACCCAGAAAAGGAGACAATAATCAAAATGAAAAAGGAACCATGTCCATTGATGAATGAATGGATAAAGAAGATGTGGTACTTATATACAATGGAATATTACACAGCCATAAAAATGAATAAAATAATGCCATTTGCAGCAACATGGATGGACCTAGAGATTATCATACTAAATTAAGTCAGACAGAGAAAGACAAATATCATATGATATTGCTTATACTTGGAACCTTAAAAAATGAAACAGATTAACTTATTTACAAAATAGAAATAGTTATACATGTAGAAAACAAACATATAGTCACCAGGGGAGAAAGAGGGGGAGGGATAAATTGAGTGATTGGGATTGACATATGCACATTACTATATATGGAGAAGGAAATGGCAACCCACTCCAATGTTCTTGCCTGGAGAATCCCAGGGACGGGGGAGCCTGGTGGGCTGCCATCAGTGGGGTTGCACAGAGTCAGACACGACTGAAGTGACTTAGCAGTAGCAGCAGTATATATGAAATAGATAACTAATAAGGCTTCACAGGCGGTGCTAGTGGTAAAGAACCCCCCTGCCAATGCAGGTGACATGAGACATGGGTTTGGAACTTCCTGGTGGTCCAGTGGCTAAAACTTCTCACTCTCATTACAGGGAACCTGGGTTTGATCCCTGGTCAGGGAACTAGGTCCCACATGCCCCAACTAAGAATTTGCATGCTGCAACTAAAGCCTAGTGGGCCAAATAAATATTAAAGAAAAAGAGAGAGAGAGAGATAGGGAGACATGGGTTCAATCCGTGGATCAGGAAGATCCCCTGGAGAAGGAAATGACAAGCCATTCCAGTATTCTTGCCTGGAGAATCCACATGGACAGAGGAGCCTGGTGGGCTAGAGTCTGTAGGGTTGCAAAGAGTCAGACACAACTAAAATGACTTAGCATGCAGGCAAGGACCTACTGGACAGCACAGGGAACTCTACTCAATACTCTGTAATGACCTATATGGAAAAAGAATTTAAGAAAGAATGAATATATGTATAACTGATTCACTTTGCTGTACAGCAGAAACTAACACAACCTTTTAAAGAAAATATACTCCAATAAAAAAAAATTTTTTAAGGAAAAAAGCAAAAAACAAAGAAAGCAACCTACTGACTGGGAGAAGATATATGCAAACCATATATCCAATAGCAGTTAAAATCTAAAATATATAAAGACCTTGTACAACTAAATAACAACAACAAAAATTAGCCAATTAAAAATTGGGCAGAGAATCTGAATGGTCATTTTTTTCAAAAAAAAAAACATATGAAATGGCCAACAAGCACATGAAAGGATGTTCAGCATTATTATCCATCAAGGAAATACAGGATAAAACCACAATGAGATTTCATTTCATACCTGTTCAATGGTTATTATCAAAAACACAAGAAATAACAAATGTTGGAGAGAATAGCAAATGTTGGAGAAAAGGGAATCTTTGTACACTTTTGGTAGGAACATAAACTGATGCAGCCACTATGGAAAGCAGTATGAAAATTCTTCAAAAAATTAAGAATTGAACTGCTATATAACCGAGCTGTTCCATCTGTGGTTATTTATCCAAAGAACACAACCACTTTGAAAGGATAGATATGTTCACTGCAGCATTATTTACAATAGCTAAGATATGGAAGACCTTTTAGAACTAACACCCCAAAAAGATGTCCTTTTCATTATAGGGGACTGGAATGCAAAAGTAAGAAGTCAAGAAACACCTGGAGTAACAGGCAAAAATGGCCCTGGAACACAGAATGAAGCAGGGCAAAGGCTAATAGAGTTTTGCCAAGAGAATGCACTGGTCATAGGAAACACCCTCTTCCAACAGCACAAGAGAAGACTCTACACACGGACATCACCAGATGGTCAACACCGAAATCAGATTGATTATATTCTTTGCAGCCAAAGATGGAGAAGCTCTATACAGTCAGCAAAAACAAGACCAGAAGCTGACTGTCGCTCAGATCATGAACTCCTTATTGACAAATTCAGACTTAAATTGAAGAAAGTAGGGAAAAAAACTAGACCATTCAGGTATGACCTAAATCAAATCCCTTATGATTATACAGTGGAAGTGAGGAATAGATTTAAGGGACTAGATCTGATAGACAGAGTCCCTGATGAACTATGGATGGAGGTTCATGATATTGTATAGGAGACAGGGATCAGGACCATCCCCATGGGAAAAAAAAATGCAAAAAAGCAAAATGGCTGTCTGTGGAGGCCTTACAAATAGCTGTGAAAAAGAAGAGAAGCGAAAAGCAAAGGAGAAAAGGAAAGATACAAGCATCTGAATGTAGAGTTCCAAAGAATAGCAAGGAGAGATAGAAAGCCTTCCTCAGCGATCAATATAAAGAAATAGAGGAAAACAACAGAATGGGAAAGACTAGAGATCTCTTCAAGAAAATTAGAGATACCAAGAGAACATTTCATGCAAAGATGGGCTCAATAAAGGACAGAAATGGTATGGA